>NC_080834.1:97661564-98286564 GCF_030435755.1 Ochotona princeps | reverse complement strand
CAATGTCCTCTCTGCCTTGGCTGTATCCTGTGCTTTAGTTCTGTTGCAAGCTGCTTCCATGTGCCTTTGCTATAGGGTCACCGACCACAAGCGCTCTGTGCTTTTCTGCCTGACTTGCAGGTATTTTTCAGGCCTCACCTCTGATCAACCCTCAGCTAGTTTGAAAGTTACCTCATCTATGAAAAGTTGTTGGTTCTGCCCTTAGTAACAAATGAGCTGTGTCAGCATCCCATTGATACCTGTTTAAAAAACTTACTTAGATAACTGACCATTTCATTGAGATATCACCATTTGATTAGCATGGTGATTAATAAATTTTTCATAAAATGGAAGCTTTTCGCCAATCTTTAGTATAGAAACTTATTCAAGTATGGAAGCCTTTCACTATAGGAAGGAAGGAAGGAAGGAAGGAAGGAAGGAAGGAAGGAAGGAAGGAAAGAAGGAAGAAAAAGAAAGAGAAAGAAGGAAGGAAGGAAGGAAGGAAGGAAGGAAGGAAGGAAGGAAGGAAGAAAGAAAAAGAGAAAGAAGGAAAGAAAGAAGGAAGGAAAGAAGGAAGATATTCAAGCTTAGGGAAGTGATCTTCTCTTCTCCTTCCACTTCCTCCTGACCATTCTGTTTGCCCTTATTTTTTTTCCTTGTTCCATTTTCCTTCATTCTTCTTTTCAGAGACCTTCATCAATGATCAGTAATCATTCATTGGGATGGAAGTGGCGATGTAATGGGGTATTTGATCTCTATTTTCATGCTTCTTTAAAAACACTGCTTGTTCCTTTTTATTGTAGATTCTGCAACAATGTCTCATCCATCCTGGCTACCTGTCAAAAGCACTGGTGAGCCCCTAGGCCATGTTCCTGCTCGGATGGAGACCACCCATTCCTTTGGGACTCCCAGCATTTCAGTGTCCACACAGCAGCCTCCCAAGAAGTTTGCACCAGTAGTTGCTCCAAAACCCAAGTACAACCCCTATAAGCAGCCTGGTGGTGAGGGTGAGTACCCAGTGTGGGAAATGTCAGTGCACTAGTGATGGCTTATATACAATGTTGCTTTGGAAAAAGGCAGTTGATTATGTCATGGTGTGAAATGTTTTAATTTTTATGGGCTATCAAAAGTTAAGGAGCCCCCAAAAAGTTGTCTAGTACAAACAAAAAGACAAAGGTCTCACATGGACTATCTGGTTGTGGAGGAACAGTGAAACTAGGAATGAGGTCTGAGTGTTGCTCACTCAGTGCCGTGTTACTGCATCCTCTTCTGCTCTCAGCCCACTGTCATTAGGAGTATGTCTATTGGTCATTGGTCTCTTCTTGCTTGAAGCAATGCCTCAGAAGGCTCTGAGCAGTAGTTGCATTAGAAATGTATACAGAGTGAACCCAATAAGTTATCTGGAATATATATTTTTTTCTTCTATGGCTAGCTTTCCTCCCTTTTGCTGCTGTGAGATAAAATTGTCTGGGGTGCTTTAGGAGATACGGCTTTGCTACAATGTACAGATAAATTTGAGGGAAGCCTAGTTGCAGAGGTTTTAATAACCATACATCCAGTTTATATTGAATGTGGTTTGAAGGTTGGTGTGAGTCCAACATCTCAGATGAATGTGTGTGCACACTCATTAAATCTCACAGGCAGTGCAAATGGTGCCAGACTCTGGTTGAGAGATTACATATTTTTAACCATGTCAGCAGTTCATTCAAAGGTATGAAGTGGTAATTTTAACTAAGAAACAAAAGAATGTTAAATTTCTGGAAACTGAGAGAGGAAAGTGATTGAGCTCCTCTTTCTCTGTTTTCTGCTCCTGCCCTGTCTTTTGAGAAAAAAAAAAATTACTATCTCTAGGATGTTACCAGTTGCTTTTTGGATGGCATCATATGCTGTTTTAGCAGTATTTTATGAGATAGTTTCACACTCTGTGATAGCCTTTTTTTCTTGCTGCAATAAAACACTTTTCTTTACTCTTAGCATTTTAGGACTGATGACGGAAGTCTCATTTAGCATCTGGCTTGTGTAAAGTGACTGATGCTTAGGTAGAGTGTTAGCTAAAGGGCAGCTATAGGTTTGCACCTAGAGCCAGGCTGTGTTTCTTTGGGCATCCTTCCCCAGAAAGGGTGACAAAAGCATCAGAGATGTCCTGAAAAAAAAAAAAAATCATTGTATCTATCTATCTATCTGTCTGTCTGTCTATCTATCTATCTAAAACCTCTGATGCTCAACTAATCTCTATAGCAGTGCTTCAGATTGTATCACCCTTGACCTAGATTGCAAGATTGCACCATTGCAATTAATCAAGAACTTAGTAGAATTGATCTTCATTGTCACATCATTCATGAGGGATTGCAGGGTTGGAGACAGTGTCTGTGACTACCTCTTCCCAGCGATCTGGAGCTGTGTTGGCTTCTTTTTTTTTTTTTTCCCCTCAACATTTTCCCTTATTTGCATGTAAGGGACATTGTTACTTTGTTTCCCGATTGTGGGGGAAAGTTAAAAGTGCATCTCTTTACTTTGCCTGGAGTAAGGACAGATTATTTACAGTGCTGCAGGCAAAGGTGTGTGCAAGTATTCACTGGTGTGAGAGTTGGTGCATGCCTCAAGGCTAGGGTGAGGGCAGGTTCTTTAGGAAGCAATAATGACAGGAGTGGCTAAGGGAAAAGCAAAGCATTTAATGGTATTCTTCTTAACTCCCTCCCTGGGGTTGTTAGGGATTATGTTAGGGTATCCTCCTTGGATGACTCACCTGTTGTGATACATACAGCCTGCTCTGTTGTGGGCCATTGTCCCTCTTGTTTTCTATGATTGTGTTTGCATGTTCTGCGTTCCACAACTCTTTGTCCTATTTTACCATACCACTCCACATGCTTTTGCTGACTGTCAAAATTCTATTTGCATATCTTTCTCCAACATTTCTAGATACAGCCTAGGTCAGAAGGAATTGCTCCTGTGAATATCTACAAATATCAGATTCTATTAAATTTCTAATAGTTTTGCTGTTTCTCCTGCTCTTAACTGTGTCTCTTATTGACCGTATTGTACATGTCACTGCATTTTTCATTATTATTTTATTGTCATCTTGTACAAGCCTATGAAGTATCTTACTTTCCTGCAAAGAAATGAAGCTTGGTGAGGGGATATGGCATGCTTTAAGACTTTGTGACTGTTACTGATATCCAGTCCTGTCGCTCTGGCATGCATGGCCCCCAGATCCTATGTTATAGAAATGCTCCATTCTTCCCTTTTCAGAATACAAGCTTTACCTCCCCATTGAAATGGAAAGAAGCATGGTTTCTCATTTGTCCTGTTGTTTCTTGTGGCTCTTATAAGGCCACAGTGTTTTGAGTAGGTATGATTGCATATGGTCCAGTGTTTTTTGGGTGTACGTATACTGGGTCGGATGGTGGATGGCTAGCTGGGGACATGCCTTGCTCAGTTATGCTTCTTGTGGAATAAGAAATTTGGAATATTAGCATCCTCAGTTTTAGCAACTCTATCTGGCTTTCTGAAATTTTGGGCCATTTTTGCAAATGTTTGTCCTTTTCATGCTTTTTTTTCCCTCTCCCTCTTTCATGCTTTTTTTTTTTCCCCAGAAATCTTCCTTTTATATATACATTTGAAAAATAATACTGGGGAAATACTCATCCATTTTATATTATGACAATAGATATTTATTGTAAGATTTTATATATATATATACATATATATGTATATAAAGTATATGCAGTTGCACATACATAAACACAAACACACACACATTCATACACTGAGTGGGAGGAAAAGAGAGAGACAAAAATCACTTATCAACTAGTTCACTCCCCAAATGCCTACAGTGCAAACACTGGACCTTCCTGGAAACGAGAGTTAGTAATGCTGTCTGCCTCTCCTACATGGGTGGCAGGGACCCTTCTGTTTGAATTGCTTCTCAGGATTGCCTGCTGCCCCACAGCATCCATACTACCTAGAAGCAGGAATCAGGAAATGAAGCCAGGGATTGAATGTAGGTACTTTAGTGTAGGATGTGGGTGTCTTAACTACCAGGCCAATGCATGGTCCTAGGTTTCTTTAATCAAAATGTTAGTACTACACTCTGTTACTTTAGATGCATTATAATTTGCTGCTTTTTGGTTAAAATTTTTATATACTTAAATTTTTATGTTTGAATACATTTTGCTCTTTTGTGGTCCATTTAGACTTCTCTATACAGTTAGTGTAATCCACCGAAAGTAACATGAATTTTATTTATATAATGAATCAGTGATCAGTCTTATCTGGCAGCTCACACTGTTCTTTGCATTTAGAGCAACTGTGTTTACCAGTTGCCGGCTCCTACCTTTTTTTTTAATTGTTTGAAATTTTGACTTATAAGAAACCTTACCACAAAGAAAGTTTGAGCTAACAGAAATGAGACAATCCCAGTTTTTCTACTGTAAATGTGTGAAGTGCTGTGTACAGTGTGTGTTCTTGGTTCAGAGGTGAATAGCTTGCTAAGATCAAAGTTCAGTGCTGAGCAGGGCAAGTGCTTTAGGCATTAGGCATCCGTTCCTTTCTGCCTCAGTCTAGAGTTATCCTGACCATGCACTACACAGTAGCAATGACTGCTTTTACACCTCCTTACCTCATTATGCAATGTGTGCAATTCATATCACAATCTGCCTTTTAATAGACTAGCTTGTACTTGAGCACAGTTTTGAGTTTTAGTTTTGAGCTTTGAATTTTCTGTTGCAATAACAGAAGTCTCTTTCTACTCATGATTCTGAAGGCTGGGAAGTTCAAGAACATCACAACTGCTTCTGATATGGGCCTATCACTTTCTCAGGTCCCGGTGTAAAGCAGAAGGGGAAGCAAGTATAAGGGGAAGAAACAAAACACAAGAGACAGCCTGAAGGTGGTGCATCTTAATTCTTGTGAGAACTAAACCAGTCCTGGAAGAAAGATACTGATGGTCTAAACACCTCTTATAAAGTCCCCCTTGCACCACCACCACAATGTCAGTCAAATTTTAACATGAGTTTTAGAGGGGGCAAACCACAGTAAGACCCCCTTTCCCCCAACAGTCCTGGGTCTTTGGAAGGCAGCCATTGACTGCCAAATGTCCATCACCACATTTGGATCTAGCAGGGGATGGACACCTAGTGGACATTCAGTAGTGACTCCATAATTGAGTCAATTAGGTAATCCTCAACACCTGGCAACATAGGTACATGTTCTGGATTCTCAAGTGCTTACGCACTATGACTGTGGCTTCAAGTCTATGAATTCGCATTACTTTTACTCTCATATGTTCACACTTTGAGCTTTTTCATCTAGCAGTTTAACCAATGCTACCGTGAAGTTGCCAGTTACATTTCATATCTTGGTATCAAGTCTGGAATCTCTGTGATTTGTTTTCTCATATTTTAATTCTGTGAATCCTACCCACATGTTTTGTCACATCAAATTATATTTTTGTGTAACCTATATTTTATAATTATCTTTCATAAATTATTCTACTAATAACCTTTCCTGAGGAGTTTGGCACACTTTAAAACGGAGTGTATTTTTTGTCCCCCAGTTAATAGCTCCTTAAGCCTGTGTTCTTTTATTTCACTTTCATTGTTCTCAGGATTCTTGGTGATTTTGTAACGATTTCATTTCTTGAAGCTATCTTTGGGTGCCTCTTCATTTCCAAATAACCTTCCGATCTATATGTCATGTGCTTATTAGCCCAGATCTATCTTTTATTGCTTTATCTTGTAACAGATTTTACAGCGTTAAGTCTATTGAATTTTTTGTGAAATGATTTTTAGCATGTATTTGTGATTTTGTTGCAGCAATTTCTACTCTGTACTGTTAGGAACAACAAGTAAATTAATCTTTTTTGGATCTTTAAAATAGTAATATAATATAAACAAAAGAAAGAAACATTAGCCTTTGATGGCAGGATGGAGACTAGTTTGAGTTTTACTAACACATTATTTCTTTGAAACTATTATCTAACATTCTGGGAGTTAGAAAAGCATGTGCACGCATGCGCGCACACACACACACACATTCTTGGATTTTCTCTCAATGGTTTGGTTGACTGGAGTTTGATAATGGTTTCTACCCAGCATTTGCAATAGTTAACAATACAGAGTGATTTGTAAAGTTTCAAATATTGAAGTTGAAATTGTTTTGTGGCATAGAACAGACTTGTGGTATTATGGAAATTTCTTTAAACATGCCATGTTGAATTTCTGTGTTGAATTTTTCAAAAAGTGAAACCCTGCAGCACCAACTCACAAAGCACCCCTGGAAGAATCCTTTTGCACAGGTAGAATCCTGTGTAATGTATACCGGACTGCCATATTCATTGTTTCTTAGTTTTCAGAAGACGATTCTTACTGTAGTTCTCTAAGGTGCATAACTTGGATGTTATTTTTATTTTCCTGCTGTGAAACCAGCAGAAGTAATGTAGCTTGTTAAGGAATCATGTCACTAGTAAAAGAGTCTAGCTGGACCTCATTTCTACGCCTCCTACTGATGCTAAGGGGCTTTGTTTATGTGAAGTCTGACTTAACAGCCTCTTGTGTTTTCTAAATTTATTATTTTTGTTATTTCATGACTTATCATGAAATTGCTTTTGACATAGTGACCCTTTTCATACACTATTCCTACATACATTTTGCTCACTTTTTAAATGATCTGTTTTTAATTTATAAATTTGACAGGCTGAGCAAAGGAGACAAAAGGAAAGACAAGAGAAATCTTCCATATACTGCTTTACTCCCCAAATGGGTGCAATGGCTGGGATTGGGCTAAGGCTAAAGCCAGGAGCTTGGAACAGTATCTGGATCTCCCATGCGGGTGGCAAGCACCCAAGTGCCACAAGGCAGTCCTCTCTTCTATATGATACATATAAGACCTCATGTTTCCAGCCTTGTCTTAATTGTATCGCTGCAGTGTTTCAAGATAAATCAGAAGGACCTAAATCCAGAACTTGATATCTCTATCTCTTTCTCATTTATTTTGAAAGGTCTGAGAGAGGCAAGTACAGATAGAGTGATAGAATCCTTCCAACTGCTTGTTCATTATGCAAATGGCCTCAACAGATGAGGCTGGGCCAGCCCTAAGACAGGAGCCAGAAGCTTCATCCGGATCTCCCACATAGGTGCCGGGGGTTGAGCACTGTGTCCATCTTCCATTGCTTTGTCATGGAGCAAGCTTTGCCTAGAACCCGCAGCCATATGGGATGCCAGAGTCACATGTGTTGGGCTTACCTTTTGTACCACAATGTTTATCCCAAGAACTCATTTTCCAAAAAACCAAAGCAAACAAACTAGAACTTTCTGTGGTTTCTGCTACCCTGTAATTATTAATTCATTCCATGGAAGAGAATACTTTAGAGCTATTTAATAAGATAGGAATTAGTAAATGCGGTAAGTGCTGCAACAACTTATACAACTGAGTTTCCCATCAGGAAAGTGATAGCTGCACTTGTTTCCTTTATGTTCTCATGCTGAGGCTATTTTTCATGTATTAGTTGTAAAGTCCTTGAGCAGCAGAACAAGAACGGGATTGGAAGGTGCTCTAGTTTAGTGTTTTCATTTGCTGTCAAATCTCGATTTAATACGGTAGGGCAAGAGAGGATTTCCATGGCTCTCAGCATCCAGGACAATATTGGGTCCATAATCTAGATTTTATAAGGGCACTAGAGGCTTATCTGTACCTTGGTTCCTAGGAATTAATGTAGTCTGAATGATTGTTCCACGTAGAGAATTAGCATTTGGTGGTAAAAAGTCATGCAGTTTGGCCAAACAAGGTGTGTGAGGAAGGATGATCAACTGTAGCAATGCACAGTCATTTACCTCATTACACTCTTTCTATCAGTGATGGGACACACACACCATAGTGGCTTCATAGATTGCAGGGCTTAGTGACGTGCAAGCCATCTTAGTGTCAGTATACTCTGGGTGTTTGCACAGTACAGAATTGCCTAATAATGCATTTCCCTGAAAGTATGTCAATACTTAACACGGATTTTTGTTCAACAGTTTTCTTTTGAAAGTGGTGTTTTATCTCTTTTTGTTTTGTTTTGTTTTTACTGTTAGAAAAATCTTTGTTTTTTTAAACCTGAAAGTAGAAAATAATGATATCTCATCTCAGTATTTGACTGCGCAGAGTATTTGCCTGTGTTGTAGTCTTTACTCCCAAAACAAGATGCAGCTTTTGAGGTACATGAGGGTTATTTCAAGTTGCTAGTGATCGCAGATCCTGAGATCCTAAGTGATTCATAGCACCTAAGATGCTTGTGCATTAATGCATGATGTGCCACAGGACAGTCACAAATTCATGGGTACATCAGGGACTCTAATGAGATGTGGGTTTGACAGGCTTTGTCCCTTTTCTGGATCAGGGAAAGCACATTGAACCTCGTCTGTCACCATGGAGTACAATGCATCAGTTTCCATTTTTCATGGAAAAGAGGACAAGCTGTTTATTTATTGAAGAATACAAGTATTAATTGTATTAACTTGTTCTTTATGTTGCATCCTCCTGCTGAGAAAATAATTTACGTTTTTTTCAGATAGCATCAGGTGTAGCTAGGTGTTGGCTTATTTGTGCTCACAAATGTCAATTCATGACATCGTTTGATGGTTAGGGGACTTCATAATCCACACACATTTTACTGCTTGATCTTGTACTTTCCACTGTCTCATTAGTTAGCTGTTAATAGTACAAGGTTGTTTTGGTGACTTTAAATAAATAAATAAATAATAAATGTGAAATGTTTTGCAATCAGAGAGTGCCATACAACTCTAAGGAATTCATTTTTTTTTGTGCTTATTCAACAAAATGAAGAATAACTCTTGCCCTCTTGGAATGTGTCGTCTTTCTAGAATGAGAACTTACCATTATTATTATTTTTTTAAAGATTTATTCATTTTATTACAGCCAGATATACACAGAGGAGGAGAGACAGAAAGAAAGATCTTCCATCTGATGATTCACTCCCCAAGTGAGCCACAACGAGCCGGTACGCGCCAATCCGATGCCAGGAACCTGGAACCTCTTCCAGGTCTCCCACGTGGGTGCAGGGTCCCAATGCATTGGGCCATCCTCAACTGCTTTCCCAGGCCACAAGCAGGGAGCTGGATGGGAAGTGGAGCTGCTGGGATTTTTTTTTTTTATTATTTAACTTCATTAATTACATTGTATTATGTGACACAGTTACATAGATACTTGGGTTCTCCCACCCCTCCCCAAACCCTCCCACCATGGTGGATTCCTCCACCTTGTTGCATAACCACAGCTCAAGTTCAGTTGAGATTCCCCCATTGCAAGCATATACCAAACATAGAGTCCAGCATCTTATTGTCCAGTCAAGTTCAACGGCTTCTTAGGTATACCCTCTCTGGTCTGAAGACAGAGCTAGCAGAGTATTATCCCAGTCAATTGAAAGCTCCATCATACCATCAGCAAAAATTTACATCATTATGGAATTAATTGACATAGTAATGAGTAACCAATATGTTAAAAGTAAATGCGAGTTCCCAGCCACCTTCTGTGACCACCTCACCTATACTTCAATTTTAGTTTATACACAACATATAACATTCAAAACATAACATGTTATACATAACATCATATCATCTTAAATTAAGGCAAACATGTGGTATTTAACCTTTTGTGATTGGCTCATTTCCCTTAGCATTATGGTTTCCAGTTTGGCCCATTTGGCCACAAAGAACTGCATTTTGTTTTTTTTTAATAGCTGAGTAGTATTCCATGGAGTAGATGAACCATAGCTTTCTTATCCAATCCTCTGTTGATGGGCATTTTGGTTGCTTCCATGTTTTTGCAATTACTGATTGTGCTGCTATGAGCATAGGAGTGCATGTTGGTTTCTCGCGAAACAGGTGGTATGGATATATTCCTAGGAGTGCTATTGCTGGATCATACGGTATGTTGAATTTGAGTTGTTTGAATATTCTCCATACTGATTTCCATAGAGGCTGTACCAGCCTGCAGCGCCACCAGCAGTGGAGTAGGGATCCCTTTTCCCCGCAACCTCGCCAGCAAGTGTTGTTGGTGCTTTTATTCATGTGGGCCAGTCTTACTGGCGTTAGGTGGTACCTCATTGATGTTTTAATTTGGATTTCCCTTATTGCCAGGGAACTTGAGCATTTTTTCATATGTTTATTTGCCATTTGGGTTTGTTCCTTTGTGAAGTGTTTGCCCATTTCCCGTGCCCATTTCTTGAGTGGCTTGTTTGTTTTGACATTTTGGTTGTTTTGTGAGCTACTGGGATTAGAACCGGCGCCCATATGGGATCCCGGGACTTTCAAGGCGAGGACTTTAGCTGCTAGGCCATGCCGCTGGGCCCACCATTATTATTAATAATAATAATTTTTGTGAAATTATTGCAACTCACATCTAATAAGGTGAGGACTTTAGCTGCTAGGCTACTGTGCCCAGTAGATATATTATTAAGACTCATCCAGATTGCAGAATTTAACCATTTATATTATTATTGATGTACAATGATTCCTATCATTATTATTAGAGACTAATAATATTGATCACAGTTAATTGATAAAGTCGTTACTTATAGCAATGTTAAGGCTAGTTCTAAGTATTTATAATACAGAATAATTACTAGCAATAGCATGCATAGGATTATAAAATTCATTTTTTTTACCATCCTTTAAAATAGCTGCCATCAGAGCCTGGATGACTGAGGGCAGCATTTATGCAGTTGAGTTGGTCCTGGGATGTGGTTCTTCAGCCTCCCAGTACTTCATTTTTGTAGGGTCACCCTTTACTCTGTTCTTTTTATTGTTCTGTTTGCTGCTGTCCTCAAGCAGCCTAAGTCGTCTTGCTGAAGCAACAGGCCTGGCACATCTCCAAACTCACACTATGTAAATTTGGTGCCACACAATAACATGAAGGAACTTATAGATGGAACTGGGGGAAAGCTTGGGTGGGGAGGGAACATCCGATCTGAGTTTTGGAGAGCAGTTGGCTTTGTTGATGAGGCTGAAAGGGGAGTGGATGCACCAGCAGGTCAGGCAGGGGGAACAGCATGCCCTTTGTGACTCTTGTAATTTTGGCAATTCTTATCTCAGGTCTTCAAGAAATGCTTCTGGCTCCTACAGTGTGAGCAGAGGGACTTCATTGTGGCAGGCACCAACATTCTAATATGCTCTGAAACTTACATCTAAGAATAGCTCCAGGAAGTTGAGGTCCATCAGTTTCCTGGTCCAGAGAGAGTAACAATGAGAACCAGTCAATCTTACCAGAGTGTGGGCAAGAAGTACCTTGCTAAAGGTGCTGACTGCAAGTATCACTGCCATCTCTCCACAAGAGTCTGTGATACTTCAGGAAGAAATACTTCTGTGAATACACATGCACAACAAAAAAGATGATGATCAAAAGAGCTTGTTCCTCTTAATTCTCCCCAAACAATTTCAACATAGACTTTTTTTTTAACCTTGTTACACACTCTAAGAATGTGAAGTGTGAGCCACTTAAACATGTTGTTTTGTTCTGGTTTGCTTTTTATGTATTCTCACTTTGAAGTAATTCTGAGAAAAATGGAAAGCAATGAAAGAAGGATTTTGTTATGAAATATTCAATGTGGAAGCTTGATTATGTGTGTACTTAAATGTACATGGCAGGTAGATTTTAGTACACCTTCTTGTTTTATATCCAGGTTAATCACCATAGTGTCCTGCAGTACTGTAGTAATTCTTTCATTATCCTGGTGCAGAGAGACAAGTGAAAAATGTGAAATTTGAAAGACATATGGTAAAGTACTTTGGACTCTATTTTCTGTTAAAGTGCAGTACTATAAAGTGCCCACAGAATGAGAGTTGCTAGTTGGTGTGTCACTGAATTGGCCTCTCTGGCAGAAGAGTCTTAAATGTTATGGTAAACATCTGGGTTGGCCGATTGGTCTTTGTGGCACCTGAAGTGCATTCAGCTTTCTCTTTACTTAATTGTTGCAGAGGGGAGTCAGGCACTCAATCCGTGAAGTGACATAGAACAGGGTGAAAATCTAGATTTTGAACTTTGTCTCCCACTGTAGTTTTGTATTTCTTCCTCAGTATGAGTCTACATCTTGTGGTAATATTATAACTGTTTTTGTTAAAAGATTGACTTTTTTCTTTTTTACTATTATCTTGTCCCATCATTACTACTCAGGACTGTTTAAAAATTGAAATCATTTATACAACTTGTGAAAATCACTTACTTAACATCACCTGTGCATGAATAGGTTCAATGTTTGCATGTAGTAAATATCCAAAGAACTGATATACAAAGAACTGATTACCAGGGAGATACTATTTCAGAAAGCCTTTGCAATAATGATTTGTGCTCTCCATTAATTCAGGTAAATTATGCCATCTTACTTAAACTTATTAGGTATGCCTGGAAGTCCTGTTGGCATTAAGATGACATTTTAATTTGCTCTTGTCTTTGTTATTGATCTGATTCTGTTATGATGAATTCAATTGTAAGTTCTGCTTGTGTAAAACTTACTTGCTAAGACAGAAATTCAAAGTCATACATGTGCACCAAAAATTATCAGCGTTAGAACTGGCATTAGGTTTCCCTGTATGCCCACTCTGTGTGGTCCTTGGTGTACAGGTTTTCCTTGCTCATGTTTTTTCTTCCTTTCTTTCTTTTTTGGCTACGCATTTACTTTGGTTTATTTTCTGTGATCAATTCATGTCTGTCTTCTATACCAAGGTTTTTTAATGGAATGAGATTCTATAGTAGATAAACAAAACAAAACAAACCAAATGTACATAGTAGTTCCTAACTTTTTGTTTTTAGAAATATGAGATGTGAAAATGACCATTGAATTATCAATTCAAAAATGTGATAGTAAGCTATTTGTGAAATGAATCCATGTTAACTCTGAGAAAATGCAGAAGGAAAACCTCACATGGAGCTAAGGTGGTATTGGAAGGTTACCAAGACAAACGTCTCAGGCGTCGCAGATAAAGTACTAAATATCATTAGCTAGATCTAGCTTGATGTTTTAGTTTTACTCTAGGACCCTGCCTCATTATGCTAAGTTGCTGTCTATACTTGCCCAATTGTTTCTTACCTTAAAAATATGTGAGTCTCGGGCCCGGCAGCATGGCCTAGCGGCTAAAGTCCTCGCCTTGAAAGCCCCGGGATCCCATATGGGCGCCGGTTCTAATCCAGACAGCTCCACTTCCCATCCAGCTCCCTGCATGTGGCCTGGGAAAGCAGTTGAGGACGGCCCAAAGCTTTGGGACCCTGCACCCGCGTGGGAGACCCGGAAGAGGTTCCTGGTTCCCGGCATCGGATTGGCGCATACCGGCCGTTGCTGCTCACTTGGGGAGTGAAACATCGGATGGAAGATCTTCCTCTCTGTCTCTCCTCCTCTCTGTATATCCAGCTTTCCAATAATAATACAATCTTTAAAAAAAATATGTGAGTCTAAATAGTTGCTATCAAAATTAAATGCAGTAATAAGTCAGCTCATATCTGGTATAAATAACATCTTTATCAGTACTAGCACTATTTTTGCTATTATTGAAGTGTGGATATTAGTTCTGAAAGTCATATTCCAGTGTTTTTGACCCATAGACTTTGAATTATAACTAAGTATTTAATAATATTTTCTAAGTGATGTTTTATCCTTTTTATAGTACAAGGATGTATTTGCAGCTTGTCATAAAAAAAATAGTTTCTTTTATGTTTGTCCTTGATAGGATCATGATGTGGTGATATGTCTATTGTATTTTGTGTGGTGTTTTTCTTTAAGAGCTGTACATCAATGTTGGAAAAGAAGTTGTATTTAGGATATCTTTATGAGAAGTACTGTTTCTACTAACAATTACTGTAAAAACTACAATGTGTATATAATAAAATGTATACAACATATACACAATCATAGCACCTACTTTGAACCATATTTATCTGTGTTTTTCATTGTTTATTTGCACAGCAAATGTTTACCTGTTTCCTATGAGCTATGCACAGGTAAGATAGGGTATGAAGACAAGACAGGAGTTTCTTCAAGTGAGAGGGAATCAAACAGGGACCTTTCTCCCTGTTTCACAGTTGAGATCAATGCTTAGTGATGAGGCTATATGCACATGTTCCTATAGGTAAAAGTAGTTAGAGGCAATTCAAGAACAAGTCTGTGTGAATGAGAACCAGGTTTTTGAGAGTGCAACATGCTTTTTGTTTCATAGCATATACCAATTACCCATACTTTATTATTTATTCCTCTTATATGTGAATTTAAAATGTCATTTTTGTTCTGCTTCCATTATTGCAATTTTGAAAGATGATTCATCAGTGCAGTGGCCTATTTTAGTGAACCACAATAGCTTGGGTAGAAAGAGAAAAGATCCAACATACTCAGGAATGGAAAGCAGCCATCTTTTTATAGCTAAAATTGCAAACATCTGGCAATTACTCTATTTTACCTCCTTTAAAAAAAAAGGAATCTTTCCTTCAACTGGAGCCTGTCAGTGTATTTAATCAAGGCAGCTATGCAAGCCCTAAGGAGCAACAGGTTTTGATTCAAGGAGGCTGTTGGCTAACCCAGTTGGCCAGTTTTTTTGGAAAATACATTTAATGTTCCCCATATGCTACTGTGTTATATAATGATATTGATGGTAACGCAGCAATTAATAATTGCAGAAAACCCTTTTTTGCTTCTCTGCCTGAGCCATTTGTGGTGGCACTCATATTTTGGAAATTAACTGTCTGGCTGAGCTTGCCTCTCTCTGTCTATCCTTTTAAGCTTTGTGTATTTGTGAATGGAAGATTTAAGTATACCAAGATAGCTAACAATCACTGACATGATTTTATTATAAGCTAATCTAGTAGAACACTAAAGGAACAAATCAATTTATTTTTGGAACATGATACAAATCTCATTGTAAAAAGTAACCCACCATGATTGTAGCCCCTTAGGACTCCACCCTTATTTCTTGTTGTGATAATTGTTTGTGAAACTAGTTCTTTCCTCATGGCCCAAAGTCAGCTCAGTTGGCAGGGGAAGTGAAAATGCCTGGTGGTTTACAATAAGGGCTCAGAGTTTGAACTTCTGCATTTTTCTTTTGGGTTTAGTACCAGCTTTCTATCTAGCCTTGACCAATGCCTTTACCTTTCTATTCCCCATTTACCTTTCTCTTCCTCTGAGCCTCTGAAGAGTAGAGATGGGTCATTTCCCTTCCCAGATTGTGCCAGAGTTATTCCTATATTCCCTTTTACTGTAGGGTGTCTTGGGCAAAATTTAACTTTGATTTGCTGCTGAACAGAAAAATGTAATAAAAAAAAATCAAGGTTCAGTGGCATGGTGATCTTAAAAACAACCTAAAGTTCTGAAAACAGGCTGTTTTCTAGTGTTAGAATGGTTTAGTGTTTGGAAATCATAGGCATTCAGTGGGGGCCTTTCAATCTATTTTAGATTCTTTCCATTTGTTTTTATACCTTTAGCAGAACTCTTTGATTTCTAAAGTCAAATCTTTTCTCTTGATGGAATGATTTTGCTAGGCTGTTTCTTGCACTTGTCTTCCCAAATCACAGGGAATTTTGCAAGCTTCTCTTATATTTCCATAAACCAAATATATAATGGAGACTAGAGTCCCAGGAAGTGAAGTAGCACTGCAGTGTACACCTTTACTCCCACAGAAAAGAAGGTCACTAGTGCAACTGTTAAACATACCTTGAGAAGCCTATACTAGATGATTTTCTGTTACCTGTATCTACAGTATCATGATACTCATAACTAGCAGAATGTTGGAATTGTGGCTACAGCTGAAGGACTCTATTATTGTCATACCATGGCAGAAAATGGTGGCTGAGGATTAGAAGAGAGGAAAGGAAGGGAAAAGTGGTAAATCCTATATCTAAAAATTATATAATGGAAAATAATAAGAATGTATGAAAAAAAGTTTAATGCAGTTGGAGGAAGAATCTGATTGTGGCTCAGTTTTTTTCCTTTGATGCAAAAAGAACGAGAATTTCTAATATGCTAAAATGCATGTCTTACTAATGTATCTATCCCATGCTAGCAAAGTACAGTGCTTTTCTCTGGAATCTGAGTACTCATCTCTCTGTCTTGATCAAATTGAATAGTTCTCATCTTCTCCTTTCACTTGTGCATCTCAGAACATAAGCTCCTCTGTTTTAACCAGTGTGATAATCCATGGACTTATTTCCTTAGGACACGGCTAACATGGAAGAGGTAATGCCAATATCATTTATCACATTCCCTTTGATTAACTCTTACAGTCTAAAACCTTTCTAAAGCATGGATAGCATAGCCCTGTGGTACAAGGTGTTTACATGACTACAGTGGTCCACTACCCTTTCTACACTGATAAGAATTACCGAAGCTCCAGAAGCTATTAAGACTGGATCCCACTCTCAGGTGTCCTAATACAATTGATTTGAGGTAGGTGTTCCTTAAAAGAAAAAATCCTGTTCTGGAACTACTAGCATAGGCCAATCTCTCCACTGATACATGAATTGTACAATTTCTGCCTGTTATTTTTCAGGCTTATCTTTAGTTTGTATTGCAGGAATCGGAAACTGCCTGTTCTGTGTTAGGAGAGTTTGAATATTTTTTCTTGTTTTGTTTTGTTTTGTTTGTGTTGACTTTATTGTTTGTTTTTGATTATTTGAGAGTTCTTAATCTTTTGAATCTTGCTTTGTAAATGTATAATCATGTCTTGTCATATCAAGAATTTGTAGAATCTAGCTAAAAGTGTAGTCAGTACTTAAAAATGTAAGCACCTGTCCTCAAAAAAGAGACATGAAGTGTACAAAAAAAAATTGATCATCTGGTCACATATGACCAAATCCTCATCAGTAAGAACTTTGTATTTGTTCTCCACTTTTGAGTTGTGAATCTCTGGGATAGGAAAAGGGTGCTGTGAACTAACAGCTCAAACAGTAGCTTCCTTTGAGTAAGCCACACTGGAGTCACCTTGTTAGCTTCTCTGTTTGACAGCAAGACCTCTGTGCTCCTCACTCTTCCATTCACAGTGTCTAACGTTGTCCAGGTACAGGAAACCCATCCAGTGATTAATAAATTCCTAGGAAGTTTATTATGGTGTCCTAAAACTGTCAGCTATGATAATATTTTAGAAAATATGGTGAGAGAAAATAAAGTTTTTTAACAGAGAAAATAAACTTTAAGATGCTTAGACACAACTTTAATAAGGAGTCTGTGGGTTTCATATCCTAACAATAACAAAACTAAAATAGTGACTCTCAAATTTTTCGTGGAGGACAGAACATGTAGTAGAGCAGCCCCTAAGTACAAGATGGAAATATGTCATCTTGGCCAGCTGAACTTGGCTTCATATGGTGCAGATAGGATCATATTCTGTTTGCAGTGTTGGGCATGGAAGTTTCGATCAAAAGGACTTCAGTGCGATTGGCCTCTTCCCTAGGCTACCTAGCATTTAGTTTTGCTTTTACACACTGGACAGGATGAGTCTAATTCCCCTTTCTTTTAGGTTACCTCGAGCCCTTTCCATTAGTGAGGTGTCCCTTTTCTCACCTATAAGCAGAACAGATTTATTGCTGGATCTCTATCTTTAATCTAGACTGTTCTGGAAGCCTTGTTTTGTGAGGAACCAGAACAGTACCTAATGCATCAAATGTGGATACAGAATGACAGCCTTCTCCAGAGAAATCTCTTCCTAAGCCTGGTGCCAGTGCCAGAAATCTTCCTTGCAGGTTTCCTCTGTCATCCTTGCTTACAGGACAGGTCTGTGGAAGGTGGTTCTGGGAGACATTTGTTGATCATGTGTGTTTTCAAAAATTATTATTTTTCATATATATATATATATATACACACACATTAATACAGGATTCCCAAAGGAAAGAAGATAAGACTGCCTGTGATTATATTAAGCACGTTGATTGCAGTGGTTAGAGAAAATACCTCTGTTTTGAGGAAACAGAAAAGCTGGCATTTGGAGTAACAGAGGGGTGATATGGTGATGATTAGGAAAACTGCATAGTTACCTATGCAGTTCTATCCCAAATCTGCACATAGGTTTAAGTTGTCTTATATCACGTTAGTTTTATTTTTTTTACTATATTTTGTGAAAATACTTTCCTTTCTTCTCTGTATCAGTGTTTCGTTTTTGGAACATTGTGCATCTGGTTGTAGTGTACCTACATTTAATGCTAATTGGGGTAGTCAATAAAACTCTTTAACCCAGCCTATATTAGGAAGGGAATGAGGTAAACAACTGTCATTGTACTCTTATACTTCATTTATGATTTGCTATATCATGTGCTTCTCTAGAATGTAACGAAAATGCAATTAGAGTAGTAGATGTAGGTGGTTTATTATCCACAGACATCTGGAGAAAATCCTGGCAAGATCCTCTCCTGACACTTCTGAACATCTTTCTGTGATGACCTGAGCAGACACTCAAAACCTGATAGATAAGGCCAAGTTAAGTCAAATTGAAAGCATTTTACAACATAGTTTGTTGAATCATTTTACATGATTTTTTTTCCTTTCAGATTTCTTGGCTTCCAAATAATTTTATAGCTTCAGAGACTAACAGTCATAGTTTCCTTAACTGTAGGTGTTTGGAAGCCTCTTATTTTACCATGGTGAGTTATATATATCAGCTTGAGTAATTTATTTCATACAGTTCACTCTGTGTTGAACTTACCCAGGTAAAAATTATAACTTAGAGAATGTCATCAATTTTAATCTGAAAATGATATGTAGAACTACTCTTTCTTGCCACAGAAGATAACCTAACACTGAGAACACATTGTAGAACCTGTGCCCAGTTTGATAAACACCACGACACTTACTGGTAAAGCACCAGTGCAGTAGCTGGGCATTTTGTTGGAAGTAGAGGAAGGGCTCATTCAGATGGTTAGAAAGAAACAAAAAACAAAGGACGGTGGTTAGCATCTGGGTACCAAGTAAAATAGAGGCAAATTTCAAACATTCTGCTTCAAAAAATTAACCCTATTCTATACATGCTTGTTATTTCTTTCCCAGAGAGGGTATAAAGAGAGGTGGATCTAAGTTAATAGCTAGAAGCCATCCTAAAGATTGTGATCTGAATTATAATATCAGAATTGCACATAGATGCTGAATCAAATGGGGCATTCTCCCCTGGATAAAGCCAGTTTAACCTTAGTCATGCGTTAAAAAAGCTAGAGTCAACCAAACTGGTAACTACTGCATAGGGAAAAGGTTACCCAGAAAGGCCTCTTGCTCATGTGCTATATGCCCACGTAAATCCTTGAACTTCACAGAGTTGTTTCCCCCATTGTGAAACAACAGAATGCAACAACATTGCCTCTTCACTTCCTTCCTGCTATAAAATTGTGTGAGAGTGTGATTCAGCTACAGAAATTTCATAAAATTGGTCAGCCCTGAGAAGGTAGGAATGAAGCTGTTCTCACAGAGTGTGGAAAATTTGGTTAGATTATGAAATGGGCCATAGACTGTCCATCCTGGTTGCCCTCAGCATTTTCTTCTGTGGACCACTTGCATTCTGACTTCCCCCCTTCACACTAATATTCTCTAACATTCCTTTTTTGGCACTTAAGGTGAATACAAACTCCTGTCCTTTAGTGCATGAAGTTCAAGAAAAGTCAACATATTTGTTCTTTTTGTGCCAGACATGTGAGATATCCTTTTCAGAGGCATCATTTAAAATGTGTTAGTGTATTCCCATGGTGTACTTAGAAAATGGAAGCTCAGAGTGATAAAACAGAAGTTTTCCAGTTTCATGCCCTATATATTTTGTATCGTTGATTTGAATTAAGTTACTTTTAAATAGAAATTCCAGGATCTTTCTATATTGTATTCTGTATGCTGCCTTCTATCATCTAACCGGGCACTGTTTGTTAATTCTGTACATATTGAGAGACATGCGCCTATTTATCAAGAGAAGATAAGTTTAAATATTTGGTAAAAATATGTCAAAGTGGAAGCTTGATTGAAGGGACTAATTGTTAATAAAAATGAGAAGCTTAAGTGGAAGCCATGAATATCTAATGGTAAAAACTTAGATATCAGTCAGGATCAGAATCTGGGATGTCTAATTTGATAGTTGATTTTTTGTGTACTTCGTCTGCGGTAAAAATAGAGTGTTAAAAGTCCTTCCAGGTTAATCTTGTGTTAAGAAGAACATTAGAATAATTTAATGACTTACCTTCTGGCTGTATCTTCAAAGAATATAAGAGAAATATCAGCCAGAAATGACATACACGTCCTGAATCATTATTGTTTTGTTAAAACCTATTTTCTGATGTTGCTGTTGGTTCAATTTCTAGCCTTTTTTTTTTTTAAAACAGCATTAGAATCTTAGAACAAAACAAAAGTATATCTTTCCTTTTTCCCCACATGTGTAGGTGGGGGGATTACATGGGAGACTTAAGTGATGGGGAGAAGAGTTTAATCTTAACATCCAGTCATTTATTCACACAGAAAACATCCAATGAGGAGCGGAGAAATTTAAGTTACTCTGTGGAGTTGTGCAGGATTAGAGATAAAGTATGATCTTTGCTTTGGTTATGAGCATCAGAACAAGGAAGACAGGATAGGAGATTCTGGCTAAGAAACTCTTCAAGTGTTTCCATGCAGCCTCACCCTTGTCTAGGCTGGAGATTAATTTAGAATATTTTCTGCGACATTGGAAATACTATTAAGAATAGGGATATGGCATGGAGCCTTTAGTCAAATGTATTTCAGTAGTACATAATGCTGTAGTGACAGAACTGATTCATCACAGCACTGTTTTAGAGGGAGGTAGGAACATCCTGTGATCCTGTGTGAAAAAAAAAAAAAAAAAGCCAGGGAATCTTGCTGTTGCAGTTGTGAGAGGGTTAAAAAGTCCATCACTTTGTGTCTAGGCCAAGGCTCTTGTAAGAGGATGTTGTCTGCATGCCATCTTTGCTGATCACAGTAATCGGGTCATAAGAGAAAGAGAAGTAATAGAGTGTCTCTTAGCAACCAACCCCAGGAGAAGGAGAAAATTACTCAAACCCGACCATTCAGCTAGGGAAGTAGAAAGAACAAATATTCTGAAGGTCTGCTGCAAGTGCTCAGAGACATGATTCTTCCAAGTGCTAGTTCCCATTGCTGACTTTGGTCTCAAAACAGATTGGGAGAAGGGCAGTGACAGGGAGGGTGGGTGCAGGATAGCAAAAGAAAGGCAGGTATAAGGAAGTTAACAAAAAATATCTCTGAAAACATGAAATCTTGTTTTTTTTCTCTTGCATCCTCCCTCTCTTGTTTTCTCTTCGAATGTTTATTTATTTATCTATGTTGCTTATGTTAAAAATGGGTAGACAGAAGCAAACATTGCAGGGAATAAAGGGACTTTTTTCGTAAACAGGAACTTGGAAATTTCTTGTCTAGAGAGGAGGTGGTGGTACATGGTGCTGTTTGATAGCACTGTCACCTGTATTTCCAGCTGAGGTCTGGATTGCTCTTTAGGGAAACAGGAATATGAAACCTAAGGTGGTCCTGCTGCTTTTATAAGACTTGCTTTTGCTTTCTGTTCTTGTTAATTATGCAGTTCAGTAGCTTTTAATATTTAGCATTGAAAACTTCATTTCATAGTAATTTTCACATTTGATGCCAGTGGTACAGCAAAATAAATTTTACATTGACAGTTACAGTTAGCAATATATGCTCTAAGTTTGTGATGAACACTGTTATTGTCTATTTTTTCTATTAAATTTTTCTTTTTGAGGTCTGCTATATGTATTTTTGACCCCTTAATGAGTTGCATTCTATGTTTGAAGAAGAGTCAGTTACCTTCGAGTATAAGTTCATGAAATTATTCAAGTAACAAGTACAGTTATGAATTCCTGGCCAACACCTTAAAGTGCAGTGAACCAGTTACTTAAGTATTTTATTTCTCCTATCACATAGATGTAGCGTAAGATCCATTCCAGGCTGGAGATTAGTAACATAAGCTTAAGATACTTTTCTCTGCACCGTCACCAGTTTAAAGACATGAGATGTAAGGTGGCCAGCAAGCCCTGGACTGTACCCATGAGTCTTGATTTCACATGGGCATGTTATTTTGTCTCACAGATCTTCTTGGCTAATGATGGAACTGATTTGGGAAGTGTCGTAAGTTTATTCTGGCTACAAATTCTAGGCACATGAGAATTGGTATACTGCACCTAGACTCCTAGTTTTTGTTGTTGTTGTTTTGTTTGTTTGTTTGTTTTAAGGTTCATGTTAGGAATGAGTGTATTCCAAAATGGATTCTTAGTTCTTAACCTAAGGTATCTGGCATTGGACTATAATATACATATATGCAATGGTAATTGCAAGAAAACATAACTTATTAAACACTATAGTTAGGGCAGAACTAAATTATTTAAAAATCAGAAAAAGGAAGGATTGAATACCATTGGGATGATAAAGCTGATTACTACATTGAAATGGATGGAAGAAGCATTTGTGCTGTATTTTGATGCAAAGCAGGATTTTTAGTGGAAATACAAATAGACCAAACAGAGTTGAAGGGTAGAGTCTTCAGGGCACCTGGGTTATGATTGTAGACTTTGTTGAACTCATCAGGGTTGACTTTTCCTTCCAAAATTCTTCTAATGTTTGTAGTTTTCTCTCTAGCTAGCACAATTTCTTAATAATAATGCATTGCTTACTGCCTAGTGAAACGGTGAAGTTTGGCTTAGGAATATCTCTACCGTATCAACTGCTGCTAGGAGACATAGTTTATATAAATATAAGGTGTTAATCCAATTTCTCCCTTGGGGATGAAAAAATAAATAGGGAAATACAAATTAATGTTTTTGTGCTTTCAAAATAAATACCCTTAAGTATGCTTTTTCTTTATTTTATTATGGTAGACCTTTAATTTCATTTGATTTCACTGTTTGATAGTTTATTAACCTGGAAATATTTGGTATTATTAAGAATATGGGAATTTATATTCTGTATGATTTTTGTTTCTGAACCAAGCTGAGTTCTGTTTATTAAATTAGTGAAGGTATATAAGTCCACAATTCAGAATTTTTCCTGGGATGTTGTGTTGGTAATTCTGTTCCCATTTTGTCCCTGTCCTTGAGGAGGCTGTAGGCATTCATGCATCTCATTCAACCATCTAAATTTCCCACATGTTCTTACGGCAATGAGACAGATGGGTGTGTCAACATTCCTGAATTTCACTCCCAGATCTACTTCCTTGGCACGGGGAAACATTCCCACAGATCAAACTCCCTTCCTCTGTCCTGTGTCACAGGAACAGTAGTCAGTTAAATCCTTAATGTTACATATTTTCTCTCTGCAGCATTCAGCATCACATATGTGGTCACATAACATAGTTTTAGTGATTATAACATTGTCATACCAAGACCAGAGTAGCATGATTCCCGACTCCTAGCCCAAAGGAGCTAAGGTAGATTATGGAAGGTCATGGTTCATGTTCAGTTTCCAAGTTACATTTTAATGCTTAACTTTTTAGATGAAGAAACTGAACCAAAGAGAAATGGAATCGCTAGTGTTTAGGAGGCCAATCCAAAGAACCAAATCTCTAATCCCCAGGTTTAACATCATTAATCCCACAGTTCTCTCATTATGGCCATAGCAATAGATTCTTGA
Source organism: Ochotona princeps (assembly GCF_030435755.1). Lineage (NCBI taxonomy): Eukaryota > Metazoa > Chordata > Mammalia > Lagomorpha > Ochotonidae > Ochotona > Ochotona princeps. The sequence continues at coordinate 98,262,986 of NC_080834.1, read as the reverse complement.
AAGCAATGTGTGCAAGTTTTAAGTTTTAAGTATTTCATAGATGAAATTCTAAGAAGGTAACCATGGTCTCCTCCCTCCAACTCTCCTTCAAAGTTCCCTTTCTCCTCCCCTCCACTTTCCTTTTTGTTTTCACAAAACTATTTCCAATTTATAATCAGAGGACATGTGCATTTATAAAAGACTCCTGGTTATGTTTGGTATCATTTTTATAGGATGACCCCTATTTTAAACGTGCATATACTTAGGATTCAGTATTTGTCCAGTACTGCTTATTGTTTGGAAGAAAAAACAAAAACAAAACAAAACCAATGAAAGGACTATGACCTGGATTTGCTACTTTGAAAGATTCGGGAGTTCTTATAGTAGGGTTTCCAAAGGTGGGGGAGGTAATGAAGTGCTTAATACCAGAGGCTGATTTTAATTTAAGTAGGAGTTTTTGAAAGAATATATGTGTGTTTGTTCAGGATCGGCAAAAGTGGGTGCATTTAGAAGGCTGAATAGGAATAAAATTGCCTTGGAGGGAGGTGGGCATTGATAGAGAAAATGGAATAAGTTGTGAGTGGAAAGCAGGCAGCATGAGGTGGCGTAAGAGATGGAATTTGAATGGAGACTTGGATTCTTTTGGAGCTTGACATTAGCACATAAGGTTACAGGGAATGCCAAGACTCACAGGTGCTGTAGAAATGATCAGTGGAATCAAGTGGAAGTGTAGACTCCATCTAGCTTGGAGACTGGAGTCATAATGTGAATCAAGGATATAAATTCCTTGGAATTGTGCATTGCACCTTATTCTGCTATTTATACAGCTGCTCACATGGTAATAATTGGACATTAATATGTATATTTGCTATGCACAGTCTTCCTAAATCACACTTGATCCTGCTGATGAAGGAGACTGAAGTACATTTCTTCTTTTTGGGGCCTAAATGGATGTGGGATGGCACTAGGGCTCTTGTTTAAAATGCCTAGGTTTGAGTGACGTGCCAAGTAATGCCTCACATATCCTTCAAGAGGAAGACTTCCTGCCATTAGGATAATTTGATAAGCACTTGAAATTTTCTGGTATGTTTGCATCTTCTAAATCTTCTTGGAATTAATTTTCTTTGTTGACTTTAAATAAAGTTTTCCATACAGTTAAGTATGCATACAGATGACTTTATAAGGAAGCAAGTATAATTAAAAATAAGCCTATTCTTTCTAACACATTTTGTTTTTATCCCTCTATTCTTTATCAAAATGTTTCTACAGCTCTTATGATATGAAATAGATTCAACTTAGTAAATTTTTTGTAGATATATTTGTTTGTATTGGAAAGGCAGATTTGCAAGATCTTTCGTCTGCTAGTTAACTCCCTAGGTTGCTGTAATGGCCAGATCTGAGTTGTTCTGAGATCAGGAGCCAGGAGCCTGTTGTAGGTCTCCAACAGGGGCACAGTCCCAACACTGTGGGCCATCCTCCACTGCTTTCCTAAGCCACAAACAAGGAGCTGGATTGCAAGTGTAGCAGCCAGGACAGGAACGTGTGTCCATTTGAGATCCTGACATGCTCATGGCAAAAATTTAGCCACTGAAATATTGCGCTGTCCCCAGTACTTTTTTCTTTTAATGTTATGGAATAATACTTTCTCCCAACATTTTTACAAAAGCAGTTGTAGTCCTTGGAGTAGATGGACCAGAATTTCTTTTGTTGAAAATCTGTTTATTAGGTGTTTTTTGTTTTATTTCACTTTAAGGGCAGAGAGACAGAGATACAGAGAGAGGAAGAGACAGAGAAACACCTTTAATCCACTGCTTCCTTGTTCATATGTCCTCTGCAGCCTCCAGGGCTGGACTAGCCCAGACCTGAGAACTGGGAACCCTGTGTCTGTCTCCCACACAGATGGAAGGAAGCTACTACTCTAGTCATCATCTGTTGTTTCCCCGGATGTACGTTAACTTGAAGCTGGAATTTGGAGTGAAGGAATGACTTGAACCTAGGCATTCCCACATGGAATACAGGTGTCCTTAGCATCTTAACCATTGTACCACATGGCTACCCCCAATTTTATTTCAATATTGCCATTTTAGTGAGCATAGATGTTGCTTTAATGGTGTTTGTTTGTTTCCTGATAGAGAACAGAATGAAAGACTTCATTGGTAGAGTCTTTTTAGGAGATACTCATTTTGAAGACAACGAGAGCCTATCTGTTCCTACATTCTTTGAACTAGTGCTGGCCATAATATCCTCTCAGATTCTCATCTTTCCTAAACTCAGCAGCAGTGACAAACAAGATAATGTTTGAAAGTGGTTAGATTTAAACATTTCTTTGTGTGTGTCATGATTGCATATGCAATAGGCAAATCATTTAACTTAGCAGTAGTCATTAAGTTTAAATAGCTGGTGGATGCAGATTAACTGTGATCCAACTACACTGCCTGAATATAATAATCTTTGGCTTGGATCTGTAGTTTCATTGTGGTCAGGGTGGCAGGGCATGCTAATGGATCCAACCTGGTCCTGGATTTTGTGCATTGGAGACACCACCCTATGTTTCCAAAGTATGAAATGCTGGAACTATTGAGTCAAGCATTACTTATGATTAGAATAAGGTTAGAATTTTCTGTTTTTTGGTTTTTTTTAAGACTTACTAGATAGATCTGAATTACTTTGTTTCCTGAGGCTTCCTAAAAGCACTGATCTTTAAGCAGGAGTGTCAGCACTACCTGCAAATAGGTGCAGCAATTTAGCAACATCACTGGGTAGAGATCACATACCTACTTTATCTGTTTTGTTTAGCTCTTTGTTTCTTAGATAGTATAATTCTGCAACATAGTAGGTTACCATTAAATGCTTATTAATTTAAGATTTGAAAGAATGAATGGATGAGGGATTGTTAGCTTGATGTATGTTTTTCGTGAAGACATCCTCATTTCTTCAAAATGTCAGTTTTTAATTAGTTCCAAGTATGTATGATGTTTCTGCTAAAGCAAAAATCTTACTTAGGAATTAAAAGGTAACCCTGAAAACTGGAAAAGGATGCTGTGAGCTAATATCAAAATGCGTTAGTTTGACTTATTGTTGTCTTTCTCTTATTAAGAAATGGGAGTATCTCCCCTGAAGTTGGGTGATTAAGTCACCAGCCACCTTTTCTATTTTAGTGGTTGTGGTAATTGATGTTTCCTGGAAATTTTCCCCCTGTTCTATTAATACAGTCTTAGGGGGTTACAGCCGTGACTCACTCCAGGAAGTCAACCATCATTTGCTTCCTCAATCTCACAAAACAGTCCCATGAACAAAATCAACAACTTCTGCAAATGAGTTGCTTTATGGCTCTGAAGAAAGCTCTAGAAAATACAGCTTTTGCGGTTCACTCTGTGCTTCCTGATATGGCATGGAATAAAGCAAAACTTCATGTTTTTCTTCTTTGGTGCTCTTGAAATTATTGACCAGCTGGATCACTATTGTGGTCTCAGTTAAGAGAACTGCCACCTGCTGTCTATTAAAAATCCCTTGCCTTACATCTTTGCAGAGTTACACCTGAGGAAAGTAGCCTTAACAGTTGTGCAGTGGAGTTGATGAACTCCCGTACACAAAAACACTTGTAGATTTCTTGCAGCACTTCAAATATTCTACCTTGGATTACACAAATTCATATTCATGTGTTAGCTTCTCTGCAAGTCCTGGCTCATAGATGTCTTTCTTAAAGCTTTTCCCCTTCCCTGTCCCTCCTTTTCTCCCAGCATGGTTGGGATAAATGGTGACTGTTTCCTATGAGGGTGCTTCAAAAGGTTAGCTAGTATTCACCGGTGAAATTGTTTTGTTTTATAAAATGTTAGAAATTGTGCACAAATGTGGAGTCTCCCAAACGTTCATAGAAATGCATTTTATGAAAAAGACTATTCATGAATAGTGAATTATCTGTATCAAACTTAATTTATCTTTTCCATTTTCTGTGTGTGTTTTGCAGTCCCTTTGCAAGTTTGGTGAATGCTGCTTGTGAACCACTCCATAAAAAAGCAGTCACAATAATTTCTAGGTTACTATGAAAGTCAAGTACTTTATTTAAACTTCTTTTAATAGTGTTTGGGACTTGGTAAGCACTTATGTATATAGTTATCATTAATAACTGATTTACATTTATTTATAAAGTTGTACCTTCTAGGATTTTCTTATGGTCGCGTATGGTTGCTAAGAAGAGACATGCAGTCTAGATTTTCGCATCAACTTCATAGGAAACCAGATGTAAATATGTTGTTTCAGTTGCCTACATCATGTGTTCTTGTATGATTGTTGATGAAACTTTAGCTAAAATGATGTTTCTGTTTCCCTTAGATGTCCATTCTTAAACTCATTAAAGATACTGAATTTTCCCTACTACTTATTGCTAACACCAATTTTATGGGAGGTTATGTTAATCAGTTTGATCATGAACTGGTCCAGCTTGATCCCAGAGTTTCCATCCAGGCCTCGGTGTATTATGCCAGTGAATAGTAGAGTTCAGCAGAATGCTCATTTCATCTCCTATCTCCTTCCCCTGTCTTCTGCTGTCACAGAATGCTTTGTGTAAAGGGCAACTAAGTGATGAGAAAGTTGCAGTGATGAAAACAAGCATAATATAATAAAAATCCAACTTTATATCTATGTATCTATAACTATTTAGAGAAAATCTGTGTTTATACAAATACATATACTCATGGATATATCAACAATTAATGTTTATAAAATTTTATGTACAAACAATAAATACTTCCCAAATGTATATGCAGCTCCCTGTCATTGAATTTTTGCATATTGATGGTATGTTATCAACATTGCAGAGGTGATGGTTGACATTTCACACATGGGGAAGGTCAGAGTCCATATTTAATGTTTTCTAAATCAAAGATTCGATCTATGTTTCTGAAATCCTCAGGAAGTTATAATCTCTCAACATTAAATTGTGTGATTTAGTGTGAAAATATGTTGAAAGATGGGTTAGAAGCATGAATATAGGCTGAAGTTGGATATTCATCTATTTTTATGTTGGATAAATTTCATTCCAAGTCTCCTGTGGGAATGGCAAGAACCAACTGTTTGAGCCATCAGTTGCTGCCTCCCAGGGACTGAATTGCAAGAAATTGGAATCAGGAGCCAGAGCTGGAAATCAAACCCAGGTACTCTATTGTGGGACGCAGATGCTTTAGCTAGTTTCTTTATCACAGCCACCTCTGTCTGTGGTCCCTGGAAGGTGCAATATGGGATGTTACCAGACTTTCCTAAACATATCTACGGCAGTACTCATTACAGTTTCTAATTGCATATGTGTAAATGTTTCATCATTACGTTCCTCCCAGATTCAACAGGACACCGTTGTATCTTGCAGGTTTAGCACAATGCCTAGTAGGCAATAGATGTTTTAGTAAGCCATAGATACTTAGTAATAACTATTTAATGGGTGACTGAGGACGTGATTAAGTGAATCAGATATAGCCTTCTAAAATCCAGAATGTTAGTGCTAAAACAAACTTTGAATATTGAATTTAACATAATGAATTGTTATTGAAAAACTCTTGTGGTCTTATCACTGTTATCGATGCTTTGGAGATTTATAGAGACAAATAAGACATGATTTCCATGCTCAAGAAACTTATAATTTAATGCAGGGCATTTTACATATTGGAAGTGAGTTAGAGCTGCATACAGTGCCTATTGGAAATAGCAGAGAGGGATAGCATAGTACTTTTCTGAACAGGGACATTATCCTGGACGTGTATTTCATCTGGATCGTCCATAAGGTTGATTTTTCCTGGATGGGAATAATGAAATATATTTGGTGAATGGATCAAAAGGGATCAAAAGGGATGACCCATTAAGTCACGATCAAGGGGAAGCTGTACTAAGGCTTGATGTTGGGGCTCAGAATCACCAAGCAAACTCAATTGTGCTTATTACTCTTCCTCCTTTTACATCAGTCATTGCAGTTCATTAATATCTCTTTCCAATTATTCTTTTTCCAAAAATTCCAAAGGTTAATTTCCAATACTTAATCTTTGTTCGTCATATTTTTCCTCATTTGACTTGTTATAAGGGTTGTATTGCATGTGTGTGCTTTCCATAAACTTGAGCATGAGACCAAGGGGGACCTGTGATGTCAGTATTTTCTGGTGTAGATTTTTTGTGCCGTTTCATGTTTTATGTAGCTATAGATTCAGTTCCTATGTTCATTCTGTAGAATCATCTAAAGTTGACTCTAGCTCTGGCTATACATTTATAGAAGTCCCTTTTTATGACAACTGCTCCATGCCATGCCAGTGTTCTTGAGTGACACATGTCAGATTGGAATATTTTGTTTTGAGTGTGTTCATTATCTTTGTGAAGAAGGGTGGGGGAAGGGTCAGTTTGGCTCACCCAGATGACCCCTGCAGACTCCAGGGTGGTACTTAAGAACAAGTGGATGGAGTTCATGTACCTATTTGTAATACAACTTTGCAGATGGGAAAGCCGTTCTGTAGGAAATACACAGATTTCTTCCATTTTCATGGGCAGGATAGACATAGATGGACAGGTCTTTGAAGCTATAGTTGTGCTTTTTCCTCCTTGAACATGATTTTCAATACTTAACCTTTGTTTGCCATGCTCTTTTGACTGACACCTGTGCACAATGGAACATAATAATAACAAAAAGAAACCTTTTCTGTGCTTGGGCTCCTTTCAAAGGTTCATTTACTTATCACTATCCATGAAAGCAGAAATGACAATTCCTACTAGCAACTGGAAATAATGCCAGAAAGTGAACTTTGCTTTAATGTTCAGTTTGAATATGGAAAAGTATAGTAATGGACCTGGATCTGAAGTCTGACTTCTTTCCTTGTAGGTTCTCTGACACACCTGAGATCATTCACCCTACTGACCCTTAGGTTCGGTTTGTCAGATGGGGATGGAAACCAGTGATCTGAATTTATGTCTGTTTCCGATGATCTATTATGTAAGAGTATATTATAAATATAATGTGCTGAACAAATATGAAAGGCTGTTATTATCTCACCCTCTGGGTAAGTAGAAAATGTTAGGATGAGTCTCATGTACCTTTCTTTGCTATTTTGACTCCAGCAGCTTCAGAACTTCTCTTACTGACATTCCCAATTAGCAATGCCGAATCTCAGCATTGTATCAATCCTCCCCAAACCTTAAGATGGAAACAAGTATTCCTGTTTTAGCTTTACCATGTGCATGACAGGAAAGAACTGTGTTGCCGTCAGAACCAGAATTTATCAATCTTACCGACTTAAAATTTTAAATTTGCAAGCTTAGTATGATTCATTAACAAACTATTTTTTCAGGCCTTAGCTTTTCTCCAGGGAACAAAAGGAAATGGCTCACACTAGCACTTTTAATGAGCTCTCATTCAGCAAAGGATGATGTGCCCTTAATTTTGTCAGCATGTGTAGAACGGATGTACTTTAAGTAGAGATGCTTCTCTCTGCAAACACTGTGCATAATTTTCAAATATGTCTTTGAATTTACCTCCAATGTGGCTAGATTCTGTTTTACTTCCCTTCATTAAAGTGTTTTAGCTTAGAAATTTTATCTTTAGATTTAGAAACTTTTTACTCTATGTGAAGAGAACAATTAAATAATTTCAGTAATTTAAATGACAAGGATAACTTATTTTCATTCTGGATAACATTGATGTGGATGAGCTGGATAATTCTTCCAAAAATTCAGAGTTAAAATAGTGTTCAGATGTAATATCTGAAAAATTAAAAGACAATCATGGATCAGTGTTATCATTAGCTATATATATAAATCCTATTTTCAAGGGAAAACCATAAATCATTATTCACATGATTTTTTAATATTTATTTTTATTGGAAAGGCAGATATACAGAGAAGAGGAGAGAGAGAGAGGAAGATCTTCCACAGATGGTTTACTCTCCAAATGGCCAAAACTGCTGGAGCTGAGCCAATCCGAAGCCAGGAGACTCTTCCAGGTCTCCCATGAGGATGCAGGGTCCCACGGCTTTGGGCCATCCTTAAACTGCTTTCTTAGGCCACAAGCAGGGAGCTGGATGGGAAGCAGGGCTACTGGAATTAGAACTGGAACCCATATGGGATCCCGGCAGGTTCAAGGCAAGGACTTTAGCTGCTAAACTATTGTGCCAGGCCCAGATGAGATTATTTCTAGATGAGATTGTTTCAGGTTGTTTGCAGAAATGAGATTAGTAGTTTATTTTGGAAAAGCAGTTTGGAAGTCCATGTATTGCTTTTTGCTGGTACAGATTTTCCGGTTGATGTTTTTCAACATCTCCTAATATGAAATAGGAAAAAAAATTGTTTTACCAGATCTAGTCCATATGCAGCACACAGGTGTTGTAGCCTTGCTTAGTCTGGTCTGTCTCTATCCCAGCCCACACTCTCCAGTGGGAGTAGCTGTCTGGCGAGGGGACCAGCCCCTTAATCCCCCTGCCAGCCAGGCTGGCCTGATCATTCCTGCGGGTGCAAGCATAAACTAGAGTGAGTGAGGGATATTTGGGCATAGCCGCAGCATCAGCTGGCAGAAGCTGGCACTGGGGACTAATTCTGTCAAGTCAAATCACAGAACCACCTAAAGAGTGCATAAACTGGAACAGAGAGACCTGGGAGGGAAAAAGTGGATTCTCCCCTCTTGGGTCACTACTCCCGTGGGAGGGCATGAAAACTAGGACGGGGGCTGGGATGGCTAGACAGAGAGGCACTCAACAACATCTGTGAGGGCTGGATGGTTGAGTTGCTTAGATAGAACTAAGCTTTAATACCCATTGACAAGTACAAGAGCCAAATGGGATAGGGGACAGACTGGTCTGCTACACATACTGGCAAACCAGGGTAGGGGGCGGTCCTGGTGGGGGTTATTGTGGGTCGCCCCGACTAGGCTGCAGCTCCCACTGGTTGATGTAAGGGCCGAACCAGACTGGACTGCAACACCCATTGGTTCCAGTGCAACTTGGGACCGAAAACAGAACCAACCCAGCAATTGCAACCACCAGCTGATCGGGGTGATGAACTGTCCCGGGCCCTGTTCTTGCTAGAACATACAAGAAACTAGTTTGGGAATACCTCAGAGTTTCTTTGGAGATCTCCCCAATCGAACTGCTGGACTCAGAACTCTAACCAAGAAAAGACAGAAGAAAGAACAGGTCAATCATTCATCTCAGCTATATGTCGGCAGCGAAATATTCCTTGCTGCCTGAAATAAACGATCAAATTTTCTTCTTCCTTGTCCTATTTGGCAGAGTGGGGGAACTTTCAGCCACATTTTTACTTAATGCTTTTGTTTTGCAGCGAAAACAGCTTTTTTATAATCTGTTCAAAAGCAATGGCTTTGCACGTGTGTTTGTGCTTAATAATTTCAGGAAAGTCTTGTCCATAATGTATAACTTAAAAAGGCTTCTGAGACACCAGTGAAATGACTGGAAAGATCTTACTTTAGTGCACACAGTGATGGTATTCATCATTTCAAGTGAGCATGCAGGGTCAGCTTCATTTTGTCACTCAAATCTTGCCTGGCCTTTATGAGCCAGTGAAAGTAACAGGTGACATTTGCCTTTCACTTTTTTATTCAATATGTCTCTTAGTGTTGCTCCCAGTCTCTGTGCTGGTAGGATTGTTGGGGTCAAGACATCAGGAAATCAACCTTACATCATTTCAGCATTTGCCTTAAAAAAAAAAAAAACCTTTATAAGCTGTTGATGATTACTGATGACACATAAATAACTTCTGTTTCTGATGTATATTCTTTTTTCTTTTTTTAAAAGATTTATTTATTTTTATTGCAAAATCAGATATACAGAGAGGAGAGACAGAGAGGAAGATCCGTCCGATGTTTCACTCCCCAAGTGGCCGCAACGACCAGAGCTGAGCCATTCCAAAGCCAGGAGCATAGAGCCTCTTCCAGGTCTCCCACATGGGTGCAGGGTCCCAAGGCGTTGGGCTGTCCTCGACTGCTTTCCCAGGCCACAAGCAGGGAGCTGGATGGGAAGTGGAGCTGCCGGGATTAGAACCAGCAACCATATGGGATCCCGGCACGTTCAGGGAGAGGACTTTAGCCTCTAGGCCACCACTCCAGGCCCACATATTATTTTTTCAATGTCATATGAAATCATTTTTGTCATTTTAATTTCATTTTTTATTTAAAAATAATCTAAGAAAACCACTCTTCCATAATCACCTTCCTGATTTATTTAACTCTCAGCCTTTTTAGCATTTTCTAGCTACTTGTTGGTGCACTGCCCTCCTTGCTGTTGTCTAGGCCCAGCACAGCTTCTACTTTCTTTGAAGACATTTTAATTGCTAACATCCATGTTTTTAACATAACGTGGGAGTAAAGTTGTAAAAAGTTTGATTGGATACTTTTTAAGTGGCTTTTACTGTTTTTATATGACCATTTAAATCATAATCTTCATTCTAAACTCTCTAGAAAATGTAGCTCTTACTTTAGAACTGATACTATTTCTTGTTTTACAGTTATGGAGCAGACACTCATACCCATAGATATGGTGGGACAGGAGAGATAGTGTCTTTCTTGATAAGTGGTTTGAATTTTCTGGAGCTCGAGGCTTTCAGAAAGTCAGATGTGGCGCTTGAGTCAAAAGCATTGCAACTCTTTGATTCTTTAGATTCCGAACCTTAGAAAGTCTTGAGAAAATCCCCAGAGATTGTGTGTGCCTTGAAACATAGTTGCAAATGAGTAGTGGCTTTTACAGAAGTTAAATATCAGGGCTGTTTCTTCTGAGACATATTCTACAGTGGATTTTTTTTTTTGTATCAGTGCTTGAAGTAATATGTTTTACATGATGATGTGAACCACTAGTGAATTGAGTACCTTTAAACTTTACAGGTAGAAAATAAGGTCTAATCTTTCTGTGGTAGAATGGCAGTAGAAACAGAGCCAGGAGATGTATCTTCTGCTTCACTATCAGTGCTTTTTCTACTGTCCTTTTTTTAAAATGCTTGATTCTCATGTGATTGTGTCCAACTCTGATCTTAGAGACATTTTGCAATACACAGGAGAATACGAAGAAGATTGTTCAATGTTCAAAATACTCATTAATAGGTTAATTTCATAAACCATTGACTATGATGTGAGGGGAATCTAGAGAACCAGGTTCATATAGAGACCTAGCATTTGATTTTGCCTCGTAATCTAATAGGTGTTCTAAGGATAGTTGTGATATGTTGTAAACAAGAATATACTGCTTACTGTTTCATAGAAGTATTGGGTTCAGGTTATGATTCTGTATTGATAAGGTATGGAAATTTAGATAGGCTCTTTCCCTTTTGACCTTAGCAGCAGCCTGTTTTTGCAACGTGGGTAATATTCTCATTTTCCTGGACTTTTAGGGGTACTCAAGGTAATTTGTATGAAAACTTGCATGTGATAGATAACCTAATGAATGTAAATTGAGTTTGAACTAAGGTCTATGTAATATTTGCTCTAAAAACTGAGATAGGACTAACTATATGAGAGACCCAGAGGGTGATTGCTGTCTGTCTGTTTTACCTAGGACATTGAGTCTGATCTAAAATATGCATGGTGCAAATTGGTAGAAACAAGTAAACCTGTGTGATAGATGCTAGTTCTCCCTTCTACATTTAATTTTGCACTATTTTTTAGCATACCAATTTCTTTCTGTGCCCATAAAAATCTTAGTGATTCCCCAAATACACATATCTCAAAAACCTAGGCTGTTGAACCTCCTGTGCTGGCCTTGCATCATACCTGACTGTGTGGTGATGCATGGCTAGGTAAACAGAGTTGAACCAACTTCTGGAAATGTGTTTTTAGATTTGATTCTTCTTAAATTCTTAGTCTTCTAACATAAGACAGAGGAAGTTTGTTGTATTTTTTCAACCTAAGGGCCTTTATTATTCAAAAGTCATAACCATACCAAACATAAAAAAGAAAAAAAATTAAATGAAGATTGGTTTATTGTATGTTACAAAGTCAAAGAAGAAGATTGAAAGTAAAAAAAAAATGGGAATCACTACAGCTTTAGGCCTTTTGAACTTGGAAATTCAAGGATTTCCTTAGTGCACTTGTACCAGAATGACTCCACGAATGTCTTTGCTCTTATCCGTTACTGTGCAGAACAGTCATTAGGCTGAGGTAATTTTGTAATGTCAAGCATGGTAAATTTTCAATATTCATCCTTGAAGAGGCCTTCTTTCTCATTTTTGTTCATTATTTCCCTTTGCCCCGTTGTTATTCATTGTTCCAATTCCCTTCTACCCCATAGATTCATGCTCTAATGTGTTTACATTCTTTACAATGTGAATTTACATACACAGCAACATTTTAATTTATGTAATAATGAAGTCTAATATTTATCAACCACCACCCATATACTAAGCTCTATTTCAAATCCTTGTACTACAATAATCTTCACAACAAATTCTATGAGCCATGGACTGTTATGTGTTTTATAGATTAGAAAATTGAGACAGAAAGTCACTGTAGATGAGGTATCATTAGAAGTCATACAATCTTAAGTTCATATCTAAATCTTGGATGTTTTTCTGTTTGACTTATATCATCTTGTACTTTCTCTTACATATTGTTTTTTAGCATAGTTTTATTTGGATCACAAGCAAAATTTGAACTAATTGTTTTAGTTACATATCTTATACATAGGATTGATGTTGTCTCTGATATTATTTATGTGAGTTTAATTGCTTGGTATGGATAGCTGTTTATTATCTATAAATGTTAGTACCTGGTATTAATCTAGTTTTTTTAATAGACTAGAGGACACTTACAAAACCCTACATACTGGTGAAATGTGAAAGCCATTTCAAAAAATTGCAGAAAATTGGATTAAAAGATAAGCATATTTTTGTGCATAAGCTTTTAAAACCATGAATATATGGGGTCTTCAGAAAGTTCACAAAAATGTGTATCATGAAAACAGCATGCATCAATTTAAAAAAGAATCTTGGCACCAAAATCAACTTAACTCTATATTCCATGTATCTTTTGGAGTAATCTTGTAGCTACTCACATGCACAAATAATGCGAGGTGAACACACAGTTGCCAAGTCCTCTGCAGTATCTCCAACACACCCTGCCACTGAATAGTAACCACTGCTGTATTATTAGTGGGTTTAAGAAATTAATTTTTCTCTGCCAAAATGGTCTATATCTTAAAGATCCATGCACATTGAAGCCCCATCTAAGAAGCTGTCTGATGAAAATACTGAAGAGCATTCCAAGCAGTCTATTTGCTGCATGTCATTGATTTATTCCCATGGTCATATCTACTATATACCTCTAACTTCCTGATCACACACAAGGAGTATCAAATGAGAATGTTCTATCTGTCCTCATTGTCACCACTCCCAGTGGCCACAATGGTCAGAGCTGAGCCAATCTGAAGCAAAGAGCCAAAAACCTCTTCCAGGTCTCCCACACAGGTGCAAGGACCTGAGCACTTGGGCTATCCTCCACTGTTTTCCCAGGCCATAAACAGGGAGATGAATCAGAAGTGGAGCAGCCAGGATGCCTACCCGTATCAAAGTGGGATGTCAGCTCTAGAGGTGGAGGCTTAGCATGCTATGCCACAGCAATGTACTCAAGATAACACATCTTTAAGGTACTGAAAGACTATAGAATTGTTTTGAATTCTTTTATTCGTTAATTTTGTATGTTTTTGTTAAGTGCTTACAGTGAGCTAGAACATAGTAGTGGGTAAGACATAGCAGGGCAAGAGAGGGGGGCAGTTTTGACAGCCAAAAAGATTGTTAAAGGGCTAGGTCATGGACCATCTCTTTTTGGTTTTTCTTTAAAACAAACAACCTACATTTCCAGGATTAATCTTTCTATAATGTGGCTGCAGACCTCTCTTTCGTTCACATTGCTATGATCCTGTTACAGTTTGAATCAGAAGCTGCTCCTCATGAAGAGAAAATGGTTGAACTTGGTGTAAGAGCTGTAAGTCTTCCCATCAAGAAGGATGTGTTCTTGACTTTAGTTAAACTTTCTTTTTATCAGTGTATGTTACTTCCTGTTATTTTACTGCTGCTGCAAGCCAAGCTATATCTTAATTGAGGTTCAAGGATAGATTGCACAGAATTGCTTTAAAAACAGAAGGCGTTTGAGATCCCAGCTTTTGTTTGGCTGTCTTTGTCCACCTCTGGTTTATTCTTTTCTCCAGAAAGATCTCACTTGCTACATGGCAAATACAGATTGTCTTCTGCTCACTCAGTAGTGTTGACTCATCAATGTCAAACAGTTCTTTGGACCTTTATTGATTGATTGATTGTTGTGAACTGATAGAAGCTTCTCTTTTTGCTTTAATTAAGATGACTCGGAATAAGAACAGGGCTTTGGACAAGTTCCACCAACTGCTGACCACCAAATATTACTATTTAATGTTATGCATCTACCCCCTTTTCCCCTACTTTCACAATTTTGAGAGAGAATGGCTTCTGTTGAGGGAACATTGTTTTATTGTCTCCTGCTGAAGTTCTTTATGCGTGAAGTGGCCCTGTCATATAACATACAGAGTTTATGTCATGGGACTGAGCTAGCCTGGCTTTTTCTTGACTGCATGCAGTCATGCCTTGCTCAGAGAGGATCTGTTTTGCCATGTTACATTCAAACTTACCTTTTCCTTTTTTATACTAACGGAGTGTGGATATGTCACTTTATTTGATCCTGAGCCTCAGGCTCATCTCTGAAGTTCTCTTGTATGTGAGACACAGCTTGAAACAAGCAGGTTTTTCCTTCATTGGTAGACCCATGTCCGATTCTATCTTCTGTCCTTCCTTTTGCCTCTGTTTCTGATAATGCCAATTCACATAATTTCTCTTTGATATTTGCTTCTTCTTTGCGTGCTGAACTCCTGCCTATATAATGTCCACGTCTTGACATCCTTACCATCATCTAGGGGACTGTGATCCCTTGCTAGTTCTTTCTGCGGCAGCTTTGACTACCTTCCATCCAGGTGCATCCTGCACGCCGACCAGACTCATCCTTGCATTCTCTGAAAACATAATCAGGAGGTGATTTCCTTCCATGTAGAATATACTTTCAGAATTTCTGCTTCCAAATGTCCTTTTTATGTTGTTTATCATGTAATGCCTTGTCTGTTAAGTAGCTGCAGTTCTTTAGCTGAGAGTCATTTTGATTTCCTCCGAGTTTTCATTGTAACTCATTGGCACTTCTCTTATGCTTCTTAACAGTCTACAAATGAACTGGAGCTCTGCTTCAGTGACTCGAACTCAGTAGTGTTGGGAGAAAAGTAACTCACATTTTAACACAAAATGCCATTTTCCTTACTCTATCACATTTTTCCCATTGCTTTGTTTTCCTCCCTTGTATAATATAATTGAAGGCAGAGTACTAGGATGATGTCTACTGTTTGGGCAAATTTAAGTGCACTCGAGGCACTGTTTTATATATTTTGCATCTATTTAGTTTCATTGTTATAATTTTGTAAGGCAAAGATTGTTGCAATGTTATTATCTAAGTGAGGCATGGACAGGTTATATAACTTTTCCGAGATTCTGCAGCTAGCAAGTTGATGGCAAACATACTAACCCGGGAGTTTGCCTTCAGAGAATGCATTTTAATTGACAGGCAATGCTGTGATTAGACGGGAACTAGCAATATTATGTCAGAGGTCATTATTTTTGATAATATTTGGAACTCATGGGTGATGACAATCCTCTGTAAGTTTTCCTAGTGGAAGACCAGCATGTAGCTTTGATAGGTGTTTCGAAACTTGAATCTTTTCAAAAGAATTATTTATTGTGGACTTTTGAAAATGACAGTAAAAGTTGAACTAACTGCTAACATGCTCCTGACACTTTCTCGGTGAAAATTTAAGAATAAAACCTGTATATGTATTGTTTTTAAACCACTCTAGTTTTATGTGTTTTATACAAGGTTGAATTAACTAGTCATATTTTAGAAGACATGCATGATATGTTGTCAAAAATTGTTTTTGTGGCAAGCATTTATATAGGTATTCAATTGTAACCCATTTTTATGGGTTTACA
The DNA here is from genome assembly GCF_030435755.1 of Ochotona princeps. Classification (NCBI taxonomy): domain Eukaryota; kingdom Metazoa; phylum Chordata; class Mammalia; order Lagomorpha; family Ochotonidae; genus Ochotona; species Ochotona princeps. The sequence continues at coordinate 98,246,990 of NC_080834.1, read as the reverse complement.
GCATGTTTGATTTTACAGATTCTAAGTCAGAATGGAATCATAGTTCTAGAACCAATTAGAGTGGACATAGTTTAAAAAACAACAGGTGCTAACGGGTAATATGTCATGTTGGAGAATTCCATTGCAGTTTATGCAAAGTTTGTAGTTGAAAGCCTGAGGAAATTTCGAGAGTTAAAAATAACATTTACAGTCTAGATAAGTGCTAATATTGACAAGGCCTGACAAGGAGGGTTAATGAAGTACCAATCAGGTCTATTGCCTTTTTTCCTAAAAAGTTATTTTAAAAAATTCTTTATTTTGTGAGATAGAAGACAGGGAAGAAAGTGTGGGAGTGGGGGTGGAGAGAAACGGAGAAATATTGAGACTGGGCAGGGCCAGCTCAAAGCCAGGAGCTAGGCATTCATTCAGTTTTCCACATGGTTGGGACTGATGCCATCTATAAGCTGCTGCAGCTCTGTGTGTGCATTAACGGGAAGCTTGAATGGAAAGTAGAGCTGGGATCTGCAGCTAGAAATTCTGATATAAAATTTAAATGTGAAAAATGAATGTGTCAGGTATATGATAAAACTATCATATATTATCCTAAAAATATATATGATTCAGTATATTCAACATGATTAGCCTGTCATATATTTAACCTTTAAAAGGGATTTTAGTTTTGTCCAGCATTTTGCACATCTTTTTATTTACAGAAAAATGTCACTGACAAATGTGCTTGTGAAAATAGACCTATTTTTTTGGCTGGGTCATGAGTTCATTTCCTTGACATTTATTGATGCTATGGAAGAAATCTTGTGTTACATACCGTAGGAAGTGTTACCAAAACGGACACCGATCAATTAGTTGATAATTAATCAAATTAGTAGGTTTTATTATCAAGAACAACAAAATAAGATGAACATTTCACATGTCGTTAGGATTAATAGGGTGTGGGGAAACTTTTGCATTGTGTGTGCATGTTGAATTCCAGTGTATAAATTGTCTTACTGTAGTCATGGTCAAAACTGTCTTAAAAAATGATATGGGGTTATAGCAAGGAGCTACAGTTAAAAGTAGAACTAATGATTACATGTAGTGGTACAATGTGATAAAAGAGACACATATATCATTATGCTAACATAGTAAAAAGAAGAAAATAAATTTTAGGAATTTGATATAGGCAAAGTGGAGAACTTAATTTGGGCAGGACTTAGCTTTCGGTTAATTCTGAATGGCACTTGGATTGTAGCAGTCAGAATGAGCTGTTGATGTGTGTAGATATGCCTAAGGGCATGAACGCATCGCCCCCAAGACTTCAAAGAAGCATTCTATCTCTTCTAGTGGTAGCACCAACTTCGTGTTTTGATGTTGGACATTGCAAGCACATTGAACATACAAAGCTAGATGAACAAATGAAACTCCGGGGGATTAGAAGATGCCTGTTGACCTAGGAGAGAGAGTCCTGCAACTTTTGAAATTCCACAGAAGAAAAGTATGTGGAATGATATAAGAGTAGTCTTCTATAAAAACTCTTTTTTTAAAGATGCTATTTATTTTGAAAGGTAGAGTTTATACAGAGAGGGAGAGAAATAAAGAGGAAGGGAGGAACAGGAGAGTGAGAGGGAGAATAAAACTTTGAGCCTTTATAACCCTGAATGTGCTATACTGAAATCAGCAGTCAGAGCCACCTTCTTGGTCTCCCATTTGAGTGGGAGGGGCCCAGGTACTTGGGTCATTTTCCTCTGCTTTCCCAAGCATATTTTCAAGGAGCTGAATCAGAGATAAAGCAACAGGGACTCAGATGGGATGCCAGTTTTGCAGGCAGCATCTTTAGCTGCCATGGCATAACGTTGTGCTCCAACAGTCATCTGAAGTTTTTTTTTTTCCTTTTTAACAAAATTGTTATAGAGGGGATATGGTGTTCACTTTGTTTCTGAATCTTGAGTAAAGAGTGATACCTTATCCAGAGTTAAGTTACTCCTGAGGAAAGGAAATCGTTTGGTTAATGACAGAAACTCTTGGACTACTATTTGGTATCTAATGTGTAAAATTATTTATTAAGGCATCGCAGCATTTTTTATGTGAAAGGAAGCCTTTTGAAAACTCATGGAATGTTTCCTTTGGGGATATTGAGAATGCCTACAGGTTGTGGACTTGGAATAGTAAAATGCTCATGGACTTTGGTTCTGCTAAAAAATGGATGTATTTGCATTGGGGTTGGGTTTCCCTAGATGGGAAATCTGTTATTAAGTAAGACTCCCAATCAAACTGTTAAGAATATGTTGACAATAGGATGGTGGACACTGCCATTGTCTATATCTACAATGTCAGGATACACTGAAATAGCAGAATAATGAACTTATTACTGATTATGAAGGGCCAAACTATTGTACACTATTGTAATGATATAGGGAAAATCAGTGGGGAGGGTGGAGGCTTGGGGAAGAAGGAGGGGAAATTCTAGAACCCATGGACCTGTATCATAAAATAATGAAAATTTTTTTTATTTTTGAAAAAAGAAGAGGTAGGTGCCTTGGCTTTTAAGATCTGTTCCTGCTCTGCAACCTACCATTGCTAAAGTTTTCATCTCAGTTTACAGACAAAAAATGTCATTTTCAGTATTCCTATTATACAGGGAAAAAGTCCTGCTGAAATGTTGAGACATTTGGGTGCCAATCTAATTCCAATTATACCTATATTAGAAAGAGAGAAAAGGCATTCAAATACTAGAATTTTTCTGTGCTTAGCTTCCCTACTGAGTGAGGGATTATCTGTTCACTGTGATGGGTCTCAGCCTGTGAAATGCTCCCCATGTTTGGAATCGCGTGGTTTAAGTAACAGTTCTTCAAACCTTTCATTTTGCAGGGAGATGCTTTTCCAATGTCTGTAGCCTTCTCCTTATCTTTGAGATCACATGTATTGATATATTAATGATAATAACATGTAGCATATTGAAATTCAACTGTGAATTGATGGAGCAGCAGACATTGTATTTTTAGTTCATTTCCTTAGGCAAATGCAAATATTATACTTGCACAGTTACCTCAGGCATTCACAAGTTAGATTTCTGGTGCGAACAATTTCCAGTAAATAAGAACCACGGTGGTGCTATTAGTTTGGCATCCACTAGGCACCTTTGCAAGCTGCTGAAGTGATAATTGAAGGAGAATTTAGATGTGGGATAAATTGTGTATGTTTATAAAAGGTTTAGGAGGGATTCAAGGCACTTCTTACCTATACAAAACAGTAAATACATCAGCTGAGACCAGCTTGAAAATGGACATTTTCTTGATTCTGAAGACTAGCCTATTCTTTTACTTTATAAAGGAAGATGAAAACAGTGTATTGTAAGTAAGACAAGCGCAGCTGAGAGATCACTTATCTTTCTTAGTGCAAGGGAGACTCCTTCCATGACTTTAAAAGTACCTGGTTTCCCATTTTTAAATATATATTATGGGCATTTTATTTATTTTATGATACAGTTCTATAGGCACTGGGATTTCCCTTCCCGCTTCCCCATTCCACTGCCACTGATTTCTCCTGTATTATTATAATAATACAATCCTTCCTAATCAGTCACACATCCATCTTTCTGCTATTTACATGTATCCTGACATTGTAGGTATGGACAGTGACCAAGAGTCCAGCATCCTCTTGTTAAGATATGTTTAACACTTTCATTGGGAGAGCATATTTGGATTGGAATTAGAGATGCATACTACATTGTATCTTCCCATGTGGATATGAAAGGTAACAGTGATCATTTAATGCAACTTTATGAATATATTATCCAGCCTCAGTAGGGATTGAATCACAGCCACTCTATTTTCTACTGTAGATCTATTTTTCCCTAATCTTAGACGATTTTGAAGATAAACCCAGTATAATCCTTCCTAATCAGTCACATATCCATCTTTCTATTGTTTAATCACTACAGTACATTTTAATCTTTGCTATTTTATATAAACTATATAAGCTATAAATTATATATTAGCAGATTTTTTGCAAGATATCTGTTGATTTGACGTTTCATTTGATCATAAGTATGCCTCTTGTTTAATGGAAAAAATTAGATAATTCAGCCCTTTAACTTTTTACTTTCTCCAATTTTGCTATTTTATGGAGTAGGCTTGACTTTGGAGCACAATGCATGTGTATCATGGGACAAAAATTTAATTTCTAAGTAGTTTCTTTGGGAGAGATCTCACATGAGTCTGAGATTATTGTGGTTATCCAGTCATAGAAGCTAGATTAACATTATTGATCCTTTAGAAATTGTTTATTTGAAATGAAGAGAGAGTATGTGGAAAAGTGAGAGACAGAGACAGATATCATCCATGTGTTGATTGAGTCCTTAAATGGCTGCAAAAGACAGAGCTGGGCTAGGAAGAAACCAGAGGCCAGGAATTCTTCCCTGATCTCCTGTATGGTGCCAGGGGCGCAAGCACTGGAGCCATTTTCTGCTGCTTTTCTAGCTGCATTAGCAGGAAGTGTTAGCAAGAAGTGCAACAGCTAGGTCTGGAAAAATCAGAAAAGCATGGATGTTGACATTGCAAGCACCTGTTTAACTCACTATAGCACAACACTGCCTTTGATCCTTTTTTATTGAAGTCCAGACTATTCATGTTTTTCAATCATTTAATTATCAGTAGTTATTTTGTTTTTAGCAGGGTTATAAGTGTTTTAAAGAAAGTGTTTCACAGAAAGCTACTGAAACAGTCCCAGATATATTTCAGACAGTCCTTTACTACACTGATTTACCCCATCTTTAAAGCCTAGGTGATGGGCTTAGAAGCAGAGTAGATGCTTATTTTGATCACATTGCTTGGAAAATGGAGATGAAACAAAAGTGCATCTTCTCAGAATGAATTCATCCAGGGAACCAGAAGGGGAAGTGAGGTGAGGAAGAGCTACCTAAGGAGGTGCTTTACCAGACTATCCCGACTGACTAACAAGTGCATTAAGTTGCTTGGTTTCACAATGCATTTCCACAAAGACCTGATGATAATGTGCCTAAGAAGAGTTTGTTATTAGAAAGAAAAGTTTACATACAGGTTCCTGGTTCTCATCCTTCAAAGTGCTTCCTATTGATCAATGGCTTTTCTGTGATACCTTATTTATTGATACTTTCTTTTTGAACTTACTTTCTTAAGTATGCTTTTACTATTCAAGCTGAATGTGCTGGAAAGCAAATTATCACAATCCATTGTCATGTAGACTTAGTCTAATCACAGGCTCCAAAGGAGATTGAGTTTCATAATATTGCCTCCCAAACCTTGTTCTGTGGCTTCATAACTGAAAATTATCAAATTAAGGACATTTTTTCTCAGTAATACATGTTGATTATTCATTTTGGATTCTTCATTGTGAAATCAAGTACATAACCTGGTTGTGTGTTCACATTTTATTTTAGTCAACATTTTCTCATGTTTCTTTCTCATGTTCGTGCATGTTTTGTACAAAATTGGAATATTTAAAGAATTGGTCTGAACAAGATAGTTGGTAATTTCTTAGCAGCTGTTTGGAGAAATTCTTGCACACTTGGTAAATGAAGCCATTACACAACTATTTTTCCTTTGATTTGTCTGTCCTATAATAACATTTTTGGAAAATGAATAGTTATTAATTTATACACACCTGTCTGTGTATCATTATTAATACAAACTTTCTTGAATGCCAGCCTTGTCTGTTTTTTAGTCTGGAAAAGGTCCATAAGCAATGATCTTGACTAGGCTGCTAGAGTTGGAGGGGAGATGTCAATATTGTGTAGAGGTGTTTTCACAAATGTTGTGTGTGGCCTTGAGAATGAAACTCTACTTCTAATTCAGTTTCATCCATCCTACTCAAAGAGAGAACATAGAATGAATACTCCATAAGTATGCTTTGGTGTTTCAAGATTCTGATGACTGTTTTGGGGTTAATTATTTTATACGGGGCAAGGTAGAACTTCAGAATCAGGCACGATCTCTTGCAGTACATTTTATTTGCACCAAGGCCAGTTTCAATTGGAAAAATATTTTTCTTCATCCCTGTATCTTCTCCCCTTCCCACATCTCCATTTTCAACATTGATTTCCTTTCTTAGTGCAGAGGAACAGACTTCCAGCTTCTTCATTTGTGATTTATAAACCATGGCAAAGTTTCAGGAACAAAGCTCTTCTTAGTTTCCGAAACTGTATGTGTGGGTTTAATTCCACATGTTTGAACTTTCAATTTGAAAGAACACTGGTGAAATTGTGACAACAAAGAATATACTTAGAATGTTGAAGAGCCAGTTGGTAATATGTGAAATTCTGGAGTTAGAGCTTTTCATGAATGAACAAAATAGAGTAAGTAGTGTCCTTTAATACAATCGAGTGAGCTTCATGTCTAGGTTTATTTTCAGTTTCCAGGCCTCCGCTGAGGGAGTGTTCTTTGCAGGTTATTCCACCATGAAAGTGATACTGCCTAGACAAGACCAGCTAAAGTAAGAATGCTCAACAGAATCACAATTGAGGAATTATTGAGAGAAGTTGTTATATAACTCCAAAAATATGGTAATCAGTGTTCCTGATATTTGGAAGACTCTGAAGTTAGATTTTAACCAAAACACAGAGTATGCAGAAATGTAGATTTCCATTGAATACTGGAAAATTCAGGACAATGTGATCTAAACGTAGCCTCGATACCCTGAGACACCAGGATTTCCAGTTATGTCAATTTGTGATTTAACGAAGGGACTTTCTCTTCTACTTCAAAATTTTTTTTATGGATATGTGTCTGAGCACTACTTGCTTCCTGTAGTTCTCTTAAAATGTTAAAAGTAACAAAGACCACTTGATAAGAAAAAATATTGGCTACATTGTCTTCACCCAATTACAAAGATATTATATTAGTTCCTCAGTAATTTTCTTACCTTTAATAAAACATGGGCCCGGCGGCGTGGCCTAGCGGCTAAAGTCCTCGCCTTGAACGCCCCGGGAGCCCATATGGGCGCCGGTTCTAATCCCGGCAGCTCCACTTCCCATCCAGCTCCCTGCTTGTGGCCTGGGAAAGCAGTTGAGGACGGCCCAATGCATTGGGACACTGCACCCACGTGGGAGACCTGGAAGAGGTTCCAGGTTCCCGGCTTCGGAACGGCGCGCACCGGCCCGTTGTGGCTCACTTGGGGAGTGAATCATCGGATGGAAGATCTTCCTCTCTGTCTCTCTTCCTCTCTGTATATCTGGCTGTAATAAAATGAATAAATCTTTAAAAAAATAAAAAATAAAACAGTTTATGTGCATAATCGAAAATAGTGAAATCAATTCGAAGATTTTTTTCCAGATGCAACATATTTGTGTAGAACACACCCAAGTTAAGAAATAGTATTTTATCACTCAACTAACAACTCCAAAAAACCCCATGTGATTTCCAACAGCACGGGTTCATTTTGCCTAATTTGTGGACTATTAGAAGTAAACACTAAGTACTTTATTTTGTTTCCAGTTTTTTTTTTTTTAAATTCAAACACTTTTTTTTCCATAATGTGCATTTTCCACAATGTTTTGGAGCCTTATTATGCTTAACATATAAAAAAGAACTCTGCAGTATTATGAAGTATGTTTAATCTCTAATTTTCACTTTTTTGTTGATGAAAGCTTAAATACCTGTATCTTTGGCCAGTAGAGTCTGTATATGACTATTGTTATAGCATAAAATTGTAACATGCAGAGTTTTAGTATCTACATAGTTAATGTTCTAACGTTAGAAGTTTGGATTTATTTTATTTTATTTCCATTTTTATGATTAAAGCCTTTGGCATCTAGTTTCTCTTCATTTTCCAGCATTGTTATTCTGTTTCTACTAACTTGCTATTCTCCCACCCAATTTTCAGTTCAATTTTTGTCAGCAAAATTAGTAAATGAAATGCTATCATATCATTTAAAACTTTGGTTTCATTTAACCAAATTTTTATCAATAGTTACAAAGGTATTAGTATTTGTGGTAGTATCTCCTTAACCATATAGTCATGGTTTTTATTTTTATTTGTTCTTAAGATTTATTTATTGATTGATTGATTTTTATTGCAAAGTCAGATATACAGAGTGGAGGAGAGGCAGAGAGGAAGATATTCTGTCACATGATTCACTATCCAAGAGGCCACAATGGAAGGAGCTGTGCTGATCCAAAGCCAGGAGCCAGGAACTTCGTCCGGGTCTCCCATGTGGTTACAGGGTCCCAAGGCTTTAGGCCATCCTCGACTGCTTTCCCAGGCCACAAGCAGGTAGCTGGATGGGAAGCAGGGCCCCAAGATGAGAACTAGCGCCCATATGAGATCCTGGGCGCGTTCAAGGCGAGGACTTTAACCACTATGGTAGGCCACCGTGCTGGGCCATATTCATGGTTTTTTAAAAGTTAGTCTTGTAAGACCATTTGGCCATGAATCAGTAATAATTCATCTTTCCCCTGCATATTTGTAAATCAGTTTTGTGTCTGCTGCTTAAAGTTGTTTGCCTGATTTCTTAGTCAACATTACCTCTTTTACTTAAACTGTTTTTTTGTTTTAGTTTGAATGGGTATATTAACTTAGTTTCAATTAAGTTTTTAATCCAAGATTCAATGCAAGTGGAACTAATTCTGGACAAAGTGGAGTATCTATGTCGATTTTCAAGAAGCTTTTCTGTTTTTCTGATTCCATGTAATGAATTATCTTGGTTTTCTTCCCTCTTAGTACATATGTAGAATGTGCCCATGTGTGCTTCATCCCTTATTGTCGTCTTATTCCGTGTAAAAACATCCCCTGCTGCCATTTTATTTGCCATTACTTGGTATTAGCCATCTTTGCAATTACCTTGAAAAGAAAGAAAACTTGGAAAAATGCAGTGTTGCTTTAGTTAATTTTATTAGTTGCCCTCCTCTGTCAGAGGACATGGATACATTTTATATACTCATTGTCAGAATCAGGATTGAGTGTGTCTAGAAACTTTACCCGCTGTACAGTTGTGTTACAGCCCTATTTTTTGGTGAGATGGAGGATAGATGTAAATCCAGCATCTGTTTTTTTTCTAGGCCCTCCTGAGAAATCTTTGCTTCTTTTGTGAATCTTCAGTCACGATGTGTAAGGTAGAGATAGCACTGACACTGGTCTTCTAATTGTGGTAATTTTGGCTTCAGGTTATACTTCTCTGTTCTAAGACTAATCACAGCCCCTCATTTGTAACTGGGCTTGGTACACAGTATAGAATTTGGAGTCCTGGGCCTGACAGGATGCTTCAGTAGTAAATCCTCATCTCATTTGCATAGGGATCCAATATGGAAGTCATTTTGTGTCCTGGCTGCTCCACTTTCCTTCCAGCTCCCTGCTTATGGCCTAGAAAAGCAATAGAGGATAGTCCAAAGCTTTGGGGACCCTGCACCTGAGTGGGAGACCCAGAAGATCCTGATTCCTGGCTACTGACTACTCAGCTCTGCTGTTGTGGCCACTTGGGGAATGAGCCAGTGGATGGAATATCTTTCTCACTGTGTATCCATTGGTAAACCTGCCTTTTCCATGAAAAATTAATGAATTATATTTTAAAAAAAGAATTTGGAGTTTCAGTGAAAACACAGTGTGATTCACCCTAAAAATATTATGCAGTTTAAATAAATAAAAGTGTTTTAATGTGTGCATTTGTCTAAGCTTTTTTTCCCCAAAGGGGAAAGTTTGTGTGTGTGTGTGTGTGTGTGTTTTAATTTTTAATTAGATTTTAACAGATTCAACAGAATTTGTAGGTATACTTCAAAGAACATTATGGTATTCCCATTTTTTCCTTTCAGCCATCATTCCTGCTCCTATTTAATCTAAAATATTTAATAAGGTTTTAGTTTCTGTTACTGAAATCTTGAAAAGCACCAAGGCAAGTGCATTTTGTGCTTTTGTGGCTGTGCTGCTTAACGTGTGATGGATAGTGTGCATGTGGGGCATGAGAGAGATTATTGAGTAGAACGTGACTAAATGTGTGAACTTGCTACTATCCCTTTGGGGCTATTTCAATTTTAAACTAAACTCATTAAAAGCAAGTAAATCCCTGATGATTTTATAGCTACTAACCCTATGTCCAAAGCTTAATACTCACATAGGACAACAAATGGAACAATTAATGCTTTACAGAATTATAGAAAGTTCATCTTACAGAATGGTAGAGAAAACCCACAAAACTCTAAAAATACATAAAACAGGAAAGCACACAATAAGGTGTACCTTGCTGATTTTATAAGAGTTATTTCAAAGAATATGTCTTTTAAATTATTAATAACTGGAATCCTGAGATAACTTTGTTTCAAATGATTTTGTAGATATTAATCAACAGAGATACAAGATAAATGTGTTAGTGACTACATGGATAGATCAGTACTTTTTATAGCTATTTTAGACCTGAGAGAAGCACTCTGCAGCCCAACACCTGAAACAGCTGGGAAAGAAAAACTACAAGTGTTGAAAGGAATTAAAAGTTAATCTGTCTGCTCCTGTTTGTACCTTTGTTCAGTTGGGATGAACCCACCTTCTGACTTCTTCCATTGTTAGAGGGACTTAAGATGAGACTTTGAATTCCACATATTTGTTGGATTTTATCCCAATTTTGTGGCTTTAAAGGCTTATTTCTAAAAGCTAAACAGCAGGAAACTAGGACACAGTGCACACCATTAGGAAAATATGGAGGGCCCACTAGCATGGTAGTCTAGTGGTGAAAGTCCTAAGCTTACATGCCCAGGACCCCATATGGGAAGTAGGTTTGTGTCCCAGCTGCTCCACGTCCCATCTAGCTCCCTGCTTGTGGCTTAAGAAAGTGTTCAACGATGGCCCAAAACTTTGGTTTCCCTGCATCCATGTCAGAATCCTGGGAAGATACTCCTAGCTCCTGGCTCCTGGCTTCTGGCTTCTGATTAGCTTAGCTCCTGCCATTGTGGCCAATTTGGGAGTGAAACAGCAGATGGAAGATCTTTGTCTCTCCTCCTCTCTGTATCTCTAACTTTCTAATAATAATAAATTTTTATAAAAAAGAAAATATGGACGCAAAAGTCATGATATGACATACTCAGAGAATTTATTTTGATGGATCTCTGTGGATGAAACTTAAAGTAACACCAAAAGTAGTTCTCTCCTTTAGTGACATAGAAATTAGACTCACTTGAATTCTATTTCTAGAGTACTCTTCTTTCATTCTCATCCAGGATCTGAAGTTCAGCATGTGCTTAGGGTCAATTGATGGGGGTTAATATTGACTCCTGATGAATGAATTGGTGTTATATGTGAAAAATCTCACATGCCCTAAATGGAGTGTGTGAAGTGAACTGGACTCTTGTAATATAGTGGCCCCAAAGATTGGGTTTAATCCTCTGGCATGACTGCTTTCACAAATCTTTTCAAGAGCGTAAGTACCATAAAATACTATCACAAAAGCCTTCATTCCAAAGAATGTGTGTGTCAGCTCATGTCAAGAGCTCTTAGTATAGAACAATGTGCCTAAAGCCATAAGCTAATAAACAAACAGATCATCTATTTCGTTTTTGTCTTAGTAATGTAATGTCTCTATCAAACTATTTCCTGCACCTTTAGCTCTATTCAGAAGGAAAGGTTTCTGCGTGGGAATGTGTGTCTATTTTCTTTAAATAGGAGGACATTTAGCTCCTGGTACTGGATGTCTTGTTTTTTTCCTTTTGGTAGTCCTAGTTGTTTACTGTGGGAATTTTCCATCTAGGTAATTTGGTATGTTGCTTGGTTTTATTGTAAAGCATGGAAATGTGTACACTTCATCTTAACAAACGTTCTTGCCTCATTTCCATCTCAGTTAACAAGGACAAGGTCTCAAAGTTCTCACTTGTCAAGACTTTCTGCCAAACCTGTTACAACCCATTAAGCCAAATTAAGTAATCTCTTACAATGGAGTAAGTTTAGAAATTTCTGGTGAGTAGGATTTGCAAGGATCAAAAGCCTAGATACTCCTATGGCAGTGTCATGTACTAAAAGATGGTAGCATATTCCTTTTGGGCAATCTGTGAATATTAAAAGTTTCATTTTCAGCATGGCAGTGAGATGTGAGAGTTAATGTTGGTCAGTTTCCTGATGTTGGCTGAAGTGTATTTGTATTTCCTTATATGCAAATATGTCTACTTATACATAGATATATACACATATGTTAATATATGTGTAAAATATATATGCATATTTATATATGTGTGTGTGTAAGGCAATTCTGTAAGTAATTGCCTTAGGACATCAATCCTGCATCTTGGGACATTTTTTGTTTATGACCATTAAAAATGTTGCTAGATTTCTCATTGTCATGGATTGACCTTTTGAATCATGGAGTTATAATACATCTGTTTCCAAAACACTGGTAATCTCTTTTATAATATTCTTGTCTTGTGGTCTTCTTCCTTTTGTTTGAATACTTTAGTTATTGGACGATAAGTAATTTCTATTGGGTTCTCAGTGTTGGGCCTCAGGAAAAGTTAAGACCTTCTATACCATTGTTAATTTTTTGTGAATTTCTTTCATATTTTTTTCTCTAAGTTTGTTCTTACTAGATGTCACCAATTGAAGTTTATTTATTTCATGACTTAATTTCAGGTTTCTTGTTTTTTGTCTGAGGAGCTAAATATTATTATTACTATTATTATTATTATTTTCCACGATATAGTTTTGTAGGTATATAAGGATTTTACCCGTCTGTCTCCCCTTTCTTCAACTGCATCCCCCCCTACTGTTGTACACCATATTAACAATAGGATAGTTCTTCAACAACAGTTGCAAATCCGACATTCTGCTATTGAAGTGTATCATGGCATTGTAGATACAGACAATGGTAGACAAATTTGCATATATTCCTAGAAGAGGGATAGCTGTGTCATATGGCAGATCAATTTTCAATTTGAGAGAATTCTCCATGTTGTATTGGCCTGCATTCCTACTGACAGTGAAAAAGGGTAACTTTCTTTTTAAATCCAGACAATAGAAGTTGTTAGTTGATTTCTGAATGTAGACCAATCTCACTGGAGTTAGGTGCAACTTCAGTGTGGTTTTTATGTTTCCCTAATAGCTAGGGAGCCTGAGCATTGTTTTATATGTCTGTTAGACATTTGATTTTTTTCTGTTAAAAAATACCTGCTCATTTTCTTAGCTCATTTCTTTTCAGGGTTGTTTGTTTGCTGTTCTTGAGTTTCTGAAGTTTATAATTCCTGGTAACTAGTCCCCCTATCTATTGCATAGTATGCAAAGATTTTCTCTTATTTTGTTGGTTGCTTCATCACTTTGTTGATCATTTCTTTAACTGTGCAGAGTGGAGTTGTTTATTTTGGCTTTCACCGCCTGTGCTTTTGGAGATGTTTCTAAGAACTCTTTACCAGTGCTCTATCCTGCAGGGTTCATCCTATGTTTTCCTCTAATAGTTTGATGGTTTCTGGGTGCAGATTTGTGTCCTTGATACAGTTAGAGCTGATTTTTGTATAAGGTCACAGGTGGGGTCTTGTTTCTTATCTCTGTGGGCTGCTATGCAATTGTCCCAGAAGTATTTGTTTTCCCCTGGATAAGAGTTTTTCCCCGGATTATTTTCAGTTCTCTTGCTGATGATCAGTTGCCTGTACATGTACTTGTTTCCTTCTTGGATATCTATTCTATTCCATTGATTTTCTCTGTTTCTGTATCAGTACCAGATTGTTTTGCGTTCCACTGTCCTATAGTATGTCGTGAGGTCTGGAATTGTGACTCTTCCAGATTTTTTTTTATTATTCAGGATAGCTTTGGCTATTACTGTTTTGTATGATCTTTTCTATTTTTGAGAAGAATATTGTTGAGATTTTGACTGAGATCACATTGAATTTGTGTATTACTTTTGGTAATATGGATATTTTGATAATATTTTGATAATATATTTTAAATAATTTAATAGTATTTTGATACTTTTTTTGGATAACATTTTGATAATTTTCTCAATCTTTTAATGTCTTCTGTAATTTCTTTTAAAATATGTTTTATAATTTTCATCATAGAGGTCTTCCACATCTTTGCTTAGGTTTCTTCCACGGTATTTAAGATTCCTCTCTGCTATTTTAAATTTGACTGTACTTACAACTTCTTTCTTAGCCATGGAGTTTTTGTGTATACTCAAGTGATCAATTTATGTTAATTTTGTAACCTGTTACCCTGCCAAATTTTCTTACTAGTTTCTTTAGTCTCTTGATTTAGTCTTTTGTTATCCAATGTATTGAGACACATTGTGTGTTTAGAGGGATGTTTTTAATTCTTCAATTCCTATTTGGATTCCTTTAATTACTTTTTCTTACCTAATAGCTCTAGTGAGGACTTCCAGTACTATTTTGAATAGCTGTGGTGAGAGTGAACATCCTTGTCTAGTTCCAAATCTTAGTGGTAAAGCTTCCAGCCTTTCCCCATTTAGTATGATGCTGGCATTGGGGTTTTAATATATTGCTTTGATTTTGTTCGTTTTGTGATTTTGGTTTTTGTGTGATTTTATTTTGAGATGTTTTCTATTTGTGCCTTTGGGTTTGGTAATTTTTTCCCCCTGTATCTGGGTATACTCTTCTGGACATATAGGATTTTTCTTTTATGATTTGGAATATGTCACTTTAATCCCTTTCAGACTGTAGGATTTCCTCTGAGAAGTTAGTAGTCGATCTGATTGGGATTATTCTATAAATTAATTGCTTTTCTTGTGTGCATATTTTTAACATCTTTATATTCAAATGAAGAAAGCTTGATTGTGATATCTCCTGGCAAGAATTGTTTTTGGCCAACTGTATATACGGTTCTGTTCCCTGCCTGTATTTTGTTACCTAATTCTTCATTCATGTTAGGGGAGTTTTTAATTATAATTTCATTGAATACATGTTTTCAAGAATTATTTCTTATTGGAGAGGCAAATTAGAATTAGAGAGAAGGAGAGATAGAAAGAGGTGGTTCATTCCCCACATGGTCACAATGTCTGGTATCTGAGCCAATATGAAGTCAGGAAACAGGATCTTCTTTCAGGTCTCCTGCATGGGTATAGTGCAACAAGATACTAGGTCATGTTCTACTGCTTTTCAAGGCAACAAGCAGGGAGCTGGATGGGAATTGGAGCAGCCAGGATATGAACCAGTGCCAATGTGAGATCCCAGTGCATTCCAGTGATGATTTAGCTGATTGAACCATCATTCTTTGCCTTGAATATATTAACCTGATTTCTCTTTCCATGCCTCCGGGAACTTCCATAATTCTTATGTTCAACCTTTTGATGGCGTCGCTGAATTCTTGGATGCTTCTTTTAGCTTGACTCCATCCTTCTTCCAGCTTTTTGACTGTTTCAGCATTATTGTAGGATGTGTCTTCCAATTCTGAGATTCTTCTGCCTCATTCTGTTACTGAGGCTTTCTACTGAATTTTTAATTTGCTGATTTGTACTCTTCATTTTTAATAAATCAGTTTGATTTTGTTTCAATGTTATTACTTCTCCTACAAGGTATTCCTTAAATTCCTTGAACTCTTGTATGTGCCTTTTGCTTTGAAGAAACTTTAGCATAATTAAAAAAATCTTTATATGGGAGTTTCTTGATATCTTCCTCAGTTAACTCTAACCTAGTTCAGCACTGTCTGCTTCTGTGATCCCATGTTGTGGTTGCATCATTTTCTGCTCAGGCTTTGTCTCACTCACACTTCCAGCAGAACCTGAGATGAGGGAGACACCAGCTGTGACTTTAACCTAGGTCATAGGTATATCAATAGCACAGATTTTTATTTTTATTTTTATTATTTTTTGACATTTCCTCTTCTTGCTGAAACCTGCTGGCCATCAGGTCTGCACTTATTTTGGATGGAACCTGTAGGATTCCAAGTTGGTATTATTTTCTTGTCATGTTTTGAGAAAGAGGTGAACTCTCCCCTGAGTTAGTGCATGTGCAGCTTGCTGTTGTCCCTTCCTATACCCAGGGACTTTGCTATAGAAGTAAAAACATCACACCCTATGGACACTTATGGGGGAGTGGGGTCTCAGCCCTGAAGTCTACCCTGTTCTCATATCTGTCCAATAAAACTCCAGCACTTTTCTGCTTATGATCAGGTTAAAACCATTAGCAATAACTATAGTTTGAAACCTGGATTCTTCTCTTGTGATCCTGGTGATCTCCCCTTACCACTTGACTATCAATGGAGCTCTGATCACCTCTGAGCTTTCTGGTGCAATGCCACTCTCTGCTCTCTGCTGCTCCCCTGTGTCCACAGATCTCCAGGGGTGTCTCTGCCATGGGCCTGCTCTTCTGTATTTCCCAGGATCTCAGCCTCTCTACTTATGCTTAGCTAATCCTTCTCCATCTGTTTTATGTATCTTCACCCTATTCTGCCATCTTGCTTTCTCTGTTGCACTAAATAATGTTGAAATATAATGATTTCTGTCATCTTGGGTGTATTTTGTTAGCATGTCATTCTTGCGCAGGGACCATGCTAATCTTCTCTGTATCGTTCCAATTTTAGTATAAAGCAAGCACAGTATATTTTGTTTGTAACTCTATCCTTTTTGCTCAGTTATAACATTAGTTTTTATCCTTGCATGTCTACTGATTTTACCATACTTGCCTTTTAAAGACTTGACCTTGGAGGTCACCAAACAATGGTATGTTAACATTTTCACTCTGATTATAAGATTCAAGGGCATGAATAACTTTCTCTAAACATTGGTTCTGATGTTGCTGGCCCTGGACAGTCTTTCTCATCCTATTTCCTTATCCATTCAAAGGAACTAGGGAATGTATTCCCATGGGGAGAATATATAGTTACTTTATCTGAAATTCTACTGTGTATTTTTTTTAACTGAGACTCTTTAAATTGTACCTAATAAATTTTTTTATTTTCTTAAAGGTGAGAGCAAGATGATAGTTACATAAGGAAAATAACCATGTCTGTGGAACAGAAGTGGAGTTTTGAAATAAAATGCTTAAATTTTTGCAAATACTTGAAATTTTGAAGCAATTGTAAAAAATTTGCTTCCAAGACCTGTTGTCTCAACTTGCTGCTATACTAATGAATTCTCCCTCCTTTAGAATGTGCAACATTTAGTTGTAGCAGAATAATGACCAGTAGATATACCCAAATATTCAGAGCCTTGGAATACAAGTTTATATGCAAAGACAAAAGATTCAGTGTATCTTTGAGACAAAGATATGTTGACAAAGAGGACCAAAGAGCAGTAATGACAGCATCTTAGTGAACCCAACAGGGGAAAGAAATCATTTCCCTGTAGGAACTCTGGAAGGAGTGCTGCTTTACTTGCACTTTGATTTCAGTTTACTGATACCTAAGATGGCATTTTGAATGGTAAAGTGCAAGATAACCAATTTGTGTTTTTTAAAACAATAAAATTTGTGAGAAATTTTGGGGAGTAACAATTAAAAATGAATACACAGCTAAAATTATCCATGTGCTTATCTGTTCAGATGGTGAAGTCCACAAGAATGACAATATTTTTCAAAAAAATTATCTTGGAATCCGTATTGTGTCCTAGAAGTTTAAGCAGGTGCCTGTGGTGCTGGCAGCCATCATCAGTCCTGTTTCCACTTCTGGCTGCTACATTTCTCATCTAGCTCCCTGAGAAAAGCAGCGGCAGAAGGCCTAAGCATGTGGGCCCCAACCACCAATTGGGAACTTACAGTGAAGCTACTGGTTCCTGGCTTGGCTTCAGCCTGACTCTGGCCTGGCTCATCTCTGGCTGTTGCAGCCACTTGGATAGTAAAACAATGGATTGGAGATTCTCTACCTCACTCCCTTTCTGTCCTCACCTTTTCTTTATCTTTTCCTCCTTCTCTCTGTGTAACCCTGGTTTTAAAATAAATAAATAAAACTAAATCAGTTCAGAGTTGTGCATTAAAGGAATATACATTTCTATTGGAGTGGGCCTTTGGTGTAGAGATTAAGCTACTACCTGAATGTTCACAGTCCGTGTCAGAGTGCCTGGGATTGAGCTCTGATTCCACTTCCAGTTCCAGGTTCCTCCTGACTTATACCATGGGAGGTAGCAAGTTATGACATAAGTACTTGAAGCAATGTCAGGTGTTTGGAAGATCCAGCTTGAGTCCCTGGCTCTTGGATTCAGCCTACCCAACCTCAGCTGTTGCAAGCTTTTGGGTAGTGTACCAGAAGAAGGAAGATCTGTTCTGAATAAATTAAGAAAGAAGATAACTTCCCTGTAAAACACAAGATAACTAGTACTTGCTGACCATGGAATTATGATTGATGCTTTCCCAGTTTAATTTTACTCTGGAAATGTTAGAGCATGGTTTAACTTAATAGAATCTTGATTTTCTCCTTTGTACAATACATTTAGGGACTACATGATGTTTAGAAATTTTGTCTTTATGCCTAGATAATATTTTCAGGCATCTAGGCCATCTATTATTGCAACAGGAGATGCTAAGTAAATGAAGGATCTGGTCAAGTGCTGGGAAGCAGCACTAAAGACAAGAAGCGGGTTGGATGTGGCTGTTTGACTATTGCTTGCTGATCTTTGCACTATTATTGTATTGTACATCCTTTCTCATCTGATTATCTAGTGAGTTGATAAAGTTGTGCAATAGTGTTTGTTAAGTCAAAGACATTCCTCTATTCTTGGAATGCTAACTCAAGTGATGTCATGGACCTATTTGTAAGAAGCAGCTTACTATGGCAGATTCTAGTGCCAGGAAAGGAGCTGCCACTATTTCCTTGGCAAATAGACTAAGGACAAATGCTCTTAAGGATGAGACATAGGTGATCTTTGAATGCCAAGGCTGAACTCACTGAACTTAAATCTCAGAGACCTGGAACTACGGTTGAAGAAATGAAAGAGCCATAAATCCACTATGCTACAGAATGAAAGACGTTCCGAGGCAGCAGGCCCAATGAAGCAAGAGGAGGAACTGAGTTCCTCACTCAACTGAATTATGTCTTTCGACAGGCAGACCAGGTCTGCTAAAATCACGAAGTTTCTGGACCTCTGCCCAGAACATGTCATTAAACTTTGCTTTTTGGAGTTGTCTTCTATCACAAGACCTCCTAATCTGAGGGTGTGAAAAAAGCATAGTGAATGAAATGGACAGAATGAGCACCTCCCTAGAGGGACATGTTGGTTGTTCAAGAGAACTTGCTTTTTGAATTGCATTATAATTGAAAACCCATGAAAGTCTCAAATGATGAACATCCAATAGATTTTGGAGGCTTTTTGAACATTGCTATCAAGGGAGAACTTCATCATTGTGAATATGGGAATATGAGTTGAAGGATAAAAGTGTACAAAGAAGATGCCGTCCAGAGATAAGCAGCGAGCATTGGGATGTCTGTGTTGGTCAGACTGCCTGGTTATGATTGCAGTTGTTTTGATTTGGCTGTGTCATTAGATTTTGAATGACAAAACCTCCCTCTTTGATTTGTGTGTCACAATAGTTTGTTTGTATCTTAAGATTATTCAAGAACAGTTTGTCCATTAAGGAAAAAAAAAAGAGTGAACCAGTAATCCTCCCAGACACAGGAAATCTCGGGTTAATCAGCTGCAGAAGAGCTAGCTTTGCCAAGTCCGGGCAGCCTCAGGGCTCCTTGTGTGGTGCTTTTCCAAGATCTCTGAATATTCCAGGGAGAACTGTTTTTTAATCCACTCGTTGGATGTCATTGTCCTGTCATTCTGGTAATGCCCGTGTGCTTTGTCTTTGTTGGACTTTACTCCAAGTTCTGTGGAACTCTCGTATGGTAAGAATCACAGTACGACTCCAAGCAGAAAGTCAGGGAATTTTAAACTATGTTTTCTGTTTGAGTTTCCAAATCCATATGAAGCAAAGATTTATGGCCATATCACAATTTGAACCATCTCATGATAAAAAATAGTTAATGTTTATATAAGACATTATAGTTTTAGAAACAGCTTGTCTAAGTCTAACCCTGAGCAATAAAAAAAAATGCTGTTATTCTCATTTTATAAAAGGCAGTGACAAAATAACTCGTAGAAAGTCATCATTTGCACAGGATCACATTAGTAGTAAATGGTTTATGAGTGGCTAAAAGTGGCATATTTTAATTAAATATGAATATTCCATTTTATCTTCATGTTTCCCAGTTAACTCCAGCACTAATCAGTAGGTTTTCCTTTTGTAGAAGCTTGGCATGGGGAAGCAAACAATTTGTGTCTGTCTTTTGGTGTCTAATTCTCATTCCCTCTCCTGCTCATGTGCACATTGGCACATGTACATGCACCCGTATACCACACATAAAAACACTTTAAGATTCGTAGTCACTGTTTCTCAAGATCTTCCTTTAAAGACCGATGTATTCGGCAAGCATTCAAATTGTGGTAGTTGTCAAAATGTGAATATGCCATCAGGAAATATCTTCTCAACTCTTTTCCTTCTCTGCTATAAGAAACAATTGCTAAGGTACACTGAGATAAAACCAGGTCTCATGGGCAATGTCTGCCTTTACGGAGGACAAAGTACAGCAAACTCATGAAATTTCCTGAAGAGAAGCCCATGATAAGTACTGTATAATTGCTATAGAACTGGAACTCCAAAAAAATAGCTTGGATTCAGATATGACAGACAGGGAAGTCTTGCTGGTTAGAGATATGTGAGCCAGTTCTTGGAATGGTAGGAGACAAGGGGAGTTCTCTTGTAGATTAAAGGATATTTGTCTTAGCATAAGTGAACATTTTGAAATTTAAAACTTTCAGAGCTGCTGCTAACACTAGTTCCCTTAAGGATCCACACTTCCAGAGTTTTCCAGAAGGTATATGATGAGCAGAATGGAAAGATAAAGGATATAAGAGTAGAGAAGCAGTTTCATGAGTTAATGAATCTGAACTGAGTTTTGTGCATGGAACAGTAGCATCAATTGGGAATGCTAAGCCTATTGTCAAAAAATGCAGACTGAATTCAATGAGCACCACGGTTATGCTGAGTATTGTGTTGCTTATACATGGAACATTTATTTAAGATACTTTTTTAGTGTAATGCATTGATGGTTACCATGGTGGCTCTTTCTAGCTCATCATGGGAGGTCCATCCAATCTGAATTTGTCTCTAACCAAATCTTGGGAAGCCTTCAGTAGGGGCTTTAGCAATCCTCCTTTACTCCCAAAGCACAATTCTTAAAAGCTCTAGCTTTATTGCTAAAGACATCTTTGGCCACATTTGTGAGGGTTCATTTCCCAGCTCTTCATTTTATTCCATGAGTGTATATGTTTGTTTATACTGAAGAGTCACAATAAAATAACTGTAGCTTTAGTATGGGTTGCATAATCAGGAAGTGAGAGGCCTCAACATTGTCCTTTTTCAAAATTGTTTTGGCAATTTGCAAGGTCAATGGAATTATTCAATTTGGCAATATTGTGTAAGTTCCATTGAAAATGACTGGACTGGGGAGAAAGGAGACAATTTAGGCCATTTTTTGGTATAGATATATGCTATATACATTAAACACTTTGATAGCAGTAGAGATGGAGCATAATGAATAAATTGGAAAATATGAGTGTGCTTTAATATCTGTTTTTGCTCACTGTGGGTGATTGTGACACTAGGCAAAAGTGTTTCTGGCTTTTGTAAATAGTAGAATTGTGATGAAGAATGGAAAGATAGAAGATACAAGAGTAGAGCAGCAGTTTTGTGAGTTAATGAATCTGAACTCAGTTTTACGCATGGAACAGTAGCATCAATTGGGAATGCTAAGCCTACTGTCAAGAAATGCAGGCTGAATTCAATGAGCACCATGGTTATGCTGAGTATTGTGTTGCTTATACATGGAACATTTATTTAAGATGCTTTTTTTAATGCAATGCATTGATGGTTACCATGGTGGCAAGTGCCAAATAGAGGGAAGTGGTTAGGGACAGTCACAAAAATGAAATCTGATTAAAGGCAGATTTATGAAACTTGTGAACCTTGCCTCAACTAGGAGTAAACAGAGTTCTGGATAGCTTCTGACATGTATTTTATTTTGAAGTGACTGTTATTACCAGTGTCTGAAATCCTTAGCCTTGATCTCTTGGAGCCTAATGTTCCTGTTCTCCAGCTGAGAGAGACTAATTCAACATCTTGTGTTGTAAACACTCACTCATTTTAACTGATTACACCTCCAATGATTCTCAAATCACTAAAATTACTAATTGCTATTCCTTACACATCAAAGAGTGAATCTTGAATAATTAACCCCAAATAAAATTAGATGAATTGGCCCTTTTAATTAGAGTCCCTGCTGCTGTTTGTTCTGAGCTTCCCTTTCTTGCTGTTAAGAGACTTTTTAGAATGATTAAAACTATTTAAGACTTAAACAGCCAGTGACCTTTTAATACAATATAAACCCATGAAAGCAATATTTTAGGTAGCAGGTGGTGAAGCTAATTTTTAGAGCAAGTACCTGTCAGCTCCAGTATTTCTCTGGAAAAAAAAAACCCTACATGCCAAAAAAATAACCACCTTGAAATGAAATGAGTGTCTCTATTTGATTATTTTTAAAGCATTTATGCATTTGCTAAGCTTCAGACTTGATGAAATAAATGGCAGGGTTGAAGGAGAGTGAGTAATTGTTGGCATCATTTTATATAAATTGTAACAAGAATTTCTCAGTGAGAATTTGAAGTGCATTAAGAGATGAAGATTGGAGACATCACAAAGGGTCTCTAGTCTTCTTTAGCCATTCCTGGCCTATGGGATTCTTTCGCAGCAGGGAAACCAGCCCCAGCTTTGGAAAGAAGGACATTTCATGGGATTTTGTTGTTGCTGTTCATTCAGCTTGGCTTATCTGCCTGTCCATGCTGCAGTCATGTTGGATTTGGTCGGATGCCTTTAAATGCTCCTGTTTATCTGTTTCATATTCTCTCTTGAGTAAGAACTCTTTCTTCTTCATTATCTTTATTTTTTCAAAGATTTATTTTTATTACAAAGTCAGATATACAGAGAGGAGAGAGACAGAGAAGAAGATGTTCCGTCCGATGATTCACTCCCCAAGTGAGCCGCAACGGCTGGTGCGTGCCGTTCTGAAGCCGGGAACCTGGAACCTGGAACCTCTTCCGGGTCTCCCACGTGGGTGCACGGTCCCAATGCATTGGGCCGTCCTCGACTGCTTTCCCAGGCCACAAGCAGGGAGCTGGATGGGAAGTGGAGCTGCCGGGATTAGAACCGGTGCCCATATGGTATCCCAGGGCATTCAAGGCAAGGACTTTAGCCACTAGGCCACACCGCCAGGCCCTTCTTCATTATCTTTTGTAATTGTTGGGCATTGTAGGCTTCCTATCATTTCCACAGGGTATTAGTTTCTCCAACTGAACCTGCCATGCACCGGGGTAAATGGGTGCTAAGCTAGAAGCTAGGAGATTTGTGTCACAGTGGTTTTAAAAATTATTATTATTGTGATATTTTATATTGTTTAAATGTTTCCTTTTACAACCATGGTGGAAAATCCTTTCTCTTTAAGATAAAATTTTCAGACAATAAGTTCCAATAATTTCAATCTGAAATTAATTCAGACTTTGAAGAAGCTCTGGAAAAGATTGTCAGGGATTCCCGTTTAGTCCTCTTTACATTCGCTCAACTGTTGACAACTTGTACAACTTTAGCAGATTTATCAAAACTAGGTAATTAACCTAGTACCTACTTGCTAATATACAGACCTTGTTCAGACTTCGTCAGTTGCCTGCTCATATCCCTACACTTATCTAGGATCCTATCTTCAATCTCATGCTGCATTTTGTGGTCATGTGGCCTTTATCTTCTCTAATCTTAGATATTTCTTCAGTCTTCATGGTGGTTGGTGATATTTAACCAGGGCTTCACCCCACAATCATCCAGGGAGATTTATGAGGTGCTTCTGTTTGGGTCCAAAATTCTCTATTTAAGAATTTTGACGTTCTATCTCAATGTAATAGAAGAAAATGAGACATCAGGTTCTAATGAACACCCCCACTTTAAGGGGGGTGTTTTTCAGTACTAACATTTCAATGTTTGTCCACACTGTGTATCTCTTTTTAACATTTTCTGACTTTGACTCCACCTCCATCAGCTTTAGATTCCTGTAGGATTTGAAAGTGTTTCTGGATATGAAAACTGTTAAGACCTACTGATAGCTCTTTTATTTTAGAACAAAGATCAAGTATTATTCAGATGTTTATTATACTTCTGGAAACTGTGGTGTCCAGGAAACAGGTAGTTACTTAGGATTACGAGATCAATTTTTGTACTTTGCAGACTTGGCTTCACCAAGATAATTTATGAAAAACAGATCTCAGTTAGACACCTACTTAAAAATTGGTAGTGTTGGTGCCAGCATTGTATCTCACCACAAAAACCTGTGGCCTTCACTGATCGGTGTCCTAGCTGGCTTACTTCTGATCCAGCTCCCTGCTAGTGGCCTGGGAAAGTGTTGAAAGATGACCAAGTGTTTGGGACGCTGCCACCATGTGGGGGTCAAATTGAAGTTCCTAACTCCAGGTTCCTGCCTGGTCTAGCCCGCAAAGTCCTTGCACTCTGTCTCTCAAATAAATAAATCTTTCAAATAAATAATTCTTTCAAAGAATAGAATAAGAATTGATACCGTTAACAATTCATCTTTATTATCATGGAGAACATATTATCTATCAGTTTTGTACAATATTTAAAGGAGTGTTCCCTTTTACTAAGAATAGGAAAGAAGAAGCATTGACAATGGGGAGAATATATGTATTTATCCCTTTAGTTCAATTAGTTATGTAAAGATCTATATTAATATTTTTATTTCTATTATAATTTGAAAGGAAATTGAGGTATGGGGGATTACCTTTGCTGTTTCAACTCTGCAAATGCCCATCATGGCAGGAGTGTGGCCAGGCTGAAGATAGGAACTGGGACTCAGTTGAGGTCTCTCATGTTACTGGGAAGCATCCAATTGTTTGAACTATTGCCAGTTGCCTCCCAGGGTCATCCTCAGCAGATAGCTAGACACAGGAGTTGGAGATGGTTAAACCCAGTCACACTTTTGTAGAATGTAAGCATTTTTTTTAATTCGTTAGTTAATGTCAGGTAAATATCAACTTCTGAATGTCACGTAAGCAGTCAAAAAGTGTATTTTCATTAACGTCCATAGATTGTAGAGAGGCTTCCTTTTAAAAATTTAATTATTATCCAATAAGTGTTTATAGATACAGTTCTAAGAAAATAGACCATCTTTACCATTAGACCAAAGGTCCACACCTAGTTATTTATGATCGTTACATTTTGAGGTACTGACATGATGGCATAGTAGACTAATCTACTGTCAGTGTAAGCTGCCAATATGGCTGCTGGCTGCTCCATTTCTAATTCAGCTGCCTGCTGAGGAGCCTGGGAAAGCAGCAGAGGATGGCCCAAGTGCTTGATGCCCCTGCACCAACATGGGAGACCAGAAGGAGCTTCTGGCTCCCAGCTTTGGACAGGCCCAGCTCTGGCTGTTGTGGCCATTTTGAGCATGAGGGAGCAGGTAAAAGATCTTGCTCTTTCTCTGTAACTCTGACTTTCAGGTAAAATACATAAATCTTTTAAAAATATCATTAATTTTTTCCTGTTTATTGAGCATCTCCAATGTGCTCTTTACCCTCTTTGTAGAGAAACATAAATGAAGCAGGCTGCCTCCAAGAGCTCTTAGTCTGGCAAGGGAAAACCAACTGATAAATCATTAAACTAAGAAAGTACCACATATGCTCTACGTAAGATGTTTTAGGATAGAAGCAAGCATTGGCCTTGAAGATGATGATAGTTTACTCTGGAGCCAAATATGATCTGAGTGAAGTACGTTACTTGCCTTACTTGTGGCTAATGTAAGCACATGCTCCCTTAGGCTTGCTGGCTGTCTTTGGGGAAGACAGGCTTCTGGACTCATTGGGTTTTATGGGAAAATATCCTGTCTCAAATTGGAAGGGATGTTTTGGGAATATCCTGAAACTACAGTGATATTTGTGTGCCAGCTTTTTTTTTGTTTTTTCAGGGATTGAGATTTTCTTTGTCCCTGCACGATGCATTTTGCTCTATCTATAACATGATTTAAAAAATATATTTCATTTTTAAACTGAGACAATTTTGTATTCAAGTATGGGGTTTGAAGAGAACAAAAGGGTTTTTAGAAGATTATTGTATTAATCTCAGATATGTGTGGTATTTATTTTGGCTGCCCATCTTTGAAAATCAAAATATATTATGTGATTTCTTGTTTGGAAGGCACTTGTTCTGTTTTTGTAAGATATAGTAGTGGACTCTAAAGTGCTATTTTGCTTTAGTCCATTCACAGAAGCAGATTGTCACCTAGTTTCATATTATTTGAAATTTCATATTATTTGATGTTTTATATTATGAATAGAATTATCTACAAATGGAAACACTGTGTGTCAGCTGCGATCAGTTTCACTGCAGGATTTCTCCTTGGTACTGAGCATTTATTTGTAATTAAACAAGAGATCTGAGGAACTCATTGAAGTTCCAGAGATTTTGTGAAGTGAGCATGGAATGAAACTGTCCAATCAGGGAGATGTCATCTACTTTAAAGATAATTCTTCGTGATTTTAATTTCAGAATTTCAAAGAGAATTTTCAGCTATTTAAAAAGATGACAAGAGACATCAAATTTTGGCTTAGGTAAATATAGTGGTGCATTAAAATTAAACAGTGGGTTTGAGTAGAATGTCTGATTCATTTGAAAGTATCCTTTTTCATTTTTTAAAAAAATGTGTGGTTGTAGTTCACATTTAGTATTTAATAATTAAACCAAGAAATGACAAAAATAAAAAAAATACTTTGTCAGTTGTGTACAACCTCTGCTAACAGACAGGTTTGTACACAAATGGGACCATATTGTAAACTCCATTCAACACCCTTCTTCTTTCCTAACATGATAATATACCAGAAACATTTTTTCCTGTTCTTTCCCCATATACTCAGTGACTCATTCCCTCACTAGATTTAAGTCTTTGCCTAAATACCACTTGAGTGAGACATCTTTGAATTTTTTTCTTTAAAACTGCATATTACTGCCACCATCTCAACAGTCTCATCTTTTTTTTGCTCTAGATTTCTTTACAATACTTATTGCTTTTTTTATACTCAGCGTGTATCATTATTTGTTTTGTGTTCCAAAATTATTCATTTTTATCTGTGCCAAAGATGTGGAAAGATAAAGGGATGGGGAGAAGATCTTCCTTCCATCTGCTAGTTTACCTTCCAGACACCAGCAGCAGCCGGGGCTTGACCAGGATGAAGTGAGTTGGGATCAGAGAATTTCTTCTGGGTTTCCCATGTGTGTTGTAGGAATCTGCGTATTTGAGCAATGATCTTGTGACATTCCAGGATGTTAGCAGGAAGCTGGATTGGAAACAGAGTAAGCAGAACGCAAAGGAGCCCTGGCAGATGGGTTTCAGGAGTTCTTAAGTGGTGGCTTAACTGGTTACATCTCAGTGTCTGCCCCCATTCATTTTTCTTTAAACTATTCATCATTCTAGTACAGCACAAGTTCCCTAACTGTGCACTTCTGATTTTATTAATTATTTTTGGTCTTTCCTAGTTCATGGGTACTCAGAAAATAAATATGTCAGATATACATGAGCATAATTTCCATGACTGCTCAATTTCCCCCATGTGACTAAGTGTATCTTGTTTTCAACCAGTACTGAATTTACAAAAAAAGTTTTTTTCCTTTATATTGCATGAAATGATTTCTTGATACATATTTGTTCATATTCTTCAGTTACTCCTGTGATAAGATAATTTGCTAAGACTGGTTTAGATAATTTAAACTTCACAAAATTTTAGAAATTTTGCTATTGTTTTGTCAAAGGTTCTTTGGAAAAGTTTCATCTAATAACATTTCTACTCATGTCAGTAGTGTAGAGTGCTAACTTGTCTACTTTATTGTTGCTTTGTCACTGTTTTTAATTAAACAGTTTGCATCAATGTTTAATGTTTTGAATTTGAGAAGCAGAGACAGAAGATACTGTTGGTGGTTTTCTCCTCAAAAGCTTGTAAGGGCTGAGGTTAAGTGCAACCTGGGAGTTTGGAATTTAATACAGATTTCCCATGTGAGTGGAAGAACTCAGTCACTTGAGTGAGCAACATTGCCTCCCAGAAGCTTTCATGAGCAGGAGAATGAAGTCAAGAGAAGAGTTGGGAATTGACCCCGGATTCTCTGCGGTGGATGTGGGCACTTCAACTTGTAGACTGAATGCTAAGCCCTCTTTATTTTTCAATCTTAGTCTTTTCTGTCAAAGTAAATGATTTGTTAGAAAATGAATTATATGCAGAATTAACAATTTGTTTTTCAGTAGTACAACACAAAAATGTAGGAAAAATAAAAATATTGATTTTCTGAATGTAGATTCATTTTCTTGTAAATCATGAGAGTCTGAACTCTAAAAATGCACAGTACAAAAGCCAGAAAACGAGAGTTACTTGGTCACACACCTCGCTCTGATAATTATCACTTTGTCCAGTGAGTTTTCAAAGGATCTGTATAGTCAAGGAACAGGAACAAGCTGGGAATCCAGAAGCTGTGTTAGTGTTCCCTCAACTGCCTCTGAGCCAGGGGTCTGCGATCATTCTGACATTGTACACACACTTGAGCTGCAGGAATATGTGTGCATATTTTTATCCCATCTCCTCTTTACCACACCAGTCCTTTGGAACTCATGCTCAATAAGCTGCAACCACCTAAGGACTTTCCTTTCCATTCTGATACACATTTCTGAATGCTCCAGATAGCTGCTGGCAGGTCTGTTCTGGAAACCAGTTACTGCACAGTTATAAGCAGGGAATCTAAGAGAGATGCCTAATGTAGTGTGGGAGTATCACTATGATCTTAAAAATAGTAAATTTATTCCATTTATATACATTTAAAAATTTAAATAAAACTGGGACCCTTACAGTAGAAGATAAATCAGGCAAATAGGCCACAACTCTTTTAGAGAAGAGAACAGATTGTGGTGGCAAAGGAGTGTGAAAGGGCTGCAACTATAATAGCATGTTGAGTAAATGTGAAACGTTTCTTTCATATCTGTAGTTAGAGTAGATGGAGAATAAATAGGTTGAGGAAGCTGAGAGAAGTGATGCATTAAATGGAATTTTCCTCATTTGTTATCTTGTCCTCTGCTGTATCTCCACATTTCCTGCTGGTTTTAAAAACTTTGCTTAGCAAAACATTTATAGATGAAACATTTCTAGGTATTGAAATGTCTCTATTTTATGTACTCATGTGATAAAATACATATATATATATATGATTTGTAAAGTATTAATTAACAAAATAATTCCATTAAAGTGGATAATGCATATGTGCAAACGAATAAACCACCTTCTAACAGAACTAAGGACAAAAACGAATAATAGCATCCGTGGATGTACAACACATTCTCAGTGATGATGAAATTACTCAACAGGTGATTTTTAGAAGGAGTGATTTCAATATAATAAGACCTGTATTATGTAGGGAATTTTTTTGAATTGGGGGGAAAGCTCAAAGTGCCCCCCTAAGATCTAGAAGAAGGCAGGAATGTTTGCTGTTATTACATTTAATTATATGGTACTAGAAGTCCTAACAGAGCAATTAAATGAGACCAAAAAAATATAAACTGACATTAAGGGGAAGAAGTCAAATTACTCTTTTTGTAGATGAAAAGAGTCTATATATAGATATAAACCTAAAAATTCTAGCTGAAAACTGTTAGAACTGATAAATGAATTCAGTAAAATTTCAGGATACAAAACCAACAAATAAAAATCAATTGCAGGGCCTGGCGGCGTGGCCTAGCGGCTAAAGTCCTCGCCTTGAAAGCCCCGGGATCCCATATGGGCGCCGGTTCTAATCCCGGCAGCTCCACTTCCCATCCAGCTCCCTGCTTGTGGCCTGGGAAAGCAGTCGAGGACGGCCCAAAGCTTTGGGACCCTGCACCCGTGTGGGAGACCCGGAAGAGGTTCCTGGTTCCCGGCTTCGGATTGGCGCGCACCGGCCCGTTGAGGCTCACTTGGGGAGTGAATCATTGGACGGAACATCTTCCTCTCTGTCTCTCCTCCTCTCTGTATATCTGACTTTGTAATAAAAATAAATCTTTAAAAAAAATCAATTGCATTTTTCTACACAGAGGACAGCCTTGATGACAGATTAAGAAAGCATTCTTACAAAAGGGACTGAAGAAACTTTGAAGAATCAACTTTTCCATGGAAGCAGAAACTCCAAGATTTAATAAAATTACAAAGCCTTTGTTAGATACAATGAAATGGAAAGATCACCCATATTCATGAATTGAAAGAACTGGTGTTATTAAAGTGTCCCAACTCTTCAAAATAATTTACAGACTCAGTGCAAGGTCTATCAACATACAAATGCATTCTTCATAGAACTTTAAAAAAAATCATGAATTTCATATGGAGCACAAAAGACTGAGTTGCCTAACAGCAATTGAGGTAAAAAGAACAGAAGTTGATGCAGAACAATAGTTGAGTTCAATACATACTGTAGGGCTGCTGAATGTAAGACAGCATGGGAACAGTGTTGAATCCAACACATAGACTGTTGGGAGTAAGTAGGGATGACAAGTATAAACTCTCAGAGCCATAGCCACTTGATTGTTGACGAAGGCACCAAAAATATGCAGCAGTGAGAAGTAGTTGCTTCAAAAATTAGTGAGGTGAAATTTGGACATTCTGTTGCAATCACTCAATCCAAAATGCATCAAAAACCCTAAATTTAAAATATAAAACTAAGAAAGTATGAGAAGAAAACATGGGGAAAACTGCAAGCCATTAATATAGATCATTTATCTAAGTCCTCAAAAAGATAAACAACGATTACAAAATAAACAACACTATATTAAACTAGAAAACTTCTGCCCAATCACCAGAATGAAGAAACAACCTATAGAATTGGAGAAACTATTTTTAAAATACTCTTATAAAAAGGAATCACCATACTATAGATATATAGCAAACAAAAAAATCAGCAGTAGAAAAATAATCTAACTTAAAATGATACAAATAGATTTTTCAAAAGACTGGAAATGGCCAGCAAGAATATAGGGAAAAATGCCCAACATCACCAAACATCCGTGAAATATAAATCAAAATCCCAGTGAGATTTCATTTAAGTTGGAATATCAATTATCAGAACAGCAAAAGATGAACAATTCTGGCAGGGGGCAGAGAAGAGAACACCCCGGTGCCTTGCTGCTTGGAATGTAAATTGTTACAGTGATTGTGGGAACGAGTACAAAAGTTCCTCATAGCAGAAGTAGATCTGCCGTATGATCCAATTGCTCTGTTTTGTGTTATACAGCAGTAGGAAATGAGACAAGCGTCTCAAAGAGATGTTCACTTCGTGTTTGCTGTATAGATATAGCCAAGATAGATAATCAACCACTGTGTTCATTGACAGATTGAGAAAAGAAAATGTATTAATATACAATGCAATGTTATTTGACCACTAAAGCATATGAAATCCTGCAATGTATTGCTGAATGGAAGGCAGTGGAAATAATTGTGAGAGAAAGCAAAGACATAAATATCCCTACATGTTCTCTCTCAAATGTTGAAGCTAAAAGAAAGATTATGTTAGTGTAGAAGAGGGTAGAATGATAAGTACTAGAGGATTAGGAAGGTATAGCAGAAGAGGATAGACAGGACAATGACCGCTAAAATATAAGTAGTTAGAATGAATAAGTTCTAAGTTATAGACCTCAGTAGGATGAATGCAGTATATAACAATTAATTATATAGTTGATGAAGAATTAGAAGAGTTGGATGACTATAAATAATTAGAAAATCTAATGTTAATTATTCTAATTTGATTATTTAATATCGAATATATCAATTAAATCATAGAAATAAAATCATATTACTTGCCAATTAAACTATAAACAGAGTTAAGTTTTCCCTCCCACTCAAGTTTTTCAGATGGAAAATACAGCCTATTGGCAACTTGCCATTATCAGTTTCTTGGGAATTCATTCCAAAGGTACTCCCCTGTGAGACTTAACATCATCTTATATTTATTATCATGCAAATGTTAAAATTAATTTGCTTGTCTCTTGAAATACAGAGCTACTCACCAGAATTCTTTTAATTAAATTTTTAAAACATTTATTGATTTTAAAGTCAGAGTAAGAAAGAGAAAGAGAGAATATGAGAGAGATCTTCCATGCACTCATTCTCTTCCCAAATGGCTGCAACAGGTGGGGGTGGGCATGGCCCAAGTCAGGAGACAGCTTGCTTTTAGGGGTGCTCATTTGTCTTTTGTAGACCGCTGTCTCTGCTTGTATCGTATCGTATCGTATCGTATCGTATCGTATCGTATAGTTTGTTCAGTTCTGATGCTGTATGATGTTCTGTGTGACCTAAGAAAATTTGATGAAGTGTAAAAATGCTGAGTACATGTCTTCTAAAGTGAGTGCAAAGATGAGAACCTGAAAATTTGGTAAATTTTAATGAGATAGACCTCCTTTACTACGTCGCTTCAGGTCTCATTGTGAGGTTTCTTATATGCCATAACAGGACAGAGTTGGTGGACAGTATTTTTTGCTTAGTAAATTTTAAATTTATTTTTTTCAAAGGGTGTAAGGCCGTATGAATGTTATGAAGTTTCTCAACCTTGACTGCACATTCAACTATGTTCTGTGTTTGAAAGGACTGTTGGTACCTGTTCAATCCTCCTCACACAAGTTCCCTCATTCTCAAGATTCGGAAAGGATTGTTTTGAGATGTAATGTCAGCTTAAGTAGCTTAAGTATTTTTGTAAAGGTTTTCTTGGTGAATCTGGTTTGTACTTGGGAGTATTATATGGGGCTAATAATGTCTTGTGAGACTTATAACCCTTATAAGGTTATGGGCCTTAGAAATGTAGACTACTGGGCCTCTTCCTACACCTGCTAAATCTGAACTCCTGAAAGGTATTGAACTGTGTATTTAAACCATTGCTTTCACAGACCCTTTTGCACACTAGAGTTTGACATCATTAGTGTGGTAGAGAATTCTTGTGTGAATGAGAGGTAGTTTAATGAAAATCTTAGCTCAGTAGTAGCTTTGCCATACCATGATCAGATCACAGGTTAGGATAATCCCATTCACTTCATTGGACCTGGTTTGAGTCCCTAGTACATTACTATGGAGTCGGCTTTCTGTGCGCACATACTCTGGGTGACAATAGACATAACTCGAGTACTTGCGTCCATGCTACCCACTTGAAGACCCAGACTAAGTTCCAGATGCTTGGTGTTTGAACTGGTGCATTTCTGACTCTTACGATCGTTTGTGGGGTGAAACAGCAAATAGAAATTCTATGTCTGTTTGTATTTCAAAGAAACATATTTTTCTAGAAATGTAAAGTGAAAACAAATTATTTAGGAGAAAAAAAAAAAGCTTATCACATTGTGCAGTGCATAGTGACAGTCCACCAAGTGGAGTGCCACAGAGGGAGGAGCTTGAGTACTTGGGAGTCTAAATTCTGTTGTGGGCTAGCAATGATGGCCAGTGTGTTCTTTATAACAGTGTGATCCCTCTGATCCTAAAATTTTTTATTTATAAGGCAAAATGGAGGCAAAGTGAACCATTTCAAAAATGTATCAGAATCATCAAAACAACGTACCACACTATCATATATCCATCCTTCCATTCTTAGACTTTTTTTTTCTGAAGCCTCTTAGAATGTTTTGATGCTATCCAAGAAGAACTCAGTGATGGAGGCTGCTTCACTCTCTAGTAAGAGATAAGCAGCTAAAAAGCAAGGAGGTGCCACTTCCCATAAATGGATGCTTCTTTCCCAAAATAGGAAAATCTTTATTACCAGGAAAATGACAAACAGAGCAAGTTTAAGCATGAGTGTCTGTTTTTCCAGTAGAGTTTCTTGCAAATATTGCACCATGGATCATATAGCTCTTGAGCTGTGTATATCTACAATAGATTTGATACTTTTCAACAACTCTAACTTCAATGTATTGTTTTTGATAGACATGCTGGGGTTTCATGCCATGACAGTTTCCTTGTTCTTGCTGAAATTCTAGCTTTGATGCATTTAATTTCAGTGTTTCCTAATCTGTATGGTCCAGGAAAATCTGGTTTGTTTCTCTGTCTGCACATATAATTGTTCCTTATTAAAAATGTTTGCATAGCTTCATAAATTGCATCTTATGTTATCCTTGCTTTTTTTTTATACATTTGGGGCCTTTTATTTTACTAAAAATGTATTGATTCAAGCACCAATTCTTATCAAATCCATCCACTTCCCCCTCGTTACTCTTCTTACTTGGACTAGACTTATGCCATGTCTACACTGAAAATCCAGTACTCTTCTGGGAGTTAGGGGCACTAATTAAACTGGTAAGAGATAGCCAATTGTGTGTCAATTGCAACCACAAAGAATGTCAGGGAAGACATCTTAAAGTTGTACCCTATTCATTTTATGTGTATTTTTCCTTTCTCTAGGAGATTTTCTGCCACCACCACCTCCACCTCTAGGTGATTCTGGAGTGGTTCCATCTGGCTCTGGAAACTTCCCTCCTCCACCGCCCCTGGATGAGGGCACTTTCAAGGTGCAGGTAAGATCCATGGTTGGAGCAGTACTCATAAGCCACACTAAGAAGATCACACATTTAGTTATTGTTTGTGTGCGATAAATCATATACCTAGAGCATATAGAGAACTTTATGTCTTATAAAGAGCTATGACAATTGAATGCAAAATGCCCAGTTCAGACTTCTCTGAGTTCTTCTGGCTTACATTTGGCAGCCCTAGATATCCCTTTACCAACTAGTTTCATTTCAAACCTCAAAGCTATTTTTTTTTAAATCCCTCAGGAGAAGCCCATGTTTTCAGAGCTTTACCTGATTGGACCTAAAGTTTTTAACTAATTGGAGCAAAATCTTTACAGTAACAGTAACAGCAAAATTCCATGAGCGTCTTTTTTCAGGATAATTTCAAGGATGTATAATGTAGATATATATCAAGTGCATAGAACTCACATGATCCAGAGCTGGTTGATTACAATATATTTCAGAGTTGGAGTCAGAAGGAATGCTAGTTTTAAGATCTCAGATGACTGCTCTTATCAATGAGATTCATGTCAGGAAAGAAAGCAACTATTGTTGAATTATTGTTATCCTTTTAAACATAATGGCCTGAAAGTGTGGGGAGTGATTTCTCTAGCAAGACGTATTCGGCTGTTTATGATATCATTTATGGGCCACACAGAATTTTCAAATTAAAAAGTTACATTTCAGATTTATTGAGCTTTCTGTCTTACCTGTAGTTGCCTTGACAAAACTAAACCAAATGATTTCTTTGGCCCAGAGAGATAGGGAATAAATAGAGAATTTTTCTTTAAGAGAAACATTGGAAGAATTTGAAATTAAAATGAAATTGTGTCTGTTATTAGCTTTAAAATAACAAGAGTAGAAAGCTACTGAGAAAATAGAGGTAGCAGAGATTAGTTATAACTTGATATCTATGCTGTATGTGGATATTTATTTTTTTATTCAATCCATTTCACTATGTTTTAAAAATCCAACAGTATTTGTACAGTGTTCCACTGAAGTTGCTTGAAAGATGTGATAAAATGTGCATGAATTTCAAATGTTTTATACCACAATAAACATACCTTTCAAATTCTGTCCTTTCTTGAACTTTTAAGAGTATACATAGAAGGTGTATAAAACAAGAATAAGATATCCATTGGTTTTTTGTGTTCTAAATTTCGTGTTGGAGAATATTAAGAAACGATTCAATGATTAAATCAGAGATATTCTGTGTTCTTATGCATTATTCAAAACTCTAGCAATTCTGTCACTAAGAGGACTTATGATTCTGCCCTATGTAATTTACAAATTATTGGAACTAGTGAAAGTTAAAATATATCAATACACAATATGTTAGAGTAGGTTATAGCGCTGGGAACACCAAGTAGGGCTGAGAAGGTAGCAGAGACTTGAAGAGGAAGGAATGAGCCATGCAGATTTCACAGGCAGTTTATTTTTCTGTAGTCGATATGAAAAAATGGAAGAAACTTTTTGTATTATAGATAACTTGAGATATGTTAGTTCCCGTTGTAACTTACAGGTTCCAATTCTATTTGGTGTCTAGATCCTTTAAAAGTATTAAAGAATTATAAAACAAATTTTCTGCAAAACAGAGAACAGGGGGACAGAAGATGGGGAGGGAGGGAAGATGGGGAGGGAAGGAAATCGCTGAGCCTAAGGAACTGTGTCTGTCATGAAAAATAAAAATTGAAAAAGAAATAAAAAAAGGCTTAAAAGTAATAATGAAGAAATTAATGGGAAGCCTCTGCTAATGGGACTAATTTAAAAAGGAAAACCGTCATCCAAACAAAAGCACAGTGGCTTTGGTTTGTCTTTAACACCTTTTGTAAATCTTTTCTGGTTTTCGTTGATTTTAATAATTTCTAGTTTTCATTGTCAGAATCTTTTACCTCACTGGTTAAATTTGTTCATATATATGCTTATTTTACTGAAATGGGACTATATTCTCTTTTCTTTAGTTGCTTTTAGCATATGAAGTGGGACTGATTTTTTTCTTAAAGACTTATTTATTTTTATTGGAGAGGCAGGTATACAGAAAGGAGTTACAGAGAGGAAGATCTTCCATCTGCCAATTTACTCCCCAAGAGGCTGCAATGGCCTAAGCTGACCGAATCCGAAGCCAGAGCCACCAGCTTCCTCCAGGTCTGGTGGACGCAGTGTCCCAAGGCTTTAGACCGTCCTTGACTGCCTTCCCAGGCCAGCAGCAGAGAGTTGGATGCAAAGTGGAGCTGCCAGGATTAGAACTGGCATCCATAAGGGATTCCAATGTGCATGAGGCTAGGATTTTAGCCTCTAGTATATTGCGCCGTGCCCAGTACTGATTTTTAATAGCTGTTTACCTGACTTCTTTACTGTATTCACTAATTGATTCTGATAGTTTTTTTGATGCAATCTTTAGGATTTTGTCTGCACATGAACATGTACTCTCAGAGATAATTTGACTTGCCAATTTCCAGTTTCAGTGTCCCCTACCTTTTTTTTTTTCTCCTGCCTATCCTGGAAGAGCTTTCTGTATGATGTTGACTACAAGTGTGGTGAAAGTGGACATCCTTGACTTGCCCATGTGGCTTTCATATTTGCGAAAAGCCTTTTTTCTGTACGGGCCTTCTTCCTGTAAATGCACTCAAGCCACGGCTTTGTTTTTGAAGGGGAAGGAAATAAACAGAAAGCTTGTTGCCATGCTGGCTTATGTTCTGTGTAAAACAGAAGGGAAAGGATAAAAAATAAAATGCCGGTTGCCAAATGGAAAAGGACAAATCTGGTCGGTTGACCAAGTTATTTGGAGAGTCTTCATATGGAAGATAGTTGGCAAGCTCAAAAGAAAATGGACATGTCCTTGCCTTGTGTAATGGTATCTTAAATGTGAAAATGGCTTGGCCCTGCTCTGGCCATATTTGTGCCACCTTGGGATATGAGTTATGATGTAGCTTAAAGTAATATGATTCTCAGAGAAAATGTTGTACTCTCTCTTCTCAGCTTTGGTAAAACCTAATGTTGCCAAGTCCAAATTATAGCTGGCAAATGTGTGTTTTTATGTAGATATCTGTTTATATTTCCAGCCAAATTTTTTAGATTAGAGCCAAAAGAGTGTCGACCAAGTGTGACTATGAGAGTTCTAAGATTTTTAAAGCTGAAAGGAGCCTTGGAGATTGTTTACCCCAGCCCTGACGCCAGGCATGTGGTAACAGGACCTGCAAGTAATTGCTAAATGAATGAATGAATAAATCTCTCCCCCACATGCAGTTATTTTTTTTATTGAAATTGGTAAACTGTGATTCAAAGATACATGAATCCTTTGTTTTCTTTCTTCTTTTTTGAAGATTTATTTATTTTTTTAATGGAAAGTGAGATATGTAGAGAGAAAAGAGAGAGGAAGCTCTTCTGTCCGCTAATCCACTCTCCAAGTGGCCACAGTGACCAGAGCTGAGTGGATCCAAAGCCAGGACCCAGGAGCCTGTTCGGTCTGCCATATTGGTGCATGGTCCCAAGGCTTTGGGCTGTCCTCAACTGCTTTCCCAGGCCTAAAGCAGAGAGCTGGATGGTGAGAGTGGATGCCAGGTTTAGAACCGGTGCACATATGGGATCGTAACACATGCAAGATGTGGACTTTAGCTACTAGGCTACAGCACTGGGCCCAACTCTAATAGATCTCTTCAAAGTCTGAGAAATCTCTGCTTCTGCCTGGCCTTCTCCATTTTCCCTACTGCCCCACCACTTTTCCATGATGGCCTGCACACTTGGCTTTACTTCTGTTCTCTTTCTGACTGTAAGGATTGGTGATTTTTGGTAGGTGGATTATTTTCTTTAATATGGAAAGCCAAGATGGTGCTCTGACTTGGCTTCATTCTGAATTTTTGATATGTGCTGTGATTTTTTTTTTTTACAAATGTCAGGGAAGTATTTAGTGTCAAGAATTTTTATTTGAAAATTCTCACTTTTTATGGGAAAATAATTATGTTCACGAGGCGTGGGAAATGAAGGACTGTTTCCTTTGTACAAATCAAATTGACTTCAGTGTCTGAGATTTGGAGTGACCTATGGCATATTCTTCACTCATTTATTTATTGTCTCTTCATTGACTATAGCTTCAGTGTCACCTCTAAGTAGACACGTGTGCTAAGAA
Organism: Ochotona princeps; assembly: GCF_030435755.1. NCBI lineage: Eukaryota > Metazoa > Chordata > Mammalia > Lagomorpha > Ochotonidae > Ochotona > Ochotona princeps. Next base: position 98,208,379 of record NC_080834.1, on the reverse strand, counting down.
TTCTAGCCTGAGGCCTGGCATCATCAGTCCACTGCTCCAATCTCACTCTCTTGACTGTTGGTTAGCTTTGGTGTTATTTGATATCACATTTGCAGTTAATCCCATTTTATTCCATCCTATGTAACATTTTTTAGGGGAATTACAAAGAAACTTTCCACAGAACCTTATGTTTTCATAGGAATTAAAAATCATACATTCAAGTCCCTCTTTTTGCATTTTATTTTTTTTTCAATTTAGCATGATGTTTATGGGTCACTTGTACACAAGGTAATACTGAAAAATAAGCTGGTGGATCAGAAACCATATTTAGAACTGAAATTGGGATTGTCATTGTACACAGTTATAAAATGAAAGTATCTTATGATAATGTATGCTGTAGTCATCCTTGTCAGGTCAGAAATACAACCTCAGCCCTGTGGTATTGGAGCAGGAGGGTCATAAATGAACTCTGATTGGAGATGTACAAGAAGGGTTCTAGGAAGCATTTCATTTGATCTGAGCTTTTCGTGTCTGAATGATATCTGAATTTTCAATTGGGGTGGGTGGGTTTTTCAGTACTAAAGTGTTAACAATTAAAATAGTGGAGGAAGCTGTTACCTGTAACACTGGGAGCTCAGGTGGGCCCTCCTTCATGTCTCAGCTGCTCCCCTTTTGATCCAGCTCCCTGCTGGCGGTCTGAGAAAAGCTATAGGATATGTTTCCACCTGGGAGACCTGGATGAAGGCTTTGACCTGGCCCAGACCTGGACATTGCCACTATCTAGGGAGTGAAATAGTGGATGGAATGGAAAATTCATATTCTATCTCTCTCCCCCTCCGCCCCCCGGCCCACTCTCTCTCGTTTTTCTTCTCTAGCTCTGACTTATAAATAAATAAATATAAAAAAATAAAACAGGAACAAAAACATAAAACAAGCTTGAACAGCATTATATTTTGAGATGTTCTAAAATCCTCGCCAACTCATTGCCAATGATTCTTATTTGAAATGCAAGGTAATTGTAATATCTTCTTATCTGTTGTTGGATGCCACATTGTGATATTAGCATGTCCCAAAGAAAAGTAATGCATACTAACACTAATAATAAGTTGGAAATCTGATGTAGACAATTCTGTAGTGTCTGGTAGGTTTCTTTGACATCTGAGTCACATGTGAGCATATGCACCCAATGTTTGGTTAGCCTTTGATTGCTTTGCTTGACTTTTCATCCTGTCTTCCAATTGATGATTCCTAACTATGCCTGTTTCATTGTGGTCCAGGCTTGTGGCTTGCGTTTTGATGCCAACTATCCAGTGGTTGGATACTTTTGGTTTTTATCTCTCTTTTTGTGTTCATTTAGGCAAGATGGTAATGATTGCCTGGAATATTCTGATCCCTCCACGTCAGAAAAGAGACACTTTTTGTCTACAACTGATTACTCCAAATGTTATACATTTCATCTTTAAAGATGTATTAGCTTGTTTGAAAGGCAAAGCATCACAGAGATGAACCAAAGGGGTAAAGAAGAAAGATTGAGGTTATCTACCAATTGGTTCCCTCCCAAAAATGCTTGTAACAGTCAGGTTTGCGCAAGGTCAAAGCCAGGGGCCAGGGACACCATCCAAATCTTCGATGTAGATGATATAGGTCCCAATATTCAAGCCCTCTAGCTCTGCCTTCCCAAATGCACTAGCAGAAACGTGGATCCAAATTGGAGCAACTGGCAGTTGAACCAGCACTCTGCTATAGAATGATGATGATTCAGGCAGTGCTTTAACCTGTGCCACAAGTCAGTTTTTTTGCTTATTATTGGACTATAATCTAATGATCTATGATTTTCTCTGGTTTTCTCCAAATCTTTTCTCATGCATCATTTTCTAGATGCACAATCAAATGAATGGTTAGGTCAAAAATGAGATAGAGACATATTGTCTACCTCAAGGAGCTGATGAGTAAATCTACTGAAAGAGGTGACTTTTCTAAGAGTGACAGCAGCTCCATGCTTAGAATTACTGAAAAGAGGAGAAAACAGTGACATAATTTTCTTTAAAATAAGCCTTCAAACACTGCAAAACAAACTTTGTATTACCCTTATGAAAGCTCTTCAGTACTCATTCATGCTGCATGATCACTTAGCATCATTTTTTCCACTTGTGTGTTTTATATGTTACACTGAACAATGAGAATGTGAGAAAATGACATTTTAGCAGAATTTTCACTGGTGTCTGTCCTGTGAATTCTCTTTAGTACTGTGGTAGTCACAGTTATGAAATGGCTACATGCGACTTGCAGAAACAAAGAACTCAATCCCTGTGCCACATTCATTAATGAACTTTGTAAAATAGTCAGATGAACTGCCCATGGATGCTATTAGGAAATCTTATATAGGCAGTCATTCCTTCTGCTGCTGTTAGTGGAGTAAGGAAAGAGGAGGCTGAGTGTGAAACAAAATATAGGATACTGAGGTTGAGGGTGTAGGGAGTGGGCAGTATTGCCTGAGTAAAAACAAAGTGATCAAGAGAGCTTTAACCCATTCCAAAGTGGTTGTTCTTTCTGGAGAATAAGGATACAAGCAAATCTTGATGCACAAAAACATACCAAAAACATAGTTGAGATGTTTATTTCCTCCTGACTCTCAGCCTCTGTACTTTTGAATCAGGAAGCCCTAGTTGGTATGTAGGTTCTTTTTGGCTTTGGCAGAAAATGTTGGTGCACCAGTTGCTTCTTTTTTGGTCATCTCCTACTTTTATGGTCCAGGTTCTTAGATGTGTGGCTGGCTCTGGTCACTGTGACTTTCTAGAAGCAAATGTCAAAGTTTTCCTGCTTGTCTTTTTTTTTTTTAATTAATATTTAGCATTATGTGACAGTTTCATAGGCTTTGGGAATCCCCCTCCCCCTCCCCCTCCCCTCCCCCCTGGTGGATTCCTCTACCTTGATGCAGCATTACAGTTCAAATTCAATCAAGATTCTTTCCTTGCAAACATATATTAAGCATGGAGTCCAGCTACTTATTGTCCAGATGGGTTGAACAGTTTCTTGGGGAGACCATTTCTGGTCCGAAGTCAGAGCTGGTATAATATCATCACAGTCAATTAAGAGTCCCAATATAACATCAACAGCAATTTGCAATATTATGGAATTGACATGGTTTTGAGTAACCAGTATGTTAAAAAAAAAAAAAAGAACAAAATAACAAAAAAACAAGTCCTAACCACAACCTATGATTAGCTCATTGACATCTCAATTTTAGTTTATATACAGGACCGGACCGGCTGCTATATACCTTGAAAAGGCTATAGGGTACCATTCAGCTGTCTCATGTCTATTTCATTTTAGTATTTAGCCATTTGTTGTGTTGAAGTATAATTTTGTTGATCTTGGCAGATTTTGGGATAATCTAGACTGGCTTGTAACTCTAACAAGATATTTGTCGACATTTAATGTGCAGAACATTTTTTTTTAAATCATCAATTGAGTATTCAAATGGAAAGAGAAGGGGATATTTTTGGTGTCTGGACTTGTGTAAATGTCTTACACTAATATACCAAGAGACCACAAGGCAGTACTTCAATGTTTCATTCAGCATGTTGAACCTTTCTTGAAATGTATATTTCTCATCCTGAGCTTTGAAAGCTTTTTCAAGACACAAAACTTTTTGGGATTGCAAATAGAGCAAGTACTTAGGCACACTCACTAGTCATCTTTATCAAGCCAGTTGCCTTGATAGGGTTGAGGATGTACTACTGCTGCCTACAATTAAAGATGGATTAATTTCTGGATTAAAAGCAACAGTCTTATAAGAAAATTGCATGGAGCCTGTTAGCTTTTCAGTTTGTGAGCAGCAATTTCTGACACTTTTTATTATAAAATGTTTCTTTCTGATCCAGTCAAAATTCTTATCCCATTTCTCTCTCCCAACAATAATCTGTCTGCTTCAAAGCTTAAATTTGGAAGCAGACATGTCATACAACAGTTAAGCTTCGATTTATGACAACAATGTCCTTCTTCAGATCCCAGATCTGGGTACTGACTACAGGTTCCCGTGAATGCAGACCCTGGGAGGCAGTGGTAGAGGTTCAAATGGTTGAATTTCATTCATGTAGCTGGGAATCCAAATTGAGTTCCTGGATATGGTTTTAGTCATAGTTGTACAAAAAAAACAAATATTGCATCGAGGTGGGCATGGATGTCTGTCTCTGACTCTGAAAAGAAAAAATAATGATATTTTACTAAAAATTAATATACATGAATCAATATAAATTATATGTTTTATGTTATTTCATCAGAGGAAAATTATGATCTACATGTATGCCTACCTCCATTTAACAAATGAAGCTTAAACATTCTTAGTATTCCCACTTTATCCTATGCTATTAAAACAATTTATACATGTGTTACATTTTAATTTGATAGGACCTCTGCTAACAATTCTTTATTACACTAAATTTTACAACCACAATGGTATGTAAATTATAGTTTTTCTTAAAGATTTTTTTTTATTGCAAAGGCACATATACAGAGAGGAGGAGAGACAGAGAGGAAGATCTTCTGTCCGATGATTCACTCCCCAAGCGGCCGCAACTGCTGGTGCTGAGCCAATCCGCAGCCAGGGGCCAGGAGCTTCTTCCAGGTCTCCCATGTGGATGCAGGGTCCCAAGGCTTTGGGCGGTCCTCGACTGCTTTCCCAGACCACAAGCGGGGAGCTGGATGGGAAGTGGGGCCACTGGGATTAGAACCGGCACCGATATGGGATCCTGGCGCTTTCAAGGCGAGGACTTAAACAACTATGTTATCAGGTGGAGCCCTAGTATGTAAACAGTGGTTTTACGGACCAGTATTATGGTACATATCGAGTATCAATTAAATTTCTGTCTGTTCCATTTTTTGCTACAACCCTGTATATGAGTGAGCTGCAGAGGACAGCCCACGTGGGGCCCTTTGTAGGAGACAGATGGAGTTCCAGGCTTCTGGCTGTTTGTTTGCTTGGAGAATGAACCAGCAGAATGAAGATATCTTTGTTTTTGTGTCTTCCACTCTTTTTGTCACTCTGTTTTCAAATTAGAAATCCTAAATATAATTGCAAAACAAAAACTATTTGCTTGACCTATTGCACTACTTTTATTGCTATTATTCTATTTTTCATCCTGATTCCTTCTTTTATGCTGTTGTGTTCTTCCACAGAATTTCATCAAGCAATTTTATGAAAAGTCTATATGCGTTATATGTATCCCATATATGTACACTTTTTATGTTTCACAATGACTTTTACTGACCATAGCATTCTTCACGCAGCCAAATGTTTATTCATATGTGAGCATACTTTATAGAATTTGTAGGACAATAGAATTGAGAGTTTATTTTGTTAAAAAAATGTTTTGAAATCTATTATGGTATTCTCATTCCCTTGAACATTTGAAGATCCTTCACATGTGTGACTGAGAAGTATATGCTTTTGGCATTCTGTATTGATTATCTGTTCCAATATTTCTGATAAATAATCTGCGTATATTCTTACTGAGTATTCCTTATTTGGTGGGTACTCTCTTGTGCAGGTCTCAAAATTTTCTTAGTCTCTGCCTTTGACAGTTTTTTACTTTGAATTCATATTAAGTAGATTTTGTGGTGCTTCTTGGTTGTTTTTGTTTACATTTTTTATGAAAATCTTGAAGTGCTTGACTATTATCCTTTCATATGTTTTATCTGCCCATTCTTTTCCTCTTTGCTTTCTGGGCCCCTGTACACTACGTATTTTGGATTGACTGCTGGTGTCTTAACTGTCTCACAGGTTTCTTTGATTTTTTTCAGTTGTCTTCAATTGTTTTTTTCTCTTAAGCTCAGTATATGTTGGCTTGTTTTCAATTTTCTTGTTTCTGTCTCTTGCTTTCTCAATCTGTCTTTGAATTATACATTTTATGTACTATACTATTTGTTTCTAGAATTTTTCCCATTAAATTTTCTCCCTTTTCAACGTATTTCCATTTTATTCATTGATGTTTTGTCTTTTAGCAGTCTTTACGCTGCAGTTATAAAGTCTTTGTCAAGGAAATCTGTCAGACCTTTTCCAGGGACAGTTTTTGTGGGATATTATTTGTTTTATAGGAACTATACTTTTCTGTTCCCTTTTATGTATTGTGACTTTTTAGGTCTTCATTTGAGTCTAATAATAATATAATTCTGGAAATCAGATAAATCCCCTTTTTTTGGGATTTGCCAGCTTTGTTTTTCTTTGGGGAAGAGGGTATTTTTGCCTGTTGCTGTATTTACTAACATGAAGTCCTTCGAAGTTTTGGGGACTCCCTTCTGGACAACATACAGTGACTTTCAAAATTTCCCATGATATGTGATTGTTTTGGGGCCTCCTATTCATGATTTTCTGTCTCTCAAAACAAGGCAAAAAGAGAAATAAAGGTAGGAAAAACCAGTAGTTTTTCCAGTCCCCTGGAAGTCACTTAAGCTAGACAGTAACATATAAGCACAACGAGAGTCTGTTTGCTCTTTATGCTTGTTAGAAGAAACAGTAATCAATTATTAGAATATGTATCTTTCATATTTGGAAGAAAGGTTCCTTTTTGATCACCCTGTCTCCTGGCAGGAATACTGCTGAAGAAATCTATGCACAGCTACCTGCCAAGGGACTGCAAGAGATAGGATAGATAGCTGCTCCTGAACTTAAAAATTGACCTTAAGAAGCTACCATGGCATCGAGGTTTTGACCTTCAAGTTGGAAGCCTTTAGGCAGCCAAGAGTTCTAAAATCCATTACAGTGGATTCTGGCAGTGCACTGGCTGTCTAGCTGGACATGTATTTCCAGTGCTTCCTGTCCTGCCATCTTCCCAGAATCTTTTCCTTTTCCACTAATTTTCACTAAACAATACTGTCTTGATTTCTCTACCCTATCTGCTGCTATTACTTTTCTCTCTTCTCTGCTAGATTCTCTTCCTTTCTTCCTGCCTCTATATTCAGGTGTCTGCTTAGAGTTCTCCCTTTGACTTTCTGTCTTCTCGCAGTATAAGTCATAACTCTAATATAATCGGCTTTGATCTTTATGTATCTAATACATTGGACTTGTCATGACATTTGGCATTCTATTTTTCTTTGGCAGTTGTAGTATCATTTATCCATATGATCTCTTCACAGGAACATTCTCTTGTCTACTCAGTACATTGTAAATTCCATTTTTCATTTGCAAGAAACTTATTATATTCTGTTTAAATACCACTATAATTTCTGATCCCAAAACTCTAAATTCTGTAGTCAGTGTTGGTATGTTTACATTTAAAATATGCTTATCATTAAGTTTAAGCATTTTTGATTTAAAAATGACTAACATTATCTCTCAACTTTTCATTTTCCTGCCTGCCATTTTAGCCCATTCTTTCTCTGCATCATAGTACACATGCTGCCTTGATTCTTCCTTTTCCATATTTCTGCTGTATATACATAACAACTTAGTGTTCAAAGCTTGTTCTGTCACTAGAGCAACTCTTTTATTTTATGCCACATTAATGCTTTTTTGCTCTTGATTTTTTTTTCTGAACAATATGAGCTACCTCACTTGTACAATGCACTTTAGCCCTTCAAATCTCCCATTTCAATCTTTGCTGTTCTAAGGCTTAAGAACCAATTTTGTGTGCTTCTTGATCCTTGTTAGTTTTCCTTGTGTCTGGCTGCTGGAAGTTTTCTTAACTCTTCGTTGATCATCCATCCATCTCATTTAAAAGTCTTAATTCAAAATAGGAGAGAGCTGGGGTGAGATGACCCCCTATGCATGCAAATCTGTATCATGAGAGAAAATAAATTCTTATAATAAAACAATTCTACCTTAGTTTTTTTTTTTAAAGATTTTATTATTATTGGAAAGCCAGATATACAGAGAGGAGGAGAGACAGAGAGGAAGATCTTCCGTCCGATGTTTCACTCCCCAAGTGAGCCGCAACGGGCCGGTACGCGCCAATCCGATGCTGGAACCAGGAACCTCTTCCAGGTCTCCCACATGGGTGCAGTGTCCCAAAGCATTGGGCCGTCCTCGACTGCTTTCCCAGGCCACAAACAGGGAGCTGGATGGGAAGTGGAGCTGCTGGGATTAGAACCGACGCCCATATGGGATCCCGGGGCTTTCAAGGCGAGGACTTTAGCCGCTAGGCCACGCCGCCAGGCCCTACCTTAGTTAATTTTCACTTTACTCCTCATATGTGATTGACACAACTGGCTCATTTGTTCCTCCTCTGTTCTGCATCATCACACTATTAAGTGAGTAGTGCCATGTAGAGGCAGGGCCTCATATTGCTAAGAAATACTATCTTGTTTGCTTGTCACTGCCTTTCCCATCACTGCACGTGCATATTAATCTGAATATTAGTAATAGTTTCTTAGAGTCTTCTTTTGAGGCTTAATTAAGAGGATTAGTGTAGAGTGTGCTTCAGTGCCCACTTTGGTGTGAAGACTATGGTGAGTTACTTAAGGATAGATCATTGAATGCTGCTTGACTTTTTCTGCCCCTTAATGTATGCCTCTTTCTGAAATGATGTAATTATTTAATAGGTATCAACCTTGAACCTAACTGTATTTTCATGAAGTCAGAATCACAAAGTGGAGAAAGCTGTAGAAATCACTGAAAATCAGCACTCGTGAGGCCTGACATATGAAGTGAGCTTGATTCTGCTGATCTTTTCTGGAAATGAAGAAACTGGATAACAGTTTCAAGGGCACACAATTAGAGGTTTCAGGACCTCCAAGCCAGTCTTGTTTCATTACCTTCTGTTCATCTGTGTTTTAGCTACTTAAGGCTAGGATACAAGTTGTCTTATCAGCTATAGTCCTGGTTCCATTGTGTAAATACAGAGTACCGTTTAGTTGATAGTTGTGAGTTGACTGATTGATTCATTCTTTGACTTGGCAGTAGAACAGCTCTGGGAAAGGACTGTGGAGTGTGCATCACTCATGCCTTATCACCTTTGTGCCTTTGTGATGCTTTTGACAGTGTTGTAAGCAGGCTCAGCGTTCACCATGTACAGTTTCTGTGTACTGACTCAAGCTTGTGGGAAAGGAAATGGAAGAGGAAGTCATATACTACTTGAGCAAATCAAACTTTTCTATTTATAGGACTTGCTACTGTTTGGAAAGTATAGTCCCTGTTCATGACAGTCTGGCGTGTGTTTCTTGAGTGCCATTTCCAAACGGGGAGAAAATAAATATGGGACTTTGTTATAGTGAAAATAGTTACTCAGTGAAATCAAATCAGTTCTCTTTTTCTCTTGATGAGACCTCAAACCCACTAGGCATGAATTCCTCAACCTCAAGTATGCATGTCAAAAGCTGATGTGGAATACAAGACTGGAGTCAGCAAAACCTAGTGTAACAAGATGTGTTCTGGTGTCTTTTATTGAAATGGAGAAGGGAATGGTACTGTTTCAGTGTAAGTACCTTTCAGAATGCTGCCCCAAGAGAAATTAACCTTTGGACTAGGGAGATGATACAAAGACATCAAGTATTGTAGTCCTCTGCGTGAGCTATTCCTTTTGGTTAAGTATCTCTTCTTGTCTAAAAAACTGTCATGTTCGCCTGAGTATATTACAGATCCTCCCCCCGACTTCAAACAACCTGGTTCATTTTATTTTGTTGCTCATTACAGCATTTGGGGGGTCCTTACAATGTACAGCTAGATCATTTTTAATATGCTTGCATACAATGACCTGATCTACATTCAATTGGATTAGTATAAATAGTCCAAATGATTGATAAGGAATGGCCATGGCACGATGGCTTTGAGTCAACTTCAGGAGTCCATTGAGGAGTCAAGAGCATCCATTGAGGTGGTGGTCTTGACCATGGAGGAAAGAAATTAATCTTTGGAGAGAGGAGGTTGTGAGAAAATTGGAGTCCATTATATTTTGCAAGACTGGGTTCAGGGCAAGTAGAATAGTGTTTTTGCTTTGAGTCCTAATATTTCTTACATCAGGGGATCTGAAAATTCAGAACATTGAGGCCAGTGTGATGTGAACACTATTGGAGGAAATGTTGATGCCATTGAGCAGTATTGCACTTTGTCATCAAGAAGGGCTCTGCCCAGGCTCTAGACATAAACAGCTCTGCCTACAGAACATTGCTGCAGTAGGGTAGGAAGACTGCATTGCTATAATTAATGGTAATTTGTGTATAATGCTGTATTGTTTTCTTTGTTATTTAATTGAATATGTGTTAAGCTCCAACAGGGTGCTATGAGTAATGCCAACTTACAGTTGATTTATCAGAACACCTAGAGGATTTTCTAAACACCAGTAAATGGAAACTCACAGCACCTGTTCAAGGTGGTAAACATCTTTGCCATTTCCACAAATAAGGAAAAGTGAAGTAGATTGTGTTTGTTCTGTTGCCCCTGCAGGGAGAATTCAGAAGTGCCAAATACGAGAAAAGCATTTTTCCTGTTCCCAGGAATTGGGTTAAAGTACATTAGCAAAGAGTGCTCAGTGAGTGTATTCAGAATTGTGGGATTTTAATTAAATTGTTCCAGTTATTGTTAGCACTTGGATTAGCAACAGACAACCAATGTGCAGGCCAGCAGATTCAAATGTAATGTAGAGTTGGAGGGGGTGGTGCAGCACTTTGTAGATTTGGATTACTGGGCCCTACTCTCCAATGGTACATTTGATCAGTCTAAGAGAGGACAGAGAGTATTTCCCTTTAATTAGTATTGAGATGCTTCTGCTCACAGGGTGTTCAAATTATCTGCAAGATCCTTGTGTTTGGCCTCCAGAATCAACCCTCACCCTAACAGGGGGACTTATTATTTAACGGCTACAGTATAGCTAACACTTGTCTTGTAGAAACCTGTAATTGTTTCTTTAATAGACTGTACATGCAGCTAATGTTTGTATAATACTTACTAAGTGCTTACCATTTTAATTGCATGGGATTATTTATAGATAGATATACATACACATATACATATAAAATCAGGTATATATATGTGTGTGCATATATATAAATCAGATATATATATATATTATTTATAAAATTAGGTTTATATATTTTTTAACCTGATTTTCAAAATGTCCCTATGGGGTTTGTGAAGCTGTAACTGGGAATATCTGACTCCGTGAAAACGTCATCGTGCTGATATAAGTCTGTCTAATGTGAATCTAGTAAGACTGACAGTTCACTTGAAGTTTAATCCACAGCTGGGAGGCTGCGTGCCATTGGACAAATTAAAAAGAAGGAAAAAAAATGAAGGAATAAGGAATATTGACAGCAGAAAGCAGACAGATGATTGTCTTCTTAGACCTGAACCTATGACGTCCCGGTGCATTGCCTAGCAGCTAATGTCCTGGCTTTGAACTTGCCAGGATCCCATATGGGCACTGGTTCTAATCCCAGCAGCCCTACTTCACATCCAGCTCCCTGCTTGCATCCTGGGAAAGCAGTAAAGGACAGCCCAAATCCTTGGGATCTTGCACCCATGTGGGAGACCTGGAAGAGGCTCTATGCTCCTGGCTCTGGATTGGCTCAGCTCTGGTCATTGTGGCCACTTGGGGAGTAAATAATCAGATGAAACATCTTCCTCTCTATGTCTCCTCCTCTCTGTATATCTCACTTTGCAATGAAAATAAATCTTTAAGTTTTAAGTTTAAAAGTTAAGTTTTAAGTTTAAAAATTAAAATAAATAAAAGAACTGAGCCTATGAATTCTGTGAAGTTTGTTGTCTTTATATTAATAATATTTTTAAGAGTTGGTGACAGAGGGTTTGGTGCAATGGCTCAATGATCTAATCTTCTTCCTGCAAGAACAGGCTTCCTATATAGGCACTGGTTCCTGTCCTGGCTGCTTGACTTCCCATCCAATTCCCTGCTTGTGGCCAGGAAACTAGTAAAGAATGTCCTAAAATCTTGGGACCCTGCACTGCCATTAGAAACCCAGAAGGGTCTCCTGGCTTCAGATCAAATCAACTCAGTGACAGTAGTCATCTGGGGAGTGAATCAGCAGACGGAAGATCTTTGTCTCTGTCTCTTCTTCTCTCTGTAAATTTGCCATTTCAATAAAAAAATAGATCTTAAAAACAAAAAAGTTGGTGATAAAGCCCACAATGCTGGATTTTCCTCAAAATGTAGCATCAAGGACTTAATGTGTGAAGGAAAGGAGAAGGAGCAGTTAAGCTTTTCTTTGCCCTTTGTCATTTGTGGTGTTCCTTTGCTGTAGACTAGGTACTGAGCTATTGCTATGCACCTACGAGACATTTCATTAGCCCTGAACTCTAAATACTGTATGAAGCATCCTGAGTGAAGCCTGAGCTGATACCTGGACCAATCTGAAGGTGAGAAAGGGTTTTCAAGCCGAGATCAGTCATGAAGTTGCAGATGAGACAAACTCTCACCTCCTTTAGACACCCTCTGCACTGTACCAGCTAAAAAGGCAGTCACGACTTGGTAATCTGTTCATTTGTATCCCTGAAGGCTAAGGCAGAAATGCGGATATGGCCTGATCACATTGGTCATAATGCTGTTTTCTGAACTGAGAGATCAGTAGTTATCTGTTAGGATTCCATACTCATTTTTTTTATCAATGGCGACCATTTTCACAAAAATAGGAATTCCTGCTGAGAGTGTTGTTAATGTAAATTGTCTGTGCACTGCCTAAAATATGTGTGATTCATACCATGTGTTTGTTCCCACATCAACGCTAAGTCCCAAGATACAATTATCTCTGCCCACTCACTCCTTCATCATGAGGACTGTGTTTATCCTTTAGATGCCTGTACCTTGGATACAGGCCAGACTTCCCATGTGGCTAGGTTTTGCACACCTGCGTGATCTGGCCACAGCTGACCCTGTGAGTCTAATCTTACTCTATTTATACCTAAAAGAGCACTAGTATCTGCCAAGGCTTTTGCATATTGCAGTGTTCCTCCTATATCTTTATGCTCATGTGGTAAATATCTGAAGCACTTTTTTCTCCACCCCAGGTCGTCTCAGTTCTCGCTGTTCATGCAGCGTTCACTGATTTATCTTATCTGTTACCCTCTCTTTTTTCTTTCAAGTTCTTTGTCATTTTCCCTCTAATATCTTGAAATAGAAGATACTGTCTTCATAGATTCTACCCTCTAATATGGTTATTTGTACCTAGTTTCTTTAGTGTAATCGTATGCATTTTTTGAGGGGCAGAAAACCACTTACATTACTTTCTTTGTCTTTTCTGTTTGTCCTGTCCTCTTGCCTTCCATGTCTCCTTGCTTATTCCTCCCTCCCTTCTACCACCCTCTCACTTCCTTTCTTCTGTCCTCCCTGCCTTGCCATATGCCCTCTTCCCATCCTTGTTTCCTTCTTTCTTTGTCCCCTCCATGTCTCCCTCTCTCCTTCTGTTCTTTCATCTTAGTATGTATTGAATATTTGATAAATGTTTCTTGTAAAGTGAGTGATAATTACCTTAAATGGGGGGAGTAAATAACAAAAGCATACCAGAGCTGTGTTTCTTAGCTATTGTTAGAGTTATGACCTAATTCTTGATAAACTAATATTTTTGTATCACCCATTCCATGTCTGAAAGTAAGACCTTTCCCTGTTTAATATTTAATGATAAATTGATTGATTAATTAATTTTATGTTGCATTTCCAAAGGCTCTGGGATTTCTTCAATGAAACCGTTAAATATATCCAGGATGCTGGACTCTGCCATTCTCTACACCTACAATGTCAGGATACACTTAAATATCAGAATAATGGACTTTTGACTGTTTCTGAAGGACTATGCAATTGTAATAAGATAGGGCAAATTAATGGCAGGGAGGGAATATGTACAGGGTGGAGGAGAAATCCCTGCTGTGTTTTGAGCTCAGTATCATACCAGTGCAAGAGTTTTGAGGCTAAATATTTGAGTCCCAGATTAAATTTTCTTCATTAATTTCCAAAGAGACTTAGAATGATTGCTCACTTTTCTCTTTGATGCTTGACATCTTCCTTTGTTAAACAACAATAATATCCACTGATTTCTAGGATTGGTTGGAGAACCCAAAGAGTATTTTGTGAAACTTACAAGCATGGTCACTTCTCCATTGATAATGGCAGAGAAAACTGTGACTTTTTCTTCCCAGGTTCTCTGTGTAAGTTCTGTCCTTTGCTGTATGCAGTGAACAGTGGCTGTCTGGTAGTGTTGACAGCTTTTAGGCCATTTGTTCAACTAGATTGGAACAAGAAGAACCAGCAAGAGAAAATGATGGTGATATTTCAGATGCTTATTAGGGAGTTGATGCATCTTTTATTGCTAGAAAATAGGATTCGGGCAATTTTCGATAATCTCCCCATTTCTTTTCCACTGTTAGCCTTTGTGATAAGACATGTGTATTTTGCCTTTTCCTCTCTTATATACCTTTTTGGATGCTATCACTCTTACCTCCTTTTTGCAGTTCCATTAATCAGTGAGTGGTTCTCAAAGTAGTATAAAGCTATGTTCTCTGCATGAAGTTGTCAGTGACCTTATTTTTGAATAGGGTTTTTTCAGCTTATACTTTGTTGTTATCTACTCTATAGCTTCTGTATTCAATGATCACAATAATAGTTACACTAAATAAAAATGATTTCGTTTCAATAAGTGGCTGTAAATGGGAACACACACAACAAGAAGTCGGAAAAAAAAAAAAAAAAAAACACTGACGATCCTAATGGCAGATGTTGCAGTTAGGTGAATGTGTTGGAATACCAGCATTTTGAAACAGAGAGAGAGCACATTGAAACCCCTCGTTTTGATGCTGAGAAAGAAAAGACCTGGAAAGGAAGAATGAGTTCCTCAGGGTCACCCTATTCCATTATGCTAGAACTTGGAAAAAGTGCCTAGACAAATGCTTCCCTTCTCCCCACACACTAGGTTCATGATGGAGAATTTAGCAATAGCTAATATAATTAGTTCTCCATTACACCATTTCTAAATGGTTGGACATATTCAAATAAAGTTTACTAGGAGGAAAATTGAATCATGGCACAATTAATAATCTAAATAGACTTATACCAAGGTCTGAGGTTGAATCAGCAATTAAATCCCTCCCAACCAACAAAGTACTGGAACAGATGGCTTCACTGCAGAATTCTACTGAATGTTTCAAGAAGAACTTATCCTAATTCTCCACAAACTATTCCAAACAATGGAAAGGAAGGCAATCCTTCCAAATTTTATGAAGCCAATATCACCTTAAGTCCAAAACCAGAAAAACAGACCTATAAACCAATGTTCCTGATGAATTTAGATGGAAATATCACCACCCAAATACTAGGCAGTAGGATCCAACAGTACATTAGGCAGATTATTCGCTTGGATCAGGTGGGATCTATGCCAGGCATGCATGGATGGTTTAACATTCGCCTATCAGTCAATGTGATCTACCACATTAAGAAATTGAACAATGAAAACCATATGATCATCTGAATAGATGCAGAGAAGGCATTTGACAAAATCCAACACTACTTCATGCTTAAAACCTTAAGCAATATAGTAATAGAAAGAGCATTCTATAACACAATGAAAGCAATATGCAAAAAACCTAATGCCAGCATCATACTAAATGGGGAGAGACTGGAAACTTTGCCACTAATATCTGGAGCTAGACAATGACGTCCATTTTCACCACTGCTATTTATTATGACATGATTCTCTTCATAGGAAAACCATAAGTCTAAATTAAAAGACTACTAGAACTCATAGGAGAATTTATCATGGTTGCAGGATACAAAATTAATGAACATAAATTGATGGCACTAGTCTGCACAAATAACTTGATGGCTAAGAAGGAAATTGTAAGTACAGTCCCCTTTAAAATAGCAGAGCAGCATCTCAAATACCTTGCAATTAACCTAACCAAAGATGTAGAAGTCCTCTATAATGAAAATTGTAAAACATTAAAAAAAAAAAAGAAGACACTAAAACATGGAGAAACCTCCCATGTTCCTGTATTGCCAGGATCAACATAATCAAAATATTCCTGGTACCAAAAGTGATATAGAGATTCAGTGTGATGCCAATAAAATCCCAACATTCTTCTCAAAAAAAAAGAAAGGTGATACAAATGTTCATCTGGGAACACTAGAGACCAATTACAGCCAATTAATCTTTGACAAGAGAACTAAAAATTATCCAGGGGAAAACTCTGGTCTCTTCAACAATTGCTGTTGGAATAATTCAAGAGCAGCCTGCAAAAAATAGGAAGCAAGACTCCTACATCTCCCTTATACAAACATCCGCTCTAAATCAAGAACCTAAATCAAGAACCTAAATCTACACCCAGAAAATCATCGAACTATTGGAGAAAATCATAGGAAGCACTCTCCAAGATACAAGCATTTGTAAAGACTTCCTAGAAAAAAAGCACAGGCAGTAAAAGTCAAAATAAACAATGTGACTACATCAAGCTGAGAAGTTTCTGTACAGCAAAGGAAACAGTCAACAAAGTGAAGAAGCAACAGTGGATTGGGAGAAAATGTTTGCACACTGCACAACTGATCGGGGACTGATATCCAGGATTTACAAAGAGCTTCGGAAACTTAGCAACAGCAAATCAAACAACCCTGTGAAGAAATTGATGAAGGAAATGGACATTTTTCAGAAGAAAAAATTCAAATGACTAATAGGCCTGAAAAATGCTCAGACTCCCTAGCTGTCAGGGAAATACAAATGAAAACAACATTGAGGTTCCACCTAATTCCAGTGAGATAGGTTTACATTAAGAACTCTGCTAACAACACCTGCTGGCATGGATGTGTGGAGAAAATGCGTTCCTTCACTGTTTGTTGGAATGTGAGTCAGTACAGCCATTGTGGAAGTCAATATGGAGAGTGTTAAGAGAACTGAAAATTCACCTGCCGTATGACCCAGCTATTCCACTTCTGGGAATATATCCAAAGGACATGAAATCTGAATATGAGAAAAGAATATATAATCCTATATTTATAACAGCTGGTACATCTACTCCAAGAGATACTACTCTAGCAGTTAACAAAAAAATGAAGGTCTACCTTTTGCAACTAAATGGTCCCAACTGGAGACTATTATTGTTGTTAAACAAATCAAGCCCAAAAGGACAATGTTCTGTCTGATAATAATGCAACATTCATGCAATATACAAGATCAATAGCTTTTCAGTACTGTTTTTGCTGCATCTCAGAGGGTTTGAGATTTTTGTTTTTATTTTCATTCATTCAAAAAAAAGTTTATTGTTTTTCTTATTGATTTCATCACTGACTCCCAGTTTATACAACAGAAGCATTTGCTTCATGAAGGTCTTTTAATTTTCTTTTTCATTTATTCAGTAACATGTTGGTCATTCAGTAGCATGTTTAACTTCATGGTGTTGTAAATTTTCTATTTTTCTTTCTTTTTGATTTTGCTCTATGTCTTTTCATTTAATGAGATGTATAGTAATTGTGTAGTAGAGAGTGCAATACAATACAGTGTGAAGATACAATACAGTGTGCATTTCTACTTCCAAATCAGAGGCGGACACCCATGGAGACTGTGGAATGTATTTTTGACAATAGGATGTTAGAATCTGCCATTGTCCAAGCCTACAATGTTAGAATATACTTAAAGAGCAGAATGCTGGACTTTTCAGTGATTGTGAAGTACTATACTGTTGTAATGACATGGGAAATTGTTGGGGTGGGGTGTGGATTTGTGGGAATGGGGATGGAAGGGAAATCCTGCAGCCTATGGAACTATGTCATGGAATAATATAATCAATATGTAAATTTAAACAAAGTTTACTAGGAGGAAATTTTGGTAGTATCTATTTTTATTTGACAGTACATTCTGAAGTAAATGTCTGGGACAAGGCAGAAGCATGTTGATCACTTAAGCTTTCTGGTCATTTAGTGTGTGTGTGTGTGTGTGTGTGTGTGCGCATAATCATGCGATCTTCAGAAATACTATCAGTTATTCTTGTTTGCAGTACCTGTGAATCCACACTTCCCACCCATCCTGTAATCCCTCCTTCCTGGACTGAAGTTAGTGCGTGTTTGTACCTCTACCAAAATTGTGTTCTGACCTGACTTGTGAGTGGACTCTTGCTGAAGTTTGTTGAACCTGTCCTATCAGGCAGAGTGGATGACCTTGAATAGTGCTTGTGTTTGTCTCTTCTAGAGCTTCCTCATCTGCAAGAAAGAGAGATATGGCTTTAGTGCGATTTGTTTCACAATATAAGGTGTTACGGTTTTAGCCCTATGTCAACCTTTTCATCTCAATCCTGATGGATATACTTTTTGCAGAGAGGTTCCTATCTTTAAAGAAAATCTTGAAATGGATCCTCCAGGTACTACTATTTCATGAGTCTAATGTAACTATTTTTCTTCAAGCCCCTTTCTGTCCATATATCCTGATGAATGGTGCTTAGTACAAAGAGCCACAGCTGTCTATGTGGGATTTCTCATTTGTCCATTTTTGAAAACACACCTTTTGCTTTGTGGCTCTGAATACATGATGTGGGAAATCTGGCAAGGTACTAGGTACATTCTCCTATTTTCTAATTTTGCCAACCTCTTAATGTTGTATGAAAAGTCTCAAAGAAAAATATTTCCAAACAATGAATCAATATGTAAACTTAAGACCAAATTTCCCAGAATTCAAACAACACAATATGTGAAAAAGTAGCTTTTTAGTTTATCATACCACAACTCATTGCCCTATGTAATTATAAAATATGCAGCCTGTCTTCCATGAGGTTCCCAACATGCCTAATGGCACAATCTCCTGACATTTGATATTTTCTTCTGTATACTGCTGTAGGGGCCAAATATTTTATGATGTTATTCATTGATTCAAATATACTTCTTCCCTTCCCATCCACCCACCACTTCCTCCATCCCAAATGTTTTTCTTAATGGAAAAATCAAATATTTTTCCTTTCCTTTGAAAATTCTTCCCTTCCCCTTGTTTTGAAATCCCAATACATGAAAACAAATACATAAAAATGTTCAAAATCACATTTCTGAAAAAAAAATAATGCATTGCTCACTAAGGACATTTCAATAATTTGCTGCCAAATAGCCCAATTCAGCTAAGCATTTTCCTAAAGGATCATGACTGCTTGTTGGTATTACAGGTAGATCTGAATATAGGCTGTCTTCCTTCTAAATGGGTTGGCCTTGTTCCAGCTGCTTGAGTAAAATGTATTGAAACAGAGTCCCTCTTGTAGGGCTGCTGAATATGCTATGCCAAGGATCTGTGTGGAAGAAATCAGATTCTAGCTGACTCCGGGTTGGGGGCAGATCATTGGCTGAATGTGTGCCAACTTTATTTTCTGATCATTCCATTTCTCCTGCCTCCTTTCTTGTCTTCACTCTATTCCATAGCTTCCCTTCTCTGTAATGTCCTTTGCTCTTTCTCTGCAACAATAGACTCCCCTCTACATATATAGCAACCTCTTTATTGAGCAGCACCTCAGCTCATTTGTAGACATGTTTTCACGTGTTTGGGAGTTTTAGTTTAGGAAAGGAGAAGGAGAAGGATTACTTTGTCATTTAGTATATAAGTCAAAGTTTAGATTCACCAGTATGTTTGTGGCCCTTTGGTGAGTGCGAGGTCCCAGATTTGTGGGCCTCTGTATATTGAATTGGAGAAATGGACACGGATTGTTCCATTTTGTCTTTTGGCAGAAAGAATAGGACACAGAACCATTTCCTTCAAACAATATTTGTTTTCATCTATTTGGAAGGCAAATTGCATGAATGTGGGGGGCAGGGATGTAGGAAGGTAGGGAGAGACAGATAGAAGAGAGAAAACATCTGTTCATTTATTCACTCTTTTTTTTTTTTTAAAGATTTTATTGTTATTGGAAAGCCGGATATACAGAGAGGAGGAGAGACAGAGAGGAAGATCTTCCATCTGATGTTTCACTCCCCAAGTGAGCCGCAACGGGCCGGTACGCGCCAATCCGAAGCCGGGAACCAGGAACCTCTTCCAGGTCTCCCACGCGGGTGCAGGGTCCCAAAGCTTTGGGCCGTCATCTCCTGC
This sequence comes from Ochotona princeps, assembly GCF_030435755.1. Lineage (NCBI taxonomy): Eukaryota > Metazoa > Chordata > Mammalia > Lagomorpha > Ochotonidae > Ochotona > Ochotona princeps. Next base: position 98,188,423 of record NC_080834.1, on the reverse strand, counting down.
TTTCCCAGGCCACAAGCAGGGAGCTGGATGGGAAGTGGAGCTGCTGGGATTAGAACCGGCGCCATATGGGATCCCGGGGCTTTCAAGGCGAGGACTTTAGCCGCTAGGCCATGCTGCCGGGCCCCATTTATTCACTCTTCAGTGCTTGACCATCCAGAACTGTGCCAGGTTAAAGCCAGTAGCCAGGCCTCAGTCCTAGTCTCTCACATGGTTGATAGGAATCCAGCATCTGGGCCATCATCTGCTGCCTCTCCTACTAATAGGAAACTGCCTTGGAGATACAGTTGTGATGGGGGCTGGCAATCTAATATGGGGTTCGGGTGTACCAAGTAGCAGCTTAACCTTTTTACCATCATATGTATACTCCCTGACCATTTCATATAGAGCACATGAGGGCTGATCAAGCTTTATGAACTTTGGGTGATAGTATAAGAATTAAGAAGAAAGAGATGTTAAGGAAAAACAATAAAACATCTCTTTGTTCATGTTTTATTATGATCTCTTAACTAAGATATGTTAGAACTATGAACAGCTGTCTTCAGTTGTATATTTCCTTGTTGTTCAATGCCTATTTCCCAGTCAAGATATTCTTCTATACTTAATTATGAAAAATGTTTTATTATCAATCCTGCAGTGGTTGCTTCATATATATGTCATTTAAAACAACCATTTCTTTCACCTAGAGAGTGGATGCTTTTCTTATATAAAGTTAAGAGTTTAAATCTAGGCCTGTTTTTATATATTAGAGAGGTTGGCTTATTTTTCAGCTAGCTGTTACATAATATTATCTCCTTATGAATGGAATTCTTTGTTTTGTCTATTCAGTGTTGTTTTTACAGAGTTTTAAAGCATACAGTTTGTTTGATATCACTAAGCAATGGTTCACATAATATTACCCAGTCAGCTGCAAACTGCTTGAGGCTGTGAATCATAGAGGTTTTAGACTGCCTTCTACTTAGCATTGACAAAAATCATCATGGCAGAATGACCGTGGACACATTTTCAGTTATCTTGGATACCAAGGAGAATTAAGCAAGGTGAGTTCCATATGAGCTCAGCAGCTTTATAAGCATGTCCTGATGGGAAGGATACCTTTGATGAAATCCATCATTGGGTTTTTGAGAGCAGTCTACTTCACCTGAGTGAGTGGGCATTTCACTGTGAGTTAACACTGTTTTGTTTTCTCTTACTTCTAACACTTTTGGTTCAATAAGATGCCATTTTTGTCAGCTAAATGAAGTCATGTTTGCTGTTCTTTTATTATACAATGATTCCTAGCTCAATTCAGTATTACCAGTAACAGTGTGAAGAGCCTGTTCATTTTATTATATAGCATGGTGTTTGAATGTTTGAGGTGGTTCTATTAAGTAGCATTGTGACTGGCTCCATTTTAATTTTTATCCAAATCTATTTTACTCATTAAGTGGACTGTTGGTATTTTCATTAACTCATTAATTATATGACGCATCATAGATAATCTTTAATATAAAAATTATAGACTGTCTCTACAAACATATACACACCCATATGAACGGCTTTTCAATGTTCATCATGCTAGAAATACGCTTTAAACCACATTCTTGAGGTATGGACCTCAGAGTGATACCATCAGTCCTGCCTGATTATCTGCAGGAAATCTGAGGTCTGGAGCCTCCTCTCCAACCTAGTTGATCGGAAACTTGGTCAAGTAGAACCTGATAATCTGTGTTTTAACCAGCTGCTCCAGGAGGATGTCTGAGAATGGCTGATCTAGGATTGTGTACTTACGTAATACCTGGCGCTATTATACATTAGACAAATGGGAGCCCTGTCTACTGAGCCCCTCCCCTGCTTCAGTAGTTGAGTTTTACTCTTGATCAACATCTTTTTATAAGCTACATGCTCAGTTGACTGTCAACAAAACATTTATTTTGGGATTATGGTCAAAATAATCACCATGTAAGTAGCATTTATTGGCTACTTATTTTCTAAATAACACAAAGCATGTAGGAACGCATTCTCAGATACTGCATGAGGAACACAGAGAACTTAGGCATATTAATTAAGATCATAAAGGCAGCAAGTGGCATATTTAGTATCAAATTGCTACATTCTGACTCCAAAGTATTTAAAGTTATTATTTCTGTGTTAGATATTTTGGGTCAGGTAACTAGTAAAGATGATCATAAATGTACTAAAAAATGATTATGTCCTTAGCTGCATCATAGTTGATAGACAAATGACTTATCAATAAATTAGAGACATATACATTGTTTTGCCATCTATAAATGATATGCCTTTCTTATTCCTTTTGTTACTACAATGATACTTTCCTACACTTAATATAAAAAATACTAATCAACTGTACTGACCATAATTGGAAAACTATTACATTGAAATTCATGTTGGGTTCAAAAGCTTTATGTTAAAACAGTGCACTGCTTTGTGTTTGTAACCTCTTCAGGTGCTGAGAGGATAATATTTTCTTTTTCTAATGAATCAGAAGAAGCTCAAGCTTCTATAGGACCTAGGAGCCCTTTAGTATTCTATATGAGGTCAGTTTTAAGCTACTTCTTGAAATTTGTAAAGCATCGCAGATTTGTGTTTTTAACCTAATTTTGGATCCTTAAGTCTGTTATTAACCAATGACACACCATGCCTGGTTTCTAGAATCTCCTTCTTGTGGTATGTCAATGTGAATTTGCCACCTCAAAGATTCTGGATGGGACTTAAAGACTAGGTCAGGCTCCATGCATGTTTTTCATTCAGTGTGGATACTGGTTCTAGTTCTAGACATAAGCTACAGAAGACAGGTTAGGTTCTTAGTTAAGTAGACCATTCCTGTTGGCAATCTGTTTCCCTTCCTGGTTTGAAGAAGAGCTGCTCTGTTTTCAGCCATGTGGATTTGATTACTAACTTCCTAATGTTTGTTCATTAGAAAGAACTTTTCAGTTAATTCTACTTTGCTTCCTCAACACTGAGATGAGCGCCTAATAAATAAATTGTTGGTATTGCTACGCAAGACCCATTAATTTTTATTTACTAACAATGAGTGTTCTTCTCATTTTGCATCAATAAAGCCATAATAAGTTTAGGCATGAACCGTCTTTAGGTGTGAAAACACTGAATGAAAATTTTTGCTATGCAAAGTATTAGCAGAATCAAAGTATCGCCTCATAAGTGATTTATTAATGTAGAAAGGAAGGCAGGTGCTTTTAGAATGATGAACTCTGGTAGACACCGTGAAGCTTATTCAAATCATCAACCTTGGCATCACCAAATAGGCCAACCTAACATCATGAGTTTTCTGATGTGTTGGGCATGTTGTGCTGCTGCCAAATCTATATGATGTGAATCTAATCATTAAACAAAATATGCATTGTTTAACTTTCTTAAGACCCTGTCACTTATTCCTTCAAAAGTCCTCTTCATGACCTACAAAAGTTGGCTTAGAGCCTGATCTGAATTAAAGAAGACTAATAAAAGACACGGTGCTTCAGTGAATGATCTTTGATTGGATTTTGATGTAAATTAGCAACAATAGATGAAAACACATCAGAAGAACTGCTTGCGAAATGTGTGTTTATGTGCATGTTGTACTGCACTCACATGAAAATTCCTGTGTTATAATAACTCAATAATAAAATTTTTAAAATATTAAGAGTTCTTAAAAGGAACAAGCTGAGAGGCCTATAGGTAAAATGATTTAATTACACAGCAGGTAAAATTGAGTTTGGAGAAAGCAGTTGTGGCAAAATACTTGACAATGGCAAATCTTGGTTAAAAAGTAATCTTGGTTGGAGTTAATCATACTGCTGATTCAATTTTGCATTTTATTTTTAGTAAAATGGCTGACTATAAAGCTCAAACAAATAAAAAATGAATGCTGCTGCATAGCTCACTATTGATATTCCTTTGTCCGTCATCTATGGTTAATGAGTTAATAATAGTGTAGCTAAGATTATGATGTATCTTGGGGCTGGGGCAATGGCTCAGTCAACTAATGCTCCCCTTCCAAGTGGGTGCCAAGTTATGTCCTGGCTGTGCCATTTACCATTCTTCTCCATGTTTATGGCCTGGGAGGGCAACCGAGGATGGTTCAATGCTGGAGGACCCTGTAGCCAAATGAGAGACCTCAAAGAGGCTCCTGGCTCCTGCCTTCAGATTGACTCACTTCCAGATATTGTAGCCATTTGGGGAATGGACCAGCAAATGGAAGAGCTTTCTGTCAGTCCTTTTCTCTCTCGAATGTGTCATATAAAAAAATAATGTGTATCTAAAGTCAGACTCTTGGTCATGGCCTGTATTTCTATTCTGGGAGTTTGTTTCCATGTTTCTTTGCACTTAAACTGGCTGCTGGTGGTTGTGGTGGCTGTCACCTTGTAATTCTACTGGTGTCAGAGAATTTATGCTCTCAAAACCATAATAAGCCCAAGTTCTTGTTTATTGAGCATTAATTTTACATATATATGTATAAAGAGTACAATGGTGAATTTCATAAGAAACTACATATATGAATTATTTACTTGCAGGATTTTGTAGTTGTTAATGTATGGATGCAGTTTCTGCACATGTTTTAGGCTCATCCCCCCTCCATCCATGCTGTTTACATGTGCCAGCCACTGTTGAAGTGACAGGATCTGAATATACAATAATGACCTGGTAGCACCTGGGCTCAACTGAATTACCTTTACTTACTTTTTGTCCTGGGATTTCTTTGCTGCCAATATATGTCTTAGGACCCTCATAAAGGAATTGAAAGTCCTGCAGGCAAGCCTAAAGCAATGGAGAATTAGAGCCTAAAAATAAAGTTCTACTTTTACATTCCTCAAGTGTGATTTCCAAGGCGCATTTTGCAGGATTCCTCAAGGCTGCCTTGAAGATGCAGCACTGGATGCCCTATTCCTGATCTGCTCAACATAATACCTTTGAATTGGCTTCTCTACTTAACTCTTCCTACTCGCTCTGTATCCCTTCTTTGGATTGATTCCTAAAATAAATGGCCCAAATGCAAACACATTAACATTTTATTTCTTCTTTGAACCCAGGCTAAGACATTGATTCTTTCTGGTTAGTTTTGAAGAATATAAATAGTGTTTGCTGACAATCGATTTTATAGACATTCCTGAGATGTTTATATAATACATTAGGCCAAGAACCAGGAATCATCCTTGTTTGGCCTTGGATGGTCATTTAATGTTCAAGTTACTGGTAAACTGCAGTGATAGTTAACACAAAAGCATGTTGGTTAGTCTGTAGGTTTCTGGTAGCTGGTAGTAAGACTATGGTTTCTACTATCATATTGATAGCTCCTGAATGTGAAGATCTTAAGAGAACAGCAAGAGAAGCAATCATGGTGCTTCTTAGACATGTTATCAGTTACATGAGACATACAATAGAGGCTGAGGAGTAGAAAGGGGGCTTATTCTAATGCCAGGCATAGATTGGAATATAAGAGCCAAGGTCATTTAGGGCACCATACCAGACTTTTTTTTTTTTGCAGAATCCATAGCGTTTAGGATTGAACTTATTAATACATGACATCAGCATCCTATGGGGGACTAGAAGTGAGGAGCAGTCAAAATTTAGAGAAAAATGAAAATAAGGAGGTTAGAAAGCAATCTAAATCTTACAAGCACAGGCCAGTTGCATCCCCTAATTACCTGTTTCATTGTGCATGGTTCAGGGTAATTCTGTGACTTTTGACTGTCTGTGGTCAGGTGTTACAGTGACAGTTGATGAACTTTCTGCTATGCTGCAAAGTAAATGTTGAAGACTAGATGCAATCCTCTTTATTAATACCCCAAGGGAACACTTAATGAATGATGATACTTTTTTTACAGAGAATAATTAACAATACTATATTATCCATATTAATTTATAGTTACTGGTTGCTATAATTAAGGCTATTTATGAAATCATCCTAATTACAGCACTTTACAATTTACAAAGTATTTTCCCACCCATTTCTTCTCTGGGTTTTGTCATAGTCCTCTGTTTACAGTAGCACAGGTCTTGGACTGTTCATGTTGTAGATAAAGACATGTGTTCCTGAGAAGAATTTAGCCAGAGTGTAGTCTGTCACCCTTGTAGATAGGTTGTGCTCTCTCTGAATCTATGAACACATATTTAACACATTTTGCTTATCATAGTATATTCTGTCTGTACACAAGGGAATCAAGTTCACTTCCATAGCAATAGTGCCCTAACTTCCCTGTTGTGGAACTCATTAGAGTGTTCACATGAATTGTAGTCATTGATTGTTAGGAATGTCAACATACTTGATAGTTATTGATGATTTAGGATAGAGATGAGACCTCATCTGAAAGAGGAATTAGCACTCTGTAAACATCTGTTCTGAGGATGAGGATCCAGTGGAAATTGAGCCTCTTAGAAAGCGCACATGGGCCCAGCGGCGTGGCCTAGCGGCTAAAGTCCTCTCCTTTAACGCGCTGGGATCCCATATGGGCGCCGGTTCTAATCCCGGCAGCTCCACTTCCCATCCAGCTCCCTGCTTGTGGACTGGGAAAGCAGTTAATGACGGCCCAAAGATTTGGGACCTCGCACCCACGTGGGAGACCCGGAAGAGGTTCCTGGTTCCCGGCATCGGATTGGTGCAGCACCAGCCATTGCGGCTCACTTGGGGAGTGAATCATCAGACGGAAGATCTTCCTCTCTGTCTCTCCTCTCTGTATATCTGACTTTGTAATAAAAATAAATTTAAAAATCTTTAAAAAAAAAAAAAAGAAAATGCAACTAACCTGTCACCACTATTCCACCCCCCACCCCGTGGCAAGAGATCTAAGAGAAGATTCAATGTCACAAGGCCATAATGCTGGATCACATAACTACACACACACACACACACACACACACACACTCACTCACTGAGCCTTGCTGCTGCTTACTGTGCCTTTAGCTGCTTTCACTTAAAACTTTTTGATTTTCAAATAGTTACCAGCAGGACCTATGCTACAGTCTCTCTTTAACCATTTGCTTATGCACTTAAGAATACTTACTGTCCACTTACTTGGGTCAGTTTTTCAGCATGATTCCAAAAAACCAGGAAGCAAAACCAAATACTTCCATGCATTATCACATTGTGATACCAGGAATACTGAAAATAATAAAGACATAGGAAAATTTATTAGACAATGATGAATGGGTGCTATTAGCACAGTAATTAAGGCAGGGTGAAACCATTGAGTACACGGGGTCCCCCACAGCTGGTGCTGCTGAAAGTGCCTCATTTGAGCCCTGAGCTTCCTGCTCCTGGCTTCCTGCTCATGACAGGAGAGGGCTTCTGAACAAGTCCGTGACATGAAGAAAATCAGTCTGTCAGGAACGGTAGTTCTACTCCAGCCCAACTCACAGTGCCCCCACATTTGGACAAAGCCAGCTTACCACTTGATATTGCTTTTCTTTGAAACTTTCTGCTAATATGATGTATTACTTCCAGCAGGGGAATCCTGGAGGCAAGACGCTGGAGGAGAGGCGCTCCAGCCTGGACGCTGAGATTGACTCCTTGACCAGTATTTTGGCTGATCTTGAATCCAGCTCTCCGTACAAGCCACGGCCACCACAGGTTAGTGCTGCCCTCCAATGTCACTCCCTCTGGCCAGCCACCAACACTTTAATCTTTTCTGGAAGAGCAAACTTATTACCACTCTATCACTTAATATTATAGTTTTCTTTAATTTTCTCAGAGTTAATGGAGTACATTTCTTATTCAGCATCAGTTTGTGTTAACAGAAATTTCTTAAATCAATTTTACTGCTACATCTGAAAATTGCAAATTTAACAAAAATGGGAGAAAAAGCATATCTCTTCTTACTTCAGTTCCTTGATCAGTTTTTGGCTGTGTCAGGGTATTTTGTGACATGTTAGGGTCTTCCAGAATATGACTGAACATGGCTTTATTTAGATGACTTTCATGAGGCTTTGTGTTGTTTGTAAAGAACTCCTTTTGGGGATAGCATGAGGACTCAATTGGCTAATCCTCTGCTTGCAAGCACCAGCATCTCAAAACCTTGGGATCCTGCACCCATGTGGGAGACTTGGAAGAAGCTCCTGGCTCCTGGCTTCAGATCAGCTCAGTTCCAGCTACTGTGATCATTTGTGGAGTAAATTAGCAGAAGATAGATCTTTCTGTCTCTTCTTCTCTGTAAATCTGCCTTTCAATAAAAATCAATTTATAATAAATAAAATTCCCTTGGATGTACCTTGCATTGATTTTCATTTCTGATATTGATATAAGTAATTCCGCATGGGATGTGTTCGTGCGTATTTTCTTTGGTTATTTCATTCCTTCTGTCTCTGAAGAGTTGGATTCCTATGTTGAAAAGTAGGAGCACGTTTCTTTCCTTCCTTTCCAAGTGCTGTGATTATCTCATCCTGGCATAGGCAGTTGTAATATATTGGTTTTTCCTTAAACTCAGCAGAGTTAAGTGATAGCAATTATTCTTTATTTTATAAAGGCAAATGCTATTTTGTTGTCAATTTTTCATTCCATTTCCTGCTTATTTTGGAGCTTGGCTATTTTCCGACAACTGGTTCATCGTCTACATCACAGAAGCTGAACTTCAGTATAGAGATGATTCCTGTGTTTCTGAAGTCTTGCATGGGTCATGGCAAATCTTTTTGAGCGTTTGTAAAGCCTCACAAGGCAGCCTTCAGACTTTAGGTACAAATGTCATCACTGTTAACTAGTGCTGTTACTGTGGTGGTTGAATATTCTGTAGAAGCTGCTTGAGCAATGTATTCATCACAGACTTCTTGGTGGGCAGCTCCTAGAACAACATTTGTTCATTTTCAGCTTAAAGTATAATGTTGCTTCTCTGTTGACATCCATTCTATACTCAACCACACATAAGGCTGCACATTCCCATTACCTTCACAGGATGTAATGACATCGTTACCCCTTTCAGATCAGCAGGAGAAATACACTAGAACACTGTTTAAACCATCTCTGCTCTTGGTCCCAGCAATGCTATCAACAGCATGGTGGACATATACTAAACGTCGGGCGTTTTGGGTAACTGATAAGAAATAGAGGGAGGGGAAACATAGGATTCCTATAATAGGTAAATTAAATTGTGACTGATGTTATAGAAGCACAGATGCAAAAAGGAATATGATTGAATTTGAACAAACATGTCAGAAGGCTTGTGGGTTCAGCTGGAGGAATGGCTGGGGTTGTATTGTTTGAGATGAGAGACTAAGCTGACTGTGGAGAAGCCATTGGCAGATTTTAGGATGCTTATTTTTCACCTTAGTATAAGGCTAACACAATCTTCTAATCCCCGATCATTCCCCAAATGTCCATAACAGTTAGGGCCAAAGCCAAGAGCGTGTAACTACCTGGGTCTCCCACTGAATCGTAAGGGCCTAAGCACTGAAGCCGTCATCTGCTGCCTCCCAGGGTGCATGATGAGGAAGCTGGACCAGCAATGGAGGAGCTGGGCTTGAACCAGCACTCACATATAGGATGTGGAAGTCCAAGTGAGGAGTTAAAACTGAGGCACTTCAATGTCAGCCTCACCCATGAGAACTTGATGTGGGCTGCAGTTTGGATAGATTTTTAACTAAAAAAGTTTAAATACCAGATTATGACTTTTCGCCTATGCTTTCTGGTAACGGGGATCCCTTCTAAGTCTAAAAAGACACAAGAGATAAGACAACTCTGAAAAAGCACAGGGATTGATGAAGGTCAGAAAAGATGTTCATCAAGCCACGGTTCTTTCACTATTGCTGACCACTGACTCAGGCCCCACAATGTCCCATTGTATGCAAGCCTGGCTTCTCAGGAGTGCCAGCCCACTGCTTTTGCTACTGAACTCAGCCATTTCATGGCCAACTATTTCTCTGAAGGCTGATTCCTTCTTTTCACCATTTTTTTCCCTGTTAAAAAGAATTTTTGTTTCTTTTTTCTCTTCTAAGTTCTAATAACCTAACATATATTGAGGAGGTTATTTATTGCGATATTCTTAAAATAGCTGTGTTCTTCACAGCTATGTCTACATAGTGCCTTCCATAAAACCTAGCATATAAATTGGTTTGTTTAACAACTGCATTTGTGTGTGAGCAATCTTTCCTTGCTCATAGGCACATAATTACTGGAGAAGCACTGTCACATATACTCTCACTTGAGTGAATTATACATATTTCAACACTCAGCTATAGGTGGTGTGCCTAATGATGATTCCCATGCATGGAGACCAAGTCATAGCTGAGAAGCACGAGTCTTAACCAGCTGACTCCTGCATGAGCACAGGGAGGCGCTGAATGCAGCCTTGGGCTTTGAACTGTTACAACAAAGTGAGGATGTCACATTTTTCCTTCTTACATTGTTTTTTTTTTTAATTGTTTACAATATTAAATGAGTCATTTCAGTAAAAGTATCCATGAACATGATTTTCCCACATAAAGTAAAACATTCAGAAGATTTAAAAGTGAATAATGAAGACACTTACATAGAATAAGTTCATAATTAGGGAAAGACTATTGGCTATGTGCCTATTCCATTCAGATTAAAGGATGAACCTTTCTGTATCTTAAATGTTTTTATGTTAGGAAAGCAAGAGTTAACTGGGAGATACAGCTCCTGCTTCTGGATTATCTTGACTTTGGTGGAACTGAATTGGATGTGTTAATATTTATTGGCTATCGTAATTATATGCTGTGAGAACAATAATCACACTCTTAAAATATTAAGATATGTGCCAAGAGAAAATGATGTCTGCCACAGATTATGTTCTGTTGTGATTAGAAGATTTTTTTTGAAATGTTCTGAAAGTGTAGAGTGTTAATGTCTGACTTTGATGTTTTCATTTTTGATCCAAATTTCAAAACTTGTTGGGTCACTTCACTACTTAAATAAGCTAGTGTGTCTATGTTTTCTCATTAGTGAAGCATGTGTTGCATGATTTCACTAATTCACCTCTGAATCACCTTTGAAAGACCACATTGACTCACAGATACAGGGGGAGGAAACGATAGGCATGTGGAATATTTGCAAGGTAAGAGATTCCAGGAAACTGTTTACAGAACAAACTTGAAAAAAAATTGAGCTCTTGATAACAGATTTTTATAAACACCTTTTTCTCCTTTTTCAAAAATGTATTTCCTACTCCCAGATTTTCCAGCTTCGGTTTACTTCACTTACTTTTCCTTGAGGATATTTTCAATATGATAAAATGCCAGACATTTGCTGTCAGAAGAGAAGGATTTTGTGAGTATTATAGAGAGAGAATTAGTGATATTTATCCTCTTTAACTAAAATGAAAAGCAATGAAAAAATTTTTGGAATAAGAATGCAGCAGAGATGGGTTGATTCCAAGTTTGCCAACAGAAAGAATGCTGTCTTCTCAACTCAGCGTTTTTACTTCTCAAGACAGAGATCAGTTTGATGATCCTGTTCACCTTAAGCATTCCGATGTTTTTTACCACTGTTTCAGAAATGAATAACTAGCAAGCCATTCCTCCTTTGCCAGTTAGACAGTATTGTTCTGGAACTATAGGGAAGAGCATGTTGGGCCCAGCATGGTGGCCCAATGGCTAAACCCTCACCTTGCAACCTCTGGTATCACATATGGACACTAGTTCATGTCCAGGCTGCTCCATTTCCCATCTAACTACTTGCTTGTGGCCAGGGAAAACAGTAGAGGATGGCCCAAAATCTTTGTACCCTGCACCCATGTGACTGACCGGGAAGAAGCTCCGGGTCCTGGCTTTGGATTAACTCAGAAACAGCCATTGCAGCCACCTGAAGAGTGACGCCTCAGATGGAAGATATCTGTATCACTTTCTTTCCGTATATCTGCCTTTCCAGTAAAACTAAATAAATCTTAGGGGAAAGAAAAGAAAGATAAAAAGAGCATGTTGACTCAGAGCAGCAGCACAGTAGTTTCCATTGTATTTGGAAATTGAAGCCAATCTGAAGCCATTAACTAGGAGTTTCCTCTGGGTCTCTCACACGGGTGCAGGACCCCAAGGCCTTGGGCTGTCCTCAACTGCTTTTCTAGGCCACAAGCAGAGAGCTGTTGAGAAGTTCAGCAGCTGGGATACAAAGCAGTGTCCGTACAGGATCCTGGTGCATGCAAGGCAAGGATTTAGTCACTAGGTTATCACACTGAGCCCCAAGATTGATACCTTTTATCTGGAATCTGCTCTAAAGCTTCAGGTCTGGAAGATTTGGGCTGATCCTTTGTGAATGCTGTTTATTCTCTAAATGGTATGTTTTACTTCTTCATCAAAAGTGCCAAGAAATTGTTATAACTCCTTTGTCTGGAAAGTCAGTACTTATATGTCAGATTGTCATGTAGACACATGTTTGGTTGGTATCCTCGTTCTGCCACTCTGCATACCTTTTATAGAGCCATAATCTGTGAGGCAACAAGAGTAGTTATTTCAGGTGTGTGCATTATGCTGCATTTTTTTTTAATTAAGAATTTATGTTGCCCAAGGGCTTAGGTGCCGTGCAATCATGGGGAATCTTCTGGTGCAATGTATCTTCTATTCTCTTGCTCTCCATGTTCTAGCTTGCAAAAGCCTTGAGCAGCTGCAGGGAAGATGATTAGTAATTAAAGTTTTTAATATTCATATAATCCAGTGCTACCCAAACATGTAAGCTCCTGGGAGAGGAAAGCTGTAACATGCTAATACTGTGTGATGATACATTGCCTGTCCCTGCAGAGGACGGATTGGCTGTTTCTTGATCCGGCTTCTTTGGAATTGAGACAGCAGTTGGGTATACTGTCAAAGACCAGCATAGGTGTGGATAGCACCATCTTCCTCTTCCATTTCTCCTGAGAAATCAAGGAGTGCCACAATTCATTAATAAGCTGTTTGTATATCTGCATTGTCTTCTTAAAAATAGCTTCCTTGGAGAGCTGTTTTAAGTTGGAATGTAGAAATTTCATATGTAAGAAATTAACTACAGCACAGTAAACCAAATGCTCATGATCCTTTTTATTAACGGAAAAAAAAGGATTGAATTTTGTACAATCCACATACTTATGGGTCCTTGGTTGTTTTTCAATTAATATATATCTGCTAGAAAACATCAACATTTAAGTTGCAATGAGGGGATAGTGAAGGAGTGCTGAGCTGACCAAGAGTTGCGTACTGGGTGTGATGATAAAAAAGTTAAATTTTAAAATTGTTACAAATACATCTCAATTTATATTTCCTCTTTGGTTTTCAGAAATAATGTATGTGTTTGTGTCATTTATGTTGAACATAATCAAAATTAACCTTAAAGCTTTAAGAATCGTGACATGCACTATATTGAGAGTGGAAATTTAGCCCCCACATCTGTACTGCATTTAACCTCTAGAAAATCCTTGCAAAAATGTTTGTTTGTGGTGTGTCAGTGAAAGAGTCTGCTCTAACTTGTGGGAGGTCGTAGCAGTGATGGGGACGGAGCTGAGCCGTTTCCTGTGAGGATGCCTGTGGAGTCCTTCTCATGCAGGTGTCTTCTGCAGAACTCCTGCTAAAATGGTCATGGTAGCCTCTTACAGGGATTTGTTTGCTAGGCCTTGATGAGTCCTTTACTCAGAGACTTTTGTGTCACTTGCTGTCTCACTCCATCCAAGCATTAGAAACAAATTTATTAAAAACAGCTACAACACAAGGCAAAAATAAACAAACAAGAAAAAAAAGCAATAATTCACATAGCCACCTCTTGAGTTTCTGTATTTTGCAACAGTGTCTTAGTGGAAATAATTAAGCCTATGTCTGTGCAGGAGCACACATCACATTTGCAAAATTAAACACTGTATTTGTCAGGGTTGGTTTCCCTATTTCTTTCTTCCTCTCCCACTGTTTAATTATCTATTTTGGTAGAAGCCTTGGTCTGAGAACCTAAGGTCCTTTTCTTTGCTTCTTTTTTTGAAATTATTTTTCTTCAGTTAAAAAGCAAATAAACAAAATACAAGCCATCTCTGGGTATTTACTCAAGAAAACTAGATTTAACTGTGGCAAAAACAGTGTTGTGTATTAATAGACAAAATGCTACGTCTGAGTTAATCTATAGTCACTGTTTAGTGCATTTAATATTTTCTGTAGATGCTTTGTAGTTAAACTGAAGTTTCAGGATGATAATGGTGTTCCTTCTAAAGGGAAGATGTAAGGAGCTTAATAACCATTCCTATTGATGGCCATTGGTTATATTTGATATTAGCTGGTCTACCCTTCATGAAGAGTGTGCCATTGATGTTGAAGTATAAAACTTTACCAATGTTAGACTAAACAATGCAAATTGATCACATTGATCTGTGATCCAAACAGTACAAATTGATCAGTGAACCCAAAATGGCAGTTTTCGATTGTAAATATAAACAGTGTCATTTGTAAGTTTTGGAACGTGTCTCTCAGCTTTGATCCTTTGGCAAACGGTCAGATATGCACCTAAGCCATGATGTCATGTTGTGGATCACTGCCCTATGAAATAGAATCACATGGAGTCACAGAGTACTGAAATGTAACATAAAATGTCTAGGAATCTTACCTCCTAGGACAGCCCTTATAGAGATATTACTGATAAAACAGAGAAAATATTTCAATCTTAAGCAGTTTAAAATATTTTTGATAAATATCACAATGAAGTCCTGAGGCAAGATGAGCGTTTTTCCCTGGGCAAAGAAAAAACAACAAACTCATATTTTCTGATTAAGCAAATCAATATTGTCATCAAATCTAGACATCTAAATTGTGGAAATATTCTAAAAATGCAGTCTGAAATTGACACAGTGATTGTGCACCGGAAAGAAATAGTTTTTCTCTTTTTTTCTGTAATAACATGCATTTGCTCTCATAAAAAGAAGTGTAGATGAGGTACATGATGTTTGTGAGGACAACCTGAAGGTTAATACTCATTCATTTAATAAGTTCACCCTTCACCTTGCCTTGTACTACTTCAAGGAAATGCATTAAGAAGATTACCGTGGCTTACATTTCAATGGCATACCTGCTCTGCAATGATTGGGATGATTAAAAAGTACCTCAAGTTTTTTATGTCATTTTCTGGCATTCCTGCAGAACTTTTGTAACTATTATGTTATCAATCCTGAACCAAAAATCAATAAAGTAAGTTTCTTCCATTGAATTTGAGGAGGAAAAATACATATGGCATATAAGCAGAAACATGCTTAATTTCTTCTGTGAAACACAACTCTTGTGGAATAATGCCAGGACTCTTGCTTTCACTGCCAGGGAGCTCTTGTTATTAAGTAAAGCCAGTAAAATTGTTTCCTCTTGTTGAGCTTCTCTGAATCCTCCTGATGTAGTATTTAAGGAGTGACACATACATACCAATTATAAACTATCTCAAAAGTAATCAGTGGTCCACATCCAAGTCCTGCTTTTTGTATGGCAGCAAACATCAATCATGCTTGTGAAGAACTTTAGAATATATAAGCTTTAGGCATTTTTAAGATGGAAGAACTAAATTTGAAATGCATTCTTTTTTATATTCTTGATAAAGGATAGAAATTTCAGTAACATGCTGATATCTGACTAATGTTAGCTAAAGGTGACACTTTATATTTAAGAAATGTAATAGGAAGAAACAAGTTTAGTCAAGTGGTAACACTCCAGACCCTACTCTGAACTTGTGGGTATTGTAACCACTTCTCCCTCCTAAATCCAGCTTCCTGCTAATACAGCCTTTGGAGACATTAAGGATGGCTCAAACAATTTTGCTACTGCCTCCCATTGAATTCCAGGCTCCTGACTTCTACTTGGACCAGTCCTGGAAGTTCAGGGAATTTGGAGAATGAACCAGCAGATGGCAGAGGGCTGTGTGTGTGTGTGTGTGTGTGTGTATGTTCACATTTTTATTTCCCTTTGCCTGTCCTGTAAAATAACTTATAAAAGAACAGTTTTTAGGGGCTGATGCTGTACCTCAGTGGGTTGAATTGCCACCTGTGATGTTAATCTGTGAACGCCAGTTTGAGTACAAACGGCTCCACTTCTGATCCAACTCCCTGCTAATGTGCCCAGGAGAGCAGCAGAAAACAGTTCAAGTACTGGTGCCCTAGCCATCCACTTGGGAGACCTAGATGGAATTTCCAGCTCTTAGCTTTAGATTAGCTCAGCCTTGGCTACTGTGGCAATTTGGGGAATTATTAAATGAGTGAAAGATCTCTATCTTCACTTCTACATCTCTCTCTATTTTTATACTAAATAAAAATAACTTAGAGAAATATTTTATATAAGTAAATGTGCTTATAGACAGATATGTGAGCTCATAACCTGGATTGTGTCTAAAATATCTTCAACTTTGATCATATCTGGATGTTGTACTACTTATATGAAAGTTTTGGCAGATATTATTTCTAGCTAAGAAATTGCAGATGCTGCTAAAAGTACTAACCTTGTTACAGAGTTTGGGTTCTCTTCAAAATGCAACTAATACAGATTAATGTTTTGTTTCTCAAATGACTAACTCATGTTGACCTGATACGTACCCCAAAGCATTCAACGTTTGGAAATAACTTTTGGATAGCATCCTGGATGAATTCGTGTTATATGTGATACTAGTGATACTCATGTTAGAGGTGCTTTCTCATCAGGTCCAATGTTATGACATCTAATGTTTAGTGAAAGGACAACAAGTTGTACAATTATTTATGAATCAGAATTCACACTCAGGAATGGGCTGGAGGAATAATGTCCACCATGATTGTTTGCTATAGCTGTGCTGAAATAAATTATGTGTAATACCTTCTGAAGGTAGCATGTGGATGAAGGTTTGTCTGTCATCCCTGTCCATCACCTCATTTGACCATATGAAAAGGATATAAGAAGAAGAAACTCTAGAATTAATGGCTGAAGCTATGAAAGAAAAGGCTGGAATGTGTCTTGAAAACTGCGGTTATGCTGGACTTTATACCATTCCTATACCTACAATGTCAGGATACACTTAAATAGCAGAATGATGGACTTGATTTTATTGTTGAGAGACCAAACCATCGTTACAATATAGGGAAAATCAGTAGGAGGAAGAGGGTGGGAGAGGATGAAAGGGCCTAAGGACCTGTGTCATGCAAGGTAAAAATGTATATATATAATGGATAGTTTTTTGAGAAAGGAAATAGGATTGAACATGATGACCTATTTTGTTTCCAAGTGCAGTTAGTTTTCTCTCTCTTGCTCACTGAATGCAATATTCATTTATTTACCCATTGGTTTTAGCTGAACATTAAAATCTCCTGTAAGCTTGTCAAAAGGTATTAAAGAATACCTAAATATATGTAAACAACTTTTATGTACATTGCTTGAAAGATGTAAATGTTCTTAAGTGGCCAATTTGACCTATACACATTCAATGTATCCTCCCTGAGAATTCCAGCTCATTTCTTTGCAGGAATTAAGAAGCTGATGCTAAAACTTATATGATCATTTAAAGGGCACAGAATTACTAAAACAGTCTAGAAAAAGTTAAAGAAATCTTGAAGATTGACCTCCCAATTTATCAATAAGTATAGGTCAAGGGAATACAGATGCCAATACACAAGCAAACCAATGTATTTTTGTGTTTTCAGTAGTGTGCCATGATATTCAAATAACAAAATAGTAGTTTATACAACAAATGATATTAAGACAGTTGTTTATCCACGTAGAAAAATAGTGAAATTCAACTTCACCTGTCCATCTGTTATCATATAGAAAATTTAATTCAGAGTGGATCAAAGACACATGTGAAGACTGGAATTGTAAACTTTTTATTAAAAATATAGAAGTGATATTCTTGTCTTTGAATTAATCAGTGGTTTCTGAGACATAAGACTGAAACCACAAACAACTTAATTAAAAATGCATAAATTGCACTTCATAAACTGAAATATCTTCTTATGCTTCAAATTTTACCACAGAAAGTGTGAAAGCAACCTAGGGAATTGGGAAATCTAGTTGTAAATGATACCTTTGATAGCTTGTATTTAGGATACATTCAAACTTTTATAATTAAATAAGAAAATGAAAGTACAATTAAAACATGGATAGAAGACTGAATAAATATTCTGCAAATATATGGACAGATATAATAAACAGAAACCATGCTTGACATTATTATTTATCAGGGAAATGCAAATCAAAACCACTATACTATACAGCTCTCCACTAGTATAGCTATAATCTAAAACACAAACATTACCATCTATTGGTAACCAGATTAAGAAACTGAGAGCATCACATATAGCTTGTGGATTTTAAGATGGTATAGCACATTAGAAATAGTCTGGCAGCCCCTCAGAACTTAAGCACTGTTATCATATGACCAGATGATCCTATTTCTATTGACATATCTGAGAAAATTGAAATGTGACCACACAATCTTGTATAGGAATGTGCGCAGTGAAATTATTCTTAATTGCCATAAACTGGAAATATAATAAATACCCAGTAATGGATAGATAAAGAAAATACACATCTATAAAATTGTGTATCATGTAATCATGGAGAAGAATAAAGCAAGATATAACATGAATGATACTTGAAAATATGCTATCTGGAGAAGACTAGACACAGAAGGGCACAGATTTAGTGATTCTATGTACATGATAGACAAATTCATATACACCTTTGTTGGTGATTATCCGTGGCTGTGGGCAAGAGAATAGCTACCAATAGACACAAAAATTTCTCTGAAAATGACTTAGATGTTCTGAAATTAGTAGATATTGACTGCAACAGTGTTTTAACAGGGTAGATTATATGATCTGTGAATTATATCTCAGAGTTTTAAAGAAAGTATGTTGAGCAGAGTGCCTAGAATATAAGTTTAACATTGAGACTGGATCCCATCTCTCTCAACCCCCACTCTATTGGGGAGAAATATAGAATAACTGTTACAGTGGTGAGTGAGTTCCCTAAGGAAGATACATGATCAGAATCCTGCTTAAACAAGGAGAAAAAAATCTTCCTGTATGATCAAAGAAGCTGTTGATGTGCATATTCTTGCTTAAGTAGGAATCATCTGCATGAAGGATTAATTCCTATGCAGTTCAGGTGAACAGAATTAAGACCAATATTTAGAAGCTGAGGAAGACAGTCAGCAATATAAGGTCAATATTGTTCTAACAGTAATAGCAGTTGGAGTTCAGTGTATGCTGTCTTAGAAGATGTCAACTTCTCCTTGTTTGGAAGCACTTGAAATAACAGTTGGACATTTACCAAGTGAATGATTTAAACCCTCGAAACCTCAATTTTCTGTGTTAGTAACATATTTCAGAGTTGACAAGAGGACCGCATGGGATAATGGGTATGTGTTTAATGTGTAGACACTGTCTTGTCCATAATAAACACTATTATTACTGTTGCTCTCACCATCACCATCATTATCAAATGAATTTTGGCAGGAATGCTAGGAAAGGAATTCAGGCAGCAGATGGGAGATTTGATTTGAATGATGTTCAGGTTTCGTGAGATTCTCATTCTTGCTTACAGAACTCCAAGAACTCTGATTCTTGGAGTTCTCTATTCCTTGTTATAAAACTTGGAAAGAAATAAAGAGGACCTTGATTCTGTTCCAGGCCTCTAAAATGACTGTTTCTATTCCTAAAGCAAAATTCTCAGCCTCAATCCTGGCTTTGTAGAATTTTCCATGAGAGTTGACAGAGACATTTGTCTCATTAGAATTGTTACTTCAGTGGCCTTGGAAGATGGTCCTTGTTGACTATACATAGAACCCATGCACACTGAGAAGTATACATTGGAAGTAGTGTTAGGATTCAGACAGAGGGAGACTTTACTTCCTTAGCCTTCAGAAAAAAAAAATGTTCCTCAAAAAACAAATGAGATAAACATCTCAATTCATCTTCCAGATACAATTATTTAAGAGATCATGCAATTCCAATATTATCTAAGATATCCACTATTTCATCGATATACCTCTCTGGATGTGTTTCAGTATTATAAACTGAGCTTACTAAACAAAATGATACATGCTTTCTATTCTAGCTTGGCTTAGGATGATTTTTGTCCTGCATAAAATGAAAAAGGTTGGGTTGCAGTTTGATGCAAGATCATTATGTGTAAGTTTAGAAAGCTAACTACACATTGAAGGACAAATTCCCATTATTCATGATCATTTGAGTCCAAGTACTTTGTGTTAAGGGTGATTTGAAACTAAATTTATAGATTTTAAAATCATCATGAGATAATATAGTACATCAGATTATGGATTCTAGGACCATAATACTTTGGATTTCAAATCCCAACTCTATCACTCGGTATATATAACCTAGGATAAATCATCAAAATTTTTGATACTTTTGTTTTCTCATCCACGTGTTTCTAGTATCTCTCTCCTAGGGTTAGAAGAAAGCAACAGTAGTCAAAACAGTGGTTTTTTTTTATTATTTGTTTTTGTTTTTTAGTGAGTGACTATGTATAAAGCACTCAAAGTAGCATTTGTCATGTAGTTAGCACTTTATGCATTAGCAGATCTTATTGAAAGCTACATACTTATTCTTTAATCATGTGTCTTACAATTATGTAAAACACTGGTATGTAAATGTGACCTATGTGAACCAATGCATCTCTTCAGCACCTCACTGCAATTCAGTACCCTTGCATCCTGCAAGGACAATCTGGCTGTCCTTGTGTCTCGCCAAGTCCTTTTGGTGATGTTGGTGGATTCTAATGTGTGAAGTCAAAGGCCAGAGCTGGAGCTTCAACCAGTCGTATCATCTAACAGGTATATGAATCATCAATATCTGTTTCTGTAGATTGCAAGGTTATTCCTCTATAACTAAATACATTTTGCTTTACAATGAGTATCATGACTCATAGAGTATGAAATATCACAATATAATAAAATCGTCTTTGTACTATCAGTGTAATTTATTCCCATTGAAACTCATGTTTCCAGATGCTAAACTTATAAAACAGTGGTTAAAGTCATTGTTCAGAATGCCCTGGAAGGCTTGTTGAACATTAGTTGCTGAGCCCCTTCTGCTTTCTGTGTCAGGAGAATTGGACTGGGGCTCTCAATCCCCAGATGGTGCAGGTATGTAAACCCCATTTTCAGAGCTTGAGAGCCTTCAGTGTTGCGTATCAACCAGTTGTGGGAGTAACACCCACTTCTTTCTTTCTTGTCTACAACTGTCTAACTCCAAGATATGTTGTAACGACAACAACAGGTGTTAGTTTTATGTATTCATTGTTAGAGAAGAAAATTAAAACTCAGAGATGTGATATTATCTGGTTATATGTTTGTTGACAAAGTTAGAAGGATGCTTCATTCTTTTGTTGGTTTTTTCTTTCTTTTTTTAAATGAATTGGGAATGATTTGCCCCCAAAGTTATTTTTTTTATTTTAAATTTGATTATTTGACAAAACATTAGCAATTTGTGGTACAGAATATGAGGCCTTGATATATGTAGACGTTGTGCAATTGCTACATCAAGCTGATTAAAGTAAGCATTAACTTCGATTCTGATCCTCGAGAGTTAAAAACTAAAATTACCACCCGTTTTTCCTGTTTTAAAGCACAAATACCAACTCTTTTCTGTCTCTGAACTTAATTTTTCTTATGCATGATATATTAACATTCCTCAGATGGCTGCCATTGCTGGTACAATAAGCCTTACACCAGGATCTAGGAGCTTATTTTGGGTCTCTCATGTGGGTGGCAATCCACCACTGATTTTTCCAGGCTATTAACAGGGAATTGAATTGAAAGTGGAGTAGCCACATGAATCATTGTCCATATTGGGAAGCAAATGTTGAAGATAATGGTTTTACCTGATATGCCACATTGCTGGCTTCCTACTGAGGAATCTTGGGAAATTTAGCACCATGCAGGAATCCAAGTGCACACATTTTTTCCTGTATGAATTAATTCATCGAGTTTCAATATTGAATTAGACTTACTACCTTATTTTGCTGTCTTCAATATGAAGGCAATAAATTTTTAAAGTAGCTGGAAGAATGGAGGTAAGGAAAAAGCAGACACTCAGCAGAGCCATACATATAAAGATTGCATCCACTGTCTCTCGTGTAAACAACATCAGGACAGATTTTATTTGAATCGAAAAACTTCTAGTAAGGACAAGGCACAAATCAAGAAGAGACGGCGATGGTTGTATTGATAACACCTTTTGTGCTTGGCTGTGGATTACAACTTTCATCAGTCCAGTATCGTAAAATAAGTAGAGGCCGAAGAAATTGTGTGGGTTCTGTGTCTGAATCTTACAGATGAAAGCAATGGCTGGGTGAGGGACTAACTCTGGCCTGGCATTGCTAGTGTATATGTCTGACAAAGAGCATTTTGTAAACATTGAGTCTTTAGGGAGCCGTGGGCATAGTGCCAGACCTCTCTAAGAGACTCTATTTCATTGGACATGGTTCATTTACACAGTCACTAACAGTTGCCTTGCACTAGAACTCTCAGTCAGTTGAGGGAGCAAAGAAGACAAAACAATCAAAAACAACAATAAAAGGGTCGCACAGGAAGCACAGGATGAGAAACCCTTAGGGACAGTGTTTGGTGAGCAAGTGTCACTGTTATTCTTTAAATATATTTATTTGTAGAGGTCTCACATTTGTGAAAGTAGACATAAAATTTTCCCATAAAAAGAAGTTCCCATGTAGCTCTAATGTTGGTGAGCAACTTAAGACAAGTCTGTGTTTTTTTTCTCTTCTTTGTTTTTTGACATTATCAATTTCTTTTTGTTTATTGCTTGTTTGTTTTTTTATTTTGCTTTGGGTTTTGGCCTGGAGCATAAGATAATGATTGCAGTACTGGCATACACCATCTGCCCAGTAGATCAACGCTTCATGTTATTTTTATAAACGGTCCAAGAAGCATAAATTTATGTAGCCCAATGATGCATCTGTTTCTCTATAAACTCTTGCACTGAGTGCTGTGGAGCCACTGTCTGAAAGCATAAGAGGATGTTGGCTTAACCAATAGGACAAAGACTTGCAAATTCTTAAAAAAATCATTTAAAAAGAATTTCATATTTTTGTTAACTCACAGCCTCACTGTGTGTTGATTCTGTTTTTGCATCAGGTTCCGGCTTTACTGTCGCTTTGTGCTTTATCTCCATGGTACAAAAACTGAGATGTAGGAAAGGATGACAAATCCAATAAATACAGGTTCCCACAGACCAGGTAGTACAGAGTCCTACTACCACCTGAGGAGAGGGGATTGCTCATTCAAAACAAAGCTTGCAGTTTTGTGCCATTCTCTCACCCTTTTTGGAATTAAGAAATGACAAATGCTTGCAAGCTTATTCATTCATCCCTTTTTTCCTTTCTTGCAATTTCCAGCAATAAAAGGCTTTAGTTTTTGGATCATGAAATATTAGTGTGAAACATCCATTCCTACCTGTGTAAAAGTAGTTTGTGATCTGTTACTCTTTACATCATCAATTTGTGAAAGGGTGACAAGGCTTTCCATTTGTGTAAGACTCAAATGATAATAGTGTTTTAACAAGGGGCTTTCATTAAAGACGAAAAAGGATGCTGTTTTGGTGCTAGTATGACCAAAATATTTTAAAAGTAGGTTTACATTATCTGAATCTTGGGCAGAAACCCACATTCAACCTACTCTAAATTGTTTTCTGCAGAAATGTTGAGGGGAATGTGAGCCAGAGGGAGGATGGGGTGGAAAGTATCACTTTACTTTTAAAAATGTATTGAGAAATACATGAAGTCTGTTCACCTTTATAAAAACAGTTTTTAAAAATGAAATCAAAATTGCAAAATTGGAGCAGTAAACCTCAGAACGAAAGAGAATAAGAAGGAAGAAAATGTTGCAACAGGTAGCCTGGAAGCAGTTTTTGGAAAACAAAGCAAGGCAAGCCAAGTGCTAAGATCTGTTTTATTGTGGGCAATTGAAGTAACAGGACAATAAGAGTTAGCTGGTCCATCATCTCTACAGGATTCAGAGTCCTGGAAAGTCAATGGAAATGTGTTGGTTAAAGGTAGTTGAGCATAGGTCATGGTTGGAGATGTTGGAATCACTTATTTCTAGATGGAGTAAAGTACTATCTGTGATACCTATCACATGTGATTCCATTTCAAATGAGATGATTTCCATAAATTTCTTTTTATTATATCTCCAAATATCAGTTGGTATCTATGTATCTTTTATTAAGCTGTCACCTTATTGCCCTTAGTATCCATTATCAGGGAACTGCTTTTATATGGAGAAGGAAATTAGGATGGAAGGCACTTTTAATAAGAACTGCATAAGCTTCCACTTGTAGAAGTAATACTTATAATGTATACTCAGTGAATTGCTAAATGTTCACCTATATTTTATTAAGCCTGAAATTACATTCTGGGGCACAGGTGACACATTATATTAAGTCATTGCTTTGGGTGTCTGCATCCCAAATTAAATCCTACCTCTACTTCTGACCTACCTTCCTGCTAATATGCCTGAGTGGTGGCAGATGATGGCCCATGCAGTTGGGTTCTTGTCACCCACATGGGAGACCAGGATGGATTTTGGAGCTCCTGGCTTCAGCCTGGCTCAGCTCTGGCTGTTGTGTGCATTTGAAAAAGTGAACCAGCAGAAAGATTACCTATCTCTATCTCTGCCATTTTTTGCTTTCAAATAAATAAATATAAAACTTCAAAACCTACATGCCATGTTTTTTATACAGTATATGATGCATCCAACAGATTTAAAATATTTTGGCGTTTTATCCAACAGGCATACATGAAATGAATACTATACGACTTATAAGGCTATGAAAATTAATGAACCATTTTTTTAGGGAGCAGCATTTGTAGTAGGCAAGTATTATTGTACAAACTACTACAGAATGCTGAGAGGGTAATGGAGGTGTACAGCCTAGTGTGAGCTGGGCATGCTAAAGGGGTGGAAGCTGTGAAAGGAAAGAGCTACCAAGGAGATTCCATTCCCTGAACCAAATATACACTAACTGTGCGCATTCAGTTATGTGGTTTAGAGTGATGCTAGAGGAGCAGAAATGACTACAACTAGCCACTTCAGCAAACTGGTAATAAATCATCTTTGAAGAATAGAGTATTAGAAGGGAGGAATAGTGAAAACTCAGGTTAGAAAAATGTGATACCCTCTTGAAGTCTCTTGCAGGTCATGTGAAGGTACTCATGCATAGAATGAATGTTAACTGATTCATTGAAAGAAAATGACATTGTATCCATGAGAGTTCCAATTCCTTCATCATTCAAAGATGGGTTTTACATACTCATCTCTAGAGTTGAAACACTGTCATTTTTTCTTAATGCTCTGAATTATTTTACCTGAAATTCCCACTGAGAAACATTGATTCAATACATGTTTCTTGTTCCACTTGATTTCTGCAAGTAAACTACAGCACTATTTGCTAGGGGCTAGAAACCTAAAGTTTAATAAATTTGGAAGTATGCGATGTCTAGTGGGTACTGGGTTTGGGAAAACACCATGTTTGGCTACCTGAAGAATCATCTGGCATACTCTGTGGATGATAATTAGAGACTTCTGCATGGACAATTACTTATGAAACCTTTGGAGCAAATGCTGGAGATGAGATTAACCCTTATCTTGAGAATAGTTTTTTGTTATTGTAACAAAACACCACAGAAATTATGGCAAATTTATCTTCATATAATTCTATGAGTCCAAGCTGATGTAATTTCAGTGAACTAAAAAGTATGAGAAAATCCACATTCTGTTTTAGGGGTTGTATGGAAGAAGTAGTGTTTGCCTTTTGAGTTTCTAGACATGATTGTGGAACCATTTTTCAGCCAGGGACCATCTAGATATTTATAGCATCATTCACAGGCCATAAAAAATTATCAACTTAAAAATTATCCAACCACAGATGTATTGCATTTCCACCCCCACATGTGGGGTTGTCTTGGCAGGACAGCACCAAATGATTTAGTGGGCCTTTTATGGCCCGTGGTCCAGATGTTCTTCATTCCTGTGAGATGTTGCCCATGTTCCTTGGCTCAGGGTTGGTTTCTCAGTTTTCAAAGCCAGAAACGTTGCATCTCCCTGACCTTCTCATCGTAGTGAAGTTCCCTCTGACTACGATGGAGAAACATTCTGTGCCTTTGAGCATTTATGTGATTAGAATAAGCTTGCTTGAATAATAGTACTCACCTCAAAATCGTTAACATTAGTCACATCTGCAAAGGCCCTGATACCCAGTAGAGCCACACATTCCTAGTTGTAAACATTAGAGTAAAAGTACTTTTGAAGTGCTAATATTGTGCTTAGCATAGTCAATTTATGGGCTTGAGCACATTTTCAGGTTGTTGATACACACAGGGTGAAGTAAGAAGAGATGAAATAGCTCATACTGAAGTGTTATTCTGATGGACAGGAATCTGTTGAATTCTTTTTAGCACAGACATGTTTAACTGCAATTAAGCTAAACTATTGAAGTGAGTGACTATAATCTTCAGTCATAACAGTTTTGTGTAACTATTTTATTGGAAAATACACATTTTTTTTACTGAATGTACTAGGAACACATGTATAATTAATGTTCTTCTTTTCATCATGCTGTTTGCTGCCCTCTCATTGCACTTGATTTTTCTGAAGACTGAGGAAATGGTACACCTTAATATGTCTGATTTTATAAAATGTGTGGATAGACCTTCATTATACAAAAATATCTGAAATTTTGTGAATTCGACCATTGTAGTTAGGACAAGGGCTTTGAGGAACAAAGAAACACATGTTCTTTATCATGGAGCTCACTGAGCTTACTTTCTTTTGCGGATGACACTCCAGAGGAGCCACACACGACTTCTTCAGTGTTATCCCCAAAAGAAACCCCCAGTTTTGGGGGGGATCTCCAAGAACCAGATCTAGGAAATCTAATGAAACAATTGACCTTCCTTCTTGATATTTAACATGAGTGCTTGTTAAAAAATGATTTGTGGTGTGGGGCAGGAGTTAGTGAATAGAAAGAGCCTAGCAAATTGAAAGATTTCTCCTGATGGAATAGGGAAATTGAGATTTATTGTTCAGTCAGCTCCAATTACGCTTTTGTATCACAGAGGAAGACAGCTAAACGAGATGTTCACTTGTAACACCATGAAGGTATAATCTACTTCAGAGGAAATTGTGTCAGAGTGATGTTCCTTGCCTGAGCTTCTACCCAGTGAGTTACTTGTATGAAATGTCTTGACACAGATGGAATCACTGGATCCACATTATATTTCATCACAGAGATGTTAATATGGAAGCCTGTGCTGTCTTTGATCTTTCTTGGCTTGCAGAAAATACAGAAAAGGGTGTATTTTTAAAGGTCATTCTAACTACTTATGAGAAAAGTGTATCACTTCCCATGCATCTGTGAGTCTATATACCAAAAATGTGGAAAATGAGTGCAGTTGAAGGAAAATTGTAACGTTTTTCCTGTGTAAATATGATGTTTTTTAAAAAATGTTTTTTTTCCACATCCTGAATACTTGTTCCTTCTATGTTATAGTTGCCAACTGTGGTGCATAGAGAGGAAAAAAATTCCTCCTACCCTTTTTGTGTGAATGGTGTGACATAAATTTTCAGTAACACCACATGATTTCAAATGTTCCTTCTTTCCTAACTTGCAAATAGAGTTGACAACAGTGAAATGTTTCCTGTAAACAAATGTAGAAGGAGTGTCTTTTCATATTTGAGTTCATCTGAAACTAAGAATGCTGGAGATTTGAGGTGATTTATCCTTTTATTTAGGTGAAGTTGGAGGACCCATTAGAATGAGGCTGCTTATCTAAGTCATGCAGTAGATCAGTGGCACTGCCAGGGCTGGAGGCATCATCACCTGACTCCCAGTCCCTCTCTCATCCAGCACAGCTGCCTCCCAAGTTTAATAGTGTGTGACTCACAATCCAAATCTATGATGACATATAATATTTTACTTTGATTATAAATCAACATGCCACTTTTAGAAGTGCTTACGCTGCTGCCTTACTTCTTATGCTCTTGGACTCTTCAAAGTTGGGTTTTATTTTGAGAACTCCAACATGGGTAAGCGGAGGAGCCCTTTATTTTTTAATTCCAACGTATTTATTGAATACTTGTTGGTTGGCAATGTGTCTTCAAGAAAAAGGGTATAATAATGAATAAAACAAAGTATATTATCTTAGATTTCACATTGCTGCAGGAGAGACAAAGAATGGACCAGTTCAATTAAGTGTTTTACCGAAACACAAAGCAAGTAAATATACAGGGCAAACTTCCCTTGGGATGGAGAGATCGTTTCTGTTTTGTATAAAGTAATTAGGGAAATCCTCAGTCAGAAGTCATATTGCGAGTCCTCATTCAGGTTAGGGACTGTGCTATGCAGACACTTTGGATAAGCATGCAAGGCAATGACAAGGAAAATAAAAGCTTTGAGAAAAGAGCCAGCAAATGGTGTTTCTCTGAAAGAGTAGTCAGGAGTATAAGAAATTATCTGATCCTAAGGGAAGTGGGGAAAGGTAAGATCAGGAAAGGGACAGTGCTCTGATAAGCACATAGGCCTAATTGGTATCAGTGAGGACTCTGACTCTTATTCGAGTGGATAGAGAACATTTGGAATTTTGAGTTCAGAATTACTTTAAAAGTCACTCTGAAAGCACTGTGAAAGCAAACTTAGGATGATGTGAATGAGAAATGATAGCTGTATGGACACTACAGGTATGGTAGCTATTGGAGACGGAGAAAAGAATTAGTGTGATTCTGGTTGTGATGTAGCCTTAGGGTAATCAAGTTTTTGAAGCAGATTAGATGTTGTGAACAAAAGTGGAAGAATGGTCAACAGTGTCTCCTAGAGACGCTCCAAACCCTGAGAACAACGACCATGACATTGAGTGAGAAGTTGGGAGGCTGTGTAAGTCATTTGATTTTTATATGGAAGGGAAAGGTAGTCAGCAATTTGGTTCTGCTTATATTTTGCTTGTCTTACCTCTTGTAGTTTCAAGTGATAGTTGAATTAATAGTTACGTGTTTTAGGCTCCTGTTCAACTATAAGAACTTCCCTTGTTACATATTTACAAGTCAGCAGAGACCAATTTAATTTTTGAGACAGGGGACATCATATGTGATGATAAATTAAGTATCCCTCAGACCAAAAGACAGTAATGTACAGAAACAAAGTGAAAAACATACTAAAATACACTCATGATCAATTTATCTGCAGTATAGGATCAAATCAGGTGGCAATTCAAAGCTGATCACTGTATCTGGACCTTTGGTGCGGGTTATCTTGACAGACAGTTCTCTTATTCCAAGCAATTTTTTCACATTTAGTTTGCTTTTCATATATCAGGGTGGAGTCTGAATAAATGCAAGGGCTCTAGAATAACACTGCTAAGAGCGAAACTCACTTCCATATTCACTAGTTATTTGAAATGGACAATTTAATTAGCATTGTGCTATAGCTTCTCATTTTAGAAGGAAGGAAACAATATCTGCATTACAGGAGTATTTGGAGGATTGATTGAGTCAAACACTCAGTACAGTATTTGTCACATAATAAAGGTGACAAATAACTTTAATGAATTAAGATATAAAATATTCTCCTCAAATAGCAAAAAATACACCTATATTATTGTATCCTTGTCTTGAAAATCACACATCTCACCAGAATTACACTTGAGTGGCTTATTCTGTTTATGCCCTCTTTTTTCTTATCTGACCCTTTTTTTTGGCATGATACAAATTGACCACACCATGACCTAACTACCCCACATACTTCTGTAGATTGTGTTGTGTTGTCCCTGAGAAATCATATCTTGTTCATATCCCAGAACTTAAGTCAGGGTTTGGTGCTTTTAACCCAGCTGGTTTGAGATTAAAATGGCTTCCAGAAGCCCAGATAATTCATTGGCATGTGACTTATGGAGTCATTGTAGCTGTCAACATATGAATGATGGGATAGAATATTAATTGTTGTAATTTCCTACAAGCTGACTTTGATTTGTTAAACCATTGTTGCAGTGCCTTTTTTTTTAAATTTTTCTCTGAAGATTGTTTTATACATGCAAATGCCTGTATCTTTCTCACCTTTGTAAGCTATCATGAGCTATACGGCAGGACAGGTGACCTTTCCGGTTAATTGTCTTTTAATATTATGGAAATGCTATGAAGACTGTTTTCCAGTTCCCTAGAAATTTAGATAAACTCTTCTTTTTCATAGTCCTAGAACTCAAATGTAGGTGCCTTGAATAATTTCAGGTGTTTATTTATGAATCAGAAAAACTAATAATCCAGTATGTGTTTCCCTATTTTTCTTCGAAATGTATGAGTAAAGGTAGCTATTTATAAATCTGAAATATGGCAAAACTATGTTTATTGAATTCTTGGAAAGTAGTTTTATGGATATAAATCAAAATCTAAGCTAAAAGAAGTACATTAATCAACAACTCCTGCAGTAAGTGTTATATTTTAAGAACTCTGTCCATGGGCAGAATGAGATGTCATGAGCAGGTATCTGTTCCAATTCCTGTGCCAGTTCTTACGTGGGAACAGCTGATCCCTGCCTTTCTCACATAGTTGTATTGTAGATAATAACAGTAGTGTAGTCCAGCCCCTCAGTTTGTTTCATGGAGGGCAATAAGTTTCTAGTGAAGACACTGTATCACTACTTCCCATCTGGCTGCTTTCTCCCCAGAATACCCTTCTAGCTACATTTTCCTGCTGAATATATTTTCCAGGAGAAAGGTAAGAAATGAGAATGAGAGATACCAGAAGTTGTAGAAGTCAAGTCTTATTGTGGCTATTGCGAGAATTGATTCAAGACATTTTAAGTCCTCAAAATGTGTATGTGAATATTCTGGTGATATTCTTTGATATGCTTTAAATTACTCATTAAGGAAACTATCACAGGGCACTGATACAGTGGTATAGCAGATAAAGCCAGCGCCTGTGATCCCAGCATCCCTTCTTGGTGCTGGTTTCAGTCTGGGCTGCTCAGGATCTAGCTCACTGCTAGTGACCTGAGAAAAGTCATGGAATATAGCCCAAGTGTTAGAGCTATGTGGAGACCAAGATGAAACTCCTGTCTTCCAGCTTAAACCTGTACCCCTGCTACCCATTGTAGCCATCTGGGGAGTGAAACAGCAAATGGAATATCTCCCTCCTCTTTCCTCTCCTCCCCTCCCCACTTCCCACCTTCTGCTCTCTTCCCTCCCTCCCCTCCCCCTCTTCCCTCTCCTTTCCCCTCTGTTCTCCCTTCCCCTCCCATTACCTCCCTTCCCCTCCCATTACCTCCCTTCCCCTGACCTCTCCCCTCTGCTTTGATCTGCTCTGCTCCACTACACTTTACTACTCTCCTCTCCTCCCCTCTCCCCTCCCTTCCTCCGCTCTCCTCCTCCCCTCCCCTCATCCCCTCCCCTCTCCTCTCCTTGTTCCTCTCTCTCTCCTCCTTTCTCTCTCTCTCTCACACACACACATCCTTACCATTTTCATCTCCTTCATTGTACTATCCTTATAACTTAAACTTTCAGTGGTGTGTATAAGAAAAAAAGCTAAGAAAAAAACTATAATACATCTGAGTACACAGAAATTCAGTGTTTGATGTTTTAAATCCTCTAATGAATATATAGATTTCATACAACAACAAAAAAATTGGGTGTTACCATTATTTTTAGGTAGAGAGTGAGCATTTAACCTGGAATTTAAGATGCCCACCTCCTGTATCAAACAGAGTACCTGGATTCACTACCTGGGTCTGTGCTGTGTTTCAGCTTCCTCCCGTAAAGATCCTAGGAGGCAAACAAATGATGGTTGAAATGATTGCCACCCAACAGAGACATGGGCTGATTTCTTGCCCTCTGGCTTTGGCCCAGCCTAGCACTGGTGGCTGTTGGCATTTCGGGAGTGAGGCAGTGCATGGGATCTCTGTCTCTATCAGCCTACCTCTCCAGCCATCTGCCTGTGTCTCTCAAATAATTTTTTAAAAATATTCTTGAGCAGGAAGCATGCAAGTGTATTTGTATGCATTCTTCTTCACTCCCACATAGATGGACAAAATATTTCCTCCAGTTGCAGTCAGTAATTTCACTCCCTATTTGGAGTTCTTTAATTCTTTTATAAAAACTAGTGGCTTTTCTTTAAATATGCTCTTTAATTCTGAGTGTACAAGTTTATTACAATAACACAAATTTGAAAACTCAGTTCTTCATGCTGCGTCCTCCCACCTCAATGCACTATGTTTTACTGAGCTCATACCCTCTGCTTCCACATTTTTAGTAAGTGTTATGATTGTCTACATGTTGGTCTTTTCCTCTCTTATTACCATCTACCTACCACTCTCACTTTTTATTCTTCATCTTGGCAGACCCCCACCTCATGTGAGTTAACATGTTTTATTTTCTTGCACTTGTCACCTTTCAAACTGTATGCAAGTTATGGTTGACATATGTATTCCACTTAATTGCCTAGAGTGGAAACTTGTTAATTTTGAGGAGTTTGCCAGTGAGTTTCGCACATGCCTCTAATCTAGTGGCGCTTGGTATATGGTCAGTACTCATCAGCTGTGTGCTATACAAATGGAAACAAACAACCATGCGACATACAGTCCTCAGTTCCCTTTCATGACAACTCATGAATTGGGTTTCCAGTTCTGCCATATCATAGTTATCTTGCCATTTTTTTACTCCTAACTTGGGTGCCCTGAATAAAATCAGAAGAAAACTCCTAATCCCCAGAGACAAAAATGTAAAACTAAAGGGCAATGGGGCTGCAAAAAATATGCCCTGCTATATTTCTGTGTACATGAGATGTCCCAAAAATATGCATATGAATGATGTGAGAGACATGTCTGTTTTTGCTGGAGCAGCAAGTTGTTCTATTCTGAATTTGTTAGGGGAAAAATACATTTTTATGAAACAAAGATCTTGACATTCTGTCTCATGGCAGTTGTGAATCAAAATATCGGGTGCTAATAACTGCTCTGTTTCTATCTGATTATATCACCTAGAAATAAAATGAGGAAAAAGAAAGTTAATTACCATTACCTCTTCTAGCTGAGCACTTCATATTACAATTCTAGGTTGGGACTGAGGAGTTACTCCTTTTTAATGATATATGGCCCCATTGCCAATTCTGAATTGGTCCACTGTCATGATCTTTGTACCTGATTATTCACATATTTTTTGAATGTATAAATCACGTAAACTGTTCAATGTTGGTGAAAATTGAGTCCTAAATATTCTATTAGTGTGTATGCAATATAACCTGTTCAGATTCTTGTTAGAGTATAAAATGATTTGTGTAATATGCATAACGCCAGAAAGATTTAGAACATTATAATAAAGCAGTAATACAGTTTGATTTTTCTGAGTGCAAGATGATAATTGAGTTCCAGGTATACAAAATCCAGGCCTACAGAATGTTGTGCCATTTCTAGAAAGGAAAACCATTGAAAATATGTGGGTTTTCACTCTTCTGTTTCACTGTTCACAGAATTGACTGTTGTGCTCAGAAGTAAGGTCGCATATTAGCCCCTTTGTCCAAGTTATTCTGACTCCTCACCCACACCAGTTATATTTATAGTATGCATACTTTATTATTATTATTCTTTTACCATACCAGTACCGCAAAGTGAAGTATGTTTGCTTAGAAAAAGGAATCCAGAATCCTCCAATTTTTCATCATAGAAAATAAAAACACTTACCTTACATAAACTCACTTTAGAAAATGTGAATGTAACCCTGTTCCCAATACTACTTTCTTTGTTGATTCCCACCTAAGCCACACAGCAGCTTCCTTCACCTCCTATTTCCAGGACACAAGAACTCTTGCCTCTTGGGTTCAACCATGGAATGGGACTACACCTCAGGCAGAGTGGGTAAAACTCTCATTCTTGCCCTGGTAACGGGAACGTAGAATCTGGTTT
Source organism: Ochotona princeps (assembly GCF_030435755.1). Classification (NCBI taxonomy): domain Eukaryota; kingdom Metazoa; phylum Chordata; class Mammalia; order Lagomorpha; family Ochotonidae; genus Ochotona; species Ochotona princeps. Next base: position 98,154,623 of record NC_080834.1, on the reverse strand, counting down.
TTCTGCTCACCAATTCTGTGGGTATTTGGGCAATTTCTCACTTGCCTTATTTCTTGTTGATAAGAGAGGAGTGATTGGATTTGATTTGCAGGCTAAATAGAATTTTAGGGGGCAGGGTGGGCAGTGCTAAGGACTGAGGACATCCAATAGAGAGGCTGAAGCATGCTAGGTGCGGATGAATTTGCCTTCTATAAATATTCTGGGATCCCTGGAGTAACTTCTCTCTTACTTTCCTGCCTTATTTCTTGAATATGTAACCACTAAGGGGTCTTTCAATGCATTAATAAGGAGGAGAAAATTGTTTATGTTCATCACTGTGCCTTCCATTCAATTAAAAGAATGCTCAAATCACTAACCAAGCATTCTTCATAATATTCTGAGTTATATCCATTTGCTTGTCTGTTTCTCATGTTTGTGTGGTATTAGAGAATCATTTCTGGCAAGAGTCATGCCAACATGGGTTCTAATTCTGATTCGAAGAATAATTTGTTTTGCTTTTTGCCCATGAAGGTCATATTTAATTGACAGGCCAATTGCTCAGGTTTCTTCAAAGCTGTGTAATTATGCGTTGGTTCTCGGCATATGCAAGTGTTGAAGACCATCTGCTTCTGGGTTTACTTCCTTTCTAGACTTGAAAGTTAATGTGTTCTCACCATTATCCCTGAAGCATTCCTGCACCTGTGTAAGTAAATGTTCTGAGTGCAAGTCTTCGTTCTTGATGATGATAGTTGCGTGCATCCAATTAATGCATTGGAGCGCATTCTGTTGTCCTATTTATTAGTATTGAAATTTCCCATGAAAGGAGTCAGAAGATCAGAATTCTTATCTGCATTTTAGATATCAGGAACCAGGTTGAGAAATGAAATGATTTGCCCAAGAATCCTATTGTAAGTGCTAAAGAGACCAGAATATATGTGGCATTCTTCCATGATGCACTTAAATAACAGAATGTTGGACTTACAACTGTTGCTGAAGGACTATACTATAGTAATAATATGGACAAAAACAGTGGGGGTGGAGAGTGGAGAGGTAATGGGAAATCGCTGTGCCCATGGAATCATATCATTAAAAAATAAATTAAAAAAAAAGCGGAATCCTGGACTAAATGTAAATGATGTTGGTAATCATTAGTAGCCTTAGCAAATCTATAATTTTTTGCATTGAGGTGAATTGGAACGTGCAAACATTTTCTTAAGCCGATAGTGTCTACATCCCTAATTATCCAATAATTTGTCACTTTACATTATTTTTGAAGCCCCAAGGGCATTGAACTTCAGTGTCATAATTCACAGCATGCACAGGCTTCTATAGAACTTTGTAGTACATCCTTTTTCATTGTGATTGGGAAGGGTGGTTCACTTGATGCATAATGTGTAATCTCAGATATCCTGGTAACAGTCACAGTTTCAAAAAGTACTATGTTTTAATAATCAAGCTAGATTTTTGCTCCCATTTTTAATTGGAGCTACATTCTAAATTTTGCTAATCTACTAAGCTTCTCAGTACATGATCCTGCCATTTCTCAAAAATGTAAGGAAACAGCATAGTGTAGAAAGCACTGGACTAAGGCACAAAAGCAGTTCCCAAGACTCCTATCAATTATATGATGTTGACAACTCACTTCTCTGATTACGTAATACGTCTTTAGGAAGGCATTAAACTAGGTCCTTTAAGAAAAGGTTTATTTATTTCTTTGAAAGGTGGAGTTCCACAGAGAGGAGATTTTCTATTTACCAGTTTGTTTCCCAAATGGCTGCAAAGGCAGGGTGTGAGCCAGGCCAAAGTCAGGAGGCTGAGACTCCATCCAGGTTTCCTGGATGTGTGGCAGGAGCTCAGACACTTGGGCTGTCATCCACTGCTTCCAAGGATCCTTAGCAGAGAACTGGATTGAAAGTAGATCAGCTGGGAACCTAACCTATACCCATAAGTCAGCTATCTCCACTGTACCAAAACACCATCCCAAACTAGTTTCTTTCTAAGGTTCAGCTACGATAAATTCTCCAGCATGATTTCCTTCTTAATTAATACTGATACTATACTCCTCTATTATTTTTAATTTTGTAAGGAAATACAGGTTGCTTAGAAAGTAGGTTTTTGTCCAGAGATGCATATTAATCACTGACATGTGAAATTTAATTAAGCAAAAATTTGGAAAAGGGCTTTATTCTAAAAAAGAAAAATTATCAGTAAAGGTACAATAATTGGAAACGACATGTTCTAATGAGAATGGCAAGGTGTGGGATTCTGTCCTGCATGAATGTAAGCAGTTAAGGCTGAGAAGGATGACCATGTTTCCTAAATCTGGAAAATTCCACAGTGTATGCTGTTCATGCTTACTCAAACATTCACATGTGTACTTGCACATTTACATATTCAGGTTCCCCTTACTATCTGTTGCTTTCCCTCTCTCTCTCTTTTTATAACTTCAGCCAACAGAGGTTGTATTTGGTTTGTTTATATATATGAAATGTAATTTCTTTTAAATGAGGATTGGGCTATGGCACAGTGCAAGTTTAGCTTAGTGATTAACAAGCCCACCTGCCGTATTGACAGTGCATGGCTCCTCACTATGGCCTGGCTGCCTGGCTGTATCTCCTGATTCTGGCTTTTTCCTACTAATGGAGACCCTGGAGGGGTGGTGGATAGGGCTGATGGCTCAAGTGATTGAAATCCTCTTACCATGTGTGAGACCTAGATTGAGTTTGTCTCCAAGTTTAAGTTTAGCTCAACTCTGGCACTTGTAGGCAGTTGTAGGCACTTGGGGGAGGGGCAAGGGAGACTTAATGACTGGGGACATTTTTTTTCCTCTCTCCTTGCCTCTCAATTAAAAAAAAAAAAAACTTCCTAATAAAATTGTTAGATATCTGGGTAACAATAGAATGCTGGACTTTATGACTTGTAACTATTGTTGAAGGACCATACTGTTGTGGTGAGAGGTGAGGGAAAGGGTGAAAGGGAAATCCCTGAGCCTAAGGAAATGTATCATAATTTTTTTTAAAGTAAAAATTAGGATCCTAAAAATGAGGGCCTAAGTCCTCGCCTCGCACGTGCCAAGATCCCATATTGGTGCTGGTTCTAATCCTAGTGACCCTGCTTTCCATCCAGCTCTTTGATTGTGGCCTGGGAAAGCAGTCAAGGCCAGCCCCAAAGCCTTGGGATTCTGCACCTGTGGGAGACCTAGACGAAGTTCCTGGATCCTGGCTTTGGATAGGCACAGCTCTGGCCATTGTGACCGCCTTGGGAGTGAATCATTGGACAGAAGATCTCCCTGTCTCTCTTCCTCTCTGTATATCTGCCTTTGCAATAAAAATAAATAATTCTTTTTAAAAGTTAAAAATAATCATAACAGCAAAGCAAAATTAAGGATTGAATCAAGTATACCCACACCTTTGATTCATACGAGTGTGACTTTTGGTTTTAACAATTTATCTCCCAGGTTTGCAGTGGCTTTCAACCTGATAGGGCTTTTCTTCAATATCAGTTGTTGAATTTCGATAACACATGTCTCCAACATGGCTAATGCTCAGAGGTAGATGGTTATGGGAATGAGAGGTTGCCTGCTTAAATCAGGCCTCCGAAGGAAAAAACAAGTTTCCTTCTATAGAAAAATCGGGAGTTTTTTTTCTTTTTTTAATGAGCTAGCAATAGTAAAATAAAACTGCAACAAAAGAATTGACAGCCTGGATCTGTAGTCTGCCTGACCTGACAATTAAAAGAACTTATTACTGTGTCAGCCTGCCAGACGGAGCATCTCCTTGAAATGTAACATGCAATGCCTCTGAATATGATTCAAGTGTGTGCTTCTTTTTCTCCCCCCTCTGTTTGTTGAGTTTGAGAAAGAAGCAGTTTTATTTGAACTAATCCCACTCACTTCAAGTGTGTTTAATGACAGCAATATGTGACAGATAAAATACAATCCTACGGCCTTATTTGATGTTTGTTTTAATTTCAGACCTCAGTGAAAGGAGACTGAGAAGATAAAACAGCATGGCTCATACAGAAGAGTTAGAAATGTATGAGCTATTATCACAAACTTAGCAGCTCCTCTCCAGGGAAATCTGGGAGGTCAAAGATATGAGCGGTAATAATCAGGGTCGTTGAGATTTATAGAGTGCTCATTGGTTTGCACACTGGCCCTAATTCATTATCAGATCGAGTCTATGAGTTTGCCTGGCCTGAAAACCTGACACTATCATCCCAGTGTTACATATTGAGTTGAATGACTTGGCCAAAATTCTCCTTTCCCAAGTTACAGAGTTTGGTCTACAACTGCAATGATTGCTCCACTGCTATCTTTGGTCACCCAGCTATTCCTCATGTATGCTGTACATTGAATCAAATTGTAGGCATCCTGTTCCTTAATTTTATTGAAGTATACAGATACATGGAATGTGAAAACAAGTTCTCATGATGACAGGTTTCATCAGTGAAATATGAGAGGAGTGCAACACAAGAGGCATCCTGCAGTCTCCTTTTCTATTCAACTGCCTGTTTCTGCAAATAGTAGTCACTGTTGTCAGATGGATGTACTTCTTTTTGATTCTTTACAACTTATTGATACATGAATCTTTAAGAACTTCTCAGAAAGCCCATAGGAGATATATCCTGCAATAAAAATATGCATAAATCTCAAAAAATTTTGCCCCCTAAATAAATTTTATCTTTTAACCCCACTTTTTAGACACTTTTAAAGGTACCCTTGCATATAAACACTATATCATAATATTATTATCTGCTTTATTCAAGATCACTCTTCTGGGACTTTTCATTTCAATAAAAAAGCAAAATGTTTATCTGTACCATGCTCCAAAGAATGAGTGTACCATCATGTAGCATTTTCCACAAAGAATGAATGTACCATCATGTAGCATTTTCCACAAAGAATGAATGTACCATCATGTAGCATTTTCCACAAAGAATGAATGTACCATCATGTAGCATTTTCCACAAAGAATGAATGTACCATCATGTAGCATTTTCCACATGTACCATCATATAGCATTTCAGCTGTTCTTCTTGAGAAGCAATGTTAAGAAGAACTTTTGTGCAAGTGGATCTTTGTGAAACTGTGATTATAGAATTAAAATGGATTTTTTTTCTGTGACTATCAAAAGTTAGTTTGGATCACCACCTAAAGGCTGAAATCCTTATATCAGCTTTGATCACCAAACCGGGCTCCTACACAGTTTATGGAGATGTGTTGTTCAGAACAACCCAGACACTTCTCCAAACAGACATTTGTGGCCAAGAGAGCAAATGCCAGGGAGGCTATTTTCCTTGTCTCTGCGGTTTGGATCCATGCACTCACTGTGGAAAATGAGTTACGGGCTCTTGGAACATACTTGGTTACTTACAATGGCTACCACTCTTCACTGAGACAGAATAAGGTACTTGGTACAGTAAAAATATCTACCATAATTAAAAATACAAATGGAGGGATGCAGTAAAATATATCTTTAACTTATTCCTTATGAACAAACTATTCTTTTGCACAATTAAATGATTGGATTCTATGTACATATTATAGGATAGGAAGGTCCAGTGTGTCACGTCCACCTTAGCTGCCAGACTATTTCATTGTATTTTATTCTACCTTTCTCATTGGTCATAATGATGGCAATCAGCAGTGGATCAAAACCTGGAAATGCAAATATCTTAAAGAAGATCATGATGAAGAATTGTTTGCTACTGTAGACTGCACATCAACATCTTCATCAATGTTTCCTCAACTACAAATACTGTGTGTGTTGTGCTTGACAGTCAGAGAGATCTGATGTAATGCAAACCCTCTCTCCCGTCATTCTGTCCTGTTTTACGTTCTTCTTTGTGTTAATAGGCATATTCATTGGTTAAATTCAAGGATAGGATAAAATTTAGTGTAAGTCCTTTTAGACTCAAGAAATTGTTTCTTGGGTCTGTTATTGGCAGGTTCTTTCAGATGCTTAGTGCTAAAATGGACTTAAAGCTACCTTAAAAGATATTGAATGAAAATGTATGGTAAACAGCACAAACAGAAGGAAAGAAATCCAAAAGGGCACGTTAGCAGGTAGGCAACAAAGTCTTCTGGAGACCGGAAACATCACTGTGGGCAAAACTTTCGCTGATCTTGTCCACAAGAAAAAATGTATTCTGCATTTCTTTGTCCAGAGGGTCTCCACTGGACCAGGAGTAGTTTCCCACTGTCTTATCCTCGTTTTCCTTTAAGTGTCCTGTATCTGCTTTTAACTGTGAATGTGTTCAGTCTTGGCCCACAGACAGGGTCCCTTATCCTGTGAGCCTTTCTTCCTTATGCTTCTTCATCCTGCTCTGTGTATCCTGCCTTTCCTCCATGTAGTCCCTGGTAACAACTGCTCTTACTCGTGCACTCTGATGTCCAAAGCAATGTAAGAGTTATTTTAGCTGGTTCTCCTCCAGTACAACTTGGGAAAGGATTCTTGCTCCAGCATCACTCATGACTATCTGGTCTGGTTGGATTTCAATCTCGGATCCAATTATTTGTGGTTAGCATTCATAATTACCTGTTACAAACCTGTGGTGATGTGTTTTTTTTATTAAAACAAACAACTTTTTGTGGCTCATTGCTTAACCAGAGCTGAGGGCTAACAGAGACCCAACATTTTATGCACTTCTGTATCACAGGATATTTTTAACCCAGCCCAGTACAGGATTCTGAAAATGCAACATTCAACTTGGCATGCTCAAAATGCATTGTGAAGCCTTTGATTGAGTTGGTGACATTCCTGTAACCAGTAATGAACTGTCTCTGTGTTTAGTCTCATAATGAAGTTTTTAAAAATATTTGATACTGAAAGAGGATAGCATAGGAGAAGGACCAAAGTTAATGCCTCTGCCCCGAGGTAAAATGACACCTGCCATTGGGAAGGGTCTCATGTAGTAGGATTCATGGAATATTCTAGTGAATGTGTAGAACAGAACCGAGTTCTGGAGACAATATGAACTAGAACAGATTTTCATAGTAGAAAAGTAGTCCTTTGATGCTTTATTTATACAGAGAAAGAAAGGGTGATTCTTTAAGAACAGATTGCTCATGGAGAAGGGAATACTCACAAGAGAAAATGTATGCTACATAGCTTCACTGTTCTTGAAAGTGGAGAGGGAAATTTGTATGGATAAGGAGTCGCAAGAAGCATGAGAAATCAAGGGAATTGGGGGTAAATCCTTCTTGATACACTAGATAAATCCCTGAAAAGCTTGAGTTGTAGTACCAAGATCTGACTCTTACCTACTGTGTCTGCATTGTGTTTCTTGGATTTCTAAAAAAATTCATTACAGAGAAGAGTGCTGGGGTACTGTTTTTAAGCCACTAACTGAGAATGCCACATTCTGCATCTTAGTGTTCAAGTCTGAATTATCTGGTTCCTGGCCTGCATCCTGCTGCTGTGCCCCCCAGGAGACAGTTGATGACTGTTAGAAGTTGTGTCCCTGCCACTCACATGGGGCACGTGGATTAAGTTCTGAACCTCTGGCTTTGGCCTGTGCCTATTCTAACAGGCATTTGGAAAGTGAAAAAGCAGATAGAAGGCGTCTCTCTTTTTGCCTTTCAAATGAATGCAAAATAAATAATGTTTTGAAAAAGAGAATCTATCATAACCCTCTTTATTTACTTATTTGTAAAAACTGTTGGGTAGGGCCCGGCGGCATGGCCTAGCGGCCAAAGTCCTCGCCTTGGAAGCCCCGGGATCCCATGTGGGCGCCGGTTCTAATCCTGGCAGCTCCACTTCCCATCCAGCTCCCTGCTTGTGGCCTGGGAAAGCAGTTGAGGACGGCCCAATGCATTGGGACCCTGCACCCGTGTGGGAGACCCGGAAGAGGTTCCAGGTTCCCGGCATCGGATCGGCGCGCACCGGCCAATTGCGGCTCACTTGGGGAGTGAACTACCGGATGGAAGATCTTCCTTTCCGTCTCTCCTCCTCTGTGTATATCTGGCTGTAATAAAATGAATAAATCTTTAAAAAAAAAAACTGTTAGGTAGTTCTTTTCTGTTTTATATTAGTTGAAAGGCAATATAGACCACCAAGTTATTTTTAATCTTCAAGTGCACACAAAATCCCCTTGGCTTGCTATACGGTATTCTTGTACCATGTTCTTGATTTCTCACCTACAATAAAATGTCTGTTTCAATCAAATTTAAAGTGAGTTTGTAAAGCACTCATTTTGGCTAATCCAGGCATCAGAAGGAATATTCAACTGCTTAAGGAATTTAGTTAACATTTAAAATGGAAAGCTTCCCATAGGAGCATTTTGAGTAATGGTCATTACTAAAGGTTTGCATTTCCGATGTTCAAAATGTAATGGCTCTTTAAAAAGCCAAAGAACTACTTTTTGTATTTTCCTTTTCACAGGTGAAAAGATTGACACCTTTTGAGGTTGGGCAGAAGCTCATGCTAAAAACATAGCATAAGGAATTAAACCTAGACGATTTTGCATTGCTTATTCCAGTACATTAATTGTGAGTTCCTCATGACTAGAACATACTCTTTCATAAACCTGCACATCTAAGCATATTGTAAGCAAGCTCCTCTCTGACCAACAGCAGTCCAACAAAATGCCAGTATACTTTAAAAGGTATAAATCACAATTTATATACATGCACTTTGAAGATTTCTGGTTATAGGATTAGCTCAGCAATAAGCCCATTAGAAAGCAACTATGAAATGTTTTTAGAATGTTAATACTTTTAAGGGACTTTCTTCTATTTTTTATCCCTTCCAAGGTAATATTTCTAACAATTATCTAAACCCAGAATATGATCTGTGTTTGCCCCTAAAACTCTATGAAATGTGTATGATATCATACTGTGGAGAACAAATTTACAGAACTGAATAGAGTAAACCATGTTAGACTAAAGTAATACAGAGCTTTCAATATTTGATGACTGAAAAGGGAGTTTTAATATATTTGAGGTTTATTTTTATAAACATGCACTCCTAGAAAATGAAGAGATGTTCTTCTACTCACCAACTTTTCAGATTTTTATAGAAGTGATCTGTGCTTATTTACCCAACTCCGACATGCCTGCTACAGAGAGGCTGGAGGAGAGGGATTGCCACTTGGGATTTAGAAATTAAGGGATTTTGGAGTGGTTTCTGGTACTTGACCTTAATTTCATAAAGAATTGTTCCTGGTATACTCAGTAGGCAATATCAGATGATGGGAAAGTGAATGAAAGGATTCAATTTTGTCTACTTTGCAAGCTGTCAGCTATACAATGGCTTTGATAAGTAATCATTAAAAATTATGCAATTGTGATTGTTTTTAATCTTCCCTTCAGTGAAAGCAAAATAATATAAAAGGGCTTATATTATGATTGCCTTTCATAATAACTATGTTAGAGTGTCACAGATGATTCAGAATATTACTTGTCTTGATTTTCTTATTTGAGAACAATACTCACTAAGAACATTTCTGTGCATAGAGGTGATTTTACACATGGAAGAACATTGCTGTTTCCAAATGGGCACTGAAGGAGACTGTTACCTTTTCTTTGAGTATCATTTTAGATGTTGCCTCTGTTGTCTATTTCTCATCACCTCACCAAATAATTCATTTTATTTTTACATTTTCACTGTGATCAGTCCAAGAAATCCGTTCAGTAACTGTTGTCTTGGTCATGTCACAGTCACTCAAACCTTGCAAGCATTGCTTTCCTTTCCACACCCCACCCCAAGCACTCACACGAAACCTCTGGAGGATATTTCTGCTTCTTTCCAAAATCCATGTTGTCAGACTGTAAATTACATCAAGATTGCCACTAATCATATTCAGGAAGCCAACAATAATGTATGCTTGAGGAGTTGTGTCTTTTTAAATATCATGCTATGGATATGATGCCAAATCAGTTCTCTTTTTTTGCTTTTAATTAGTCAGCATCATTTATTCTGTGCCCCCTATGCTGAGAGAAAGGATTGTAGGGTGGGGAAGGGGAGACAGGAGATCTAAAAACATGCTGAATATCATCCTCAGAATAGCCTACAGTATCATTAAGAATACAGAAAACAGTTAAATGAAAGGATTAAGAAACTTAAGAGCCAAATCCAAATGAGTGCAAATTGGTCTGGTACCAATATGCAAAGAGGATGCAAATTGTAAAAATTTGAAGTTTAGTGTTTAAAGCTGTTACCTTCCTACTTTTATTTTCATAGTACTTTGCCATGAGAATTGTTAGATCTCAGAACATGGCACACTTCAGAGAGGAAGGTTTTATGCCTCAGTTATATCATTTGTGGGTTTCTAAGAGTTGAACCCATAAAGCTTTATGAATCCTTGTATTCTTTTCTCATTTTCATAAAATCTTGTTGTGTAAGTTTGAACAAATTCCTTGAAATTTGTCTGTCTCAATTTCCACATCTTTAAAATAGGAGTTTTAATAGGACCTATGTCATGGTTGTTATGAGTATCAAATGTGTCATGTCCTATCACTTCTATTTAGTAGGAAGCATACTCTTTTCTATAATTTCTTTCAGCTTGAAATCCATCCTATGATCAATAAGAAACTATTATAAGGTGGATTAGCTGGCACCAGATATTTTTTATGGTGATTTCCGTTACCATCAGAGGCATCAGTGCTTATAACAGAAGGCATCACATAGCAAGTCTTCTGTGATACTGTGATCTTCATTAGCTAAATACCATATTTTTAACGTATCAGATATTTGCGTCTAGTCTCATTTACACTCTGAGGAGCATATGACTACCAGTCTTGATTTGTTTGACTAGAGCCAGGAAGACTTGCCAGAAATCACACAACTGCCATGTGAAAGATCAAGGTCAGATCTAAGGGTCTGTTGTTTTTCTTCACTCATCATACCTTGATCAACTCTGAGTTCTAGAATGAAGTAAATAATCAGTCAGATGAGACCCTTGCTATGATTCACCTTAAATCAAGAAGAGGTTAAGGGAATATGAAAACACATATAATCCAGCTGATACTTCCGCGTAGTGAAACAGGTAAATATGGAGTAATGGTCTCTAAGAATGTCATCCAGGTTTCTGGAAGCAGTTGACTGCTGCTGAAGTCACACCTGTAAGTCAGAATGTGTTCTCTGCTGTAGGAATGGAATTGGACTTGTACGAAACTGAAATGATCCATGGTGAACTCCGGAAACAGATGCTTCCTTTGAGAGAATTAGATACATAACTGTAATTTTAAGCTTCATGGAATGTCTTAGGACATAGGGTTTGGATGTTTCTGACCAAATAGTACAAACATGTTTTTTCGTTGCTTAAGATAAATGCCTATATGATGGAGAGTGGTCTGAGCACATGGCTGGTTTAACCCTTTTCGTGATTAGTACCCTGAAAGCAAGGCTATGAAATGCTTGTCCCTAACTTTCTGATGTAATACCATGCTGGTGGATATCTGGTGGCTGATTCGCAGTCATATTCCTGATGTTAATGTTGGAAAGTTTTGAAAAATTTCAAGTCTCCCAAGTGCTGCTAATTCTTAATTGGTAACTATTTGCTTTTCTTTTATTTTTGTTTTGCTTTGCTTTTATTTCAATCAGTAAGTATTTGTTATGGGATTGTTCCATGGAAGACATCATTAGCATTTTTTTCCAATTTCTGTAACATTCTTATTGTGTTTTTTTGACATAGGCTTTTTAAAAATATCAATCATTTCTAATGGTAGTCCACCAAATTAATGTCTCATATATTGTCAAAATTGGTTTGTTCATCTTCCCATCCATAACAATATCTGTTTAATCTGGTCATGTAAAAAAGTGGTGAATTACTCATTTTAGGAAATACCTTTCAGCACCAGTATTTAGTGTATAGTCCACATCCAAATGCTAAAATCTTTCTAAGTTCAACATCATCAGTGATACATTTTAGGTAAAATTTATCCTTGTAATGATTTATTGATCATTCACTTTTTTTAATGGACTCAGTTTCCTATTTACAAAATGTGGATATTGAAGTAAAAGAACATTCTATCTGTGTTATCTCATGTTAGTTGCCATCATTAATTTACTTATTGAAAAACATTGCATTAGCTGCTCATTTTTAAAATGTGGTTCAATGGATCTAAGTATGATGTGTTACTCCTTTATTATTAATTTTAGTTAACATAATTAAGCTTGACCATCATGAAGGTGCCAAGCTCTACAACTGGGATTTAGGCATCCCTGTAAGACCTCTAATAACGTATTTGATAAACTGTGGTAAAAAGGTAGATTTGAGGATATGGCAGGCATTTTGTATAGCAGTTGAGATACCGTCATCCCTTATTGGATTGCCTAATTTTTAAGTCCTGGCTGCACACCCAGTTCCAACTTTCTGTTCATGCTCTCTCTGGAAAGCAACAAGGAATAACTCCCAACGTTGGTTGCTTGAACCCCTCAGGATAAGACTGAATTGCAATCCCAGTTCTTGATTTTGTTTAGCTCAGCGTTGGTTATTGTAGGCATTTGGCGAATGGACTAGCTACTGAGGAGTCTATCTGGCATTCTGTTTGTCTCCCTACCTCTCGAATAAATTGGGGGAAAAAAAGGAAAGATAGATTGATAGTTCACATTTTTTAAAACTTACCAGATTTTTTTAGGTACAATTCACTTGCCTTTGAATTCACCACCTTCCCATTTTTAAAAGAAATAATCAGTGTAAGCCACTGTTTGTTGGGTACCTGCCATGTACCAGAGACTTTCCAGGTATTAACATTAATGAAACTGGCAGTTGGTGTACAAGATACAGCCTACCACATAATGTCCAGAAAAGTTATAATATGTTGTTACAGACCTATATTTAGTAAGGAGGTACTCAGGGATCACATTGGGAGGACAAAGGTTTGATCTAGAAGGTTTCTGAGGTCTGGTCATCTCTGAATAGGTTTCTAGGAAACATGTAGGAATTCTGTGTTTTTCTCATGGGAAAGTTAGGCATATAATGTTCTGGTAAAGGAGATGGGTCAAGGACTAGCGTTGAGACTGGCCATGCCTAAATGAGAACATACAACTTGGTGCTGATGAACAGTTGCAACTGAGGCCAAATGGTGGAGAGTCTGTCCAAGAAGGCTTCAGTAGGCATGATTTTGCTTTACTGTGAGGTCATAAAGAAGGATGAGGTAATTTAAGTGATGTGATACTTGAATTAAATCACAAAGGATACCTGAGATTTTTATTTTTAAGGCAGGCCACAGTTTAGCTGGATAGAAGGAGCTGAATTGTAACAAAGATGTGCATAAGCAAAAACTGTGTTTATTTGGGAAAGAAATTTGAAATACCTTCAGAATGTAAGTAGAATAGAAACATATGTTGTTAAATCATGTCTTGAAAAGGCTTGAAAGGGAAGTTTATGAACAGATGCAATATGATGACTGTATATTCTGCTCCTTGTCCGGTAGGCACCTGGAGATACTAGGGGCACCAGTTTGAGAAGAAATTGAAACATGAGAGGTTTTTGAGGTAATTATAAGTGTGTTCTAGATACACAACTCTGGGTATTTTTGAACTGGAGAGAACTTGTGTTATAGACAGAAGCTAGGCACAGTGTTATAGACAATTATTTTTTATGCTTATTTAGCCAAAATTTTAAATAGAATTCTGCTCATCAGTTTGATCTTTTTGAGAAATAACCAACTATTTCTATTAGTAGAAAATTCAGAAAAAGATGGATAATGTAAGCAACGTGTGTTGGGAACGTAATATATCACTTGCGTGTACTAATTTACTTAATTATCTTGGCAAGATAGTCTGTAATATCCCCTGCCCCCACCCCTACCCGTTACAGGTTAGGAAATTGTGGCCCAGAGAGGGGTAATTGACTGCTGCATTCAGCAGGTAGTCTGCTGTTTTAGGCCAAGGCAGTCTAGCTCTTAAGTCCAGATACCATTGAAAATACAGTCACCATGCTAGTGAAGAGGGAGGTTGGGCAAGTGTTCTCTGTGTCTATTGCGTTTTTACACTTCAGTGATGCCAGATTTATAGAGTTGCTACCTCAGTCTAATTACAGGACATGCAGGAATCTCATGCTCATTTGTTCTCCATGATAACCCATGTCCTCTATAACCTTGAATCTACTTTAGTGGTAATCAGTTTTTAAACGAATGATGACTTCAATATAATGGTAGTTTGTTTCTGAGTTGTAGCAATCTGGTAGTCTAATTCAAGGGTATAATGTGGTAAGTTTAAACTTCTTACTTTCTAATTAGTACAGTGTACTCATAATAAGACACAAAGAAAGGTCAAAGAGCCAGGCCGGTGTCAATCATTGGTCATAAACACATCAGACTACTCAACGCCCTATCCAGGTGCCTGTCATTAAAGAGAATCTCTCATGTAATGGTGTTGGGCAGTATTGGTGAATGACATTCTTCTCACAATCCCAAGATGTTCATTGAAGGGCTTATGTTAAACTTACTTCTGCCGGAAGCTATTGAGTTGTTTTTAAAAATTAAGTTTGCTTGGAGCATTTGGAATGGTTAATATTTTGAAAACAAAATCCACATCAATTTAAAATATAATAAAACTATCCATCCAGGATAGAGTAGTAATTGCCAAGCATAAAATCACTGAGCTGTGGAGTGGCTTAAAGGACAGTTGGTGTTAGAAAGTACTGGATGGGATACTGCCATACAAGTAGTTCTAATGCTTAAATTATTGTACCTACTTGGTTGAACATGTAACTGAATGGCTAAAAATAAAAATTGCAGAAGTATCAGATTCAATCAATCTTGGTATTTTTCCCCTTATTCGCTCAGTCTCAAGTTAAAAATAAAATATGCCTGCCTCATTTGCCAGTGTGCTAGTTCGTAGGATTAACTGGAGTTCTCAACAGGAAAGCAATAGATATAGTAGCCGACATTGTGCGGTGGGTGAAAGCCCGGTGGAGATAATTATACAGTCACTCCCACTGTATTACCCTTCAAAGAAACTGAGCCTAATATTCTCCTCTTAGTCAATTTAACCAACTTCTAAAAAAAGTACAAGATATTATTTAGAGAATGAAATAGCTACTATATATAATCAGGAGGGAGAATTATAGCAAATTATCATACTCATTTGATAAGTGTATAAAGAGCTATGCTCAAAGCTTTGATTGTACCTCCTAAGTAATTGTACAATTGTACTGTCCTTTAAGAAGGAGAAGAGATAAAGAACTGCTTAAAAAGAGAGAGAGAAAGAGAGAGAAATCAATTTTATACTTGTTCAGTAAGATTTTCCTTCAGGGCACAGATTAAGTCTAATTTCATGCTCTGTGAGGATCAAGTGCACATTTGGCCTTCAGATGTTTAGTAAGGGTGATTGCCTTTTCAATAATAATGCCCGTGTATAAGCACAGATACCAGAATGAGGCTAAACACACATACACACACAGACACGTGTATTTTAAAATCCCCTACATGTGCATGCTGGTATGTGGTAGGTATAAACCTTATATATATCTCCATTGTTTGTATACCTGAACATTTTCAAAAGATAGAGTTTCGTGTAAGCTGCCCCCACTGCCTTTTTCCTAAGCTTCTCAAAAAAAAAAGAGCTCTCCGAATCTAATTGACCATGTTATTATTTTCATTATTTATTTTTCCCTTGGAAGTCAGAGAAAGAGGGAGACACACACACACACACTGTGAAAGCTAGAGGGAGAGGTCTTCCATCTGCTTATTCACTCCTCAAATGGCGGCAATGACTAGGCAGAAATGAAGCAGTCCAAAGCTGAGAGCTAGGACCTGCTTCCAGGTCTCCCACGTCGGTACAGGGGTCAAGGACTTGGGCCATCCTCCACTGCTTTCCCAGGGAGTAAGCAAAGAGCTGGCTTCGGCAGTAGAACAAAGTAGGGATGCAAACCAGTACTCTTATGGCATGCCAATGCCAGCAGGTAGAGGATTTATCTCTTATGGCACTATGCTAGCCCTGTCCACATTATTTTGTATAATGTATTTAATTATGTGTACTTGAGGCAAAGACAGAGGAAAATCTCGCGTGTGTCAGTTCATTGTTCATATTCCTGCAACACCCAGGGCTAGGACAGGCCAACACAGGGGCTTAGAACTTAATCCAAGTAATCATATGGTCCTGAGCCATCCAAAGTGGAGTCAGTACCAAACACCTGGCATTCCACTATGGAATATAGGTGTTACAAATGGCATCTTTAACCCACTGTGCCAAATGCCTGTCCTTGCCCACATATTTTAGAAAAGACCCGTAAATGACCTTATGGTTAATTTCTTTTTTTTCACCATAGGCAAAATGAGTGGCCCCTTATGCCATACCTAAACAATTTCAATGCTTAAGCATTTTCTTAAGTGTTTATAATATTTATATCCCTACCTTCTGAGTAAATAAATGATGACCTAATCACTGTTAGAAAAAGCCTGACTGCATAGTTGCTAAGAACAGTTATTCTAAAGATGTCACATTGCCTTTGATGCTATATCACATTCATCAAAATCGTGATAACACCTCCTTCTATAATATACACAGATTATCAAGGCTCTTGTCTCTCATATACTCATCTCATCATTTCTTAGATTCAAATTTATTCATATAATTAACATATATGACTGATTACTGTGAGTCAGATAGTTTTGTCTTTAGATGTGAACTTATATTGACCCATTGAATTAAAGACAATCCTGGAGATGATAGTGGACTCTTACTGTACTATTGCTCTTAGTGTCTCAAAGGACAGTTTCATGGGAATAAGTAATTGAAAGGTGATCCAGAGTGTTGAACTCTAAGTGTAAAATAAGCAAAAAATTAGAAATGCTTCCATTTGCTTCACTTGACATGGCTTTAAAACAAAGTGAGTTAATAATTTTAACCATTTAAAAATTGTGTTTATAATTGCAAGACAGATTTACAAAGAGAGACAGAGAAAGAGAAGTAGAAAAGGAGGGAGGGAGGGAGAGAGAAAGAGATGTTTCATCACCCAGTTCTCTCACTAAATGGCTGTAATGATCAGAGCTGGGCATATCAGAAAGTAGAAGCCGTGAGCATCTACTGGGTCTCCCACAGGGGCACAGGGGCTCAACCAGTTAGGCTATTTTCCACTGCTTTCCTAGATGCAACATCAAGGAGCTGGAGTACAGTGGGGACTTGAACTGGGACCTATAAGGATGTCAGAACTCTGACCCAAGCCATTTCTTGTATCAAGTATATGATTAAAAATATATATAAGAGTGCCATATCAAAATTTAAATGGCACTGGTTTTATTTCCATGAGTATAACAGTATTTATTCACTTTTGATTTGAGATGTAGTAAAGGCTTAGTGTTAGAGTTCTCTCTGGTAGGTTTGCTATTGGAATTAAGGGTCCCCAAATCTGTGAATCTGAATGGAGTGTGTTGAAATAATATTTTCAGTTTACCAAAATTCTAGAGAAATTGACTTAGTTCATTCAGCAAATATTGCACTAAATTGGGCTGAAATTTTATCTGTCCATTAAAATCAAATGTCCTTTTCTCTTGATTAGGGCAGTTACATTTAGTGATAGAAGTAGACACCCTTTATAATAAAGCAAATATCAAGATTGTGAAGGGATGTCACAATGACAACGCACAGCAGACCTCATAAAGCCAGGCTCTTGTTCACACTCACTGTTCACCTAGAATGAGAAGAGTGTTTTGAAGCATCCCAAACATTGCTGATTTCACTCCCTGAGGGGGAAAAAAAAGGAGCTTGATGGGCCTAGAGCTGGCAGACAGATGCTCTAGCCCCCATGTAACACAGTCAGTCATCCACAGGGCTCCACCTTGCCCTAAAGGTGCCGGGAAGCAGAGAGCTGCATGTACTTGAAGAGAAGCATCCATGACTACCTTTAGCAGCAATAGCAACAGCATTTCTATGTGACAAGCATTGTTGTATGTGCATGTCCATGGGTTAACCCTTTATCTTTGTGAAGTGGATATGGCCATGATATCCAGTATATAGAGGAGAACAAAGAGGTACACGTACTTGTACAGAAGAGGAACAACAGGAATTTGTGTGCCAGAACCCATAATTGACGCAAATGCATGTTTTAGATTGTAAAAGGAAGATGCAAACAGTCGAGAATGCTTCTGGGAAGAAAAAAGTAGATTAGGTGATCCCCAGGGATCCCTAAAATTTCGTCTGGCTATGCCTAAAATGATCTACAAAAATAGTGACATATTTCTTTTGGCGCCTCGTCTGAGGCCAGGAGCCCTCTCCTGAGCAGCACACTAGCTTTCCTGGTAGCTTAGCATAGTAGAGGAGTATTGTCCCAGTTAGCTGGGGCTGCCAGTGTTTCCACAGTATGCTTCAATTTGTGATTTATTTAAACTGTCCATTTTGGAAAATCTATAACCTATGTGAATGTAGAAGAGAGCAATGGCCACATTGCAAGTCAATTATCAGTGACTGCCACGCATGATCAAAACATGTCCAGTCTTGCTTGTTTGCACTTTGCATGTTAATCTGGCTGGTTGTCAAGCAGAGCTTTGAACTCAGACAGCAGCCATTAGATTTGTGGGACAAAAGGATAGTAAGAGAAAGCCAGTGAGCATTTGGCCCAAGTCTGCTGTGAAGGGTCAGAACGGACATGTGTAGGACAGGTTTGAAGAGCTGCTTGTGGAAAAGAGGGCACCTATAGTCAATGTTTCAGACCTGTCTTCAAGCCAAAGGTAGTTGGCGCAGCACTGTACCATCACTCATGGGATGTTCTGACAACATTGGTCGTGTGGTTTGGGGAGAGGGGGATGTGCTGATACATAGATAGATAGATAGATAGATAGATAGATAGATAGATAGATAATTGATAGATGATAGAATAATAGACAGATGTAGTTGCCTACCCTTCCCTTTGCTTAGTGAACACTGTCATCCATCCTGCTACTCAGATATCGTATTAATAATGACATCTGTGGTATGTTATGGGTTGGCGGCCTTCTTTGCACATACATAGGTACATGTCCAGGAAGAGCAGGGGAAACTGGCTAGAAAACCAGGCCTTCAGCATCCTCATGCAGCAACTGTTAGGTCATTTAGCCTCCAGTAGCTTTTTGAAAGACACATATAATAACCATCTTGGTGCCTCACAAATCTATTATAGCATTCACTTAACAAGTGTTCCTCAAGTGCTTTGAGCTCTCTGGATAGATGTGACTGAAATGTAAAATACCTTTCACTGCCTTATTTATTGCTCCAGCGAACACGCTATGTGCTGGCACCATTTATCTTCATTTTAATTTTATCTCCCACAAATATAGGCATTAATTTAAATCACATACAGAACATAACAGTTTTTATAGAGGCAAACTTATTCCAGTGTGCTGCATTTTAATATCGCACTTCACCATCTTTTCTCACTTGATTCAAGAATAGTATCTCTTCCTGCCTCAGCATTTAATCTTAGGACAACAGAAACTTTTCTCTGCATGCAAGTTCTTGCTCTCAAACTTTGTCCTTCTCCCTGCTTTGCTGTTTCTTCATGGAAAGTTATTTGAATGCATGGCACAGGTATACATTTGGAATTCTGGTTCTCATTTGCCAGGTAATCTCCCATGGTGGTGATGGTGGTGAGGGGAGAGTTTACCTAGCGAGGTAGATTTTACAGATGAAACTAATATATATTCAGCTTCAGATTCCTTTTCCAGTAGTAAGGATATAGCAAAATCGATGTCCTCTTCCAACTGAAAACTCAAGACATTTTTAGGGCACTCATGAGTTTCTGGTCATTTTTTCAATAAAGTGGAAACTCCCTCTTTGTTCTTTGTGATTGTTACATGTGAATCTTTCCCCTGGGAGGAAGCAGGCTCACTGGGCCATGGCTGTGGCTGTGAGGCATTCATTTTAGTTAATTCTAACACGCTAAGCACAAACAGCTTCCCCAAACATTGCCTGTGGTCTGTGAAGCTGTGGTCGTTCTCTGTCAGAATTGGGAATTGTCTGGGACCTGGTAGCATATTCGTGGAAACAGTGAAAACATCAGCACACCGATAAACCAGATGATATTTAAAGTCATGTCAGCCTCTCTTTAGAAGACTTCAGTTTGCTTTCCCTCCATTATTCTAAGTGAAAAAGTAAAGTTCCAGCTCTCTCAGCCTTCCAGTCTCTAGGTTTAGGACATCTATCATAATGTATAATTTGTTACGGTTTGCTTCCATTTAGGGTTTAAAATGCATCAATTGCAGCTCCTGTGCCCTCTGCTAACTTTCTTAGTTTTCATGAAGATTCATTTTTGAAGTTGAAAGGCAGGGAGACAGATATTTCATCTGCTAATTAACTTCTTAAATGACTACAATAACCAGGACTGGGTCACTTTATATCCAGGAACGAGAAAACTCCATCCCAGTTTCCCACGTTGTGGCAGTGCCCAAGTAATTGGTCCATTATGTGCCATCATTCCAGATGTTCTGTCAGGAAGCTGCATAGCATGAAAACAAACCAGCATTGGGCCCGGCGTCATGCCCTAGCGGCTAAAGTCCTCACCTCGAAGGCGCCGGGATCCCATATGGGTGCTGGTTCTGGTCCCGGCGGCTCCACTTCCCATCCAGCTCCCTGCTCACTTGGGGAGTGAATCTTCGTATGGAAGATGTTCCTCACTGTCTCTCCTCCTCTCTGTATATCTGACTTTGTAATAAAAGTAAATAAATCTTTAAAAAAGAAAAAGAAAAGAAAAGAAACCAGCATTGCCATATAGGATACTGGCACTGTCCAATACTCTGTACCACAAGGTTGGCTCTTGTTCTGTTCTTCTAATGACCTTTTGGGACAGGTGGCTTTATAATGTTCATGTTACAGAGGAGGAAATAAGGCCTGGAGAAGTGAAATGGGCTTCTTTTTCTGAAATCAGTCAGCTACTACATGACAAGGTAGGGATTTTGAATCCAGTCCACCATAACCAATACATCATTGGTATAGTTCTCTTTGGCATTGATTCTTGACCTCCTGCTTGATGCTGACTCTCCCTGAGCCCTTAGTCTTCATGGATTTATACATGACAAAAACATAGTTACCCTGGAAACTCACTAGCTAGAGTGGTAATCCACTTGTAGCACCATCATTCTAATTAAATTAGTATTGCTGGTGACATGGACTTCTTGAGTGAAGGATGCTGAGAAATGGGATCCCGTCAGTTGTTCTCATCTCTTGGTACCATTTAGGATCATTCTTATCTATTCTATAAAACCAAATAAAATTTTGATTTAGGGAAAAAGCTAAGCTTGTGTTTTGGGGATCCTGAGCATTTTGGGGATCCAATTTATTTTTTCCTGCTTTTTTATTGATTACATTGCATTATGTGACACAGTTTTATAGGCACTGGGATTCCCTTCACCCCATCCCCAAACCCTCCCCCATGGTGGATTCCTCCACCTTGTTGCATTACCACAGTTCAAATTCAGTTGAGATTCTTTCATTGCAAGCATTAACCAAGCATAAAGTGCAGCATCTTATTGTCCAGGTAAGTTAAACGGTTTCTTTGGGAGACCGTTTCTGGTCTGAAGGTAGAGCCGGCAGAGTATCATCCCAATCAATTAAAAGCCCCAACATAACATTAGTAACAAATTATAATGTTATGGAATTAATTGACATGGTATTGAGTAACCAATATGTTAAAAAAAAAAAAAGAATGCAAGTTCTGAACCACATGCTGTGACTTCTTCATTGACATTTCAATTTTAGTTTATATACAACCGGGTTCTATACACCTTAAAATGGCTATAGATTACTATTCAGCTGTCTCGTGTCTATTTTAATTTTAGTATTTAGTATTTAGTATTTAGTAGTATTTAGTGTTGAAGCATGATTTTGCTGAACCTGGCTGTTTTGGGGGTAGTCTAACTCTATAACTCTAACAAGACATATGTCAACAGTTTAGGTGAACAGTTTTAGGAGGGGTGTGCAGAGAAATCTTCAATACCCTAGTGAGGAGTAACTAATCTTTGTGTCCCACCTAGTGAGGTCTAAGTGTATCCACGCTGACCGTTTCCTGTCTGATTCTAAGCTTTCCTTGTTGTTCTCTGTCTATTCTAGATTGTTTGTTTTAAGGGGTTACTGGAGCGATCCTGATAGCCATTGCCAGAGAGGGTGGGGATCCAAAGTCGGAACCAGGCAAGGACCAGAGAAGGCTCCCCTCCCTAGTCCCGAAGGAAGTTTACTGTTCTGTTTCTGTGGACCGCTCAGGGCTCCTGGTTGTCATTCCGATGACCTTGGATCCTGCAAGGCAGGATTTGGACTTGTTCCAACCTATGTGGTAGAGCCAGATGGGGGTGGGTGACATCAGAGTTCTAGACCTCCAAAGGCACTCCAATTCCCTGTGGTCTCCTTTGCAGTTGGGATGTAGTCCTTGGTGCTCATACTGACAGTCCTTGGTGAGGATCTGAGAGTCTTCATGGTTGGGATATAAACCTCTTTCTGTCCACCTGCTCCACTCTTGGTCCCCCCGCTCTGCCCCCCTCCCCTTGTTGAGAGGTTGTCGATCCTGAGCATTTAGCAGTAGATGGAGCTGTGTGGAAGTACAGGAGAAGAAGATACAATGGATTTTTTCTTACCTTCTGAGTATCCCCTACGCCCAACATTCTGAACACCCAAAAAACTGACTTAGGACCCATATTTGACCTAGAGGTTCATGTTCTCTGTTTGGGTAATTGTTGGTTCACTTTAGGCTGCTGTTTTAAATCAAGACATGCTTCAAGAAAGAGGACAGCTCTCTGAGAGTCAATGTTTCTTCGATTTATCATGGAATTAGGAGTTTTCAGTTCAAACCATATGGTGAGTTGTTGAGGTCAACCCAGTGGTAACAGCTTAGATGAAAAGACATTAAACAAGTGGGTTGTCAGGTCACTTCCTGATTTAGCAAATGATAAGCTGGTGCAATATCGAGTTGGGGTCTTTCCACATAACACACATTATGAGAATTGTATTTTGTATTGGCTCTGCTATTTTATCAACTTTACTAATATTCATTTTACATGAGAGGTAGAAGAAATGGCTTATTTATTTATTTATTTACAGGGCTATTCTAGAGTGTTTAATTTTGAGTTTAGGATTCTAAAAGTGAGATCCATTTCTTCTCTCTCTTTCTCTGTCTATATATATACACACAACACACACACACACACACACACACATATAGACTAGCTTGAATATCTCAGAAAACAGAGCAACAGGAATTGAAAACACTAGATGTGAATTTTTCATGTTCTGATGCCAGACTGTTTTTGTCTTGTTAAAAAAATGTTATAGGTATATCTTGTCTTGAATGAGACTAATGGGTTGGGGAGCTCGTCAATAACGTTTTTCTAACGCCTTTGTTGTCGTTTAGCAGATATCCAGAAGCTGCCGTTCAAAATGGCAAAGAGGCGTATGTCTTCAGAAAACTTTATGCGTTTTATCTTGGTTTCTCTTTCTTTAAAATAATTTAAGATGTTGATTCAGACTCTGGCTGTACCGCTTACTGGTTGAGAACGGTAACTATTGTAGTCATTGTGGAGCCCCCTTTTTCCTCGGGAATAATGGAACAACAATATTTGTAATCAAGCTGAGTTGATGGGAAGAAATCAGTATGAAGCATTTTGTAGCTGCAGAGTGGTGATCTCACACAGGATAGTACTGATGCTCTGATGATCACTGAGCTATAACCTCATGGTCTCCAGGAACCCCTTCCCTACAGTGTCTAGTTATATAATATTGCTGTGTGTAGTAGTAGGGACTTGGCTGTTAACTTCTCAGGCAACAAATTGGGCCCGATGGTCAAGACACCACTTGGAACACACATACCTCATTTCAGTTCTGTGCCCATTATAATTTCACATTCTTAAAAATGGACACCCATGGAGGCAGTGGGTGGGCAATCTTGCTCTCTTTGTTTCTTACTTCCTTTCACATTAAAATTAAAGTACTTTAAGATTTTTTAAAAATTTTGTTTATTTTTATTGGAAAGGCAGATCAGATTTCTGGACAGCTAGAAAGACAAAGAGAAGGATCTTCCATGCCCTGGTTAACTTCCCAAATGTCTGCAGTGGCAAGAGCTGAATCGATGTGAATCTAGGAGCTAGGAGACTCTTCCAGGATTTCCACACAGGTCTAGGTGCCCAAGGCTATGAGCCATCCTCTACTACTTTCCCAGTCAATAAGCAGGGAGCTGGGTGGGAAGTAGAGCAGCAGGACACAAACTGTCATCCAAATGGAATCCTAGCACACATAAATAAATACATACATATATATATATATACATATACATATATAATTTATGAGTTCTAATTGTGTATATGACAAAACCAGACTTCTCATCCAGCTTGTTTTCTTTTAATCATGCCTTATCTTATATATTCTTCTGTTAATTAGATATAAGCTATGTATGATCTGAATTATAACTCATTTCCTACACTTAGAATTTCAAAATACATAGTGCTTAAACGTGAAGGGATATACATGTTTTTGTATACAGATATACATGTATGTATATATATGTACAGATATATACATAATAACTTGTATAAATATTTGTATAACTGTAAAAAATGTGTGCATTTGTTCTGGTTTGTTATTTTTATTCATTTGAAAGGCTGAGTGAGAAACAGACTGAGATTTTCCATCCACTGGTTTTTTTGCTCTGTAATAGCTAGAGCTGGGCCAAGAAAGAGCCAGGCGCTTCAACTCAGTCTGGGTTTCCCACATAAAGTACTTGCCCACTTCATACTGCCTGCCTGGGTAGATGTTAGCAGGAAACTGTACTGGGGCAGAGCTGGCCCTCACACTCAGGCACACCAATATGGGATGCAAGCATCCCAATCAGTTGCTTAAACACTGTGTCAAACACTCACTCTAACAAGTACTTTAGATAAATCCATGATTGTACCTACATATATGTTTCTCTCTCGATAGAAAGTCACTCTCCAGCATCTTTCTCAGCAGAAAGTTTGAAACCTAGATCTTAATTGTGGTGTAGTAGAGAAAAATATGATTTTTTGAAGTCAGTCTGTTGCCCTTGTACCGTTGGAATCTTTGAGTAGCACTTGAATCTCACTCAAAGCAAAAGTACAACTATAGGTTTTAATGTTAGCTTCACTCTTTAATAAATAGAGTAGTTCTTTTCCCCAACTACCCTGAAGAGAGAACGGGACACTTGAGTACCTGCCAGGTGTTTATAATAACCCATGTCCAAGCTAGGTGATAGTAATTACCTCTGTTCCCCTTCCATTTTCCTGTTGCTTTAAAATCTTGATTGAATGTATGGCAGCCAAGAGTGTGGGTCTTTAATAGCTGAAACATATAATTTATTTTCCCCCAGATGTTTTTTATGAATTGTGTCCCCTTTTCCTAAGACCACTCCTTCTATATGTATGCATTTTTCTTTATAAAATTTTCTTCACCAGTCCATGTCATGTTGTAACTTTAGTTATTGTAACGATTTAATCCTGAGTGAAGGGACAGATGTGTGTGTGTGTGTGTTTGTGTGTGTGTGTGTGTGTGTGTGAGAGAGAGAGAGAGAGAGAGAGAATATCTAAAGGAAAAATACTTTTTCACTTTAAGGAAATTAACTTTTCAGAGTCATCCTCTCATGCTTGCTTTGGCAGCACATATATATAGTCATCCTCTTGGGTTTTTTTTTTCTTCTTTTTTTTTTCTTTTCCCCCATTTACCTCAGTTTTATCTGTCCAGTTGAGGAGACCACATTTCACACTTGCTAGTTGAAACTTTTGTTTTACAGTTCTGAGTTAGTTCCTCTCTGCCCTTGGTACACTGAGTCACAACGTGACCACCAGCTGCCTGTGCTGCCGTTGCACACTCTGACTTGGATGAAATAGCCAAGGTCCAGCTTTGGAAGTGTTTTCAGAAAAAGGGGGATCCCTTTCCCCAGTATGAGTTTCTTTCAGTGGCATAGTGTAACCTAGGATCATCTCTAAGCCTGGCTCAGTTACAGCCTAAATGGAGTTTTGATTGTAGAAGATCTTTCAATGAAATGTATTTTCTATAATCAATTACCTAAAAAAATTGTGATTGTAGAATAAAAATAAACTTATGATAATTTGCAAACACTTAACTTACTGAGTAATACCAGAGAGGGAAAGAAAAGAGGCTGGGGGCCGAACTGACCAGCATTTGCAAATGGATTCCAGGAATGTGGCTGGAATTGCCAAAGCAATCATAGAATCCTGCCAAAAGCATCCCCTGGGATTTTGCTAAGGTTGGGGAAAGCCAGGCCCAGGGAGCTGTGTCTGTGAATATGCTTTAAAACTGTATTATCAACTATGTGTTGGGAATGAACATTACATGTGAGATAGACTACCTTCATTCTGGACCTTCTTGTACCCAGTCTTCATGACAGTGAGTTATCTACTATTTCTTTTTTTTATTCATTTTTATTACAAAGTCAGATATACAAAGAGGAGGAGAGACAGAGAGGAAGATCTCCCGTTCAATGTTTCACTCCACAAGTGGCTGCAGTGGCTGGAGCTGAGCCAATCCGAAGCCAGGAGCCAGGAACTTCTTCCAGGTCTCCCACATGTGGGTGCAGGAACCGAAGGCTTTGGGCCGCCATCAGCTGCATTCCCAGGCCACAAGCAGGTAGCTGAATGGGAAGTGGAGCCACCGGTATTAGAACCAGTGCCCATCTGGGATGCCGGTGCGTTCAAGGTGAGGACTTTAACCACTAGGCTATTGCGCCGGGCCCTAGTATTTCTACTATTTCAGATAGCAGATGGGAAATAATGGTGCCATACTAAATACTTGACTTGCTATACATCAGTTTCTTTCAACACTGAACATGCTCATTCCCTGTGTCTCCTTGTCAATAAGATTGAGCTGCAATTAAATTGCATTAAAAGAAATCATTTTTAAAATAAAAATATATAAATATTTCTGATCAGGAACTAATTTTTATTAACAATCCTACATCCCAGTAGACTTGAAAAAACATCAATAAGAGCTCAAGTTTCAACCCTTATATGTACATAGCATAATGTTAAAACAGCTGAATTGACAAGATACTGAATTGACAAGAGCTATTTTGCCAAAAGGCAGCATCATTTTTGATACTTCCCATGAGAGTAAGTACTATTGGACTTATTTTTTAACAGATTCTTATCTCAATTAAAAACTGTGTATGACCTAAAAATGCCTTCCTGCATTTAATTATAGCATTGTCTGTATAAAGTGTGAAGACATTTCTGGTAGCTTTCTCTGTTGTCTAATTACCCTTACCAAACCTCTTAGGGGATGATTGAAACTTTGTATAAGGTATTTGGGTAGTTCCTGGCTTATTGAGAAAGACGTTATTTCTATTGTTCTCTGTTTACAGTAGGAAGATAGGTCTTATCAGCTATATCCTAAAGTGTGAGGAAGTCGCTCACTTGCTGTGTCATTAACCCAAGTAGTCCAGCTTCTTGAGTGCTTGTTAGGACAAACCAGCTGAGATTTCATGGCACGCCGTAGGGCTACGGTCCATAAGCACTCTCCCATTTTTGGAAATCTTTCATCTCTGCACTGGAATCTTCTTAACTGATACAGTCAGACCCACCCATATCATCTAGAAAGTTCTTGTTTGTGACTCTAGTCACCTGAAATACCTTCACAACCACACCTAGATGTTGGTTCCATTAAGGAGGAACCCAAAAACTATTAATGTGTCAGAATGACCACAGGATACATTTTCTGCAAAATGTGGATCTGATGTTTGAGGGTAAGAAACCAGAATATCAGAAAAGGTGCAAACAAAACTGTGAGACTGTGGTATGGTTAATGGAATTGTAGCTGGAGGTGAGAATGAGTCTACAGCCCAGTCTGCCTTGGAAACGCTGGACTGCAATGAAGCTGCCTGGCAGCTCTGGCAGAGTTCAGTTCATTACCTGTCACATTGTGAACATGAGCTGCAATTTTGTACTGTGCTTAGAATCTGCTTTGAGATTAGAGGCCTTTGAGTCAGGTTAATGTTCCTCATTCTTGCTGTAATTGGTCAATCTTTTAGCCCTGATCCTCAGTTATGGACCAAAGCATTCACTCTCGCCTGTCAAGATAGAGGCATTTAGTCGAGTTGAAAGATTTCAGACCCCTTGTTGGGCTCTCCCATAGATTTTCTTCTCCTTTGGTGTGACTGTGATACCACCTCTGTGGCCCCAGGTTGTACCCAAAATCCTAGCATCACTTTGCTCAATTTTATCTGCTTAAACATGCCTCTGAACATGACCACCTTCTTCTAGCTGTCACATGCAGGAAGTTCAACATCTACTCCTAGTCCCATTTGCCTGTTTTTTTGTGTGTGTGTGTGTCTGTTTCTCCTGTGTCCCTCTGGTTCTGTTAGTCTTTCTTTTGTGATCCAACTTGATGTTTCTGTTTTCCCATGCTTCTCACCCTCGACCTTCTTTCTACAGGCTTTCTTCATAATGTCACTTTATGTACCTGTCCCTGCTGAGAGTGTGGCACAGTCAGTCATCTTAACAAGTTTCCAAGGTTATTTCATACCACACTGCCTTGGTTTGCTTCCTGCCTTTCCAAAAGCTTCTGAATTATGAAGCTCCTAGTGTTTCTCTTTGGGGAAAGTGTAGGTGTTGTTTTTCATAAGGCCTATTCTTGTTCCATTTGCCACATTTGATTTGGATGTCTCTAACACCTGTGGCCTTGCCTGTGGACACTGATAAACTTGTTCCAGCAAACTTTTTTTGCACTCCATATTGGATGCTTTTAACTGGGAAGTCAGTGCTCAAATTCCTGTCTTTCCATTATTGTCAGTCTTATCTCCTAGACCTTGCACTAATTTATTTCTCTTCAACTGTAGTAGATCGATATCATTTATCATAAACTATTGATAATACCCTCATAATTGGTGTTCTTGTAGTCACCTCCTACCCTCACCCATCTATGAAGCTACTCCTAAAAATGCAGATCTGACTGTATTGTTCCCTGACACTTAACTCCTTAGCCCTAGAGTTGGTTCCATCATGGAGGAACACAAAATTAACATGTCAAAATGACCACATAATATAATAACCATGATTAAAGAAACAAATCTTGAAGTCAAGTAGAAATGGGTTTGAATCTCCCTCATATGCTAGGTGATCTTGAGCAAATACTCTTAACCACTTATCAGTAAAATACCAGTAGTCATAGCAATTTTCTTAGATGTCACATGCCTATTACTCCTCCTGTTATTGTGGGATCCTATACTCTACCCACATGCTGACTTTCTTACATCCCCAATGGCATATTCACGTACTATCTTCTCTAACTCTTATTTGTGCCTCCAGCCCCTGAGTGCTTCAACATAGGAATAGCTTCTTAGGAAACGTTCAGCAGCCTCCCCTAATTTGATTCAGAAGTTCATATGGTATTTCTCCTGAAATTCCTAATCCCTGTGCCTTCTACCCTGTAAATGTTCATTTACTCACCACCTGCTTCTTCCAAACCACCAGCCAGTCTCTAGCCCATTGTAAATTCCACGAAGAGATTGGCCAGTGATTTTGACAATATTAAGCTGCCAATCCCTTGCTACTATCGATGAGTATGGTGTCTAGCAAAGATTGTGCAATCAGAAAATACTGATGATTGTTTATTAGGTGACCAGTGCACATACATTGCCAACAAAATGGTCAGAATCTTTTTTTTTTTTGAGATTTATTTAATTTTTTTTTTTTGCGAAGTCAGATATATAGAGAGGATTAGAGACAGAAAGGAAGAGCTTTCATCCGAAGATTCACTTCCCAAGTGATCCTAACAGCTGGAGCTAGGCCAATCCAAAGCCAGGAGTCAGGAGCCTCTTCCGAGGGTACACTGTCACAAGTCACTGTCCTTGACTGCTTTCCCAGGCGACAAACAGGGAGCTGGATGGGAAGTGGGGCCTCCAAGGTTAGAACTGGCACCCATATAGGATCCTGGGGATTCTGAGGACGTTAGCTGCTAGGCTACCACACTGGGACCACGATCAGAATCTTATGTGGGAAAAAGCACACTGTGTAGTTCTGTGACCTCTGTAATGACGCCATGGGAAACTGACTGCTTATAAAGAGCTGTTTACACAGTCAAATCTAGGGAAAGCCCCAGGAGAAGTCCCTTTTCTTGACCACAATGTGCTGTTTTCTCTCTTTCCTCTTGAAATCTTAGTTTCAGCAAAGCACCATTGTTATCCCTTCCCCATCATCATACTACTAGGAGGATGAACTGTGTGCCAAGGCCCTAATCAATGATCACATACTATCTGGAGTAGGAGCAAACAGCAAAGGTGTTTTAGTGTTATATGGAAGGAAGTTTCTTGGTATATAACTGACAACCATTCATGGAGTGCCTCAGCATGTTCCCTTCAAGCTCTGGGCGGGATTTTTTTTAACACTTCTGTATGTTGAAAGTGCACAATTTTTAAAAGGAAACATGGCCCTCTTCATTAGCTCCTTGCACCTCACGCTGAGTCACAGATGAGAGAGAATTTGTAGGCGGTGGAGCTGCAGGAAGAGTAATTCTGTCACTTACACTTGCAGGCTGTTATGCTTTCCAGAAAACTTTTTCCGTAGGTTGAGAAAGTGATTAATCTGCTGTTAAAACTGACAAAGAAGGTTCTCTGATAAGAGACAGAATTAAGTGAGGGATTTTTTTTTTTAACTAAGCTCCTCTTTCCAGTTTTAAATAAAAAAACAAACCTAGATTTTCTTTACTTTTTAATTTAGGGGGCCTGTAATATGAATTTCCTTGTGGCTTCCAAGCATCTCATCACATTTTATTTTTTAAAAAATTAAAAAAATTTTGAGGACAAGCAAGAAAGAGAAAGCTTCCATCTCTTGGCTCATTCCCCATATGGCCATGTTCAACCCAGGTTAGGGCCTGGCCAAAGCCAGGAGTCTGAGGCTTCAAACAGGTCTCCCAAGTGAAGGTGGGTGCCCAAGTACTTGGGCCACCTTCCACCATTTTCCCATGCACAGTAAAAGGGAACCAGATAAGAAATGGAGTAGCCAGGATTCTAGCTAGTGACCAAAAGGGAAGCTGGAATCACAGGCTGAGGCTTACCTGGCTATGCTGCAATGCTGGCCCTTCACAGGACAGTTTCTATTAAAGTGTCTTTTATTTATTGGAATAGCTCATTATTCATATTTTTTATCTAAATTATTCATAACTACATCCTATTCCCTTTTTAAAAATTCTTTCACTTTCTGTGTTTGAGATTTTTTTCTTAATACTTTCCTACCAACGTGCTCCTTAATATAACTCTCGTCAACCTGTCCTCCCTCCCTCCCTCCCTCCCTCCTTTCCTTCCTTCTCTCTCTCACTCTCCTTTTTTTTTCTCTCTTTATTAACATTAAAAATAGTCCAGATGTGACATAGCAGGTTAAACCACCAGCATCTCATAGGTTACCAGCTTCTATACAGGCAGCTGCTAATGACCTTGGGAACAGTACTGGAGGGTGGCTCAAGTATTTAGATA
Organism: Ochotona princeps; assembly: GCF_030435755.1. NCBI lineage: Eukaryota > Metazoa > Chordata > Mammalia > Lagomorpha > Ochotonidae > Ochotona > Ochotona princeps. Next base: position 98,123,300 of record NC_080834.1, on the reverse strand, counting down.
CCTGCCACCCACTTGGGAGACTGAGATTAAGCTCCTGGCTCCTGACTTCAGCTTTCTTGGAACTAGCCGTTGCACCCATCTGGATCATGAACCATGGATAGAAGCATTTATATTCTCTCCCTCCCTCTTTTCCCTCCTTCCCTTCATTTCTACAACATTGCCCTTTAAAATCAGCGGATCCATGTAAGAAAAAAAATATTGATCAAGATTCTTTAAGTCCCTCCTAAGATTTAAATTATTCCCTCCCTGAGGAATTCCATTTATATATGCCTCACCATTTTTATTTTCATTGAACAAAACATAACTACCAGACACATTTAAAAAGTTATTCATTTTCTTTATTTTTTTCTATTTAAAAATATTGTTCCACCCAGAACTGACAAATATCAGTTTGATCTTTTCAGGTGCCCAATATTCAGCTGATAATAGAGAGAAGCAAATAAATAAATAAATAAAGTGTGTGGTATAACCTTTTCATTTCTTTTTTTCCTCGAAGTCTGCAGGGAACCAGTGACACATTAGAGAAACTAGAGTCCTCTACCAGTGACAGTAGTAGGTTTGAGCTTCTTGGGCTTGTGGCTCTTAGCTTGTTGAGGCCTGTCAATTTTTTGCATGCCTGGGAAAGTAGGTCTAGATTGAGGAGTAGCTCTGGCTTCGTTTCCTCCCAATGAGGAACAGGATATACAAAGAGAAGAGTCCCCTTCTCTAACTCAGTGCCCAGCAGGGAGGAATTGGTATTCTCCCTTTTGGTCCTAAACCTTAGCAGTACATATTGCTTATGCTCCTAGGCTACAAATCTGAGTTTTAAAATTCGTGAGTTAAAAATGTCAGAATTGTTTACAACTGAAAATCTGCTAACTACCATGGAACATTTATATGCGTATTTTGTGTAAAAAAAATGGAAAACAAATAATGAACTTGTTTTATATCTGAATTGTCTGGATTGTTTCTGTCCCTTTATTAAGTATATGTGAAATATATGTCAGGCTTCAGGTAAGCTTGTACCTATATATTTGTTTGTATATAATCAGATCTATAGAGACAGCAGTGTTTTTTTGCATAGTAATCCTGTTTGATTATTCATCAATCTTCATTATTTTGTAATATAAATTGTTTTTTTGGAGGGCTCCCGGGGTCAGGCCAAGATATAAAGAAAGACCTTTTACATTCTACTTTCTTTTCTTTTTTTAAATATTTATTTATTTCTATTGGAAAGGCAGATATACAGAGAGGAAGATCTTCCGTCCGATGGTTGACTCCCCAAGTGACCGCAATGGCTGGAGATGAACCAATCTGAAGCCAGGAGTCAGGAGCTCTTCCAGATCTCCCACAGGGGTGTAGGGTCCCAAGGCTTTAGGCCATCCTCAACTGCTTTCTCAGGCCACAAGCAGGGAGCTCTGGATGGGAAGTGGGGCTGCCGGGATTAGCACCAGCGATCGTATAGGATCCTAGCGAATGTAGGGAAAGGACTTAAACCACTACACTGTCACGCCGGGCCCACATTCTACTTTCAAGTAGAACAAGTTCACTACTACCTAATGAAGGGGCTGTATGAGGTTTTCTTCAGTTTTTAGAGTAACATGGAATAACTTTCAAAACAAGAGCATACTCTATTTTTTTGTTGTTATCATTGAGGTTAACTGTTTTAATTTGATTGCAGTATTTTGAAGTGAGGAACATTTTAACCTGACATTTTTAAGAGGAAAAGGTTCTATAATATTATGGAAGCATCTCTCTCTTAACTAAATGCCAGCAATGAAATTTAAACCAAAACATAGTCATGAAGCTATGGTAATGAGATATGATTATAGTTTAGTGGGAGACAAAAAGCGCTGCAGGGAACAGTGTGAGTACAGTAAATTATGAATCGCTGCTAAATAGGCCTCATTATTCTACCACTCACTTATCTTTAATTGACATTAAAAAGGAATCTGAAGAACTTGGTGAAGTCTATAAAAGACAGCTAGGTATTGGATTACTAAAAATCATTGGACAATCTGTTCTAAAAATCAAATGGATTTGTTAGTGTGTAAGCTCCATAAACAGTACTTTCTTCACATGTGCTTCTTGGAAAAAAAGTATTTGTGAGAGAAAGGAGGTACAGAATCCTGGGCAACAGAATATGTGACAGTCATCTGTGAAGTCTTCCTCCTTTCTAGATATTTCCAACAAAACAAAATGGACCTTCAAAGTGCTTATAAGAACACTGACTTTCTACAAAGGGCTAGAGCATAAGAGGGTATTTATAGTGATTATTTTCATGTTGTTACACTACAGTCTGCAAAACCAGAGTGCCAGATGCTAAATTCTATCAACATAATGCATCTTTAATTAAATATTATATTTACAATACAATTAATAATGCAGTCTGTTTCCATAACCTTATTAAGAAATTACCATAATTTTTGTATAATAGGCTAATAAAAAGGCAGTATGTTTTGAAACAGCCTTTCCTAAAGTGGTTATGTTTTTTCTGTCTGTTCAATTTTGAATTTAAATTAAGAGATTATAGACCAGAATTATCTGATGCAATTTGCTTGAAACTTTAACTTGATAAGGAATGTTACAAAATCTAGCAATACTCTACCTCTTTTCTTAGTCTTTAGCGAGCTCATTCCCTAAGAGTATAAATGAGTAATATATAATTTGCGTCATTGCTTTGTGCTGCTGCCCTCCTCCAACATCTAAAAACAAAAACAAAAAACCCAAGCAAAACCAAAGTGATCATTCTAAGCATACAGTGCATTGGGCTGACTTGGTTCCTAATGAATGGAAGGTCAGGCTTCTGTTTCTGTGGCATCCTTGATGCTTTTTTAATTTTCACAATGTGTTAAACATGGTAATTAAATTCCCTTAGAAGTCTTCAGAGGAAAGAATTGCAAATTACCCTTCAGATGCAAAAAACATGTTGACATTCAAAAATAGTATTCCCCTTTTAAAAATATTTTAACCGATAGGTAAAAATTTTGTGTATTTATGGACTACAAGATGCTATTTCCGTACATGTATACATTGTATAATGTGAAAATCGTGGTAAACTTATCTGTCTCCTTAAACCTTTACCATAGCCAAAAGAAAGGATTATGAATGTCTTCATGAAAAAGAAATAATAAACAGCAAATCTGCTATTGTGTTTTAAACTGAAAAAACTGTATAGAAGTGCCTAGAGATGTGACAATAAAACTGTTTTCAAACTGTTTTTTTCAAGAAGGTTTCAAATGTCACCCCAGTTAAACAGAGGAAATCTGCATCATATGTGTGTGTTCATATTCTTAATGAAACAACAATCCCCTCTATTCAGAAAGTAATTGCTCACCCTATTGTGTATTTTTAAATTTTCAGTACTTTAGTGTCCCTCCCTCGCCCTTCCCTTGTCCCAAGAGGTGTCTCTTAACTCTATCAGGTTAGTTGTCAGCTAAAATTAAACCCAGATGCTACCCTTTGCAGTCTTTGCTGGTCTCGTTTTGCACTCTTGTTTCAGGTAGTTGCCTTCATGCTGTATGGACTGGGGCACACAAAACCAAGGTAGCCTCAGAGTCTGTATTCAGATGCCAGCATTAGCTGGCTGTAGGACCTTGGAGAAGCTGCTTAAATCATCATCCTTCTGTTTCCTTAGTTACGAAATGGTGATAAAACAACTCTTCCTCAGTTATACATACAACATTTGGATGAGGACTGACACATATTATCCATCAGGCATTATTGTATTCCTAGCGCACTTGCTTGCTCTCCATAGACAGTGTGGCCTTTGGTCTGTCTCTGTTTACATCCTTTGTTGGATCTCTGCTCCTCCTGATCCAAAGCAGTCACAAGCATGCACACTCAGCTGTTGGTGGTGTATTCCTCTGTGGCCATAAGACATAGCCTGGAGTGCCACTCTGTGTCTGCCAGACTGGGAACAATCCATCTCAAATCATAGTGTCCTTTTGTGTGTCGCTTCATACTTGCAGCTATATGTTGTAGGTATTTACAAGCTTATGTTGCATCCTTGGTGGCATGGGGAGTCCTTGAGTCCAGGGATCTTTGATCGTACATGTCTCCCTACTCCCAAGAGCATGGTGACATGTGATGATCCCTTACACATATTCAGAGAAGGGGAGAACAATATTCATGTGTATATTGACATATATGTATAACTTTCATATTTTTGCACCAGAATAAATATAGCTTTAACTTTTAAAATTTCAGAATAGTTTAAACTTAACAAGCTACAGAGTTCCCTACATCCCTTACCCAGCTTCCCCTGTTGTTGACCTCTTATGTTAGCTTGCTATATTTGTCACAATCTGAAAGCCACACCCAACTTCCCATTTTCATTAACTTTATGAAGGCCCTCTTTATCTTAAGTGATACCTTTTTTCCATAGATATGACAGACTGCCTCTCTCTGTATGTACTCTTAGCACTTCTTGGCATTGGCCAAATTAAGGCAACCAGAATAAGAAATACATTTGTCCATCTGAGCACTATTCAAATTCCTCTTATGTTTCCTCCACCCAAAGTGACATAATCCTAATGAAAACGAAATGTATCACAAACAAAAGTGAAAGAAAATGTGTTATGTCTACCATATGAATGCTATTTTTGTCATGATAATTCAGTTGACTGTTGATGAGCATGGAAGTCACACACATGAACATGAACTTTATACAGAGCATGAAAGAAGCTAATCGTCTGAATTATTTGGTTGTTAGTGGGAGTTATAGGGCAATAGCTAACACTCTGCAACCTTTATTACTACTGTGTTTTTAAAAAGATAATACACTGGGCCCGGCGGCGTGGCCTGGCGGCTAAAGTCCTCGCCTTGAAAGCCCTGGGATCCCATATGGGCGCCGGTTCTAATCCCAGCAGCTCCACTTCCCATCCAGCTCCCTGCTTGTGGCCTGGGAAAGCAGTCCAGGACGGCCCAATACGTTGGGACACTGCACCCGCGTGGGAGACCCGGAAGAATTTCCAGGTTCCCGGCATCGGATCGGCGTGCACCGGCCCGTTGCGGCTCACTTGGGGAGAGAAACATCGGATGGAAGATCTTCCTCTCTGTCTCTCCTCCTCTCTGTATATCTGGCTGTAATAAAAAATGAATAAATCCTTTAAAAAAAGTAAAAAAAAATAAAAAGATAATACACTGGGCCCGACGTGATAATGTAGTGGTTAAAGTCCTCTCCTTGAACATGCTGGGATCCCATATGGGCACCGGTTCTAATCCCGGCAGCTCCACTTCCCATCCAGCTCCCTGCTTGTGGCCTGGGAAAGCAGTCGAGGATGGCCCAAAACCTTGGGACCCTGCACCCCTGTGGGAGACCTGGAGGAAGTTTCTGGATCCTGGCTTCAGATTGGCTCATCTCCAGCTGTTGTGGTCACTTGGGGAATGAACCATCGAACTGGAAGATCTTCCTCTCTGTCTCTCTCCTCTCTGTATATCCGCCTTAGCAATAAAAATAAATAAATCTTAAAGAAAAAGATAATACTCTGACATAAAGTTTTTTAACATCCTGTGTTCCACAATAAAATTTTGGTTGCATTATACTTTACTACTGAAAACTTGTGAGACTTAGAGTACTTTATTTTTATAGATTGGGGCTACTTAATTATGTTTTTAAAATAAATCATGAAAATGATAGTTGCAAAAATTTCATGGGACACTTTATTGGATGTTTTTAAACTGTAGATTTATATCAAACTAGGTTTTGAATTGAAGACATAAAATGTACATTTTGCATAGTTCTACTTGAAGACAATAAGTTCTCTGCTCACATTTTTGCTTGCTTTTGGTTTTATCTCTGCTATTGTAGTCATTAGTTATTTTTATTTTTTATTTTTTACAAAGTTTTATTTGTTTTTATTGCAAAGTCAGATACAGAGAGAGAGGAGGAGAGACAGAGAGAAAGATCTTTTATCCGATGATTCACTCCCCCAGTGATCACAATGACCAGGGCTGTGCCAGTCTGAAGCCAGGAGCCAGGAACTTCCTCCAGGTCTTCCATGTGGGTGCAGGATCCCAAGGCTTTGGGCTGTCCTCGACTGCTTTTCCAGGCCACAAGCAGGGAGCTGGATGGGAAGTGGAGCTGCTGGGATTAGAACCGGTGCGCATATGGGATGCTGGTGCGTACAAGGCGAGGACTTTAGCTGCTAGGCCAATGCACTGGGCCCTCATTAGGTGTTTTGATTAGAATTATTTCCATGTGTTATTTTTGCTTCTGTTATGCTGAACAGAACTCTCATACGTAAACTTGAATTGCTTCTCATTCTTTGTTGCTGAGTGACATTTCATTCATGCCAAGGCAATTGCATTATCACTGATACTGCTACCTGGTATTGAATGAAACAGTCAAAATGCAGTTCATTTCATGATATTATTTTGGGTTATGCTGTTTTTTCTCTTGCTTACATGTAGAACATCAGGAAACCTTTCATTTCCATCTATATTTCTAACAGTACAGTGGTTTCATTAAAAAAAAATCCATTCTTAGAGAACAGTTATTTCGGTTTTCTCGTACTCTTGGGACAACCACAGTGCAAGCCACAAGACAAACTGTTGCTCAGTACCTAGATTGTAAGAGGCTAATAGTATCGAGAGGTAAAGAGTGACAGACTTTAACATGTATCCACTCTTCTGCTGTATCCCAGGACAGGACTTTACTAACTCCACACTGATGGTCATTCATGGCCCTTAAGCCCTAGTTCTAGTTGATCAAATTATAGCCTTAGGGTAAAGCATGCACTGCAGTTTGGTTCTATTGTCATTGTTTTTCTTTAATATTTACTGTCCTTTAATCCTGAAAATCATGTAGGAATCACAGGTCAGACTTTAAATTTTATAACCATAGAAAGATTAAGTCTTTGAATTTTGGATGGAAGTGAAATGACATAACCAACTTACATAGGTTTTCTGTTAAGACATGGGTGGGAATACCAGAGTGCATGGATTTTCCAAATGAGTAAAATACTCCCTGTCCCAAAGGATCCATAGGCTTCTACATGTGAATACCATCACTTAATTCGAGTGTAAGGACTGCAATTTTAACACATTCGGATTTCATATATCCACCCCAGTTTGAGGACTTAGATCATGTTTGACAACCTGTTTTGAAGTGTAGTTTCATAGTTTGCACAAAATCAGCCATACCAGTTGAACTCTTTTTTTTTTTTTTTGGCATGTACCTGTAATAGGAAATCCAAGTACACAGCATAAAGATGCTAAGAAAGGGCGCTAAGGGATAGCCATTTCTCTGTTTAAGTCCAGGGTTAATGCTGCGGCAGGTTTGTTCCTTCAAACCCTCTGTCACTAGTTACTCTGTCACTTTTGCTTTCTGGCCTGGATTGCTGCAGTAGCTTCCAGGTGACATCCATTTATGCCTTGTATAATCACGTGGCTTCAGGTGACTATGCCCCAATACAGCTCTGATCGTGACATTCTACAACTGGCTTTTGTAACAAGATACCTGTTATATGTCTGGAAGGAATGTAACCACGATAATAATAATGAACAGCCGCCATACACAATTGTTATTAGATGTTGCCTCTCAGATATCAATTGTTTTGAAACAAGATGTCTCTGGAGATTCAGCATCACAAGACTTCAGTGAGGCCTTAGACATGCATCTGATTGAGCGCATGTTTTATAGTTTATTGGAAGATTATCTGATATACATGAGAAGGGAGTTTGTGGGAAGTTGCCATTTTGCTAGAAGTGAATGCCTGGCATTTTGATACACTATGTGCCTTCTCAGATTTTTGCTGTGAGAAATATACTTTGTCAAGAAATTATAATTTAGGACAGTAGAAAAAATATGATGTTTTGCATCTTGGTCTTAGTTTTAAAATTAAATATATAAAATAAGCAGAGATTGTTGCACTTGAGTGTTCATGTCTGTTAAAGCAGATTGACTACTTGGTTACTGCACTATAAACAGCTTTCCTGAAGAATTTTTAAAGTTGTCAATCTTTAATGTAATGTTAAACGAAAAAATAATTTTGAAAGCTGTGCATAAGCAGCCTTCACATTTAAAAACCCATACCAACCACACACACACACACACACACACACACACACTTGCACACACAGAAAGAAGTTTCTTAATCAAGTTAGATAAATGTAACAGTTATTTCCAGTAAAGGTGGATATTTTGGGGTTTTTGTTTGTTTGTTTGTTTGTTTATGGTTTATTTTTACTTATTTGAAAGGCAGAGTTAAAATGAATCTTCTCTCCTATGGTTCACTCCCATGTAGTTCCAATATCTGGGTCTGGTCCAGGGCAAAACTAGGATCCAGGAGCTTTTTACGCGTCTTCTACAAAGTGGCAGGGCCCAAGTACTTGGAGTATATTTTGCTGTTCTCTGAGATACATTAGCAGAACTAGTTGCAAAGTGGTGCACCTGAGATTGTTGTGCCTGTGTGAAATGATGCTTTAAAAAAAAAACAAAACTGTTTTTTGCCATAGTACTGACCTTTCACTAAAGTTTGCAATTATGCTTTTTCATTTTCTTGATCAATCTTTCACAGTGCAACACCAACCTGCATTCCCACCAGCGGTGCAGAAGGGTTCCTTTTTCTCCACAACTTTGCCAACAGGTGTTATTTGTAGTTTTCTGTATATGGACAATCCTTTCTGGTGTTAAGTGGAACCTCAGCGTTGTTTGTGTTTGAATTTCCCTTATTGCCAAATAACTTGAGTATTTTTTTCATGTGTCTGTTAGCCATTTGAATTTGTTTCTTTATAAAGTGTCTGCCCATTTCCTGAGCCCATTTCTTGAGTGGTTTGTTTGTTTTGATGTTACTGTTCAGGAGTTCTTTGTATACTCTGGAAATTAGCCCTTTGTCTTCTGTGTAGTGTGCAAAGATTGTCTACCATTCTGTTGATTGCCTTTTTACCTTGTTGATTGGTTCCTTGCTGTACAGAAGCTTCTTAGCTTAACGTAGTCCCAATTGTTTGTTTTGGTCTTGACTTCCTTTGCTTTTGATGATTTTTCCAGGAAGTCTGTGCCTACACCTTTAACTTGCATAATATTTCCAATTTTTTCTTCCATATGTTTGATGGTTTCTGGGTGTAGGTTTGCATCTTTTATCCATTTAGATTTGATCTTTGTATATGGTGAAAGGTGTGGGTCTTGCTTCTTATTTCTTTTTTTTAAGATTCATTTATTTTTATTGCAATGCCAGATATACAGAGAGAAGAAGAGACAGAGACGAAGATCTTCTGTCTGATGATTCATTCCCCAAATGGCTGCAATGCCTGTAGCTGAGCCAATCCAAAGCCAGGAACATAGAGCCTCTTCCAGATCTCCCACACGGGTGCAGGGTCCCAAGGCTTTGAGCCATCCTCGACTGCTTTCCCAGGCCACAAGCAGGGATCTGGATGGGAACTAGGGCTGCCGGGACTAGAACAGTTGCCCATATGGGATCCTGGCACATTCAAGGCATGGACTTTAGCTGCTAGGCAATGTCACCGTGCTCTTGCTTCTTATTTCTACAGGCTATTAGACAGTTGGAATGACACTATTTTTTAGACATTTTATAAACAGAAAATAATCTTCTGAAATATGGATGGTATTCATGGAAAATTGCATGTTCTTTTTCTCTTTACAAAAGTAATCAGATAGTGACTGATGAAATTGAGTAGTACAGAGTGGGCTTATAAAGAAATTGAGTAGTACAATGAATAACTCTAAGAAAATCTTCATGTGATGCAGAGCCATTTGTGGTGTTTCAACCCATACGCTATAGATTTCCCTCTCTTTCTATATAAATTATGGTGTATCGCTGCTAGCTATAATGTTCCTGTAGTTCCTCAATGCTATTCATTCTAGAACTCACAAAGGCATGCTCTGTCGCTTGCTCTCCTGCCTTCTCATTCACACACACATACACACACAGATAGAATTAATCGAATGAGAAAAAATTCTATACTTAAATACACTCATCCATTACTCAATAATTTTTTGATGCCCTACTTTGGCTCAATCTTTGCATGACCATGTTCTTGGTGTTATGAAAGGTTGAAGAGAGGAATTTTACTCCTTACTATTGGATTTGCAATGTTTCCTAAACTTGAGATAGCTTAACATTTACCTATGGGATGACATATATCTGAAAAATGTGATATGTCAGAGAAAGAACAGTGTAGGGAAAGATAGTTGATTTCGGCTGCCTTAGTGGAAACAACTTGAAGAAGTTGAGTCACAAAGAGAGGAGCATGCCTGAAATATTCTAGAAGCTTCTAAAAACCATGTAGTGCAAAGAAGAGTGTAGGGCCCTACATGGTTCCTACTCTTAGGCCATGTACTTGGACTGCATAGACATCAACTCTGTGTTCAAAAAATATGTAAAATGAAAATAAAACAAATGAACGTGAAACACATGGATAGAGTGCATTGAATTAAAAAAGGATTTTCTAAACTTCTGGGAATCTGAGAAGCATTCTCTGGTTTCCTGCCCATTTCAAGTTGAATTCATTGAGACCAGAAGTGGTAACCTTTTGTCATGTATCTGAAAGAATTCTTGGTATTTGGAAGGTGATGTGTAGATGGTCAATTAGCATATAAATGACACTATCTTCTTAAAGTTAAGTCATGCAATAAGAACCAACTGAATTTCCTGTGTCTTTGCTGCTTTTGAGTGATTTTGGGAAATGCAGTTCACTATTTGAGAGGAAACCACTTGGAGATAAGACTTTTTTTTCTCTGAAAATAAAGGTATTTTGTTTAAATATAAATGTGTGCTTATTTTATAAATGATGAGGAAGAGAAAAGCAAATACTTTTATCCTACTACTTCTAATTTCCAAGTTTAGTGCTTGCTTTATTTTATTTGCTTATTCAAATAGTAGACGTCCAGTGAATTTTCTGTACAGTTGATATCCTGTTATTTTCTTCTCACAAGTGTAACAGACAATGGATGACATTTCTTCAGACATCACTGAGAGTAGTAGCAAGCCTTCTGCAACATACACAGACCGCGAGACTCATAAAAAATAGATCTTGAAAATAATATCAGACAAGAAGGGTCTCGGGTTAATATATCATTCCTAAGGTCCACAGGTATGAGAATTTATCTGAGATCAAAGTTGTCACATAGCTTCGGTAAGCTATCCTGAGAACTTTGAAGTATTTCAATCACATCCTCTCATAAAGAGGAAATTGGGCCCCAAGGAAGACTATAAGTGAATTTGTTTAGAACCATGATTTTCAGGCTTTGTTGTTTCAGCTTAAGATGTATCCCAAATAATGTTTGTTTGAATTTATTGTTGTTTGCTATTCCAAACAAACGATAAAGTCTGAAGTAATTCATTTTATCCTCAGGCACAAGTTTTACTGGAAATAAATGAGTCCGCAGTGGTGAAACTGTGTATCCCCCAGATTTCCACAGTAGTCATGATGTCCTGATCTAGGCCTACCCACAAATCCTTTGTTCTCCCTAAGTGCTTGGTCACCTCGTACCATTTTAAAAAATGATTGCAGTGTCTGCCATGGGCTCCCCTCTAATTTCCTGCCAATAGTGACTATGCTATAAAGAGAAAACCTGCCTAAGACATTTATTGCATTGTATGATCTGAAACAACAAATAGTCTCTATCAGCAAATCTTTCCAAAAATATAAAGAGGTAAGTAGTAAAGAATGTATTGTAGGTTCATTCAAACAAAGGCTAACACTGCGTTGTTGTAAAAAAGACTGTTCATGTTGCAAAACAGATGCCAAGTTCCTTTTACCTCTGAGGTTGTAATCAACTCAATCCTATTTTTAGTCTCCCAGAAAATTGAGATCAGAATTATCTGACGTATGTAATGTGGACTCAGTGACTGAATGACAGAGACAGGCATGAGAGAGACCCTTCCAGTTTGTCCCTCTGTAGCCTTGTCTTCTTTAGGCCATACCAACAACCACAAATTGATGTAGTGTGCATGGTCATTGCAGGGTTTATCTGGACATTTGCTGAACCTGCTCACAATTTATTTTTGTTTCTTCCGATAGACGTGGGTTTGGCAAAAGAGAGTGAATTCTTTCTGGAACAGCAGATGTGGCTGGTACACTCGTTTGCTGTAACCATTTGTGCTGTGGTTGAAAAAAAAAAGAAGAGTGCAGAATTGCTGAAGGGGGAGGGTTAAAAAACCAGAACCATTTTAGTAATTATGCAAAGTTAGAATGTGAGTAATTTTGCTGCAGTTAGTCATTATGTGCTTTCATAGCTTGTTTTACAAGGATAAAGGGATGTGTACAGGTTTGTGAATAGAGCTCTTATTTGTCCCTAATAGTCACTCTTTATGAAAACATTTTCTATCCTTCCTCCTACACTGTGGCAAAAGTGCTCTCTCCTTAGAAATTATACCCTCTGTGATTCAGCCCTTTTATCCATGTACAATAAGTGGACAAACAGCCTCCATTTCTGAGAACAAATATGTTTTGGAGAAAAACTTATTTCTGCATACAGTATATAATGTGGTTGACGCACATTCAAATCATAATAATACAGTGATCATATACAAATGAAAATGTTTTCTGCAGAGAGGGAAAAAAACTGAGCAATTATCTAGTAACTTTGCTATGAGCTTAGTGTGCTTTAAACATGGTGTCCTTGCTATATTTTCTTTGAAAAATTAAATAGGATTTAGCAAATTTTGCACATTGAATTTTGAAGATGGTAACATTCCTTTAGAAATGAATGAATGAGGGTCTGTTTGTCCAGGCTGAAGCAAATATAGCTACTTGGTCACCCTGGTGGCTTCCTATGCTGAATTTCACTACTATTTTGGAAACTCCGGTAAGAAAACACAGTAACCCAACTTGTCCTCAGTGAGCCTCCATGGTGATTTCCGCACACCTCTGCCTGGTGTCTGTACTCCAGTGTCCACTTCCATTGAAAAAAACAAAACTAGATCAATGGCCTGTGTGTAAGTATACTAGCAAATTTGGACACTCTTGTCTGTGAAGGGAGGAATGTTGGTCTTAGAGTCGAAAGAACGAGGTTCGAACTCTGATCTTTTCAAGGCTTTGTGATTTTAGCCAACTTTCTTCAAATTTGTATGCATTCTGATGCCTCTCAATAACAAATGATAAATAATGTGGTATGTTTTAATTAAACACAATAAGCCTACTTTATTGCTTCTCTCTAAAAATTTCCGACATCTACCTCAATTAGCTTTTAGTAGGCTCATGTTTCAAAGGTGGTCACGTTTAATATCTGCCACTGACAAATATTAAGTGAAGAAACCCTGAGAAGCTTGAAGGTTTTTCTGAGAGAAACCTTTCCTACCATTTTATCCATCTTTTGTCTTTAATGACCTCTGAGTACTTTTAACAGTTTGGTTGGTTGGTTCTGTTATGGAAGTTGTTCCTAATGAAAAACTGCTGAACCACACACACCACATTTCCCATCACCTACAGCTAAGAAACCCCAAAAACATAAACTGAGAAATATTTTAATTAGCTTGAATTACAAAACCCTCTGTCACTTAAATCCTTTTAAGTTGCATAGTTAAGAGTTTTGCTTCATAAAACTGGTAGAGAATGAAGAGTATGAGACAGTTGTAATTTTGCCATCCACTACTATTCTTGTTCTATTGAGTATCTTTCTCTTCAGAAATTTGACATGAATGTATTATTGGAGCAATTCTCAGTCATTAAACAAAAATTTACAGAGAATATGTTTGTTTTAGGTCCTGAAGATAGAAGATCTAAATAGGATAATAAAGTTCTCACTCATTGGGGGAAAGGGATATTAGAGAAATGATTGCAAAACAATGAAGAAAGAGAGTTTATCAAAGGACCACTAGTACTGGGCCTCTGACCCAATCCTGGATTACCTGATCTGGTTCCGTAGTAGTGTCATTCTGCTGGAAATCTGAAGGTCCAATATCAGAAGTTTAGATAGAAAGAAGTGGAAAAACGTTCCTTTCAGAGTCCCCTTAGGATGGCTGGAGCCCTGGGTCCCATATGCAAGCAAACAGAAATGTAGACTTCATCATCAAGGCAAAAGAAACCTTGGGAAAAACACCCTAATAAGGAACAAAGCTCACACTTGGGCTTTGGAAATGATAGTTGCAACATAGTATATGTACTAGAGAACAATACTTGATTAGATTCTAAAAAGATAAATGTGTGTGATTGTTCATTCCAGTCCTGTTTTGAACTCCATTACCAATGACAGTGGACTGGATAGAATACCCATCATCTAATAGCAGAAACCAGAAGCATTGGCACTAATTGCTAAGTAACATCAAAAAACTTAATTTTGGCCTTATTTACCGCATCAATCACCACTGCTGACCTTAAAAAATATCTCTATGTGTAAAAAATAATTTTAAAAATTGTACAAAATGGAATTAAAAGGTTAACAGGAAATCCAGATATGATTGTTTATAATGTGGATTTTTCATGAACTTTTAAAAGATACTCCATGATTTTTGTCAAAATTCATTTGCACTCTTGTTTTTATTTTTCTTGAAAAAAAAAAAGTGTGGCATGCTTGGCCCCTTCCATTTCACCGGTACATAACATTCAGCAGACCAATGTATCATGAATGCCTCATCCATTTTCTACTTTTCCATAAATAGAATAAATAAAAATAAATAAATCTTTTTGTAAGATTTATTTTTATTGCAAAGTCAGATATACAAAGAGGAGGAGAGACAGAGATGAAGATCTTCTGTCCGATGATTTACTCCCCAAGTGACTGCAATGGCCAGTGTTGCACCGATCTGAAGCCAGGAGCCAGGAAATTCTCCAGGTCTCCCACATGGGTTGGGTCCCAAGTCTTTCAGCCATCCTCACCTTCTTTTCCAGGCCACAAGCAGGGAGCTGGATGGGAACCGGGGCTGCTGGGATGCCCAATGGGATCCAGGCATGTTCAAAGCAAGGACGTTAGGCACTAGACCACCGTGCCGTGCCCAAAAATAAATAAATCTTTAGAAGATCTCACAATGATTAGATTTTACTATTAGATAATTAATTCAAGTATTGAAATGTTTCAGTAAACTCTTGGCATGATTAGAGAAATGTGCTAGGGCCCTGGAGGAATGGATTCAGTAAGTGAGCTTGCTTGTTACAGAAATAGCATCCTCTGTTACCACGTTCCTAGATGATAGAGCATGCTCAGATTGAATCAATGCTCCATACAATGGCCTTTTATCCACTGTCAAAATTATAAATGCTAGGAACTGAGTTTACTGGGCTGTATGGATATTTATACAGACGGAAGAGTCAAAGATTTCTCCATTGAAAATTGATGACATGCCAATTTTATGATCATTATTTGGGTTGGGGCAGGCACTCTTTTAAATGCTGCTTCTTTGGGTTTTACTGTTGATGACATGCCAATTTTATGAACATTTGAAAGCAGGGTGTTACCTGGATTACTGCTTCTCTGTGTATTAATAATGAAATAAGAAATGGAGAATTTCAAGGAAATAACTGAGTATTCCCAATTAGTTTCAGAGAAAACAGCTTGCCCTGCTGGCACTGGCGTCTTCTGGAGACCCAGGAGCCACTTGTCTTCAGTGTCTTATCCCTGTGCAGGAGTGCTGTGAGAATTAATTAATTGGAAAAGTTTCTAAGACAAACACTACTCCAGAGTGCCACATAAGACCATATTGTTTTTGCTATTTCCGCCTCAGAAGCTATTAAGAATAGCCCATCACTAGCTATGGTGTGTGTTAGCAGAGCACAGCACTGTGAAATGAGCAAGAGCTGCTACGTGGCACAGAAGTGAGATATTTATGTCTGCAACTCTCTGACAAGAGCTTTGTGGAAAACTCTGTGTGTGTGTGTGTGTGTGTGTGCGTGTGTCCATGAAGAACTGAAAAGAGTATAAAAGAGTGTCTATAAGCAGCAAAATTTCAAAGGACCAATTAATCTCTTGATCTCAAGTGTAATATTTGACAACATTTCTACTCATCTGTGGCTTGCAACTCCCATATGTGACCTTAGTTTTGCCTCTAATGTGAAAAAAAATAGAAAACATATAAGGTTACAACAGATACTGTAGTTAATTATATCACCCATTGAAAATCCTAGCCTTTTGGAAATAATTTAAGTCACTTTAATGTTTTGCTCTGCTCCTCTATTTTATGGTTATGTAGTTTTTTTCGTTTTATCACTGTCACATGATTTATTGAAAGCAATCCTGATATCTTGTGTATTTAAATTTCTCCAAACCTTTCACTTTTGCAAATCATATTATTAAGTATAGTCTTGAAGCTTATCAATTGTATTGTATATGATTTATTTCAGGTAAATTAAATGTAGAATTACTGGTTTAAAAGTAGACTGCTTAGGGGCCTGATGTGGTAGCCTAGCGACTAAAGTCCTCACCTTGTACACACCTGGATCCCATATGGACACCAGTTCTACTCTCGGCAGCTCCACTTCCCATCCAGCTCCCTGCTTGTGGCCTGGGAAAGCAGTCGAGGGACCCTGCACCTGCATGGGAGACTAGGAAGAGGCTCCTGTCTTCAGATCACCTTAGCTGCAGCTTAGCTGCTTGGGGAGTTAATCATCAGATAGAAGCTCTTCCCTTCCTTGCACCAAATTACCCCACAGATTATCTGTGAAGCTGTTACAGAAGCAATCCATAATTTGATAGCTAAGCATAAATGTTATAAACATTATCTTTTGAAACATTTGAGTGGCTGCTTCCTGTCACTTACAGGCCCCATCTCCAGGAAAAATTTCCTGTCTGACTTAACAACAGTGCCAAAATATGAGCTCTTGATTTTAACTGGAAATCATCTGTATGACCTCCCCTAATTTATTCCCAGATTTCATTTCCTTAAGCAGATAGGTATAACAGTTTTATTTAAAGAGTTCTGAACAATACCAAAGAGCAGACTTAAGAAATGCTTCTCTAAATGTAGAGTAACATATTCCTACATTGTTCTCTTAATTTGTTGCATTGTTTTCTTTCTCATGGGGTTATCTGTCAGTGGTTAGTGTGAGTCGACCCGGTGGTTGAGGAATAGAGCTGAGGATACTGATCCAGAATTATGGGGAAGATAATTAGCAACCACAATCCAGAGAGCAAAATTAAGATATTCTGACAGAGCTAGGGCAGAATAATGAAGTAATGTTTCTATTGAACAAAAATAAATATCAAATGAGGCTTATCATCCTTAGCTGAAACAAGTAAGCTATATTTGCATTTTTCCTTGCTGTGCAACCTCTAAAACCAAATTGCCCATTGATTTATTCAGCCATTTCATGTTAAGTATCTTCCTGATACAAATTCCTAATAGATTACTCTTGAGCATTAACATTCATTGCAAACATTCAGAATTTACTCTTGTATAATGACACTTTTGAGTGTCATTATATTGACAGTTTTGGAAGAGTGACAGTTTTGGACTCCCCTTAACCCATGCTTTAACATGTGAGGTTCACCTGTTGCGTGTGCTATACAGAACCATTTTGATTTGAAAGAAGGGATGAATTAAAAAGAGAAAAACAGAGTATTCTATGGTCTCTCGTTGTTCAGATGAAAGGTCAGTCAAGAAAAACAATGTGACTTCCGACAACATGGTCTATAAACAGTGACAAAGCTGAAATGTTTGTATGTCCCATGAGTTTGCAGTATGTCCCTTGCCGTGCCTTGATTACCCCTCTCTGGTGTCGTTCCATTGGACAGTGACCACACTTAGAACAGATGTTGCACAGTGTATCCCTGCATTAAGTTTGACTTCCAGAGATCATTTGGTTTCCCGGTGTTTAAAAAAAAATAGTAATGATAAATAAAAATAAGGGCAAACCTCTACATTCAGAAAATAAGTGTTAGACCTGCATTATGTGTGGCAACAATCAATGCAATTTATAGCAGCTGCCTTTGACAGAATGTAAGCTATTCAGTTTGATTCAATCGACTTCTCTTTGTTCTTTCCCAAATACCTATATTCAGTAGCAACATCTGGTATCCATAATCATGTTTTCCCTTGCTTTTTTCCTTAAATGGTAATATTTTCTCTATTTATATCTTAACTTCACATCATTTAAGAAGAGGATAGCAGTGGATGGATTGGGAAGCAAGATATCATTCTAGTCCTGGCTTCCCCAGCATATGTAAATTTGGGGAGTGAATCAAGAGGTGGAAAATTTCTCTCTTCTTTCACTCTCTTCTCGCTTCTTTCTCTCCCTCCCTTTATCTCATTTCTTCTCTCCCCGTATCCCTCCCTGCTTCCTTTATCACTCTGCCTTTCACATATTTCTTTTATATATTGTTAGAAATCTGAGGAAACATTTTTGAGTTTTCCATTCCTCCTTAAATGTAGACCCCTAGGGACCAGTTTCCCCACCTGCTACCTTAGAAAATTGTCTTCTAAATTGTAATCATTTCTGCTCATTACATCAAATTATGCCCAAAGAATTAAGTAACTGCCATTTTATGGATGGAGTGACTGATTTCCTTGTCTTTTGTGGCTCACTAACTCAGTGCTTGATATATAGTATACTTTAAATACATTGTTATTGAGTAAATATTTTGAATTGCATTTCTGGGATTGGGGTATTGTGATTATTTGGTAGTTAATTCAAAATTTTTAAGCTGTTAAAAATATTGAAAGATATGTTTGTCTCTTTCATTAGTGATTTTATTTTAAATTTGTTCCTCACCTGTTGCAAAGAGGAGTATCAGACTGTATCAGGAAGAACTAACATACACAGGGTATGATTATTAGGTTATTAATAAACATCTCCAGTGCTTCCTGATAGGACAGTAGTATTGGCAAATTCCAAAAGTTAAAATCACTGAAACTGTTAAGAAGAAGGGGAGGGCAAGTAACATTACTTTAACTCAACATGTATTAAATTCATACAGTTTCTTGATTGTTAGGTCATTAAGGGAAAATATATGTATTTCATATTTTATATAATTAGCTATCATGTGCTAGGAAAATTAATTTTTCTGGGGCGATCCATTCATTCACACAGTTATCCATTTACCCAATGTGTACTGAATACCTACTCTGTGCCATCAGGCAGAAACAGCAGTGAATAAAAGGGGCAGTCTCTGCTGTTCTGAAGGCAGACATATGACATGGGTGTCACGAAGAGAAAGACAGAAGGAGACATTTTGCTGGAGGGTTCAGACACGGACTCCCTGAGGAACCCGACACTCAGGTTCCAACAAAAAAATCTCCCTAGGAATTAAGTAGTGAGTGGAAATAGTTCAGGGAGGTCCTGGGGAAGTGCATGGGTATGAATTATTTTGGTACATTCGATATGAAATGATAGTGACATGACAGGCTTCGGGTGAGGATCAAGGACAAAGGAAGAGGTAGGTTTGAGTCCATAAACCTACTAACCTGCTGAAGATTTTTAAACATGAAAACAATATGATAGGTTTGCTTTGAGAGAAATCACTCTGACTACTGGAAAAATAATTTATTAAAAGAAGAATTAATAGTTAAGCCAAAAAGAGGGGACATGGGTTGGTAGCAATAGAATTGGTGAAATGTGAACATACTTGAGAGTTGTGTCCTCCTGTAGATTATAGGATCTGCAGGAGTTAGGACTTGCATGGAAATTGAAGTTGAGGAAGAGGCACATTTGATTACCAGCTGAAAAAAAGAACAGTTTCTTCCCCGAAACTGTATCAGGGAAGAGGATGAAGCTGTTTGACATGTCACACCTAAAAAGCATGTGAAACATCCAAATAGACACAGTAGAATTTTTAGGCCTAGGATTAAAAATAAAGTTGAATTCTGGAGACTGTAAATTAAAGAATCTTTGAAATACAGAAGATATTTGAGCTTATGGACATAGTCTTGGAGAAAGCAAGTTAAGAAAAATAATCCACACTCAGATATAGGTTGTCTTTATTTGGGGAATATTGGAACATATGTTGATATTGTCACAGTTAGCAATTTTATAGAATGATTTGAAAGTTAGTACTTTATTTGTAACAGTGTCTGAAATTTTTGATATGTAATTGTGTGTCTAATCATTATGATGATGTTGACAGATCCAGAGATAAAGATGTAAAAATCCCCAGGGAAATTTAGATAACCTTTCACTTCACAACCAGAGAGGAAACCACCCATTGCCTGGGGGAGTTTGGAAATAAAATGGGGCATTTTCTAATTGTTTCCTGATTAGAAAGTACTTTAACAGTGAATAGATTAATGGCAAAATGCATCGTTACACTCAGGATGAGAAGTATATCCCAAGTGTATGTGGGATTTCTTGCTGCCTGTTACTCCAGGCATAGACCTGGCCCCAGTATCTGTTCTCTCCGTTTGTCTTCTTGCAAAGGAGATGATAACTCAGACCCCACTAGCAAGTCATTGTTGCTCGCCCCCTAGGGCTCTTCTGTACCTGTGTGCAGCCCATGCACATTTTAGGGTACTCAGTAAGATCTAGCTTGAGCGCGCTGATGTGCTGGCATTCTGACCCTTCTCACTGGAATTATAACTCTCAGAATGTCTCTTTTCTACATATCATCTGAACAGTCTTTGGGATCTAATCATCCTAGGTTTCATTTCCTATCCTTTGTCATATATATGTGTATTCATATATATATATGTGTGAAAATGTATTTTCCCTTAGTGACTTAACTGTCAAGAAACTGTGATGAATTTAATACATGTTGAGTTAATGTTACTTGTTCTCCCCTTCCTCTTAACAGTTTTAGTGATTATACTTTTGGAATTTGCCTAATATCACACACACGCACACACGCACACACACATAGATATATAGATATAGATATATTAGGATTCAAAGGGATGAAGAATAGGAATCACTTTGCAGCATACTTATTTGTTCTTTGTGGTTAAGGTGAACAGCAGCAACTCTTACTTGGTCCACACATTCAGCTATTTACATAGTCTCCTCCAATCACTGGGATGTTTGGTGTTTCCAAGCAGCTACTTTTCACATTTCATTTTCTGGTTTTACCAAAATTTTGAGGAAGTATTATCATGATTTAACACTTTTATTTTGAAAATCAAGAGCAGACATCATGCTCATTCATAAATATAGATGCTAATATATGTAATTTTCTCATGTGAATTTCTGTGTGAGCAGGTTTTATAGCACCTTTTCCATTAGTCATTACTTAAGTAACTTCAGTGTGTAAAAGCCTTCAAAGTTAACAAAGGAAAGTAAGCTAGTGGAATGGTGTGTATGTGTGTTTCTCAGGGGTTCATTGTAGAAAATCTAATGCATTATAACTGCTGAATGTGTGTGTGTGTATTATCAATCAGAATTGACTTTAGCCTGAGACAGAAACAAGACCAGCTACATCTTTTGTGTGGCACTTGTAATGCTGCAAGTTCTCTACTTTCTTTTGGTAAAGTCATGATAACGTATTTTATGCCATGGTTATTATAAATAGCACTAAAATGAACAAAGATGCAATGATATCTGTTTAAGATCTTTATTTCAATTCTTTTGGATAAATACTCCTAAATTATAATATTGGATTGCATCTTAGTTCTCTTTTTAATTTTTGACGAACCTCCATACTGTTTTCCTTAGTGGATGCACCATTTTGCATTGCAACCAACTAAGTAAATGGATTCCTTTTGCTCTGCGCAATATTTGCCTCCCATAGGCATTTATATACTAGCGTAAACACACACACGCATGTACACAATTCCAAATCCTATGAGATAATACTTGGTTATAGTTTGATTTATATTTGCCTATGATTGTTGATACTGAGAATTTATTCATATGCCACCAGGTGATTTGTGTTTCCTCTTCAAGAAATACGTAGTAAGCTTCTTACCCATTTTTAACCTGTAATTTATTGTTTTTGTTGTTTTAGTGCAGTTTTGGAGTTCCTTGTATAGTTCCTAGATTAATCTTCAGTCAGATATGATTTTTGACCTGTTCTCCCATTCTATAGATTACTATTTCTTGCTGTAAATTCTTTCTTTTGATGTGTAAATTTTTTTGAATTTAATACATTCCCACTTTTTCTGTGCTTTGAACGTTATGTCCATCAAATTGGTGCTGACATTAATGTAATTATGTTTTCTCCTATGTTTTCCAATAGAAATGTTCACATCTTATGTGTTTTGCATCTTTTCATTCTTGAATCCATTTTTAATTGGTAGTGCAAGATGGAAGTTTAATTTCTGTCCTTTTCATTTGGATATCGTGTTTTTCTAGCTCCGTTAATATAAGATACTATCCAATACCGATTGTGTATTCTTGGGCCCCTATTGAAAATAACTTGATCAGATGTGTATATACATTGCTGCTCCCCCTTTTCTGCTCCATTGCTCTGCATGGCTGTGCTTTGTAACATACCTTAAAACCAGGATTTATGCCTCAAGCTTTGTTCTTCCTCAAGATCGGTTTATCTATTTGTAATCTTTTATTGTCCCATATGAATTTTTGTGTTGTCATTTCTGCTTCTGTAAAAACAAAAAATAGTGATTGATAGACATTGAACTGAAGTTTAAGAATTTAAGATTGTTGGGGTAGCATGCACACTAACGATAGTAAGTTTTTCAAAGCATGAACACAAATGCCTTCTCACGTGTCTTGTATAATTTCTCTTATCAATATTTTATAGTTTTTACTCTGTGTCTTTTAATCTTAAGTTGGTTTATTTCTAGATGTTTTATTGTTTGTGGGTACTATTCTAAGTAAGATAATTTTTAACTTTTTCTTTGATTATTCATTGGTAATATGCAAAAGGTAACCAATTATTTGTAAGTCTGAAAACTTTGACAGCAAGGGCAGTCCTTATTTTTATTTGGTAATAATATATAAATAATTAGAAGCTGGCAATATTGTGAATGTGCTTTTATTTTGTTTCATTGGAAGTCATCTTTGTTTTTGTGGGGTTTTTTTCTTCCATTTTAGGGCTCTGCTAGTGCAACAGCGTCTCCTCCAGTCTCTACACCTGTCACAGGACACAAGAGAATGGTCATCCCAAACCAGCCCCCTCTAACTGCAACTAAAAAGTCTGCGATGAAACCACAGCCTGGCCCCCAAGCTGGGCCCATCCCTGTAACTCCAATAGGACCACTCAAACCCCAGCCTCAGCCTGTTCCAGCCTCCTACACCACAGCCTGTACCCCCACAAGGCCCACCTTTAATGTGCAAGTTAAGTCGGCTCAGCCTAGCCCTCATTACATGGCTGGCCCCTCCTCAGCACAAATGTATTGCCCAGGACCCCATGGCTGCAGCATACCACCAGTTCATGTCTCTGGGCCACCTCCCTCAACCCGGCCTGGTACAGATTATGCATATATTCCACCACCTGTGCTTCAACCTGAACCTGGATATGGGTATACCCCCAACCAAGGACGCTATTATGAGCCCTATTGTGCAGCAGGGCCTTCCTATGGGGGCAGAAACGAGAGTAATCCTGCCTATGGGCAACAGGGACACCCAAGCACCTGGAAGCGGGAACCAGCATACAATCCTCCTGTAGCAGGGAACCAAAACCCAACTGGCTTATACGCAACCACTGGTCCCAAGAAGACCTATATAGTGGATCCTGTTCCCACTCCTGGTGCACCACCACTGCAACCAAAGGTAAGATAAAAATACAAGTAATATCATCATTGGGGTAAATGTCTTGTTGGCCTCTATCACAGAAAGCAGTGCCTAAGGCAAGAATGTGTGTGCCCTTCTTTTAGTTTATTAGCAAATGAAATCCTAAGAAAGGTTGAGTAAAGTTAAAAGGAGGAAAATTGTGTTTGTGCATAATATTACCAGTATGGTTATTATCTGGAATCAAATGGAAATAATTGATCAATCCTAAAGCATCATCTTCTAAAGCGTATGAACTCTAGCATCTCAGAACAATGAGATCTTGAGGAAGAAGGGGAATCATTTGTCTTGCAGCTTAGACTGACTATTGATCAAAGTATCCCTTCATGGGACAGACATTACTATTTACTAGTTGTGTTTATGTGGGCACTAGATATATATGACTTTTCATGCGTCAACAGGTACAGGGAATTTTATCTCTAGGTGAAACGACACAGGACCAACTCAAAGTGGGCTGCTCGCAGACTGTCCAGGAAAAGACAGTCAAAAATCAAGCAATGTTGGTATCACAGGGATTCCAAGCAAAGAATAGGTGACCAGGACCCAGGAGACAGAGGAGGCTAAGCAGGCCTAAGATAATATAATCATATTGACTAAAATTTCCTTTGGTAAGAGGCTGCTACATAATAGCACTTGCTTGCTGCCACTTGTTTATTCACATTATTGATCCTCCTAGAAGAATCTTAGACTTCAGCTTCTTTCCCTACTAGGCAAGGATTATGCATTCTTTTATCATTTGATTTGTCATTAGTACATGTATGCCTGGTAAATCAACACAGTCCTTTTAAATAGTAAATTACAGTACCACACATCCCTACCCATATTGACATGGATTTTCCATTAATGACAGAGACAAGAAAATATAGTTTTCTCCTACTAAAGCACAAAGAAACAAGCAGAATTACTTGGAAGGGGAGAAATGAAGATTGCAAGTTAACTTCCAGCCATTTGGTTGGAAAGGGGCCCTCTCTTCCACTCTCAGATCGAAACAGGCAGATATGTGAGTGCCCTCACTTAGCTAGAAGCCAAAAGTTACTTTTAGGGACATAGACTTCATTATATATATATATCCATTTTTTCTCTAGATTAAAAAAAAGAATTTATTATTTCTTTTTATTGGAAAGTCAGATATACAGAGGGGAGGAAAGACAGAGAGGAGGATCTTCCATCTGTTGATTGACTCCGTAAGCAGCCTCAGCGGCTGGAGCTGAGCCAATCCGAAGCCAGGAGCCTGGAATCTCTTCTGGGTCTCCCACTTAGGTGCAGGGTCCCAATGCCTTGGGCTGTCCTCAACTGTTTTTCCAAGCAGGGAGCTGAATGGGAAGTGGGTCCTCCAGGATTAAAACCGGCACCCATATGAGAGCCAGGTGTGTGCAGGGAGAGGACTTTAGCCTCTAGACTATTACACTGGGTCCTGCTTAGTTTTTCAGTTCTAGTCAGATCCATTCACATATGCCGCACTGCAACAGACAAATCTATGGTGGAATGTTGATTGAACCACTGTCCTCACGTGAGGGTTTCAGTTCTGTTCATGACGCTGTGAACAAACAAGGTGTGTGAGATGCTGGAGGACTCCATCAACCTCAGCACTGACTGGTGTATATGAGTGCACGAGCTGTGAACATAGCACAATCTAAAGATTCAAGTGAAAATTTGAAGTGATTTTGAAACTGTTTCTCTGTAAAGCATATGAAAAGATGTATTGTTATGGTCTTTCGCTTATTTGTTAAATCGGTTTTTATCCAAAAATTCCAAGAGAGAAAATCTTTGTTAACGCTACATTTGTTTCAGTCTCATTTGACCGTACTACAGACATTTGAAAGAAATTGTGACTATTCAACTTTACCTCATTTTTATACATGTTATATACGGGTATGTAATTCTGCCATGGGAGATTTCAGTGAAAGAGAAATTTAGATTGAAATAATTGCTGTCAACATTTTAGTTCAGATGGCTATGTCATTTTGCCTTGGCCTGATTAAAGTAAATGATGCTCCTAAAAGTAGGAGATGAGCTTTGGGTAGCCTGACTTTTTAAAGATCCTTTTATTGCTCTTGAAGAATGAGACATGTATGTATGCCTAGGTAGAAAGAATAATCTGATGGTAAGCACCGAGTAAATCTTCAAGAGTTGTGTTTGCCCATTATGTCACTGGATATAACACCTGAAACTAGTCTACTGGTGTAAGAAAAATGACTGCCTACTGAGAGGGCTGGCACTAATTTGTTAGGCCCAGCCACATCACTAGTAATTGATAGGTCCTCACCAGCTACTCAGGGTAATGGAGTGAATTTTTATTAACCAATCACCAAAAATCATGAATCTTTATTTTGCTTTTTTTTGAGTCAATTAATTCTACAACATAGTCTATTATGTTAGTATGGACTTTGAATAACTGTGAATTTTGTGTCATTTGAAACATTTTTGAAATATTTGTTTTTCAACAGTGTCATGTGTTTTCATATATTATTAAACTGTGCATTTTAAAATGAAAACAAAATGTACTTTTCCCTGGGATTATTAAGGAGAGTGGTTGAAGGTTGATATTTAGCCATCTGTGCTTTGGGAAAGGGGAAAGAGGCTGATGAAGCTGCAGATAGATTTGGTGTGTGTGCTGGGGAAATTGGCTGATGGTGTGGGCTCTTTCACAGTAAGTCTTTGAGCTGAACACTGCTGTATTCAACTGCACCTGTGCACAGAGGCCCTTATTGTCTGTGTATCGGCTCTGTTTGGCTTAGTGATGTGACTGCTGGCTTGAAAATGAACTCCCAATGCTTATCCCAAATCTTCCCTTTGCATCGCTCTTTCAGTGTGAGGCAAACCTCTGGCCCTCTCTGGTTCACACTTTTATACCCAGTGCAGAAGCCCATCATCATCACTGCTTAATCAGTGATTGAAAAAGGCTTTGGAAATTTCCAGATTGAAAGCTTGTGAAGCAAGAACTATCCAGCTTTTCCATTCATTTCTAACTTTCCTGTTGGTATTGGAAAATGTACCTTTGTTCCATAAATCAATTCTCTGAGAACTTCTGGGGAATTTGGCACTTAACTCATTAAGGAAAAAGTTTGATACAATGAAAGAAGGAAGTCTCTATATTTTGACAAACTACTTTAATATCCCTATGTCAGGGTGCAGAATATAAGAAGGGAGTGAAAGAAAAAAGGGAAATAAAGCAAAAAGAAAATTTAAGAGAGAAGGAAGCCAAATCAGAACTGTAAGGCTTATGGAACCGCAGTTGTACTTGTGTTCCCATAATGTGCTGAGCAGTGAATTTGCATGCTGCAGCAGGCCATAATGTGTTTCCTGTACTGTCTGCACAAAGTTCCTTGAAAATATTGCTATAACCAAGTCTTTGTAAGTGAGGAATATTCTCTGTTAAGTTGAAATACCCTTAAAGACACAGTAGGATCTTTTTGCTGCCTTATAAACCAGTTAACATCACCAGCACGTTGCTGTGAACATCACATAGGTCTTCTGCACAGTGTCTCCGCCAGTCTCTGATGTGGTATGTGTGTTTGCTCCAGTGTTCCAATAGACTGGCTTGGGTTAAAAATAGCAGACCCAAGCCAGAAAATCACTTGTGTATGCAGGTTCACAATTACAAAGGTACCACATCACCTGCTATTGTATATTAAAACCTGATAGAGGTCACCCTCAACTCTGTTGAAGGGACAGCTGTGGGTGACATCTGTGAAACTATGGCTGGCATCCATCCCAGAAAACTGGGGTGTCCCAGCACACTCAGAGCAGGGATGAGATTACCTTACAAAAAGTATCTTTCATTCAAATTTTCCTAAAAAATTCTTCAGGAAAATGAGGGCCTAAAGGTCAACAAATCACATCTTCGTAACTAACTCTGACGCAAAGGTTTTTTTTGTTTGTTTGTTTGGTTGGTTTTTTTTGTTTGTTTGCTTCCCTCCCACCCCCAGGATTTGGCCAGATAACTCCCTGCTCTTCATTTGAGTGTTGAGCTGGGGCATGCTTAGACTGAGAGAGCAGAGGTCATGAACTGTTGAGATCAGTGTCGAAAGGACTACCATTAATTTCTGCCACTAGTAAGAAAATACTGGATAATATCAATAGAGTAACATTTCAAAATTTTGGTAACATCAAGCAGTTTAAAATGGAGTGTGGTTTCTCCACAATGCATATTTTCCATAAATGTTTGGAGACATCTTTGTTCACATGGGTGTCAAACATGTAGCTAAAAATAGACTTTCATTCCATTGTTCACAAACTTTTGGGGAAAATCCCTCTATAAAAGCATACATATTAGATGTACAGTAAAAAAAAAAATGCAGTTTTTTTTTAAGAACCAGCTATCTTTATGGTAAATCTCATGCTAAATCTCAATTTGAGTAGAAAAGATAAAAGAAAAGGTGGGTGGAGTGGAAAGATGGACGGATGAGGGTCTGTGCCTCAAGTCACTCAACATGCCTGATTATGTGTGAGGATCAGAATGGAAAACATGCCTTGAAGGAGCCAGTGTCAGGATTGGCAGTTCTTCCAACTGGCAGTACATTTTGGGCTGCAAGGAATTTGTGAACTGTATATCATCCATGAGCATTAACCACAGATACAGCCTTTAGTTGCTCTTTCACTAATAACAACTACGCAGTTCATGATGAACATCTTATATCAAAGATCACACATCAAGGTCGTGAAAGAGCCACAACTCCAGGACAGGTCCTCCAACAGTTGCCACTGTGCTTTTCCCCTGACAAGTTCTGAGCTTGTGAGGCAGGAGCTCCATGTCATCATCGTACACAGCTCTAACTTGACTCATGATTCCCATAGACAGACATACAAGGAAGCTTAGGCAGTCAGGCAGCACGGATGAGATCACCAGCTGGCGGGGAAGCACACATGAAGTTCCCGCTGGGCACCAGGCTTTGTGCCTTGGACCTGCCTTCCTTTTCTTCCACGTACAATTTCTCCCAAAGTTTTCTCTGCCATTTGAAAGATTCAAATCTTTTTCCTTGGTAAATCCCACTTGTCATTGAGTTCTGTTGTACTCATTTGTCACCTGAGCTCTTAAAATGGCCTCTTGGTTTTTGTCACTTTAAGAAAACTCAACAGTATTAAAATATACTAAAACTCCTGACTTGTTTTCCAGTTTGACCCTGTTCCCTCCCCCTTTGTTTTAAATAAGGATTTTATTTATTTTCGCTGAAAGTCAGAGTTACAGAGGGGAGGAGACACACAGAGGAAGATCTTTAATCCGCTGAGTCACTCCCCTAGTTGCTGTAACGACCAGAGCTCAGCCAATCCGAAGCCAGGAGCTTCTTCCAGGTCTCCCACAGGTGCAGGGTCCCAAGGCTTTGGGCTCTCCTTGACTGCTTTCCCAGGCCACAAGCAAAGAGCTAGATCTGGAGCAGGGCTGCCGGGGTACGAACTGATGCCCATATGGGATCCTGGGGCATGCAAGGTGAGGACTTTAGCCACTAGGCTACCATACCGAGCCTGACCCTGCCCTTTAAACAGCCCTGGCTCCAGATGGTAACTTGTACTCCTTGTTAGTTATCATCTCTATAACTTTGCTCATGGAATACCTTCTTCCTGGAATGCCTCCTTAGTCCTCTCCTAAATATTAGAAATCTTTCAGGATTTAAATGTGGCACATTGACACCCAGATTGAATGTGTGCCTTTAATGAAGACTGCCTCCCCTTCCCGAAGCCTAATTTTATGTTGGTTCATCTCATCCTTGAAAACTTGCACACTCTTATACTACAGTCATTTCTGTGCCAATATCCCACCAATATATACCCTAAAATGTACAAGGTGTCAGAAAATCTTAGAAAGTGCATATTATGAAAAACATTATGCATGAAAGCAAAAAATCTTTTGCACTAAATGAAACATATCCTTTAATCCATTTTTCCATGAAGATTTTGAAATCCTCTGATATGAAATTTATGTTTCAGGCATAGAGACATCACATGAGTACAACCTAAACTCCACCCTCCCCCAAGTAATTAACCCATTGAATAAATGGTTCTTGGTTTCAAAAAGTTTGCCTGAGGGAATTTCCTATGTAATGTTAAAGGAGGAGTATATAATGCTCTAGAACTTAGCATGCTGTCAATTATATATTCAAAATTACCCGACTTCAACATGTTGCTTTTAAAAATTTATTAATTATTTTATTTTATGAAACAATTGCCTAGGAACTGGGAATTCCTCTTTCCCCTTCCTTAATTCCTTGCTCCAGTTGATTTCCTCTCTGTTATTACAATAGTATAGTCTTAAATACCAGAGTGATGGACTTAGAACTATTTTTGAAGAACATGTAGCTTTGATGACTTCAGTTACACAAGTCCTGTCACATCAACAACACAGTATTCAAAGAATTTAGGTGATTTTTCCAGATTTTTTGTTGCATTAATGTTTTTTTTGTTTCCCTTCTAGGAGATGTATGTGTTTGCATGCCTATGCCTATATGTTCCTATTATATGTATAAATTGTCTTTTAATACTTTTTGCCAATACTAAGTATCATATAATTCCTCAGCTTATATTCTTTAAAAAAAAATTTGAGATTTAATTTGCCTACAGTGGCTGCCCTCATCTTAAGTATATAAGCTACAAACTTTACCAAATATATTTAACTGCATAGCCACCAACAGGGTACAGATGATTTCAGCTAACTGAAATTTGTTGTGCCTTATTACAGTCAGCTCATTCTACTCTTAACCTCAGCCAACCATTCTGTTTTCCAACTTTGTGAATTGTTTTTGCCTTTTCTAGACTTCTACTTAAGTAGGATTTTAGATGTACTGTTGAATTGGAGATTCTTTTACTGACTATAATTGTTATAGGATTCATTCATATACTGAATATATATATATATATAGTAAAGAATATTAGTATATTTGATTTTTTACTAAGCAGCTGATGAGTGATTTTGTTACCATTTTATCTGTTAACTTGGTTGAGGCAATTAAGTTTCTATGAATATTCCTGTGTACCTTTGGGGCTGGTAATAACTTTAATTTCATATGGAAAAATCCAGGAATTAATTTCGTGGGTCATATAATAGCTATAGCTTTATAGAGAATTACAAAATAATTGTTATAGAAGTGTAATTTTGTATTCTTACCAGAAATACCTAAGAAGTCCAATTGCACTTCTGGTGATGCTTGATATTATCAGTCTTTTTAAATTTTAGCTATTGTTATCATACTCAAGCATTACCAGTTTGTGATTTAAATTTGCATTTCCCTTTGAACTGATTATTTGAAATATGTCATTTACTCATTCACAACAATCATTGCCCATGTTAGCAGAATTTTTTAAAATTTTTATTGAGAGTTGCAGTTTACGTATAATGAGTAAAACATCCTTAAAAATATGCTTTGAGAATGCCTTATCCTAGAGTGTGACTTGCCTTTTCATTTTCTTTCTTTCTTTCTTTCTTTTTTTTAAGATTCATTGATTGATTTGAAAGTCTAAGTTATAAGAGAGATGGAGAGCCAGGAAGAGAGGTATTCCATTCACTGGTTCACTCCCCCAAGTGGCCACAATGGTCTGCATTGCGCCAGGCCAAATTCAGTAGCCAGGAGCTTTGCCCAGGTCCCCTACATGGGTGGCAGGGACCCAAACACTTGCATCATCTTCTGTTTTCCCAAAATCAGAAGTACAGCACTGAGGATGTATGAATAAACTCCAATATGGGATGATCATGGCTTTACCTTTTACTCTACTACGCTGGCCCCTACTTCAGGTTCTTAATGTTGCTTTTTTGATGACCAAGCATTCTTAATTTTTCTAGGTTTAACACATTTGCCATCTGTAGTTTTTATTCCCCCAACCCAGGAAAGCAAGTTTTTTTTTTTTTTCAAAAAATGTTTTTCCAATATATACTTGGGCTAGGAATTTCCTTCAGGTTAATCTTTCTGTAGAATATTTGATATAATTCAGTTTTGGTTGTTGTTATTAGCCTCTTCCAGATTTTTCACAACCCTTTCTTAGATGATTTTATTTTGTAGACTTGCCTGGATACTTTAGACTAATATCAGTTTACTGTATATATGTATAGGGGTCTATCTGAACTCTCTATCCTATATTACTTATATATCTATCCTAAGTCCTCTGTTTTTTGTTTGTTTCAAGTATTTTGATTATTCTGAATTCTTTCATATCTATATACGTTTTAACATCATCTTCTCAGATTTGATTGAGATTGAGTTGAGTGATAGATGAATTTTAAAGTAGCATACACCTTAATAACAATGAGTTTTCCAACCCATAGAAATGGTCAGTGTTCATGTTTGTATTTTTATTGGTTTTATAGTTGTACATTTATTTTGTTAAATTCATCTCACAATATTTCATATTTTGGGTGCTGCTGCCAATGTATTTTAGGATTTAATTTGGAATTTCTTGCTAATAGTATACAGAAGTAGAGTTGATTTTAAAAATATGTCTTATTTGACTTTTGTAGGCTTAGTAACTTCATTAGATTTGTAAAAACTACTTATTTGTTATTTCATGTGTAAGCAAGGTATTAATTCAGTTGTTTATTTCCTTTGTGGGTTAGTATGTATCCCTCAATAATTTTTGTGTTTGAAAGGTTACTTCCTGATTTAAGTAGGAATAGTATTCTACAAAATAAAAGAATATAAATTTTGAAAAATAGGAAGTATTTATTCTCCTCCTTTCCAAACTTCAGAATCACTAGATTAGAACTCCTTAAATAAGAAAAATAAAGGCAGTTCATAACTCCTGAAGTAAAAAAACTGAGGACAGAGGAGTTTAAATAACAAGTAGAAAATTAACTCATCCTTCTGTACCATAGTTCTCTACATTGGTTAAGAATAGCTCATGACACATTAGGTCAGAAGTAAATGACCTTTATTTTTCTTTTTTTTAAAAAAGATTTATTTATTTTTATTACAAAGTCAGATATACAGAGAGGAGGAGAGACAGAGAGGAAGATCTGCCATCCAATGATTCACTCCCCAAGTGAGCCGCAATGGCCGGTGCTGTGCTGATCTGAAGCCGGGAACCTGGAACCTCCTCTGGGTCTCCCACGTGGATCCCAAGGCTTTTGGCCAGCCACAACTGCTTTCCCAGGCCACAAGCAGGGAGCTGGATGTGAAGTGGGGCCACCGGGATTAGAACCGGTGCCATATGGGATCCCGGCATGTTCATGGCGAGGACTTTAGCCACTAGACCACGCCGCTGGGCCCAGTAAATGACCTTTAAAAGGTGTGTTAATAACTATTGTACAAATGAGCTTGTCTCCCAGCTTATTACCAATATGGTCAGTTTTGTTAGACCTAATAGTAACAGAAAATAAGTTCTAGTATTGTGTCTCCCAGTTTCTTCTATGAAAAAACATATTATTAGCTCTGAATGATTTTGGTGTGGTGCAAAATCTGCCTCCTGATAATAATTGTTGTGAGAATAGACACCCCCCCCCCAATATACTGAGATATGTCTTGGAATATTGTTCTTCATCTAATCTGTTTTAGAGTGGTACATGTTTAAACATAATCAGGTCTCTAATCTTCTGCAACATATAGGCAAATATTGAACAGCAGTTAATATTTTATATTTACAACATGAAGAAATTTTAGATTACTGGTGTATTGTGTTACTTTTATTTGAATTGTGGCAGAAAAAAACTATTTGACTTATTCATAGGTCTCTTTGGAAATTCCTTTTCTTTAAAAAAAGTGCAAGATTTTCTTTAGTTATTTGAAACACAGTTATGAGGAAGCAAGGGAAGGAGGGACTGAGGGAGGAGGAGAAAAGGAGGAGGGAGGGAGGGAGAGAGAGAAAGAGAAAGAGACAGAGAGAGGGAAAGAAAGAAAGGGAATCAAGATCTTCCCTCCACTGGCTCACTGCTCAAATGATCAAAGTATCCAGGAGTGAGCCCAGCAGAACCTTGGAACTCCATCTGGGTCTCCCTCATGGGTGGCAAGGATCCTCTCACCTGGGACATCTGGTGTCTCCCGAGGAACAGTACTGTGGAGCTGAGTGGGAGGTGGAATAGCCAGGAGTGAAACTAGCGCTCATACAGGATGCTAGTGTCACATGTAGCAGAAGAACTTGATGTACCACAACACTGGCCTCATTCCCTTTCCTGCTTAGCCAGCCAAAAACATTAATTCAGAGGGAAGATTATGGTGGTTCTCTTCCTCACTGAAGAAAAACTGGCCATTATTGATGTGTAATGATTAGTGATAATTATAAGTCCTTAAATGTGTCCCATAGTGAAAGTTGATTTTTTTCATTTAGAAAAGTAAGCGGTTTTCATGTATTTCACAATGTAAATCCAGAAGTACAGTAATACCCCATACTCCCCACCCTTGCCTTCAATCTTGCCTCTTCCCTCCTTTTTCTTTTTAATTTTTCTAATGACATTATCTATCTCAGTTGGCTTCACAGTCACAGACTTAGCACTTCATTGGCAAGGAACTAGGTAAAGAACAAATGGAAAAGAAAAATAAATAATTCTTCAATTGCATATTCAAAGACTATAATAAATCTCAGAAGTAAGATACATTTATCTAGCACAGAATCAAAAGTGTCATTGAACAAGAGGGAAAAACATTCTTGTAGTTCAGTGGCAAGAAGTAATCTTGCTTGCTCTTTTTCATCCTTGAAAGTCAGAGAATATTTTTCAAAATGTATATGTTCATATATTTCAGAATGTGGCCCTCTTAGAATAGCATTTTAAAATATATGATAGTAATGGGTAACATTTTTGCAATCTCTTGAAAAGTTTACTAAACATTTTTATGCATGGGGAAAATTCTGAAACTCATCTATAGAAAACTTGTCTAGAAGCCTACAAATACCAAGAACTTGGTTCTTTGGGCTATCAGCTCATTCTGTTTGTGACACTAGTCTCGCTTCAGTGTTGGCTGTGTGACACCTGTTAAATCATTACATGGTTGTCCACAAAAAAGTATTGTTGGGATTAAAAGTTTAGGGAATACACGTTTATAGTTGTACTTCTTGAGCATCAGATTTGCCCAAAATTATTTGAAACCTATTTTTCAGTCAAGAAACGAAACACTGATTAATATTTGAAGACCTGAAACTGCAGGGCAGGATTATGACAACTGTAAAGAACTCAGTAAGGTATCCTTGTGGTTGTGAATTAGGATCTAGCAAGTCACAGCCCAAGGACTGAATCTCACCTGCCACATGATTTTGTGAATAATGCTTGGTTGCAATGTAGCCATGTTTACATATTATGGATGAGAGCTTTCATGTTAAAATAGGGGAGTTGAGATACAGAGTCATTTGTACGTTAAAGCTCAGCATTTCTTTGATGTATCTTGATGCTAAAAATTTGCAGATCCTTTATTTTAAATATGGAGGCAGGGCAAGGAGGTACTTTTGTAAAATTTAGATTCTTATCATTATTGCTTGACCGTACTCTATTTTTTTCTGGAATCTTTTAAAAAGATTTTTAAATTTTTTATTAGAAGGGCAGATTTAGAGAGAGAAGGAGATACAGAGAAGAGCCAGAGCCTCTTCTGGGTCTCTCACATGGGTGCAGGATCCTAAGGCTTGGGATGTCCTCTACTGCATTTCCAGACTACAAGCTGGTAGTTGAATCAGAATTGGAGCAACTGGGACACAAATCAGCACTCATATGGGATCCCGTACATGCCAGGCAAGGAGCCATTGTTCCAGACCCAGATCATACTGTGGCTCTTCTGACTTACTCTCTAAATCTTTTTTTTTTTTTTTTAAGACTTATTCATTTTATTACAGCCAGATATACACAAAGGAGGAGAGACAGAGAGGAAGATCTTCCATCCGATGATTCACTCCCCAAGTGAGCCGCAACGGGCCGATGCTGCGCTGATCTGAAGCCGGGAACCTGGAACCTCTTCCAGGTCTCCCACACGGGTGCAGTGTCCCAATGCATTGGGCCGTCCTCAACTGCTTTCCCAGGCCACAAGCAGGGAGCTGGATGGGAAGTGGAGCTTCCGGGATTAGAACCGGCGCCCATATGGGATCCCAGCATGTTCAAGGCGAGGACTTTAGCCGCTAGGCCATGCCGCCGGGCCCACTCTCTAAATCTTAATTCATGAACTAGAAGTTGTCAATACTTTTAGAAATTTTCACAGAAGTAAGAAATACTCATCAAAATAAAAAACCCACCTGCTATTTATAGAAGATAAACATATCTATATTTAGATTCCTCTTGTATCTTCCAGCCTGAGAAACTCCTATCTGACCACAAGGTGCTTCACTAATACCAGTTCATTTATATGTGTACCTTATTGATGACTTTCATGTGTAATAACTTTGGTGAAATAATTTATATACAATAAAATGTAAGTAGAGCTGTTTGACTTTTAGTAGACTTACATAATAGTTTCTTCATTCCAGGAAAAACCCATATTCATTGCACCCACGCTATTATTTTTTGACAACCACTCTATATTTTACTGAAATTCCTCAAATGCTAGATAACAACCAGTCTATCTTCTGTATCTGATGATTTACCAATTTTGAACATTGACACTTATATATGTTCTGTTGTGATTTAATTTTTCACTGAATCTAGTATTTTTGTATTCCACTTCTACTATGGCATGTATAAATAATTTGTTCCATTTTATTATCATATAATATTTTATTGTATGATTATGCCACAGTGTATTTATCCTTTCATCAATGAATGGATATTTGAAGCTTTTTATTTGGCTATTATGAATTATGTTATTACCAATATTTGATACAAGTTTTTATGTGCATGTTTTCTAAGTTTTCTTGGTTATATTCCTAGTGTTGGAACTGCAGAGGTACCTGGTAATTTTAATTTAGACATTCAGTGAATTTCTGGTTTGCTTTCCAATGAACGAATGAGTCATTAAGATAAATGACTCAATTGAATTGACAGGTATCCATAATGTGTGTTATTACATAGAGTTCATATGTGTATTTGAATAGGTATGTTTTTATAGGTGTTCTAAATTTTTCTTTTCATTCCAACTGTGTTCTTCATTGCTCCTACCCTTGAGATTGTAGTTTATCCTATGAATAGACTGATCACCAAGTAAAAACTGTTTTAGGCATAGATTAATTTTCACATTATTTCATTATACTTTGTTTCCTTGTGTAATCAACTAGAGATGTTTTCACTTCTGTCTAGTCCAGGATATTGTCATGGGTAAGTCTTGCATGAAGCTTATTCTGTCATTGAGTATCATCAACTATATTTGTATCACCTGATCTTATTCCAACTAAGCCCATGCTCGCCACCCCCCCCCCACCAATATTTAGTCATTGGTTGGTGTTGTTTCCAGTAATGGTTATTCTGCTCTTCTAGGAGCTTAGTACTAAAATGCAGAGTCATTCTTGACCTGTCTCTTAGCAGACGCTTGTGTCTTTAAAGTGTATCTAAACTCTGATTCCTTCTGCCTCCTGTACTGCCTGTGTGCATCTGGTTGTATCTTCCTACGATATCACAACTGTATCCTATTCTATGTTTTTTACATTTTTATGATAAAATTCCCTAGGCTCTGCATTTTCCCTCTCCAACTCTCCCTCTTCCTGCCAATTCCTCCTATATTATAGAAGCATAGCTCTTCATTAACTGCCTAAGTCCATCATTCTGTTATATAATTGGATCCTGTCATTGCAGGTATGGACAGTTGTGGAGAGTTCAGGTTCTTATTGTCAAGATGTAAGTTTCATTGGGAGTCCATCTTAAATTTGAAAGGAGAGATGCATACTACATTGTATCTTCACATCTCAATACCAACCATATCCTCCTTCTCTGATTTTTTTTTAACTTTCTACTTCCTTGGCCTGATTCATGCCCAGCAATACTATGGAACTGCTATGTTTTGACTTTCCTGTTCAAAATCTGCAACACTTCATCCTACATTGGGAAGGCACAACATCTTTGGAAGACCTGACCTCTTGGCCACCCTTTAATTCTGTGCACTCATCTCTCCCTCCACTCCCCATCTCCCCCCACTTCACTCTGTTCCAGTCATACCATCTTCAGGCATACTCCTGTTCAGAGCTTTGGCTTTGCTGTGCCCTCAGCCCTGATGACTTTCCATAGATATATACATGATTCATTCTTTAAGATCCTGGTGGGCTTCGCTCAAAGGCTTCTTAATGAAGTCTTCCCTAACTACTGTATCTATATTTAAAAAAAAAATTTCCCCTCCAATTTTGTATTTTTGGTATTTCATCTAACACCCCTTCTGGTCATTTCTTTGCACTCTTTCCTACTTCTTAACTTCTCAAATTCTATTTAATAACCAATGCTTTGTACATAGCAACTCTCTCAATAATGCTGTGTTAATAAATGATGAAGCAAACGTTTATGCCCTTCTGGGGGAAAAAAAATCTGAATAGCTCTGTAGTGTTGTTCCAATTGCTTTCACTCTGATTGAAAGTTTAAAAACCCCAAAGTTAACTTATGTATGATACCCCCACCTTGGAAATTCATGTGTTGTCTACTTTCATAATTCCTATATTTGAAGGCAAATCTTAATTTGAGTTCCAAACTATACCAGTAAATCCTGAACTTAAAGATACCAACAGATGTGGAGTTGCTTTGTGCCTGTAAATGCCATATCCACCTCAGGGATTGTACTATATAGAGCTTAGGTTAAGAGCAAGGACTGGCAATTAAATTACCAGATGGTCCTGTGGAATGTTTTAAAGCTGTCAGTATGAATAGCAATAATATTTAGGAGTGATTATTTTTGTCTGATACTGTGCTAAGCATGTTCATGGATTAGCTGGTATAATCACCTCAATAACACTTTCAGGTGTACAATATTTCTATTCTTCTGCAGATAGAGACTTGTGACGGGAAGTGTAGCTTACCAACTCCAGAAACTCATTTTTTTAGTGAATTTAATGACGTTATATAGTAAAGCTAAAAAGATCAATTTTATTGATTAGTGAAACATGATTTCTTTTCATTCATTCATTCATTAAAAAACATTATTCAACTTCTATTTTTTGTTGTTCAGGTTTGAATCCGGAACATTCATAAAGCTTGTTCCCTCCTAAAGCTTATATTATATAAATATTTTCAGAAGAAAAGCAGTCAGATACAATTTGAGGCAATGATACTTGCCCTAAATGAAACTTTAAAAAGACTTTTAAAAGATTATGATATAGGGCCCGGCGGTGTGGCCTAGCGGCTAAAGTCCTCGCCTTGAAAGCCCCGGGATCCCATATGGGCGCCGGTTCTAATCCCAGCAGCTCCACTTCCCATCCAGCTCCCTGCTTGTGGCCTGGGAAAGCAGGAGAGGACGGCCCAATGTGTTGAGACCCTGCACCCACGTGGGAGACCTGGAAGAGGTTCCAGGTTCCCGGCATCGGATCGGCGCGCACCGGCCCGTTGCGGCTCACTTGGGGAGTGAAACATCGGACGGAAGATCTTTCTCTCTGTCTCTTCCCCCTCTCTATATCTGACTTTGTAATAAAAATAAATAAAATCTTTAAAAAAAAAAGATTATGATATAGAGATAGTTTTATAGAGGTGTCTTCATCCAGGAAGGGCTTTGAATTTTTTGAATAAAAACTTATGTTTTCAAAGACCCAGCTTAGACATTTTGGCATTTTGATGTAATGAGTAAAGTTGCAGACTGCAACACAGGCATCCCATATAGGCACAGATATCTGGCTGCTGCATCTCTGATTCAGCTCCCTGCTAATGGAGTGGGAAAAAGTACCAAAGGATAGCCCAGGTATTGAGGCCCCTGTCACCCATGTGGCAGATCCAGATGAAGCTTCTGGCTCTAGGATTTGACCTGCCTGTTGTTGACTGTAGTGGCCATCTGGGGAATAAACCTGCAAATGAGAGTTCTCTCCTTACTGTCTGTTTCTCTGTATTATTACAATAATACAGTCCTTCTGCAGCATTCAAAAGTCCAAAATTCTGCTGTTTAAGTATATCATGGCATTGTAAGAATGAACAATTGTAGAAAGTCTGGTATCATATTGCTAAGATGTGTATAACGGTTTCATTGGGATTCCTCTTTTTATTTGGGATTAGATATGTATACTGCAACACATCTTCACTTCCTGGTAGGCTGCTCTCCATTATACAGTTCTGTTAGAACATATGTATATGCTTGCTTACCTATATGTCTATTGAACCTGTGCTTTGCATGAGGATGTCTTACATCAGGAAAAATGTAAGATATTTGTTCTTTTGGGAGTGGTTTATTCACTGAGCATAATGGTTTCTAGTTAGAACTATTTTGCTGCAAATGGCAGCATTTCTTTATTCTTAATGGCTGAATAATATTCCATGGAGTAGATATACCTTGGTTTCTTTAACCCTTCTTCTTTAGAAGGGGATCTAAGTTGTTTCTATATCTTGGCCATTGTAGATTGTGCTGCAAAAAGTAAAGGATGGCAGGTCACTTTCTCATGTACAGATTTCAATTCCTTTGGATATGTTCCCAAGAATAGGATAGCTGGGTCATACAGTAGGTTGATTTTCAGTTCTTTTAACATTCTTCCTGTAGTTTGATGGTTGCTGGTACAGATTTAGGTCCTTGAGCCATTTGGAGATGATTCTTGTATAAGATAAAATGTGGAGGTGTTGCTTTGTACTTCTGCACATGGAAATTCAATTGTTCTAACAGCATTTATTAAAGAGGCCAAACTTTCCCTAGATTATTTTCAATTCTCTTGTCAAAGATCAGTTTGCTCTAGATGTGTGGACTCACTTTTGGAATTTCTGTTCTGTTGATCTTCTCTTTCTGTATTAGTAGCAGACTGCTTTGATGTTCAATGATGTTCTGTCCTGAGGTCTAGAATTGTGATTCTTCCAGCTTTACTTTTGTTCCTCAGGATAGCTTTCCCTGTTCCTGGTCTCTTATGTTCTCAGAAGAATATTTGAATCATCTGTTTTATTTCTGGAGAGGAATGTTGTTGGGATTTGGATTGGGATCTCACTGAGTCTATGTATTATTTTTGGTAATACAGACTTTTTAATGATGTTAATTTTTCCAATTCAGAAACTTGACAAATTTCTCCATCTTTTAATGTCTTCTTTAAGACTTTAGGATAATTGTGCTTAGGAACTTTCCTGTATGTGAATGGAAGTTTTTATTTTAAGAAATATTAAGAGAGTATATCATTACATAGTGTATGTCTCTAGGTTCCTATCGTTGTATACCTAAGTAGATTATCAATATCAAATTCGAGGGATAGAGGAGGAGTGTGGTAGTTCAGTCAATAGCAAAAGTCCAAACATCACCATTCTCATGGACTTAGTGGGAAATATTATTCTAAAAGATAGTATTTGATGAAGTAAAATAATAGTTCTTGGGGTATGAGCTTTGAGCCTGAACTAGAGTAACACAATTTTAAACATCCTAGTTTTATTTACTTGTCCAAAAAAGATTTAATGTGACTTCCATGTTTTTAATGGCATTTGAGAATTTTAAGATGGAACATGGACAGAGTGGACCAGGTGAAAGATGAAGATTTCATCTGTTTCTGTTATTACTATTATAGCGTCAATAGGTTAACAGAGGTATTCATAAGAGGGGCCTGGAGTCCTGTGGGCATTCATACCATCCCCGTTGGCGGTAAAAGGCAGAAACAGTATCTGTTCTTCCAGATTGGTATTTATTGCAACATACCTAACATTAGTATGCACTCTTCTCATCAGCTTAATTTTCTTTCATCCCTCTCTAGCCTACCTGTCCAAGAGATCTTTTGGTATTGAAATTACTGCTATTGTATAAATGACTTCCACTGTCTTTGTATAAATGACCCAAAGTATATATCAGTAGGGAGCTCCTGTCCTAGAATTAATCTGAAGGGCTTTCTGTGCAATTCTTATGCTAATTACAAATTAATTCTGTCTAGTCAGTTGTATATATAGTTTAGCCACATTGTTTATGCTATTAACACAGATGAGTATATGTGAGTTACATAGTCATTAAAAAAATATATTGAATATGTATATGATTTTAATTATACTTACCAATGTTACTATATTGCTGCATAGAACTTTTTTAGCTTTACTTTCAGGACATATTTAGCATATACCATATAGATAAAACTTTTCTAGATGCCAACGGACATATTAAAATCAACAGAAAGTGAATTCATCCACACAGATTTTAAAATCTAACAGGAGAGGTCAGATATATTTTCATATAGTTAATCCCCTTTCCACTTAATTTCAGTATTCATCAATATGAAATATTAAGAGTTAAGGTCTGACATACTCTCTGTTAAACATATTAGAAATCTCCCTACCAGTGATCATGTGTTTATGGAAAAATAGTATACACAAAACAAGAATCACACAAGTTTTGAAAGAGAGGCTTTCTCAAATGTTAATGCCAGAAACAGGCAGAGCCAGAACTAAGGTTTGTGTTTCTTCATGTGCACAGGCTCATCTTTTCTTGTGCAATGGAAACCCATTGTGAGAACGGAGGGGAGGATGGGGGTTGGGGGAAACTAGGGGGAGGAGGAGGGGAGACCCTAGTGCCCACTAAACTGTATCAAAAAACAATTAAAAAATAAATTAATTTAAAAATGTACATGAAGGAACTATTAATACACTAGGGTTTTGTTTCTGTTTTGTGTTCCTTTGTTTTATGTTTTTATTTTTAGCGATTGGTAAGCTAAGACAGCATGAGTTGAATGCATTTACTAAGAATAAATGCCTAAAGTTTTTACATATGGAAAGTACCTCTTTGAAAAAAAAAATGAGAGGCTTGGCCCAATAGCCTAGCTGTTAAATTCCTCACCTTGCACAAGCTGAGATCCCATATGGGTTATATGGGTTCTGGTTCTACTCCTGGCAGCCCTACTTCCCATCCAGCTCCCTGCTTGTGGCCTGGGAAAGCAGTGGAGGATGACCCAAAGCCTTGGGACTCTGCACCCACATGGAGACCCAAAGAGGCTTTGGGCTTCTAACTTCGGATTGGCTCAGCTCCAGCCATTGCGTCTGCTTGGGGAGTGAATCAACAAATGGAAGATCTTCCTTCCTCTGTCTGTGCTCCTCTCTGTATATCTGACTTTCCATTTTAAAAAATAAATCATTTTTTTTAAAAAATAACAAGAATGTATTGCTGTGTAGCATCCATCAGGAAAGGCTTTGTAGTGAAACCAACAATGATCAATTTTCTAAATCAATGTTATTTCCCCCAGACATGTGATACTTGCCAAAAGGCACGAACAAGATTTTTTTTTTGATACCTTTATGTGAAAATTTTATATTCTCATTGAAGAGAAGGATACAAAAAAAGTTAAAGGAAAAGGAAATAATAAAGTAAGAAAAAGAAGGTCTGTGTTTCTCTTAGTGATTAACACACCTGCTATGACACCTGTTTCATACCAGATTCCTTGTGTTTGGATACCAGCTCCGTTCAGCACTCTATTGATGCAGACTCTGGGAAGCAACAGTGATGTCCCAACTATTTGTGTCCCTGCCACTTCCATGGGAAACTTTGAGTTATCAGCACCTGGCTTCTGCCTAACCCCTGACTGTTGTGGGCATTTGAACAGTGAACCAGAAAATGAGAAATTTGCCCTCTTCCTCTCTGACCTCTGCTCCCAACCAGCCCTCCACCGTGTTGTGTCAGTCTGCTGGCTTCTTGTTCTGCTAAAATGATATTTTCCAGAAATTAAGATAAGCTGAAATTCAAACCATTAATATCTGAATGTTGAAGTCATTGGAGCAGAATGAATGTCTTTTTTTTTTTTTTTTGCTGGCATTAACAATTGGCTATAAATCAATCTTCTTAGAAATAGGATTAAGCAAGTAAATAAATAAATATCTAAAAACTGTTGTTCCAGAAACTATGAGGTAGAATACTGAGTTGCATTTGTTCATA
Organism: Ochotona princeps; assembly: GCF_030435755.1. Classification (NCBI taxonomy): domain Eukaryota; kingdom Metazoa; phylum Chordata; class Mammalia; order Lagomorpha; family Ochotonidae; genus Ochotona; species Ochotona princeps. Next base: position 98,079,993 of record NC_080834.1, on the reverse strand, counting down.
AGAAATGCCAAATAATTTCTTCAGCAGTCATATTTGGAAAATGCATGGAATTGTGAACCTGGCTGCATGAGAACCCAGGACTGTTCAGCCTTCTTTGGCAGTTCTGTGACTTTAGTACCAGACTTTTAATAGGAACAAGTCACAAAAGTCTCTCTCTTGCTTCTGTCCCCATCTCCGTTCCTTGTTCTGGCTTCCTCTGTTTTTCGCTTATAGAGAACTCTTCCCTGTAGCTACAGATTATTATGTAAGCGAGTCGTTGCCTTCCATATGCCTTCATCATTAGTGCTAGCACTTCACATTTAAAAACATAAGCCTACTTTTTTTATTTAAAGTAGTAACAACTGAAATGTCATAAAGAAGCCCTAGAAATTAAAACATAGCTCTATCAGTAATCCTCTGGAAAAAAAATTACCCAGAAATATTTTCACAACTGTGCAGATGTATAGAAACAATAGAATAGTTGCTCTTCTCACACTTCTAAAAGTCCATTTTTCCCTTTCTCAAGAAATGTGAGGCCCTAGGAATGATGGCCGAAGGCCTAAAAGCATAGATAGGAATTTGGAGTAATTCCTAAACCTCTAGTTTGGGATGTTGAAGAGGCTTTAGTACTAATAATTGTATTGCTGCCTTTGGTGGAATAACCATGATCATATTAGCAAAACATGTTCTCATATCTCTTTTCTCAAATCAGCCTGAAAAAAGAAGTGTTGAGAAAAAAAATGAATAAACCTCCCCTTTTACAGATGACACATTTCAGAGAAGTCAGGTCACTTCCCCAACTTTGCACACCATATTGATTATGTAATCCTTGTCCCATGATATTACCAATGGAAAGTTGTGCATATTAGAGAAAGATTCCCAATATTTCCATTATAAGCAATTCTATCCACAAGATCACTGTCTAACTAATATTCTTAGAGGGAATACTAAAGCTAACCTAACCATTAAGGGCAGGCTTTGAACAAAGAAGTGAAGGCATTTGGTATGCCCATATCCTATGCTAGGGTGTTTTATTCTAGACCCAGCTCACACTTTTCACCTTCCTGCTAATGTGTATCTTGCAAGAGGGCAAAATGACTGCTGAAGTAGTTAGGGCCCTCACATAGGAGATCTGGATTGAGTTTTCAACTCTCAGGCATTTGGGAAGTTACAAAGCAAATGGATGTTCTGTCTGTCTGCTTTCCTCTCAAATTAAATAAATAAATAATTTGAAAGATATTTTTAAAAACACAACTAAATATTAGACCTACTGTTTTACTCCTATATAATAAATTTCCTAACTTTTAATCTGTAGGTTAAGCAAATTAGGTATTCTCTTAAGGAAAACATTTGAAACTGGCTATGTTTCACATTACTTCACATTGAGCAGTTTCCTGATCAGAGAAAGCATCTCCCTTCGCATGGCTTTGAACCTGCTAGTACTGCATACAGAGATTTTTACATAGATCTTACTAGTGATAGAATTTTCAGTAGACTTAACTTCTCTTTCAGTGATGTTTTTTCTTCTTCCTTCTGTTAGCATAACGTTCATGCGAGGTGTTAAAGGACACATTTATGTCTCATGAATTCTGACCTCATGTGTATGAGTCACAAAACTTGTTCTGAGCCATCTAAATGATTCCAGGTAACTGTGACAATCGATAATGACTTAAAGCGGTAGTAACTATAAACCAGTGCATCCCATTACATTCAGCTAAATGTCTGTGTAGCTTTACTCACTCCCTCTCCCACAATGAAGCACAAGCATTGCCTGCCCACATGAGCATGTGAGAGTGGGCAGAATGGACACAGTACAGTGCATGGGCACACTGCTCAGTGCTGTCCCAGGACCTTAGAGTCCCTGCAGTTAAGAGCCCTAGAGCTTACTGCCACCCTAACTCACTCATGCTTGTCTAATAATCTTTTTTGTGCTCCAGGCAGCTAAGTAGAAATACTTATGCCTTGGCTTTTTGCTTCCTTTTTTCTTTTTTCTCCTGGCTTTTACTGTTTGTGGTGGATACTTTAGATCCCATGTTAACATCCCAGACACATATGATGTCTATAGCTCAAGGTAGAAAATGGATGGACCTAAAATCTCTTGGATAATTGTTTGGTGCCTGGATCTATTCAGCTGTGCATGTAAGTAAACCGTTCTAAGGAAGTAGTGTTTGTTCTGACTTAAAGATGTCCAAGGTTGGGACTGGAAAAACTAAGAAGAGGCAAAAGCATTCTAGAAGTGCAAAATGCGGTGGTACCTGTAGATGACAAATTCTGCAGTTCCATTTGAAGTTAGCCAAAAGGAAAACAAAAGCAAAGGAAATCCACAGTGTGATGGCTGGCTCAGTGTTTTGGGAACTGTCCTCCAGAATTTTAAGCTGGTCTCTTTCAGGGCTAATGGCTCAGCATATCCAATCATGTTTGTGTTCCGTGTTCCCAAAAGTAGTTCTGTGATGTCAGAAAAGAACTAAGCTCTTTCTGCCTCACCAGAAAGGAGCTTAAATGTCAGGCATTTGGTACAGTGGCTAATATGCCACTTTGGATAATGGCATCTAATATGTGATTGCCTGGGTTTGAGGCTCATTCTGCTTCAAAGTTCACCTTCCTGCAGTGTGCTTCTGGGAGGCATGAGGTGCAGGTTCAGTTAGTTGGGTACCTTCCCCACAGTTGGGAGGTTCGGAGAGAAGTTCAGGCTGCTATTTTCATCTTACCATAGTCCTATCTGTTATGGTCATTTGGGGGAGCCATGAGAGATATGTCTGTACCTGTCTTTTTCTCTGTGTTGTTTCTCTTTCAAAAGCAATACATGTTTGTTTTTTTTTAAGAAATTAGTTTAAGATAACTATTTCACTTAAGCCCCAAGCTTCGTTCCTGACACTGTGGAGAAGAGAGCCTAATCTTTAGGGTGTTTGGTAACTCCTTTACAGTACTGGTTTTCACTTGTTCCTTTTCTCCTTTGTTAGGTTTAAGCTCTCCCCATAGGTTGTTGGTACTACCTTTCCCCCCAACATTGCATTTACTTTTTCTTTTTGACCCAGTGAGGATTCTCTTTTTCCTAGAAGACAGTCTGGGCAGGAGCTTTTTTTCTGAACTTCCAGAAGTAGAGTGAGTGTCTCATCTCCATTCAGTCTGAGGAAAACCACTGGTTCGACATAACCCAATGTGACCTTGTGACTGAACCAATAGTGATATGCAAACATTCGGCCCTGCATGATCCTTTCCATGTGAAATAACCAGACTTCTGAAATGAACTTTGTTGTCACCCACAATTTCAATTACAAGCCGGTTGAAGGGAAAGAATTGTAAAGTAAAATCACTGAATCTAATGATTGACATAACCACCACTAACCAATGTAACAGAACCCAGCTGGGTCACCTTCCACTCACTTATAAAACATAGCGGTTTGTCCAGACCATGTAAATGCTTGTGTATTGATTTCTCATGGCTCCCATGACTTTCTTATTGTACTGTGTAGAATAAGGGAATTATGAGTAGTTGCTGACGTAAGTAGTATTGTAAGGTTTGATGCTGGCAGATCACCACCCTGTGAGCAGGGTTTATATAACTCTAATGGGGATAGCTGTCTGTGTACTGTTTTTAGTCACATTAGTAGGAAAGATTATACAAGAGCTACCACCTTATTGATTGTGAATGAATAATCTCATCTTGAACACATTAATCTCTCACACAGTTTTGCTCCCTATGGTGATTTCTTTCAGAAAACTTATTCTAATAGCATGAGTATATATTAAAATTATATCAGATGGGGTGAGGAGGAGCATACCAACAAAAAGAATCCATCAGAATCTATTACTCTTTTGACAAATGCAGTCACAATATTTACAAATGAAATGGAAGGAAGACAATTGCAAAAAATAGATCTGTATGTCATTTGTCTAGTTATTCTTCCAGGTATTTTTCACAGGGCCGTCTCTGAGCATTGCCTCTTGAATGTGTCATAAGATGTAGTACTTTTCCTTCTTGTTCCTTTGCTTTGGGTCATGACGATGAATTTGAAGTTTTTCAACTTTCAAGTCTCTCTCTTTCTTTTTTTTTTTCTTGTACCAGACATGACTTACACTGTCTGCCATAAAACTATCAGATAAACTGTGTAGTTTGATTAGACCAGACTGTACCACTTACTTTGGTCTAGCAATGCAGCACAAAATATATTTTAAGAGGATCTGTACATAAGTCTGTTCCAGATAAATTATACTTATATAGACTTTAATAAAAAGGAAGTGCCAGGAAGGAACTTAGCGATTTTAATACAGGAAATCAATGCATTTTGGCATTTTATCCCTTTTCTCAGCCCTTTGATTGGCCATCATGCCATTTTCTTAGCCCAATTTTAGTATTAGAGGAGGATTATAAAGCATATGAATCAATGCATTTTTTTTCCCATTCATTATGGCTGTCTTTGAGTACTTGTTGTATGCCAAGGCCTTGTCTTATGTGTTTGGGTTATAGAGATGGTGACAGCACAGCTACCCTGACCTCAGCTTCAGTGGGAGAAAACGTAGATGAAGAAAAGCAACTCGGAGTCATTAGCTTATGATCCATTGGGCAAGCAGGATATAGTGCAGACTTGAAATGGTCCAGTTCTCTTCAGCCACTCCATATCCCTAGTTCATTACCTAGCAAAAATATCACAGCTAAGTTGAAATTATTGTTTTCCCTTGTTTCTGACTCCATGCTTATATTACATGTTTAAAACACATGCTTTGTGTTTGATATTAATTCTATAGACTTCTAAAAGCAGGAAGAGTAGATTTCTGATTTTTAGAATCCCCCTAGCTCACATCTCACACCCTATGGAAAAGGTTTTGTTCTGTAATAAGACTTTCTGGGTGTTGGTGGGAAAGCTTTACTACTGCCTGTGTCTAGAGAAACACTGAAAGTTCAGACAGAAACACAGAGTTCAGATGTTCATTTCTTTTGAACTGTGGAACACGAACAGCTTCTTCTCAAGAGGTTACTCGGGTGCCTTGTCCAGTCTCTTCAAAATACTGTGAGAACAGGCTTTGTCAGATGATACTGACATGCTGAGATTTGGCGTTCTGAACCCTGTAAGAGGTGAACAGATGTGTGCAAGGGAAATAGCAGAGATCTTTGAGTGTCTAAAAGGGTCTAACCATGTTGGGAGAAAGGAGTGGACAAGAATTATGTCAGTAAGTCATTATTCTGTCTACAATTCTTGATATATCAAAATTTGCAAGGTTTTAAAAAAAATTTTTGTAATGAAAAATGAATGTATGTCCTAAGATATGAATAAATGATGTGTTCCTCAGTTGAAATAATGTACATTTTTCTCCTTCACTCACCCATACTACACAATAAATGTTTGGTATATGTTTGCTGAAGTAAATTATAGTTCATGCTTTCAGTTCATTTAGGGTTGAAGGGATTTCAGAGACAAGCTGTTAATAATGAAGTTCCGTGGAATATAGGAGAAAGAACTAAGTTGGATTTGGGGTCCTGCCTATGTTAGGATGTGCTTGCAAGTTATAAACTCTGGTTTTATCTGTTTATGGACATACTATATCTCACAGGTCTCTTTTAAAAAAGACTTTATTTTATTTAAAGGCAGAGTTACAGAGAGGAAGGGAGATGGAGAGACACAGAGAAATCCTCCATCAGTTTGTTCACTCCCCTAATGGCTTCAATGACCTGGGTTAGGTCAGATCAAATCCAGGAGCCTGGAACTCCATCTGGGTCTTTCATGAATGGCTGGAGCCCAAGCATGTGGGCTTTCTTCTGCTTCTTTCCCAGGCATATTAATAGAGACCTGGATTGGAAATGTTGCAGCTATAACTTGACCTGGCACTGATATGGAACGCTGGTGTCACAGGTAGTGGCTTGACATACAGAGACACATCACCAGCATCTAACCTAGATCTTTGAAATCAAAGTTGAATGGAATTACAGTTTGACCTTTAGAACCCTAGTGATATCCTATAAAAATGACCTCCTGAAAAGATAATGATTCAAACTATATAACATAATTATCTCTTCTATAGCACCAGTTTGAAGTAGTCTTCTGGTGGCAGAAATTTCTTTCCTTGCTATGTATCTCTTTTAGATAATTTCATCATTTTTTATTTGACTCAGAGTATCAGTAAATGACAACAATAAGGAGTAAGAGTTGTAGCTTTAAGGTAGAGTCCATTCTTTGTTTCTTTATCATGGCAGAGATTATTGGTAACAATGAATTTTCAGTTACAATGTCCCACACAGAAATTATTGTCTACTTGTGTGCTTTCTGAAAAGGTAATGTTCGCTACTTTAATGTGCTCTTTTAAAAATTATATAACCCACTCTGGAATGGATGTGAGGGCACACCCATTCTCATTCTTGTTTATTCTAAATGAATAATCTCAAATGAGCTTTCCAAATCTCAGCAATCTCAAGAGAGGGGAGTCCATTTGGAAGGGATTTTTCTTAGTATGCTAAACCTAAAGTAATTAGAATCCACATTTCTTATTTGCAGGAAACAGTATTATGCATTTCCCTTGGAAGAGAATAAGTAGAGAAGATAAAGGGACACTCTCAAATTTCAGTCTGTGTGACCTGTTTTTAAATAAATATCATCATATTCCATAGTCAATTATCTCCAAAGTACAGTGTGTTCTGTAGCCGGGGTGGGGGGAGGGGAGAGAGGGAGAGCCTCCCTGTTAGAAGTGCTTACAGAAAAGGACGCATGCAATGGAGTGTACATTATTCTATTGTCCTCAGAATAATTTTGCACCATTTGGGAGGGGGTATTATGTGATTTCATAAATATCAAATTGCAGTCCTCAGTGAAAGAGACAAACATGGCCGGGAAAACAGAATGAGGTATGTTATGTTCAGCACAGTGATAGGGCTTCTAATACCAAAGCAAAAACAAGCCATTAGTTACAACTATTGAGTAGAAGTGGTCTGATCACAGTGGCAGGATAAGTATCCCATTTTATTATGGCTTCGTTACATGTTTTTGCAAGACACTCTGGCTCCCCATTAAAATTATTTTCTGCAGTGGCACCGTGAGGGTTCAGAATCCAAGAGCGTAACTATTATTTTTGTTTACCCCATGCTGTGCCACAGGGAGAATAAATAGTGTTTTGGGTTTTGTTTCTTTTATTCTCCCCTTTCTTTTCACCTATGAAAAGATCAAAATTGTGGAGAAATATTTGTTGGAAAATGATCTTAAAAGAAGCTTAGTTTTGATCAAAATAATGTTGGCCACAGTGAAGACAGGTATGTTACCCATGCCTGTGTAATCAGGTAAGATTGTTTTGTTTGGGTTTAAATTTTCTTGTTTTTGATTTAGAGGTAAAGTTGGCAGCAAAGGAAGATTTCAGATAGTTGTAATTCAGACACAGCACTTCTGTTGATCCGCATGGGGACTAGTCAGCCTCCTACAATAGCAGACATTCTGGCTGTTTTGATAGAAACCCCTTTCTGTGTGGCCTGGGATTTGAATCTGAAGGCCTTTGGTTCTTGGCTTCTCTCCTGGCTGGTTGCTGGGTGGAGTGGTGCTGATCATTCTTTCTCCAAGGAAGGCCTGTTTCCGTCAGAAGTGACCACGTCCTTGATGTTATGGCAGTTAAACTTGATAATTATTGGTAATTCTGGCATCGTCCCACCCCTCTTTTCTTGTTCATAAGCCCAAAGAAGTATTTTGAAAAGGCTCATAAGCTCACTTTTTGCAGTAACCCGGCTTCTCTGCCCATGTGAAATTCTACAGCTTGTTGCAGGACACCAGCCATAGAGTGCTCTCCTTCTCATTGTGCCAGCAAATCCTCACAAATTATTTATTTCCCATTTTAGACACTGGACAGTGACTCACTGTGCCCTGGAAATATTATCGCTGTAGTAATTTTCTTGTGTGGCTCAGCTTAATGTCAGAGAAATGGGTAGTTACAAGTCCAGACACTATAAAGATGGAGCTAAATATTCTAAAAATAAAGTGTTTGGTTAACGTTTGGTAGTCAACAACTTTCCTGCAGCCACACACAGTGCCGGGACTAAGGAATGGAAGAAATGTCCTCATGCGGTGGTTGGTAAAGTCACCCTTCAGGAGATTAACCTCTTAATGTTATAACTTCAGAGCGACAACATCTTTTTCTCAAGGGTTCAACTATCGGGAGGAAATGCCTTGCTTATGAGTGATGGGCCATACAAAATTATCTTAGAACTAATTTTCAGTTATCAAAATGTGTAAAGAACTTATGGTTCTTGACCAATGAATGTATTTTCCTGTAGCCTGGTGTGAGACAAAGCATGCTTGAGAGTTAAGAATAAATGGCAGGGAAAATCTGATCATTAAATGCACAGATTCCTTTTAGCACTATAAAAATTGAAGACTGATTCTCCCTTGATCTAGCCCAGGGGAGAAAATCTACAGTTGAGAAAAATCCAAGAGGAGTTGAAAGTATACTGAAATATTCTGTCTAGATTCAGTGCAGTTTCATTCTACTATGTATCCTGAAACCCAGACATTTTATGCTGTAACACCAGAATTTTGTTGTTCTTTATATTAGTAGGTTAAATCATTTGATGATCAATCGTAGGGACTTATTAACAGTGGGGTGACTGAGAGATAAGATCACATTACCAGCCAGGAGAGTAGCTGTGATAGCACAAGTACCTGATCCCTACCACGCACAGGGAAGACCTGGGTTTCGTTCACATCTCTTGGGTTCAGCCTTGACTCAAACCAGACATTATTGATGTTTTGGAAGGTAACCAGCCAATGAGAGTTCTTTCTGATTCTCTTTCTCTCCAATAATTTTCCAAAGATCACATCATTAAAGACAATTATAAAAACCTAGTAGTTAACCTCATTATAACCCGCTAACACCTTTACAAGAAATTAAGCACTAATGAATTCCTGCAAATAAAGGCAAATATATTTAAATACACTTTTATGTAGTCTGTGCAGCTTAGAAGTATATAATAGGGCCTTCTGATCTGCTACTTTGTTGTTTAGGGTTCTGGAAATTGATGGAATATCTCTAGGTCATCATTCTAAAATACCTAATACTGTTACAGTCAGTGGATTCAGTACTTATATATTAAGTTGTAGCTATGCTCCACACTTTGTATTCGGAGATATAGAATGCAATGCTATATTTTCTTTGAGTGCTGTGTAGTATATTGGGTAGAGATTAGTGGTAATCCATGTTACTAAATGCAAAGTAGAAACTAGTACTCAAGTAGCTATTAACAAAGTTCTTGGTGTTTGGAGGACAAAATAATTATTCCACACTGGGGTTGAAGAGAAATTTTCATTTTCCAAAATATCCCCAGAATAATCAAATTTCTATGCTGTGCTTAGTTGCAAAAAGTATTGCATCCATTGGTTCACTCCTCAGTGACTACAATGGCAAGGGCTAAGCCAGGTCAAAGAGCCAGGAGGTTCTTCAGGCTCTTCTACAGGGGCTTCAGAGGGCCAAGCATTTGGGCCCTTGTTCATTGTTTCCTCAGCCATTAGTAGGGAGCTAAAGCAGGAATAGAGCCAGTGGGACATGAAATGGTACCTATATCACATGTCAGCAATCAGGCAGTGGCTTAACCTGATATGCCACAGTGCTGTCCCTCCTTCATATTATAAAATGATAAAGGATCATGTAGCTTATTCTGCAATTCAGGGGACTTCCTAGAAGGGAAAGATCCAAGCCAGACCTTGATAAATAAGAGGGTTCAGTTAGAAGAGTTAGAAAATCCTGGTTGGAAAGAACAACAGGAGCTCGGCAGGAGCACCATAAATTCTTTGTAAGTTTAGGATCTAAGAGTAAATGTTTAGTGAGGATAGAGTTATCCAAAAAGAAATGAAGGATCTCTTATTTGGAGGATGATTTAGCTAAATCCAAAGAAAAATCCTTAGAACTAACCTAAGCTTTGAGCACCCTGAGTAGATGCTAAGTACAGAAATAAATAAGATAGGAAGTGACCTCTGACTTTGTAGGTTCCCTGGTTTGATGAACAGCAGTTTTTGCAACATTTTGCATGCATGCTGTAAGGATAGCACTCTAACACACTCTTGAAATTCTTTTATCATTTGTTTCAAGCTTTATAATAAGAAGTTCCAGGTCCCAGCACGGTAGCCTAGCTAAGTCCTTGTCTTGCATGAACTGGGATCCCATATGGGTGCCAGTTCTAATCCCGGCGGCCCCACTTCCCATCCAGCTCCCTGATTGTTGCATGAGAAAGCAGTTGAGAATGGTCCAAAGCCTTGGGACGTTCCACCTGCGTTGGAGACCCGGAAGAGGCTCTGGGCTCCTGGCTTCGGATTGGCTCAGTTCCAGCCATTTTGGCCACTTGGGGAGTGAATCAATGGTTGGAAGCTCTTCCTTTCTGTCTCTTCCCTATATATATCTGTCTTTACAATAAAAATAAAATAAATCTTTAAAAAAGTTCCAGATTTAGCATTGCAAGAGAGTGCATTTATTTTTCATTTGTGCAGGTTTATATAAAAGGATAGTATATGATGTTTCATTACATGTATGCATTGTGTAATGTATATTCATGATAAATATATTTATGCTGAACACTTAAGATTTATTTATATTGAAAACATAAAATCTTATTGTGTAGTCTGCTTATGGAGAATGGTTTGTTTTTGTCACCATTCTATTGTGCAATAGAACTACGGAACTATTTAGTCCAATGTAACTTCTTCTGGAACCTAATACCTATAGGTCAATTTGTACCCATTTCATTCCCTCTCCACTCCACAGGTTCTGGCAATCACCGTTATATTTTAAATGTTCATGGGACCACTTATTTTTTAGTTTACACATATGAATGAGATTATGTGATACTTTGTGCTTGGGTTATTTCACATAACTCAGTGACACCAATTCCATCTGTGTTATTTGAAATGAAGACATTTTATTCTCATTTTAAGACTAAGTAATATTCCCTTGTGGCTATATCACATCTTCTTTGTTTACTCATTGGTACATGAACAGTTAGGTTGTTTTCATTTCTTGCATTTTGTGAATAGTGATACAATGAATATGAGAATGTGAATGTCTCTTTGACCAGTGGATTTAATTTCTCCTGGACATATGATCCCAAAGTGGGATTGTTGGATCATATGGAAGTTTCATCTTTAGCTTTTTGAGCTTAACCTCCTTAAAGTTTTCCACCCTGGTTCTCTTTGCCTGTATTCTGGCCAACATTTATTATTTTCTCTCTCTCTCTTTTTTTTTTTTTTTTTTTTTTTTTTTGCTAATGGTCATTCACACTGCAGTAAGGTGATATCTCAGTGTGGTTTTGATTTTGTGATTCTCTAATGATTAGTTATGTTACACATTTTTTTCATGTACCTGTGGACTATTTATGTCTTCATTTGAGCAAACTTTCTCAATCTACTACCTAGGTTTTTTTTTAATATTTATACATTTTTGTTTATTTGAAAGAGGGAAAGAGGCAGAGAGAGGAAACAATCTTTGCTCCTTAAAATGTTACAACAGCTAAGGCTTGGCCATTCAAAATGCAAGAAACCGGAGCTCAAGTACTGAACTATCAAATACTGCCATTTCAGATGTGTTCTGACATGAAGCTGGATCAGAAACAGGGTAACCACTGGTTTGAACCAGCAGATACTCTGATATGTGATGTGGGTGTGCCAAGCAGCAACTTAATATAATGTGCACGATATGATATCCCTCCTGTCTTCTCTCATATTTTCTAACCTAATTATTTGGACGTATTTTTGTTAAGGAGTTATTTGAATTCCTTTTATACCCTATATGTTAACCCTTTATCTTATGTATCATTATGCAGGTTATCTTTTCTTGTTTATATAGTGTATTTCATTTTCAATTCTTTTGATTAATATAAAGAAAACAGATTTTATTCATTCCATAAGTACCGTATTAAGATAATGGCCATACTACCCCTACTCTCCTGATCATTCACAATGCCCCCCTTTTCCCCTTCAGTTTTTACAAAAGCGTAATCCACTGTGTTTCACAGGCTTAATTTGTCAGTAATCGTAAAATTCAACAAGTGAAAACAAGGAATATCATAGTTCCACAAGTGCTTGGCTCTTGTGACCATTGCTATACTGTGCAAAAGCTCTTAAGTTTGATGAAATATCATTTTTCTGTTTTTGTTTTGTTTCCTGTGTTTGGGGGTTCTGACCCAGAGAAATCCTTGCCAATCCCTATGTCCTAAAGTGAATTTCTTATGTTTTCACTTAAAAAAGGTTTTATTTATTCGGAAGGCAAAGCTAGAGAGGAAGAGAGAGACATCCTGCATCCATTGACCACAGCAGATGAAAGCTGGGCCACTCTGAATCCAGGAACCCAGGAACTTTCTCCAGGTTTCCCAAATGATGCAGGGGCCCAATCACTTGTACTGTTCTCTGCTGCTTTCCAAGTCACATCAGCAGGGAACTGAATCTCAACTAGCCAGGACACAACCCAGTGCCAATCGCATGCTTTTATGTCAATACCATGTCTTTAAATGCTATAGCTTTGTAATATATTTTAGTATGAAGTAGTGTAATGCCCCCTGCTTTATTTATTTTTTGTCAGTATCAATTTGCTATTTTAGGCCTTTTATTATTCCAGACAAATTTAAGTAAAATTTTTAAATTAGTTCTTTGGAAAATGTCATGGAAATTTCTACATGGATTTTATTGAATCTATAAATTGCTTAGTATGTAATTTAAATTTGATTTTTCCAATTTGTAAATATGGGACTTCTGTCCTTTTCATTCTCTTCAAGCTCTTTGATCAGTGACTTATAGTTCTCCTTATAGAGATCTTTCACCTCTTTGCTAAATTTATTCTCAAGTATTTTAAGTTTTTGCAGCTATTGCAGTGGAATTTTTTTCAAGTGATTCACTATTGATATATAGCCATACTTTGGTTTTTGTATATCAGCATTGTATGATGTGATTTTATTTTACTAGTTCCAGCATTGTCTTGGTAGAGGAATAGGATTGTGTGTGTGTGTGTGTGTGTGTGTGAATAACCATGTACAAACATTGACAATTTGACTTCACCCTTTACAGTCTGGTGTCTCTTTCTTTCCATTACCTAATTACTCATGCTAGGACTTCCAGTACTATCTTCAATATAAGTTGAAAATAGAACATTCTTGTCTTGTTCCAAATCTAGGAGGAAAGTTTCAGCTTTTCTTCTATCCAGTATATTAGCTATTAGATTGTTATAGCTAAGCTTTATTTTTATGTTGAGATATGTTCATTCTTCATATATCTTGGAGTGTTTCTCTTGAAGACATATTTAATGTTATCAAATGTCTTTTCTGCATTTGAGATGATATTGTGATTTTTGTCCTTCATTGTATTCGTGTAGTGTGCTATATTTTTTTTTCTTTAATATTCATTTATTCGTTAATTACATTGCATTACATGACACAATTTCATAGGTACTGGGATTCCCCCCCCTTCACCCCAAACCCTTCCCCCATCATGAATTCCTTCACCTTGATGCATAACCACAGCTCAAGTTCCGTTGAGATTCCCTAATTAAAAGTTTACACCATACAGAGTCCAGCATCCCACTTGTCCAGTTCAAGTTCAACGGCCTCTTAGGGAGGCCCTCTCAGGTTTGTAGGCAGAGCCAGCAGAGCGTCACCTCGATCAATTAGAAGCTCCAACATATCATCAGCAACAGTCCAGGTATGATGAGGCTGGTGCAGAGTCCACTGATTGACATAGTCCGTCTTAGGGTTTCCCCTTGTCCAGTTTTCCGCTGCAAGCATAAAGCTGAGGTGGTTGATTCATCTACTCCATTTTCCATCTTTTTTTGATTAATGCTTTGATTCCTCCATTTTGTTGAGGGGAATCCCCCTAAAAAAAACTTTGAGGCATTCCCAGTCCAGGCTCCTACATGTACTACTAGTAAGCACAGTGCCCGCCACCGCCCATCACTCCGATCAGCTGATGGTTTTAACCCCTGGGTTGGTTCTCTTCTGAGCCCCGACCTCTATTGGAACCAATGAGTATCACATCTCTCCCCGGCTCTGCCCATCACACTCTCGTCCCTCACCTAAACCAGTGGGAGGAGTGCTGGTCGGGTGTTGCATTCCCTACTGGCACAAGCCATTTCACCTTGGCATTTTGTGTTTTGTACTGTTTTTTTTTTTTAATTGATTTCAATATTGATGCTATCTTACAACACTGGGATGAATTTCAGATGATCCTTGTAAACCATCTTTTTAACCTGCTGTTGGATTCAACTCAGTGCTATTTTGTTGAGGATTCTGCCATCTCTGTTCATCAAGGATGTTGGCCTCTGGCTATCGTGTGTGTGTGTGTGTTCTTTCTGGTTTTGGTATTAAGGTAATGCTTATCTTATAGAATGGACAAAGTTTATTTTATAATGTACAAACCAATATAAAGACTGATTTGTTTTTATTAATGGAGAAGAAAGAATCTATGCTGAGAGAAAATGACCAAATATTACTTAGATTTCTGGATTCAACAAAGGAACCAACAGTTCTTCCAAACCTTATGTTGATTGCCAGCAGCCTTTAGAAGGTAGCTGTGTCCTGATTTGGGGGAAAGGGGAGAGACAGAGAAAGCAGGGAATGGGATAAAGGGGGTTAGTATAAACTACAATCATATACAATGTGCTTCAAAATTAACATTTTTCCTTTAAGTGAGATACTGAATCTGTCTCAACTTCAGGAGAAAAGAAGGGAAAATGGAGGGGGTGTATCTATACCTGTAAAACCATATCATGGGGCCTGACATAGTAGCCTAGTGGCTAAAGTTCGCACCTTACTTGAGCTGGGATCCCGTATGAGCACCAGTTCATATCTCAGCTGCTCCACTTCCCATCTAGCAACCTGCTTGTGGCCTAGGACAGCAGTGGAGTTTGGTCCAAGCCTTGAGACCTCACTCCTGCGTGGGAGATCCCGAAGAAGCTCCTGGCTCCTGACTTTAGATTGGCTCAGCTCTGGCCATTGTAACCATTTGGGGAGTGAACCAGTGGATGCGAGGTCTTTCTCTCTGTCTCACCTTATCTCTGTGTAGCCATCTTTCCAATATAAATAAATAAATATTCCAAAAAACTCATCTAAAATCATAAATTTTAAAAATAATAAATTTAAAATTTGCAAATAATCTAATAGAATCTTCCCCTAGGAATGTGGCAGAGCACATAGAGAAAATACATGTAAACATTCCAGTTTTAGCAAATAGTATCTACTCAGTTAATGCTCTGTTATTTTAAGCTTCATTGTTCTTAGTGATCTGAGGCATATTATCCAAATCTCATCTTTGAATACATAAATGTTCCTTCCTAATATTTTACATCCTTCCCTGTTTTTTTAAATTCCTAAACCATTTTCTACTGAAGTGGAAAAGAAATGAAGAGAGAGCTGGAGGGGTTGTGCAAAAGAGAGGCGGGGAGACAAGTTCTTTTTTATTAGTTATATTTATGTAATGTGAATAAACTTGACATACTCCATGATATGGATTTAGAAGTGTAGGGATACTTCCCACCCCACTCTGCTTCAGCTTCCTTTCCTGTCCTAATTTTTTTTCTAATTTTTATAATGGCATATGCTCTTGTGTTTCATAATCACCAGCTTAAAACTCCAAACAGATAAATATATCAAGGCATAGCAAATAGAATAAAAGAATAGAAAAGGTCCTATAATTTCTCATGAATATTGTAAACAGTGATCAAGTCCAAGGATCATAATCTTGCCTATGAAGATTACCTATTTTAAACTCTATGTATTAGTTGTGACAGATTAGGGAACTGTTCATTTTTTAGGACTGGCTTTTCCTGAAGATTTGCAACTTAATCCATTTAGTTGCCAAAAGACAAGATTTCATTCCTTTTTTTCTGGCTGAGTGGTATTTCATTGTGTATGTATGCCATATTTCTTTTTACAGTCATCAGTTGATGAACATGGAAGCCAATTCTTAATCTTAGCTATTATGAATTGAACTTCCAAAAGTATGAGTACGCAGGTAACTCTCTCATATGATGATTTCACTTCATTTGGATAAATTTTTGGGAGTGAGATGGTTGGGTCATTTGGTGAATATACCTAACAGATCTCTGAGGTATTTCCATACTAAGGAAAGATACTCTTTTTTAAAAGATTTATTTATTTTTATTGCAAAATCACATATACAGACAGGAAGATCTTCTGCCCAATGATTCACTCACAAAGTGACCATAGTGGCTGGTGCTGAGCCAATCCAAAGCCAGGAGCCAGGAACTTCCTCCAGGTCTCCCACATGGGTGCAGGGTTCCAAGACTTTGGGCCATCCTTGATTGCTTTCCCAGGTCACAAGCAGAGAGCTGGATGGGAAGTGGGGCTGCCAGAGTAGAACTGGCGCCCATATAGGATCCCGGGGTGTTCAAGGCAAGGACTTTAGCTACTAGGCCACCGCACCTGGGCCCAGGAAGGACATTCTTATATGACTTCACAGAGGGAGTAGATCTTGTGGGCAATTGTAGCAATCCCTTCAGTCTTTTCATCATTTGAGTATCTATTCCCAGTTCTTCAGAAAGTCCTCATTTACAGTGGAAGATATCTGTATTCAGAGAACTATACCTGTTCTGGTTAGGATATGTGAAATCTCAAAGGCAGATACTATCATTGAGATGTGCTCTCACCAGTGGGGTGCAGTGTCACTTTTCATCTGGACACAGGCACCAGAACAGCTTATGGACTTTGATCCCTCTAACACCCTTTCTTGTCAGTGAGGATCTTTGTAGCCCAGGGGCTGCAGAGGAAATGCTGGTCCTTTGCTTTGGTTCATAGAAAATATATGTGAGGCATGATACATTTAGTAGGAATATTTTGCACACTTCCTTTACCCTGGGAGGAGTATAAAGTTTGGCTTTCCCTGTTTGCCAAATCACATCAGTCCTTTGAAAAAGGACAAAGGAAAGGAAATAAAGTCCTTCACAGTGCATTCAGTAATTTACATCTGATAACAAATGCTGGCCACAAAATATGTAGTAGAAAATGTTGCTAAACATTAGGGGAAAAAATTAAGTGTTGCACTTCTCATTATATCTTATTCATTAAAAATGAAAGATTCATTCATTCACGCATTCATTTGTTGATTCATTTGAAAGGCAGAAAGACAGAGAGTCCACCCACCTACTGGTTCACTCCTCAAATGACTGCTGTGTCTGGGGTTAGACTGGTACAAATCCAGGAGTCAGGACTTTTGCTAGTTTCCCACAGGTAGTGGCCCAAACACTTGGACCATCTTCTTATTCTTTGCCGGATCATTAACTGGGAGCTAGATTGAAAGTAGTGTGAGCCATAAGCCCATCATTCTGCTGTTTAAGTGTATCTTGACATTATAGGTAAGGACAATGGCAGAGAGTGCAGCATCCTATAGTCAAGATATATTTAACAATTTCATTGTAATAATATAGGAGAAATCAGTGGGGAATGAGGAAAACAGGGAGAGGGAAAGGGAAAGAGCCTGTGGAACTGTATCATAAAATGAAAAAATAAATAATTAAAAGCAAAAAAAGAAAGTAGGGCAGCTGGACTCCAGCTTGTGCCCATATAGCATGCCACGGTCGTAGGTGACTGACTGCTTTATGTGTTACGCCACAGTGCCATCCATTATATCATATTCTTTTGCCCATGTCTCCCAAGACTTCGGTGTCCATTTTCTAAATTTTGTCAAAGGAATAAAACTATGTTGTGTCTAAGTTTTATTCTCACTTTACTATTGTATGTGTCCCAATCTGTCAAGAAAATATTTTCCCTTTATCAGTGGTTTATTGATGGGTAGAAATTGTATCTATAGAAGTATATAGATATGTAATTATATATATAACTTATACATATATTTAAATGATATAGTATTATTCTATTATAGTTTCAGTGATTTGCCAATGACATACTGTAAAACTGTTCTCCATTTTCCTTCACTATTACTCAAGGAAGTGCCCAAGAATGGTGAGAACCTTAACTGGTCACCTGGGACAGTAATACCATAAACAGAACCATACGCAGAGTTCTATGCATTGAGACAATTCTGACTGCCAGTGCATGATCAAGACCTCTACAAGTTAACCCTTGTTGAGGAGCAGATCTGGCAATATTTTTTTAGAATTTTGTTTTTATGTTAAGTGATATAAACTCGTGTGATCCTCACTGAACATCTTTGGATGAGGTAAGGCAGAGATTATCTCCCTTTAGTGAGTGAATCAATTGACACACATAGAATTGAGGTCACCTATAGCGACAAGGATGAATTACCAATAATCAGATGATATTTTGTGGAGCATAGCCTCAAAACCACTGTTTCATTGCAAGGTGGTTGTCCACAGAATCAAAGCCTTACAAAATATGAAATAATTAGTAGAATTCATCTCATCTGATGCCCCCATTTTACAGGTAAAGGCATAAAGTTTATATCAGTTTGTTCTGAGGCTTATGACACACATAAACCCAACAAGATATCAGGAATCTATTTAAAAGACTAAATATAGTTCTTGGAATCATTACCACCTCAGTGCAAATTTCATTTCCACTTCCTGGGCATTTGAGACTAGCTAGGTCATTCCCCCTCTCTGACCCTCACTGTCAATAACATGTATCAAGAAAAGTGTTTGAATGTATTCATCAGGATAACATGCTACTGTTTGGCCTAATGCTTGACCCATAATTTTCAACTAATATTTACTTCCTTTCATCCACTCACTCATCCCCTTACACAAGTGGGACTATGATTGAGCACTGTTCATTTCTGCTGGATTTTGCTGTGTACACTCAAATAATATATTGGAAATGAGCACAGTATTCTCCCCAGCCTCCAGTCTTCACCACTGGACCTCATGGTGCATCCTGAGGAGGACATTGCCTGCCTTGATGTGCCAACAGTGGCCTTACAAAGTGTCTACTGTATAAAGGAACCTGGCTTGATCAGGGGTGTCTGGTGGAAAGTACCTGCTTCATTGGCAGATAGGGTTTTATGAATGGAGCTTTCTTTAATAGCAAAATATTTGCCAGGAGGAGCTGTAAACAGAAGGCCTGATTCACTTGCTCCTTTTCTCTTGCCCTCTCTTGGACTTTGTGTGAATTAAGGTGTTTATACTCAGGACATAGCTGGTACTGATATCCTTGTCAGGTCAAGAGAAATCCATTCCTTGTACTTCCTTTTGCACACTGTTAAACAATTAAAGGGGGCGTGGGTGTAAGACACGGATAGCATTCACAGTTCTGAAGACTTTCAAACAAGCATGCCCTCCATTCTCTCCACTCGGGCTTAACACAGACCGTCTGAGCACCTAAACTGAGCTCAGGCACTTTATTCTAAGAGTCACTGCAGGTCAGTTCCCTCATGTGTCACTGCTGTCCTGACCTGATCCTCCGCTGTTCTACCCTCACCCTTCTGAACGTGTTACTGTTATGATTAAAGATCTGGCGTGGCCAACATCTTGGGTCTTATGACTTCAATTAAATCATCTGGTCTTAACTCAATGTCAATGGTTTGGCTTTTAATTCTGGAGTGAATATATAAGGTCTTTTCCCATTCTGCTGTGGTGAGGATCAATGAATTGACTCAGTTGGGGAAAGTGCTTGTAGAAAACAGTAGACAAGTATAAATAGGAAAATGTAACTGGCCCTTCTTCACATTCCTTGAACAAATTGACAGTCTCAATTAGAGTGGTAGGTGATTGAATCACATAGTATAGATGACTTCAGCTGCAACTCTACCTAAGAAAAACTTAGCTGAGAGTGTGATTCTTCAGGCTTTGGATGCTACAAAAAGAATGGTGATTGCCTATTTTTTTTCCTACATCAGTATTAACTCTCAAAGGACTGTGGCTTATTCCTACTCTGTATATGGTGAGCCCAGACCCTTGTGAATGCAGTTAAGTTCACAGATGTTTACATAATTCTAAATTAGAATGAGACATTAGATCCTAGTTAGTGCTTGTGGCAGGCTTGTAATTTAATATTTCAGACTGTGAATAAGGAACATTGAGGGGAAGCTGTGGCCGTTCTCCTGGCCAGCACTCCTCTCCATCCATATACCAGCTGTGCCTCCTGCAGTGGAAGCCCTGACTTCTGTTCTGCCTGCCTCTCTTTCCTCCATTCCTCCTTTTGCTCTCTCCAATCCTCACACTTCCTGAATAATTTTCTGCACGATGCTCATATTATAACTAAATGGCCACTGTCCTTTGGATATTTGTTTCCAGTATTTCTGAGCTGGGGAAATATCTCCAGTTTCATGTTGTTTCTGGTGTTCAAACACCAAGAAAATTTCCACTTGAGGTGGAGCTGGCACTAGAGGTATATTTTTTTTTCCGTTTTTACTTTATTGTTGGCCAGTTTGGGCCAGCACGTTGCTAGGTTGTGTTGGTTTCTTAGCTCTTGTAACCAAGCTAAGATGCACATGTCGAAAAATATGTTTTCTTCCTCTCTAAAAAGGTCTTCCCTTTTTCTGTAGTGCTTCCGGAGGGGAAAACAGTGTTTGCTTGATTCTAATTCTGGCATATGAAGTGTTGACTAGAAAATGTTTTTTTAATCATTGTGTTATCTTGTCAAAGCACTATTGTCATTGTCATTTTTAATTTAATAGCAGGAATGTTCTACTTGTACCAAGGTTATTCCACATTTCAAGTAAACATAACAACGGAAAGTTCAGATGCAAAAAAATGATACTGAGAAGCTAATTAATTTTACACTTGTTTTCAAAATCCTAAAGTTAAAATCCTTGTGCATCATGCATTTACATGGTACATCTGCAGATTAAGAAAAACAATTACTATTATATTGTAAACAATAAAAAAATAAGTGTGCCATATCCTCATAGGCAGAAACCAGGGCTGTGTACCAAGGTGGCTGCAGGCTTGGGATGGTAGTTGTATCACTATGATTTAATGTCCCTTTGGCTTCTACAGTAACAACAAGACCAGTCGATCACAGTTAACAGAGCTCTTGCAGTGTACCCAAGCTCTTATGGGAAGCAATAAGTATGGACAAGATTGTGAGCTAGATAAAGATTATTTTTATAGTTCAGAGGTGATAGCGAAATTTCTACATTCTTTGTCAGAAATCCAAAATCCTTTGGTCCTCAGATAGTGATGGAGGTTTTCACTTCAGCAAGCCTAGCAATGGCCATGGAAAAAATGAAATGGGATCTGACGGGGAGAGAGAGAGTGAATCAGCTATAATTCCTAAGTCAAATATCAGACAAATCGGTAAATGGCTAATTCCTAAATTACGTCTCACAATGAACAAAGTGTCCAAGGAACACATTGAAGGCTTGGATGAATTCTTCCTGAAGAAATATATCTCCGTCATACGTAATATTTGTTAATTAGGCCACTGCCTTGCCTTCTAGAGATATCACTAGTGTAATACTTACCTCTATTACTCTGTAATACTTATAACTGTCCATCTTAAGTCCTCATCTAATGCTAAATTTCATATTAGCATAAATTTCTCACTTTATAGAAGTCTTTGTAATACTTCACACCCATGCATCCATTCGTTCTACGGTGCCCCTATCCTTGACAACAGAATCCAGATAGGCAGCAACATGGAATTTAATAATGGAGACAAAAACAGCTGAAAAAAAATATTGTGACCCCATAGAAAAATTAAATAAAAAGCCATGGACAATTCTTGAAGATGGTTTCATTACGATTTCAAATGCAAGTGGTCACAGGATGCCCATGAGGTAAAATGACATGTGCTTGTTTCGTATTGCATAAGCATACAGTGCCATTCAATTTGCATGAGACATGGTGAGCAGAAAGTGGAAACACATCATCTTCTGATATCATGAGGCATTGATTCTAACCCTGAGAGTCTCTCACTGTGATTGGACCTGTGCTGTTCCTACCTGTCACTGCCAAGGTTGTGCATATTGGTCCCAGTGCTTGCCTTTTCTGTTACCTGTGTTTCTTTGGTTGGGTTTGAATAGACATGCCCTAAGTACTATCAGAAAGTGAGAGATTAAAAATTTAAGATCCATGGAATTTTTGTAAAAGTTAAGTGTTTGATAGCAACATAAAATTTGTTCTCAGAGCATTAAAATGGTTGGTGCTTAGCATTTCATATTACCTTGATTAATTAGAGTCATTAGAAATGTTGAAAAAAAGCCCGGCGTGGTAGCCTAGTGGCTAAATCCTCACCTTACATGAGCCAGGATCCCATATGGGCACCGGTTTGTATCCCGGCTACTACAATTCCCTTCCAACTCTCTGCGGTGGCCTGGGAAAACAGGCAAGGATGGCTCAAAGCCCACGTGGGGGACCCGGAAGAAGCTTCTGGCTTCAGTTCAGCTACAGCCATTTAGGGCCACTTTGGGAGTGAACCAGCAGATGGAAGGTCTTTCTCTCTGTATCTCCTTCTCTTTGTAGATCTGCCTTTCCAATAAAAAATAAAAATAAATCTTTTAAAAGATATGTAGAATAAAAAAGACTTGCATTATGCATTAAGAAGGAGCAGCAACAAACTATAACCAATGGAGCAAATCTGTCTACCACTGTGTTTGTAAATAGAGTTGTATTAAAATGCAGCCACCCACATTTGTTTGTTTTGTCTATAAGCAATTTCCCTCTAAATGACAGAGTTGAGTACTTTTGATGATCAAGTAGCCCACAAACTGTACAATATTTACTATTTGTCTCCTTGCAGAAAGTGTATGCCCATCTCTAATAACTTATTAGTACCTGAAGAGGAATGAGGGAAAAAAATCTAGTCTTCCAAAATTTATTTTTCAATATATATGCAATGTGTAGTTCTAAAACTCAGTCCAATTCAAAAAAAAACTAACATGCAAAAT
Organism: Ochotona princeps; assembly: GCF_030435755.1. NCBI lineage: Eukaryota > Metazoa > Chordata > Mammalia > Lagomorpha > Ochotonidae > Ochotona > Ochotona princeps. Next base: position 98,057,251 of record NC_080834.1, on the reverse strand, counting down.
AGCAGAAACAAAAAAAGAGGGGGGGACCTGAGCTAAGAGATAATGGATGAGAAATTGTTAAAATATAATTCTAGCTCTTTACCCAGATTGTTCTGATAATATGGTACCCTTCAGGAATTTGTATCAGATGTCAGAATATTCAGACAAATACAACACAATCTGCCTTCTAGGAGCTCCTAGTCTGTTAGTGGAGATGGACATGCAAATTAACAAATGCTGCTTCCTAAAACAGATGTGATCAGGGGGATAGAATAAAGGGGCAGAGAGGATACAATCGTGGGAGTGTATTGCCTTCTTGGAATTCTGGGGGATGATACCAGAATGGAGTTTCAGTTCCGTCTTGGTCTGAAAGAATGCAGCTTGATATATGGGTGGGAGCAGAAGCAAATATTTTTGTTCTGGAAGCTTTACCTGTGTCTTAAATTAAGTGGTTTTGTTAATATCATCACACTATATAAAATACTAATTCTTATGTTATATGTTTGATTCTTACAATGAAGGTAATGTATTACCAACATTTTGTTAAGGAAAGTGACTTATTAAGGTAGTATTTGCCAAGGGTCCAACTGCTTGTACACAGTAAAAATGACGTGAGCCTACTTTAGACTGCAAAAACCTCAAGACAGTCCCCTTGGGTCAAACTTCCCTGGCCTGCATCTACAAATATTCCCTAAAGCTTGTAATGGTTCTAAAATACAAGAGAAAGGGGCCTTTTACTAACTGTACTAGAGTAACCTCCCTTTTTCCAAACATGGTCAAGTTATTTTTTTTTTCTTTTTACCCGTAACATTATTGCACATGCTGCTAATTGAAGTAATTCCAATCAGAACTTCCTGTACTTTTCCGTTACACAAATGTGGCTGTGCTCATTACATGATCATGTGACTCACTCCTGACTTTCCCTGATAATTTCTCTCCTGCCTGTTCTATTTTTCCATCCCCTGTTGTTGATACCAGGCCATAGGACACTCTATCTCCAATTGTGTTCCCTCTTCTTCATAGGTACCTTCTTCACTAGCAAAGTTTTTGTCAGACGGAGTTATGTCTACTTAAACATCAGACTTTCTAAATTTGATGATAAATTTAAGCCTCCAACTTGTCATTTCACTGTACTTGCCATATTCTTCTTCCACGTGCTGCATCGCTCTTGATCCCTAGACTGGAATGCCCAAGCTCTCCTCTATGCCAAACCTCAGTCTTTCACCTTACTCTTTTTCACAAGCCATGAGTACATCTGGCAGCATTTTGGAAGCATGTCTCTCTTTCTGTTTCCTCTCCTATAGCAAAAGGAAGGGCTGATCCTACTGCTGGATCTTACGTCAGTAAGAGTGTTCTTGAAAGCATGAATTGAGCTTTCCATATATACTTGCTTAAGAAGAAGTAGTAAAGCTTAGAAATTAACTGATGGATGCTAGTATCAGACACCAGGGTTCTATCTTGCTGCTTCTCTTAAAAGCAATGGACTTTCAGCACCTTTGCTAAACTCTTAGCATCATCTAGTAAAGGCGTTATCAGAGCGAATTCTTTGTTGGGCTCTTGTCAGGATTATAAGAGTGGATACAAAGCTCTTAGGATGGTTCTGTCTGGTATCTCTGTCTGGACTAGCTAATGACTCTAATACCTACATATAGCACTATTTTCACAAGAGTATGAATTCCTGACTTCCAAAGTAATGAGTTACCAAGAAACAGAGTTAAAGATTTCACTCATCTACAGGGGGATATTCCAACTTGGAATTGGAGACTGGTGCTGAAAGGTGCTAACTGAAGATCTGCAGGAACATTGTATTGCTAAGTGCACTGTCCTTATGAGTTTGGATTCAAGTATTTCTAATGCACCTGCTCCAGTGAGGCCTATCAAAGTCTTGTATATAGTCTTTAGTCCCTAGGTTTACAAGGTCATTTTAATTTCTATGTTAATTTTTGCTTCTTCAGTTCTGTCTTCCTTATTTAGTAATAAGAAATTAAAGTATCTAATCAGCATATCTGAAGGCATCTGCCGATGGGTCTCAGATACAGAGCTAAAAATCTCTGTGGATTTTGCTGTTATGTGTTTTGTCTTTCTTGAGGCTTGTTAAAAGGATCTCAGTACTTTGCTACCTTTTTTATTCCTTGGTAGTCAAAATGGTTGAGTTTAACAAGCCAACATCCTCCATTTTCTGAGAGCTCAATCCTAATGGAGCAGTTTCTTTGTTTTCTTTATGTAATGTCTCAGGCTCCTCTTTTATAATTTTATATTGTGAAAAATTTCCTAAGGACTCTATCATATCTTGGAACTATGAAAACTGTTGCGGTTTATGCAAATTCAAATCCAATTACTTCACACCAGTAACACAAATAGATATTGAAAGCAGAGTATTTTAATATCATGAGGAGGAACAATGCCCTTCAGGAGGTAAGAGGGGATGTGGAAGAAAAGTGTAGTTGATTAGGTCTTGGCAACTGAGCTACACTCCTAATAGAGAATGTTAACCAAGAGCCATTCTGGGTTTTAAAAAAAAATGAGTAAACTTATAGATATGGAGAATTCTGCAGATTAATCTGTGTTTAACAGAATGCATTTAAAAACATACGTTTTACTAATTTAGCCATATTTTACTTCGATTCCTGTATAATTTACGGTGAAAAACCAACGAAGCCTTTAAAATACAGATGGTTAAACACTTTTCTCTCAAATAGTGTGTGTTTGTGTATGTATGTGTGTGTACACATATACTTCACATGTCGCCACAAATCAATGACAATAGCAAATGGAGCAATTTTCTACAGTTTTGTCCAAATAACTGTGTGCTTAAGTACTACACACAGCAAATTGATGAAGTCTATTGAAATTTCTCACCCCTGCTGTGTTTCTGTGTGATTCCCAATAGTTTATCCAATCTCTTCCTGGAAAAGTAATTGAGGATTGCAGATTCTACATATGCAACTATAAGGATCCTTTATCAGACAAACTCCAGCCTCTCCAGGCTACTGTACCCTTAGTAAGTTAGAGATTAGGAAGATGGCATCTGCTTAGTTACATCCAACATAAAAGAAACAATCATGATTGTACTCATAGTATAGACTGATCAAATAGTTTAGTTCAGAAGTTTCCTGGAGTTGGGTTAGCATCCTGTAGAAGAAAAATTGTATGACTTACATAATTCATACAGCAAAATGTATGTGTATAGAAAATGCAATAATATGTTAGTCTCATATATAAGATATAGATCTCATTGGAAAGTTGATTATGAACAGTGATCTGTTCTTAGTTTCATAGCTGTTTTACAATAAAAGGTATAATGTGCTAGTCCTTTAGCCGTAATCGATCCATTTGCTCACCTGACTAGTAACATAGGTGTAATGTTCTTCCATCAACTACAAAAGGTGATCAGAAGAGAATATCCCATAGCTACCAGAAAATAACTGGTGTCTGGCAGGAAATAATGTGAGAATCATCAGAAATGGGTAGAGTGGTTCTAGCTTTATACGTTTAAAAAAAGAAATGAAGCATAGGTAAACTTAAAAAAAAATGAGACAGATAAAATTCAAGACAGAATTAGGAAACTTGCTTAGGAGTTATCACTATATAATTATGATGCTGGGTAGAAATTGCCATGGAGAAAGCACAGATTAAGTCACTGAGAAGAAACTCAAAATATACTTCTGAAAAAAACTCCACACTGTGCTGGACGACCATATGAAATTCTCATCTGTGGAAAGACTGAAACATTGCAGTGAGGGTTCAGAGCAGAGCAGCTTAGAGAGATCACTGTGGAAGTTGTTTCTGATCAGATTCTAAAATTCTCATTATTGGAAAACATTCTGATAGGATGAGGGTAGAGATCCACCAGAGATGTGAGATAAGCAATTCATATGAAGGATTATTTAAATAGGATACTCCTAAAATTGTTTCAAACTCTATGACGAAACTTAATCATTCATGGTTTTATTGTTTTTTTACTTTATTTATATAAACAGAATAAATTTCATGCATACGATATAAAAGCATAATGATGCTTCCCACTGAACTTACCTCCTACCTCACTCCATCCTCTCTCCTCCTTATTTTTTTATTTTAGATTTTATAAGTACACACTTTCAATTTACTTTATGATCACAAGCTTAATAAAAACTACTACATAAAAATTTCAGTGAGTAATAAATAGAAAAACCACCATTCCTCAAGGGTATAGATAACATCTATGAGCAATAATCAAATCTCAAAATGTCAGTTTCACTTAAACATACTCCATATTTTCTTCTGTGTGTATTAGTTACCATGAATTAGGGAAAGGATGTGATAGTTGTATTTTGGGGACTGACTTATTTCACTAAGTCTAATGACCTCCAGTTGAATCCATTTTATTGTGAAACACAGGATTTCATTCATTTTTATAGCTGAGTAGTATTCCAAAGTCTGTGTGTTTGTATTTGTATCGTATGTTTATACTGCAGTTTCTTTATCCTGGTCATCAGTTCATGGATATCAGGGTTGTTTGTACATGTTAGCAATTCTGGGTTGAGCTGATAACTGAAAACCTGTTTAATTCCTGGGCGTGGAATGGGTGCCTCATATGGTAGATCTGACTTCGGATTTCTGAGGAATCTCATCTCTCTGCCAAAATGGGTGTACTAGTTTGCATTCCCATGGACAGTATGTTAGGGTACTTTCCCGCCATCCCCACATCCTTAGCAGAATTTGCTATCTTTCAGTTTTTGGCTCATGGCCATTCTCGCTGGGGTAAGGTGAAATCCCATTGTGTTTGTTTGCTTTCCCCTGATCCTGAGCATCTTTTCATGTTTCTGTTGGCCATTTGTATTTCATCCTTTGAAAATGCCTTCTCATATGCTTAACCCATTTCATTACTGGGTTAACTGGATAGCTCATTTTGTTGTTATTGCGGTTCTTGAGCTTCTCTTGTTTATCTTGGATAGGAACCACTAACCCTTTATCAGATGTATATTTTACAAATATTTTCTCCCATTCACTCAGTGGCCTCTTGAGTGTTTCCTTTGCAGTGCAGAAGCTGCTTAGCCTGATGTAATACCATTTGTCTATTTTTGCCTTTATTGCCTGGGATTCTGGGGTTTTATCCAAGAAATCTTTGCCCATGCCAATGTTAGAGTGTTCTCCTTATTTTCCTTTAGTAATATGATGGTTTCAGGCCTTAGATTTAGTTCACTTATCCATTCTGTGTTGCTCTTTGCATAGGATTTAAGGTAAGGGTCTTGGTTCACACCTTTGCATGCAGAGATTCACTTTTCACAGCACAGTTTGTGTCGTCTGTTCTCAATTTGGTGTTTCTTCATGCAAATACCAAGCATTGAAAACCTCACATTCAGAAAACACTTTGACTTTTAAGAAGACTCAAGCTCAAGAGAACTCAGATGCTGCTAGGGCTCAAAGTGAGGGTCGTTGCAATCAAGTCAGAGCGGCTGCTTCCTTTTGCTGTGCCTGCAAATATTGTCTTGCTTTAAACTCACAGTCTGTACAGCTGGTTAGTTTTGTTACTTAAAATTGATCTTCTGATCAATGAAGCAATAGTAAATTGTTTGAGATCCCAAATCAAAGAACAGATTGTGTAGATTCAAGAAAAACAAGCAAATAATTACATCTTAAAATGTTGGAAAAAACAATCATCAACAACCTTCTAGCTTACCTGCCAAGGCCTGTTATCTAAGCTTCTGTTTTTGCCAAAGGATAGCAAATGACATTGCTTAGTATCTGCCTGCTAGCACTGACAGGTGAATACTTCTACTGATTGAATCTGGAAGAGTTTGGGAGCTTTTTTCTTAATTTACCCATGAACTCGTGGTCACGAGCAAAGCATATGCTTTTTCTGTATTTGGAAGGAAAGTTCTCAGAATTCTTTCCTTGGAGGAGGAAATCAAATGTACATTTACATGAGGCATACCACTGGGATGTTCACAGCACCTTTGTGTCACTAATACAGAAGCCGGATTAGAGAAGAGACAGGCTACAAATTTCAGAACTTGTAAACTGTGAGCTAAAAATTCAAGCCTAAGTTTTCCAACATGACTTGCTCTATCTGTTGCATGACAGTGCTTCTACCTGTCATATATTCAGTGGCTCTTGGAAAGGAGATGGTTTCCTCCTTTGAAGATAATGCTTAACCCATGGTTTCTCATAGGACTCTTTCACATAGAGTCCATATTGGCCCACTTCCATGGACTATTTTCCAAGCCATCAGGCATTTTATTAATTACTGAATTGTTTGGGGGTTTTAAATTATGTGAGGATCTTGAGTGTGAATTCAATTATTGTTTCATCTTTCCTCTCCTTAATACTGTAATGGAGTAGTCATTCCCAAGAGCTGTCAAAATGTGAATAGCCAAAAGCAAGGAGCACGAGGCAGTTATTATGGTTTAACTTTGAGCTGAATAAAGAAGTATATGAGGTCCCGGTGCGGTAGCCTAGTGGCTAGAGTCCTTGCCTTCCACGCCCAGAATCCCATATAGGTGTCAGTCAATGTCCTGCTTGCTCCACTTTCCATGCAGCTCCTTGCTTGTGACTTGGGAAAGCAATAGAGGATGGCCCACGGCCTTGGGCTCCTTAACCTGTGTGGGAGACCTATGGAGAAGCTCCTGGCTCCTGGCTTCGGATCGGCTCAGCTCCAGCTGTTGTGGCCATGTGGGGAGTGAACCAGGGGATGGAAGATCTTTCTTTCTGTCACTCCTTTACTTTGTAAATCTTACTTTCCAATAAACATAAATAAATCTTTAAAAACCACTGTATGAATAGGTGTACACTTAAGTTGGTTGTTATATTTGGCCTTCCTCTATATTTTAAATCGTCGATCACAGTCAGGTTTATAATTTATTTTTACCATTCATTCTCTTATTTTTTAAATGGTCTTTTCTGGTGTTGTTACATAGTTAGTCATTAATTTATCTTTGAATAACTCCCATGACAATGGATCAGGTGTGTGCTCCACACCTGGTTAGTATTCATGGACTATTTTAAAGCTTTCCAAACCTTTCTCCAAATATGCCTTTATTAGCTCCTCAATTTGCCCAATCCAGAAAGAATAGAAAGAATAATTTGTTCATGCATACACTAATCCAGTATGAACATTCCTTTGCTTTTCATAAGATTGACCCATTGTGAAAGAAGCCTTTGAATTAAGTCAGTAGAACTCAGACATACCATGTTTGTGACAACTACACAGGTCCCCCAGAAGAAAGTAGTTTCTTTCTCCTGCTACATATTGGCTTTCTCTTATGGTATTGTAAAGTGGGTTGTAGGAGCTGAAAAGTAGCCCTAAAAACCACTCTCATGTAATGGTATAATTTAGATTAATTGTACCACTTATTTATTTTAAACACAGATATTAGGTTAGTATCTCCATTAACCTTTTGACTCTCTGACTACCTTGAGTTATCTGATATATTTGTGTATTACCTCATGCAGAAACTGTGATGATACTTGGGTCACTGAGAATCTTATTGCTTTTGTATATCAATACATATCCCATATTTCTAAGTTACTTTTCATATTTCGTAAGTAATTTTCCAGCAGTTTAATAAAGTGGTGGTACTGATCAGAGTTAGCAGATTATTTAACTTGGCAAAAATACACTGAGTTTTTTACCTCTGGTATTTGCAAAGCTTCACGTTTTGAAAAAAAAAGTATGTTCTGAATGTATAAACCTTAGACAATTATATGAGTTCATAATATAGAAAACACAGACACTGCACCACTACTTGGTTTTGACTTTTTGGAGCATGCTACATTTGGGAGCATTTTCCCATCTCATGGTGAAGTTAGGAAAGCAGACTTTCAGTAACGATTCCTTTAAGTCTCCCCAGTACTATAGGAGGCCCAACCATCTGCCCCTTTTTGCCAGCTTTACTGCTGGCCTGCTGACCCAATATTTTAATTTGATTATATTTGCCTTTGAGGCCAAACATTTACATAATGATCCTTTGGGGACCCATTTCCACACAACACTTAGTTTGGAAGTTACAAGAGTGCATTCAGTGAAATAATGATGGAATGACTTGGACATTTTTAATGTCCTTTCAGGGGAAATACAAGGTGCTCTTGGTGTCCACAGAGCTGGCAGCCTACCCTACTTCTCAGCTGCATGTTTCCAAATACCCTTCAGAAGCATAATAGGTGTTAACAAACATCAAGGTGTCTTGATTGATTCCTTCTAGCATGAACCCTGATAGATACCATGAAGCAGTTTTGCTTCATCATTAGATTGATTAGGTGTTGATTTATTTCTCTGCTTCTAAGAGACTTAATGCTCATTGAATATAGGTGATTGGAATTTGATATAGTGCCCAGACTGCTATTATCAAAATCAGAACACCTCAGTTTTGAATCTATAATATAGGAATACTAATCTTTGTTTTGGGACCCTGCAGTCATTTTTGTGTAGCCATCAAGCAACATGTGGTTGTTCGTGCAGCTTGACAAGTTGCTAACAAAGGAACCTGGGATGGTTTTTGATAGATTTTTCATCTTCATTTATTCAACAAATATTTCCTCAGTTCTCAAAGACAGGTTTCTGTAAAATAAGTCTGGCAGGCAAGCAGGTGCACTGGTAGCTTGGCGGTTGCACCTTTAGATCAGAGAAGTACTGCTAGAGTCATTCTTCTCAGATTGTTCCAAAAGCTTGCTTACATCCCTACAAAGGGACACACCATCAGACTGCTCACATGAAACCCATTTCTCAGAGAAATTTTTTATTAGTTTGCTCATATTTCACTTTTTATCATTGATTTTGCTTGAGGATTGGATCCTACAGACGCACACACAAACTGAAAACTGAAATGCATTTTGTACTTCATGTAGCCTTTCTGTTAATCCTTATTATTCTCAGCTCCTTTCCACCTGCTTTTTCCTTTCTTGCTCAGATGATTTTTACTGTACATGCAATGGTAGTGAGCTTATCCTGGAACACATAGGTGAAGGCATTCAAAACATTAAGATGTAAGAATAACTCAAACGGAACAGCAGATGGCTCAATTTAACAGATTTGTATACTTGTCCGTGTGTGTGTGTGTGTGTGTGTGTGTGTGTGTGTGTGTGTATGTGCTTCCTCTACTTATTTTTTCGGCCTCATTATTTCTACCTCTGTCCATGTGATGTGTGAACATGGTTCTATGGCCACCAATCACAAGAATTTTCACCCTTACGACAGCTTTATCTTCCCACGATGGAATCAACTGCTTAGTGTTAGTTCTTTTACCCGCCAGTTCACTCCCCAAGTGACTGATGAATCAACGCAAGACCCCCGCAAAACCAGAATCCAGGAACTCCATCCAGACCTCCCACATGAAGTGCAGAGTCCCAGGAACATTACCAGGGAGATGAAGCAGAAGTGGAGCAGCTGGGATTCAAACTGGCACTCATATAGGATGAGGCCAATTTTCCATATGGTTACTTAGCATACTACATCACAGACTGGTCCGTTTAAACACACATGCTTGCATTATATCTGTTATTAGTATGTTCAGAAAGGGACAAAAAAGAAAAGAACTAGGTTTAGATTCAATAACCTGTGAAAAAATAAAAAATATATGAACTTTTTTCATTTAACAGTCGTGGTATTTGTTATTTCTTCCAAAATTGCAAAGCCTCTAGGAGGAGAGGTTTTATCTCTAAGAGCGTCTCAGCAAGTAATAGGCATTCATGCAATGTTTTGTTTGCTCATTGTATTTATCCTAATGTGATATTACATCACTGGGCCCTATAAGTCTATTGTTTGGGCTCAGTTGCCAAAAAGAGTTGTTAGGCTTTTAGGATGCTAGAAGGTTTCTAACCATTGTGCCCTTTTGGGTTTTTGTCCCTTCATGGCATGCTCTTAGGAATCCTTCCTGGTAGGGAAGTGATTTGAATGACAAATTAATATTTTATTTATGCTTTTAGTCTTCAGAAAAAAAAAACAGCAAATAGAGGGAAATGCTTTGAAATTTTACTCATTATTTAAAGATTAAATACAAGGGACTTCAAAAATTATACAGAAAAAATAAAATGAAAAGATAATTTTGTTCTAGTGCAAAGAAATTTTGAAACCCATAAATGGTTTTCTGAGCATACATTTTCCATGATCTTTTGAAGACCACTCATATGGTAACTAACAATTCCTCATATGAAATAACCAAAACAAAACCATGTGAAGAGTTTGTTGTTGCCTTTCCCTGTCCATTAATTTCCCCCACAAAACAAGCACAAAGATTAAAGCTATTGAAGAATGTGTAAATTAGTGTATCGCCTGTATCTGATTTATTGGAATGCAATGCACGCTTTCCTAAATTTCTCAAAGGCTTATGACTTTCAAGACATCTTAAAATATGTAAATACTATTATAAATTCCCTGATGAATTGCCGATGTACCACCTTATTTTAGATCTCTGAATGATGCTAAGAAAGGTGCAGATTCTCTGCTATATTACCTGTGTCACATGTTACATTACTAAACTTCACTCAACTTAGAAGAATATGGTGTTATGTGAATTTAATGAACTTCTGAACTGAACAGAATGTATCTAATTGACAAAGTGTCATCAAACAGAATAGAAGACAGTATAAGTTCGCTGGGTGGGGGTGAGGAGGAAACTTACATGAAGACGGAGAGGGGAGAGACAGCCCATGACAAACTGGCAGTCAGGATGAAATTCACTGGAGGTTATCTGTACCTGAGCATGAACCAATGTACATGAGAAACAACCTCTGAGAGCATGGGTACCCATTTCCATTGCATTTCCAGGTGTCTCTGATCTGATTAAGGAGCTTGGTGTTTCTGGCATGTAGGATTTCCATAACCTTTAGTTGTAGTACATAGACTCATAAAAGGCTGTGAGGACTGTCCTATGACAGATAATCCACAGTAAAGATTTCAAGCTGTTTGGTAAATGAGTTGTTTCCACAGGAGGCTTTATTTTTGCCTTCAATATTTCCTTGTTCCCAATTTATTAAAGTGTTTCAAGCAAGTATTTGCTGTTCTCTCCTTCAACTTATTTTGTTTCAGTTACATTGCTTTTGATAATTAGCAGGTGGAGCACCTGTTATCTTTGGTATTTATACAAAATTTATATACTGTGCATATTTCCAGAATACTCACAATTCTCTAATAAGAAGAAAAGCTGGAATAATTATGGGAATCCAAACATTGCAATTTGTGTGTTCAGGCAGATTTTTCAAGACTATAATTGGGAAGAATGAAATTGGTTATATAATTTTACCATTCAATGTAATCTGGTATGCACTTTAAACCTATGCAAAGCCACATAAGTGTCTTAGGTAGACAGAGCTTCAGTGAAAGTGGGACTGGAATGCTTCGGTTCAGATGTTACCTCACTTGGGAACCTTTGCAGACCCTTAAGTAAAAATTGATCATCCCCTTTCTGAATTCCTGTTACCCTTTATCATATACCTCTTAAGTAAATTTTAATGCTCTCCTTCATATTAGTTTTTGTCTGTATGTGTTAACATCACTCTTAAGAGCTAAAACTCTGTGAAGACATGTTTCTTAACCAGTGATTTTTTATGAGTGCATAAGGCCTAGAAGGTATCACACAACTTCATTTGAATGAATGAACAAACCAAATCACACATGGGTTTTCAAGTTGACCTATTTCTTTGACAATCAATCCTTCTGTTTCAGTTCTTCTGTGACTTTCATTTACTCTGTGACTTTATAAATTTTTTTTGTCTGAAAATGATACTTGCCCTTCTTGTTCTGAACATGGTCTTTAGCCATTTGAGGACAGGGATATGGGGGAGAGGGGGAGTGAAAGAGAGAAACATAATAGTATTGCTAAGGCAGTTTTCACCCTCAAGTTACTAGAAACAATACAGGTATCTAATCATGTTGATACTATCCATATGTTCTGTTGTATTCTGTACTAGTGACCTTTTTGGTCAAAGACTGATTTGTCATGTGTAATAGAAATATCAGCTTCCAATTTTGGTGTTTCTCTGGTACTGCTGTTTGCCTTTAGGGAAAGAGAAGTCAGTGTCTGGAAGTGTCCTGTGCAGTGCAAAGACAGAACATGGCCAATCTCCAACCTTTAATTTCAAAGGTGTTTCTCCCTGCGTGCATGCACCCACTATATTAGGCCTCCTGCAGGATTTATCCCCATAGTCCTTAAGTCTTTTGAGAGCTTCTAAATTTATGGTGCACTGACTGAGGTAATTGGGTCATGATTAAAGGTCATGTAAAGTTTGTGGTAGTTTTAATATTTCCTTTTCCTTTCTCAAATTAGGATTTTTATGTCATGTACTCTATTTGATCTCTGTATCATTTTATGGAACTCAATGCAAGGGAATGTTGCTGTCAAGTTCATTCTTACCCCATTCTCTGCCAAGTGGACTGTGAGCATCCAGTGCTACATAGTACCCCAAATATTGTTAATTTCCTGAAAACCTAAATTTTCTACACACGGGTGGAATTTTAGCAAAAAAGAAAAACAGAAAGAAATGTTTTGGTAGTTCATTTTGTTTTACCATAGTTTCATTAGCTCTTGCCTGAGTAGTTATTAGAAAATTGTAATTTACTCTCTAAACATAACTAGCAGAGTCTTATGTTCATTAAGCACACTTTACAAAACACACATCTTGAAGCCAAGATATCTATTCATTTTGTAATATGTATCAGTTTTGTTGAATGGTGAATTATAAATTTTGTTATTTTAAATAAACTTTATTAATACATGATTTTATCATAACTTTGCCTTACTTGGCAAGATCACATTCTTCATATAATTTTACAATTAATGGTTTAACAGAAACACAGTCATTTATATTTATTTTGTAAGATGTTGTCATTTTTATTCATTCAGCCTCAGAGCACCAACATTGCTAGATAATATTATTAATTATTGGCCAATTCCTTCATAAGTAAATTAATTTGAATCGCAATAAGTATCCTGATTCAAATAGCTTGCATATTAGGAATATACTGTTAATTACTGTGTTTCTGCAGTAATTTATTGCTTACCAAGCCAAATCACCTATGTATGTTCAAAAGACATGAGAAAACATTCCTTTCTACTTCTCATGAGTGGGTCTTATTTCATCCATGACTTGCTCAGGTATATTTTTTAAATCATCCTTCCAGACTTGAAACCTATAAGATCAGATTCACATTACCTTGTCCTTGATCACATGAGTTGACCTTTTTCTCTATACTTACGAGGTTCATCAAGGCACTTTTGGTAGCAAGGACAAGTCTAGGGCAAGGTTCTACTTCAGGCACTCTCTCAGTGGGTAAACTTGTGTAAGATGTTTGTTTCTGAATACAGTATTTCCATATTTCAGAGAAAAAAGCATCCTTTGCAAAGGAAAGCAGAGAATGCTTGAAAGGGACTGTTGTTTATTCAGTAGTCATTTGACGAATGTTTGTTGAGTGTCTCCTGCGTACCAGTCACTTTTCCAGGCTCTGTGATTCACAAGTGAGCACAATAGTAAGAATCATTGTCCTGTTGGTGCTTTCAGCTCTCATTATTATGTTGAGAGAGGGAACTGGAGCTTTTCAAGGGAAATTGTCCTTGCTACCACGTGAATTCCTAGAATCATCACCCTGTCCTCTAAGCTGCACATTGCCAACTGAAGCATCCTTGCCCTGGAGGAAGCCTCTGTAGTTGTATTTTGTATTCCTGAGGTATACCTACAATGAAAGAGCACTGAGAAAACTTACTATCACTTGACGCATTCTTAAGATTGATGCACATTCCTTTATGACCAAAAAGAAAATTTTTCACTTACCATATTGAAGTTGGAGTTCGAGGTTATGAAGAAAGACTTGCCTAATTTACTAGCAAATGAAATAGGCTAAGCCATAAGAGGGGAAGGACAGGAACCCTAAATGTGTTGGCAAGTGTTTCAGTGAGCTTTCTGTGAAGAATTTCCATCCCAATAATTATGCACTGTAGTTTCTGGAAAAAAATCTCTTCCTGATGCTATAACTAAGCTCAGAGACTATGGTGCCATATTATAGAAGAGCTGAACATTGAGTTTAGGACTCCCAACCTCACCATCCAGTGTTTTCTGTTTAAATTTGTTTGTTTTCTCCTAGGTTACCTAACATTTGTGATCATTGACAATGATTAAGTTAACTTTGTTAATTAAAGAAGTTTTTGGCTTTTTTTTCAGCTTTTTAAAAATAGCAATGAAAAACATATACACAACTCTGAAGAGAGAGTTCTGAGAAGTATGTACTGCTCCTTTTGCAAAGAAAAGACAGATTTCTCTTGACGAAGCCTTGACAGCAGTGCATTTGGACAAAAACTGAAACCAAAACAGCCTGCCTAAGGTTAGACAGTGACTCCACTCATCCCATGCACTTAACCAATATTTAGGATGACCCTATGTAAACTCACAGTATCACTTAAAAGCCGGTATAAAAATACTACCCATCTGCTCTGTCAGGCCTGCTGTTGCTTGCCACATTTCTCTGACAAGCTGTTACCTCAGTATATACAGAGTATACATTTTGGAATCCGGAGTTTAAGTTTGAAAAAAAAATGGTATCTGGTACATATGGACTAGATTCTGTTCTTCCAAATGTAGATTTGTAACCTCATTTATTCTTAAAGATGATGTGTTAAATTAGTTGTAGGGTGTTTTTTTCTTTCTGTTTCCTAGATTTTTTTTTACTCTGAAGATTGAAGCTTTTATAATTTTATGCCTGTGACATGAACAATGTACAATAGGAAATCATTTAGTTTACACTCACCATATGATGTGCAGAGTGGGTGTTGGGAGGTGTTTAGCAAATATCGTAAGCAAGTGCTCGGCAGCCTGGCATAGTATAGCTTCTCCGGGAACTGTGTAACTTTTCAGGTATTAAGGATTTGTAAGGTTTTTGAGACTTGGCAGGTGCACTGTGTGTGTAATCACTTCCAAACAAGTGATCTTTAGTGTTAACGGACCGTTATTCCTGAATTTCCAGAAGCATTCAGACAGCCTCAGTGTAATCTGTTTTCTTAATAGGTATTTGAGCACAAGAGGTAAGAAAGGAAGTTAGAGCCTCAGGTTTCATGTTCTCTCTGAGGTATGAGTGTGCTAATCAAGCCTTCAGCCTAGGATTACATTCTGGCACAGGAAATACATGATCCCTGAATGTTTTGCTGTTTTCTTCCATGGGACAATTCCTTCGTTTTTTTCTACAGATTTCCCAGGAAATATTCAAAATGAAAAAATAGCAGAAAGATAATATAGGAGCATTCATAATATTTAGCATGTATATGTCTTCCAAAAATTTTCTGGGATTTCATTCTGATGAATATCCCCAGGATGTTACTCAGAAATGAAACTTTTGTATTCATTCACTCATTCCACAAATATTTATTGGATGACTATAATTTGCCAGATCCTAGGAGCCCTGTCCAAAATAAACATGAGTCCAGCAGAATCTTAAAGTGGTACATGGACGGACAGAAGAGGAATACAAGAAAATGTGACCTTAGGAAGACTGAGAAGGAAGTAGTAGCCTTCTTTGACAGGGGGGAAGAGACAACAGGCTCAAGAGGCTGGTTAGAATGCGGCATATCCCATGTGTGTCTTGAGGAACATGATGAGGATCCTTCTACTCTGAACATGCAGAATTTTATGTCATCATTCCCCAAGACAAAGTTCCTTGTATAAATAGGGGAAAAACAAGAGTCTAGGATTTGCAAATGGTCATATGGATATTAAATGGTATTTGCATTTCTTTAAAAGAAGAAGCAGGAAAAAAAAAAGAAGGAGGGCCACCCTTTAGGACAGCACGTTTGGTCACCATTTGCAAGGTCAGATTCCCATATTGGAGCACCATTGCAATTCTAATATGGGATAAAACTAACTCTTTGGTTTCAGAACTTGGCAATTGATATATGGGAAGGAAACAGATGTTGTTCCAAGTGCTAAGCATCCCCACATATATGGGAAGGTTATGTCAAGTTCTGGGCTTTTTGCCTTGATAAGGCCTGGCTACTGTAGCCGTTTGGGGAGGGAACCAACAGCTGCAAGGTGTTTTTATCTCTGCCACTATGTATTACTTAGAATTAATTGGGACTGGTCTTGTGCTGAGGCAGGTAAGTCCAAAACCTGGGATATCAGACTCCCCTATGGGACAGTGGATTGAGTCCAAGTTTCTCTACTTTAGATCCAGTACCCTGCTAATGCAATTGAAAGAGCAGCAGAGATTGGTACAAGTAGTTGGACCCCTAAACCCATGTGGGAGACCTGGAGGAAACTCTTGGTTCTTGAATTTTGTTTAGCTCAGCAGCTGGGCAGATGAATGATTATCTATCTATCTTTAATCTATAAATGTGACTGTGAAGTAAAAACACAATGATGAAGTCATTAAAGTACAGTGTGAAAAATCCAGGTTTAAATTTTTTTTAATCACTGAAACCAATAGTCTTTCCACTGTTTTAGTTTTATATCTGTTTCCACTCTTACCCATGGCTACTTTGGGCCAATAATTGTGGTTTGAACCAATTCCAAATGAGGGCATTTTTGAGACAAGAATCTCATGTTGAACTAAACTCACCTCCATGTTGGCACACACATTACTTCCTCTTCCCTTTATAATTTTGCTATTGGATTTAACACATGTGGTTGGGCTAAAGCTTTGACCACATGCGTATTTAAAGATTGTATTTATTTTTAGGTGCAGCCTTCTTTGCCTCCAAACCAGACAGTTAGCAGAAGATGGGACAAAATGAAACCGAGAAACTCTGTTATATCTCACAGACATACACTTCTTCCATCATTCAGTAGTGTGATTACTACTGACTGTCTGGCCATCCTCAGCCTTAAATAAGCCCTCCATTGCCTTTTGGCCTTGTTTTTAATGGATACCTCTAGACAGTTCAAAGTTTTTCTAACCAGTATCAATTCCTCCTATGTATTATACATTAGTTGTCTTTTCTCTATTTATTTGTTTGTACAACTCAGCTTTTTCTGGATTGTTAATTAAAATTCCAGAAATACATAATCTTAGCATCTTATCTCTTGTATCTTTAAAGTTTCATGTGAGTTCTGTTGCAATCATGCTTAAAATCCATGGGAAGTTAACATCTAGATGTGTTGGCAGAGTTGTCAGCATTTCCATCACTTTATTGAATTTCAATATTTATTGAAATTTAATCTTCAGCCATTTTCTCTATAAAAAGCACAAATTCAGTCATTAATGCCTCTCCCTTCCCTTCATGTGAAACCTCAGTAGGAAGATTACATCCTGGTATGATCAAAGGAGACAAATTCTGTTAATGTCAAGAATCTATATTGCCTTCTTTACACATAAAGTCATGAATTCTGAGATCCAAGAGGCAGCTGCCTAGGATGATTTTGGAAAATTATTTCCACTTAATTCTCTTATCTTGCTTATTTTCACTTATATACCAAATCTGTGGTACAGCAATTGAGCCACTCTATCCTGAAAGCAGGGAGTCTGTTTCAGACAAATTGCTGTGCCTGGACCCTTACATTCCCTTGGACGTATAGAAGCTTTCAGGCCCAGAAAAACTATATATAACACTGGCAGAATCTGAATGTCACATTGACTCATTTTAAGCCTATAAATGACAGCTTAAACATTGTGGTCTTTTTGCTTCATTTGCTGCATTTTGGGGGCATCTAAGTATGAGGAAAATATTCTTTACTGGTCTCTATTGATACTGCCCTGAAGAACAAAGACATTCTGCACCCTTCATTGGTGTAAACAACTCTAGAAAAATCTTGCTTTATTATTTTTGAATGTCGGATGTTTTGCTGCTCACACTTTAGGTATCAAGGGACTGAACAAATCTGAACTGACTTGCACTGGGAGAAACAGAAAGGAAGAAGCTATTTGCATTCCTGGAAGGCAAAACTCAGGTTTATAATCTCTTATGTTCTAATAAAAGGCATTCTGCTTTCCAAATGCTGCTTAGACTGAGCCTTTTCTCTTATATGTTTGTATTTGTTATGAAGGCTGTTTTTGTTTTTAAAACACTGAATGCAAAAGGTTATGCGGAAAAAATGGAGGGAACATCCGTACCCCTATTTGTTCCCCAGGGCTTAGCCGAAGTTTTGTATTTATGCAGGCATCTATGCAGTTTGTTGTCTATGCAGATTTTTTGGAAAGTTCTTGTTGTTATTGTTGGAGATGCAGAAAAACAGGGATAAAGCACCAGCGTGAGTAAAACTGTGTCTTCCCCTTCCTGACTTTCAATATGTACTGTAAATGAGCATTATTCTTTGTGATCCGTTTTTGCTTCTGCTAACTGCCACCATCCTGCTCCCTAATCTTGGGATGAGTCTGCACCTGCAGCCAGACATGGGATCACTACTGGCTGCCACCAGTTGGTACCGTGGAAGATTGGTAGCCTCACTGCTCTTGAATTTTTCTTTCAACACATTTGTTGTCTAGTTCCATTATTTTGACAGAGTTTTGAAGACTGATTTATGTATTTTAAAATTAGAGTTGCAAAGAGAGAAGGTAGACAACTTTTCCCATTCATGGCTTCACTCTGCAGAATGCTGTCATGTCCAGGGTTACACCAAATCAAATACAGGAGTCAGGAGGTCACCCACATGTATGATAGTGGCCATTAGTAGGAAGGTGGATAGAAAGTGGAGAAGCCAAGACAAAAACGTGTGTCCCTGTGGAAATCATCCAGTAGCTTAATTCACTGTGCCCCACTGTTGGTCCCAAACAGCACTTTTAGAGATGCTCCTGGAGTTGGTGCTGAAACACACAGCACACTTTGCTTTGCTAAATGACTGCCCTCTGGCAAACAAAGAATGGGAAGAGGAATTAAATCAATACCATACATGAATTACTTCATACTTCATTGCTTATAATTGCATTATTGTGCTTTCAAGTTCAATATCTGAGGATAAAAGTAAGGTTTTGAGGGGTTTTGTCTAGTTTTTGTTTTTCTTTGTTTCCTGGGTGTTGTTTTGCTTTGCTTCCACTCACCACTTATTTCCCAACACTGTCCAAGCTGACTTGGGGGTCCACTTAGGATACGAATAAGGACTCAAATTGTTTATAAATCACTTTTCTGAAAGTAATGAATATCCTTTGAGAGACATAAATTAAACACCATATTTCAAGGTCAAGTGGAAAAAAGCTTGTTTCTAGCCAAGATTATTTTAGTGAACACTCTTTTAAAATTTTGTGAGCATGGTCAGTTTACTCATTCCCTTGAAAGACTGGAGGCCCTGTGTGTAGAAATAAACAAATGACAGCAACAAAAGAAACAACCATAGAAGAGCTCAAAGAAAGATGGCTGATGTTTACCACATTCATGAGTATTTTATGATTAACTTGGTGTAAAACTATATGATAGCCTCCCTAAAAAACTCATATCACTTGATATTCTGCCAGCTCTACTTTCAGACCAGGTATTGTCTCCCGATGAAACTGTTGAATTTATTGGGACAATAAGATACTGGACTCCATGCATGGTACATACTCGCAATGAAGGAAACATGACTGTATATGAACTGTACTACTGCAACAATGTGAAGGAATCCAACATGAGGGTAGGGAATGGGGAGGGGTTGGGGGAATCCCAGAGCCTGTGAAACTGTGTCATAAAATGAAAAAACAAAACAAAACAAAAAAACACGTGTACCTGATTTTAAATTAGTATCAACAACAAAAATCATCAGTTTCTATCCTTGAGGCTTTTAAAATACTATTTGTGTAAGGTTGAAGGACTTTGTCTTTTAAGTGTTGATTGAACTCACACATTATGGCTGTTCTTTCCCTTCCTGGAGCACTGGTTCCAGAATCTCTGGACCTGCTTGCACTCTTGACATGCAGAATATTCACCCAGGTGTCCCTTCTTCATCCTGAGTTTTGGAAGTCAAATCTCACCATGTCATGTCAAAACAGATAATGAGCAGATGAGCAGTTACTGTTGACATCACTGAAAAGTGGCATGTTGGTTCAGAAGCAGGGCTGACATGCAGGCTCTAGGTAAAATTGGATCTTCTGGTTGTTTGTTTCTCTCTCCCCCTCTTTCTCTTCCTCCCTCTTTCTCCGTAGTCACTCTGTTTTCTTTTCATCTTGCCTTCCACGATTGAGAGAAATTCAATCTCTCCAGGAGATGATGGACAAAATATATCTCCTATATTATTTCCATCTCATGCCTGTGCAATGTAGGAAAGAATTTCTCAGCCCTCTACAGAGTGTTCACTGAATATGTCATGACGAACACAACAGCTTTTAGGAACGTATTGCTGAGTTGAGTTCATGATATGCTGAATTTGGCTAAATGTCCTCCCATCTAATGAATTTTTCCATTGAGAACCAGTTGTAAGAAGTTAAATGAGTAACGATTATGCAGTATATCCTAGGACACTAAAGATGCACCAGTTTTACAATGTGTGTATGTGTGTGTGAGTGTGTGTATGTGTGTTTGTGTGCCCATGTATGTACATATATACATGAGAAAGACAGAACGAGAGAAAATCAGTTTTGGTGAGAAGTTCCCACTTCCTCCAAACTTTGAAATTCCTGATAATCTGCCCTCTTAGTCTTCGTTTCAGTGTTTCCTAATTTCATCTCTATGAACACTTTAAATGTTCAGCATTTTAAACATGATTACTTTCCTTTCTCACTTCTCACTTTTCATTCATAACAGGAACAGCTTGGCTTTCCCCATTTCTTCAGCCTTCCTTGGATGCACAGGCACGCAGTTAAATCTTTAGCACACCACAGTGTAGTTTAGATGAGGAAACTTCTCATTTGTCAATCTTACTTGGTTTTGTTGTTAACACTACTTTGCCCAAAACCTGTTGAATTAACTTAATCCTGTCCTATTAGTGAATGCAATGAAGAAAACTCATATGTAATGATGCCAACTTATCTGCGTTGTAGTCCTCAAGTTAGCCCTTCCCTGTGAACATTGCCATTTCATTGGCAGCATGGAGGCTAAAACCCCAAAATATTAAATACCTTGCCTAAGCATAGATGGCAAACCCAAGTTTTTGGAGCCCAGTATCTCTGAGTTCAGAAACCCTGCTCTTTCTACTACATGGGACAATCATGGAGCAGATTGAGCAATACAACCTTCAAAGGCTGAGACATGTTTGTTGTGTCAGAGAATATACATGCTACCTGAACTGATAGGAGTATTAAATGGTACTGCTGAATCATGCAAGTCATTGACACAGTAGCTCTTAGATGTAGTTCTGTTCCTGGACTATTTAGATTCGTTGTAATTTTGATGACATATGAGTAAGTAATTTAGTGCTTTTGAGCAATTTGCACATGCTAGTTTTAGGCTTAGAAATTTATATATTTCAAAGAAGATTGACAGTCCTTTATGGTTTGCCAGATGAAAGAGTGGAAGAACTGAACAGCTCCACAACCATTATTCAGACTCATAGCACTAATTAGATTCATTTATAGATAAGGGGCAGTGAGTCATACTGGTGGGTCAGCTGGGCTATACACAGAAGGCCTCTCAGAGTGATTGGGGCACAAGTGGAGAGTGGTAAGAACTATATCTCCATTTTTTTTCATTAGTTTTCCTTACCTTTTCAAATAGTAAAAATAAAGGAGGGAGGGAGTTGAAGGAGAAGAGAAAATGAACGAAGAAAGTAGAGACTGACTGTGACTAGCTCCCCGCAGATTGAAAAAGCAGCTTCAAGGGTATAGCCTTGGGGTCGTTTTGTGTGTGGTGGTGGCAATATATACTGAGTGTGGACACCAGTATGCCATAATTACAGTCTACTTCTTCTTCTTCTTTTTTTTAATCTTACTTAGTTTATTAGGGTACAAAGGGTCAAGGGCTGCAGGGTGAAAATGGGTAATACCATTGTTTCCACACTAATATTATCATTTTTCCCTGTATCTGGGGTCAGGGGAGAAACAAAGGGAAAAGCCCCACCCAGCCTCCCACCCATCCCATATCCCCAACGGGGGGCGCGCTCCGAGGGTCCTGCTCAAACAGTTTTGAAAGTTCATCAGTTCTGGATTGCTGCCAATCTCTCAGTTCCAATCGCAATGAAACTTACTCAGAGTCCACTGGCTGACAGTCTCTTCATGGTTGGGGTTCTAAGATCAGCAGTTCAGTTGGAGGGATCTCCAAAGAAACTTCATCTGAGATGATCCCAGGCCTGATTCTTGTGTGAGTTTGCTAGTACACAGTCCAACACCGTCCGTCACACCAATCAGCTTATGCACATGCTGGTCATTGGGACTGCTGGGTTCGTTCTGTTTCCAGCCCTGTCTTCCTTGTGAACCAACGGGTGTTGTAGTCCAGCTCAATCCTGCCCACTTCATACTCAGTCCTCACGCAAAGCGGTTGGAGCTGCAGCCTAGTTGGGGCGACTCCCCATAACCCCCACCAGTTCTGCCCCCTACGCTGGTTTCCATGCTTGCCAGTATGCACCACAGGCTTGTCCAGTCTGTCCCACATCCCATTTAGTTCTCACACATGGGTTGAACTGGGCTAGTCTACTTCTACCATCAAGTTATGTGATAGCTTTGGATAAGTCACCCAAACTCTCAGTCCCCAACTGTCCTCCTAGAATGGTAGGGAGAAGGCTGAATGAATATAAAGCTCTTCTTTAACTCCAGCTTTTGATAATTTCAAAGCGGTTGGAAAATGTTGCCCATTGCTAATATGTATGTACATATTAGCCACTTCATTATACGTCAGAAAGGTATACTCTTCCTCCTCAGCCTTATTATAGGAACACTCTGGAATAATGTATTCCGAATCTTAAATTTTAAGGTTTTTGTTCTTTCATTGTAATACATCTACTGCTGTGGTGGTCCTTTCTGTTTCTCTGAATCCCGTTTTAAAGTTTTCTTTCAGTTTTATTTTTTGACAGTATAAATGAAGACAAATTACAGCTAGAGAGCCATGAGGAGAGCTCCTATCAGCTGGTACATTCCTTAAATGTACCCAGTGCCTCCCAACTGGGGCCAAGCTGACAACCAAGAACACAGTCCAGGTTTCCCAAGTAGGAAGCAGAGACACAACAGCTTCACTTCTCACCACTGCTTCTTGGGTCCATACTGGCAGGAAGCTGAAGCTGCAGGCAAGGAAGCCAGGGCAAGACACTGATCCCCAGCATTCTGCTTGGAATGTGAGCATTTAACGGGCATCTTTAGGATGACTAAATCCCATTTTTACGTTTTAAGAACATGAGTTTTAACGAATAAGAAAGGATTTCTTTAATAAGAAAGCAGTAGAAAAGCAAAAATATTTTTGGAAAGAGATAGCAGTAACTAATATTTCTGGTGAAATGTACTGCTTGAAGAACTTCCTATTCGTGGAATGATTAAATAAAATTCTATGCTAGCAATTATTGGGAGGAGTAACCAACTCGCTGATAATGCTACACCTTATGTGATTGCCTAAACACACTAAAATCAACAGGTTGAGCCAATTCTCATTTAAATATGTTCAGCTATTTTCTCTGTGGTCTCCACTTCTTAGGTTACATAGGTAGACCTAACATTGAAGCTGAGGAAAGAGATAATCATAAGAATTGAGTTAATTCATCTTAAACCTAAGTTTTCTTACCATTGGGCAGTGGTTATATTTTAAAACATTATGAGAAAAATGTTTTCTCCAAATAATGGAGAAAAGCCTATAATGAATATGCCTTAATGCTTGATAAAGTTAAAAGATATATGTTGTATTAGGTAAACAATGATAGCTAAAATCTGCATCAACCTCTGTAGACCAAGGAGGCCTATTAGTTGCTTGAGCAAAAGGCAGAAAATCACATTGCGATAGGCTTTAAGATGTCTCTAATTATCCCTGTTTTGCATAGTTCTTGCCATTTTGGAATCTCCTCATAATTACTTGTCACGATTAAGTTACAAAGACTGTAACATCTGTCCTGTGAGGGAATATCTCTCCCTCTCCCTCTCTCCCTTTCTCTCTCTGTTTCTCTCATTGGCTTTGAAGAAATAGGCTGTCAGGTTGTGAACTGAAGTCTTCACAGCTAGCAGTCTGCAGGCAATTCACTTTTTTTATTTTATTAATTTCATTGCATTATGTAACACATTTTTTTATGCACTAGGATTCCCCCCGCCCCTCCCCAAACCCCCCCCCACCACGGTGGATTGCTCCACCTTGTTGCATTTCCATAGTTCAAATTCAGTTGAGATTCTTTCATTGGAGGTTTTGACCAATCATAAAGTCCAGCATCTTATTGTCCTGGTAAGTTCAATGGCTTCTTGGTGAGACCATCTCTGATCTGAAGGTAGAACCAGCAGAGTATCATCCCAATCAGGTAAAAAACCCAACATAATATTTACAACCATTTACGACATTATGGCATTAATTGACATGGTATTGATTAACCAATATGTTACTAGGGAAATGCAGGTTCTCAACCACAACCTGTGACTTCTTCATAGACATTTCAATTTTGGTTTATATTCAACCATGTTCTATATACCTTAAAATGGCTATAGATTGCTATTCAGCTGTCTCTTGTCTATTTTAATATTAGTATTTAGCATTTTATAGCATTTAGGCCAAGCTGAGTCAGAGCAACCACAGGCAGGCAGATCACTGGCTGGGAACAGGCTGCGGTTGAGGGGCTAAGGGACCACTGTAGCTGGGTGGAGGTTCCCACCAAGGGGCACATGAGCTGGAAAGCGGCTGCGTCTAGTCAGGATACAGTTTGTCTCCCTTGGCACAAGTGTGGACTGGGACAAGACGCACAGGGCCAGGCTAGACTGCAACACTTTCTGATATGTTTTGATGTTTTTATGTCAGTCTGGTTGCTTCCAAATAATCTCTTTTCACTAGTAGAATTCATCACGTGCTCATGAAGTAGACGATGGCATCATTTTTCCCAAAAGACTTCTGTGTTTCCTTTTAATTAAGCATGTGTTGGTTACTCAGAGGTGCATTATTTTATCAGGGTGCTATAATCTGTTGTTGGTGTTGTTGTTGTTGTTGTGATTGATGTGGCTGTTATGAAATGATGTCAATCCAGAAAACAATAATATTATTTCAACCCCAAACAGCCTGTATCTCATGCAATAAGACATTGTGAAGTAACCAATGAACCAACAATCGATATGAGTCAGATTGCTTAAGATCTACATCAAGAATTGTAAAACCTAATAAACTTGTAAGGCCCTATACTTGGAAATGGGGGGGGGCAGAGCAGAAAAATCTTACTTCACCCTAGTAGTAGGTGTGAGGAAGACGGGAAGTATAACCTATCAGGATCATAGCTGGTAACTCATAGACAGCAGACTTGAGTCAGCATTAGACAATAGCAAAACTACAAAGACATGTGGGGGGAAATCAGGAACAATCCTAACAACCTCTTAACAGGAGGTCATACGCATAGAGCGGGGGGGACCCCAGAGTGGAGCAGGGGGACAGGAGGAGGCTTGTATTCCAACCCTGAAGACTCCCAGAGCCTCACCAAGGACTATCAGTACGAGCACTGAGTACTACATCCCTACTGCCAAGGAGACCACGGGGGAAATGGAGTGCCTTCAGAGACCAAGAACTCTGATGTCACCCACCCCCATTTGGATCTACAATGTGGGATGGAAGAAGCCCAATTCCTGCCTTGCAGGATCCAGGGTCATCAGAACGACAACCAGGATCCCTGAGCAGTCCGCAGAAACAGAAGAACAGTAAACTTCCTTCGGAACTAGGGAGAGGAGCTTTCTCTGGCCTTTGCCTGCTTCCAACTTTGGGTCCCTACCATCTTTCGTAAGGACCATCAGGATCGCTCCAGAAACCCCTCATAACAAACAAACAAACAAATGAACAAACAAACTAGAATAGATAGACAGAGAACAACTAGGAAAGCTTAGAAACAGACAGGAAGAGGTCAGCTGGGATGCACTTATAACTCACTGGGTGGGACACAAAGATCAGTTACTCCTCTCTGGGGTGATAAAGATTTCTCTGCACACCCCTCCCAAAAACATTCACCTAAACTGTTGACATATGTCCTGTTAAAGTTATAGAGTTAGACTACCCGAAAAACAACCAGGTTCAGCAAAATCATGCTTCAAGGCAATTCACTTTTGGCAACAACCTGGTAGCTTTGAAAGTAAGTACTTGTGCAGTTAAGCCTCAGTCAAAACTGCAGCCCTGGCCAGCACTTGGCCTGTAGTCTGTGAGACCATGAGACAAGGGATCCACCAGGCTTGCACTTGCAACTTGCAGAAATTAAGCTATGAGATACATTTCTCACTCTGCTAATTTTTTAGTGCTGAGCAGCAATAGATTACAAATGTCATGCTACTTTTTAGGATTTATCATTTTCTTCATCTTTTCTACATCATAATAAGTGAATGTGGTTTGTTTTCCCGATCCTCAAAATCATTAAAGGCATGTTATTGAATGCTTGATTTACTTGTGGTTTTGTGTAGATCATAACTCTGTTCTTCATTTCTGGCATCTCTTTGGGAGAAATGCCCTCTTTATAAGAAAGCTAAATAAGGTTAAACATCATAGATAAACAGTTGTTGGGTTCAGTTGAATTACATGGAGATAAATTTCTCTCAAAGCTATTTTTACATTTTCCTGTGACTGTGACATAGATGGTAATATCAGAACTTATGCTGGGAAATGGGCTAGGGGGAAGACATGAGTCTGCATGCACCTCTGCCATCTAAATGCTACTGAAATTAGGTCTAAAATCACATTAAGGGGATTTTAAAATGAAGCAGCTATCTTGCAAGGCAACTCTCCAGCCGGAAAATGTTAGAAAAGTGGGGCAGGAGCCCATAGTGGCCAAGTGAAGGATATGTGTAAGGTGCTGGATCATATCACGGCTAATTCTTTCATCTCTGCCAAGTCATCTCTGGAGTGATTTGGTAAAAGGCAGGACTTGTCAGTTCAGAAATAACAGAGTAATCCAATGTTCTGAAACAAGTTATAGCCCGGGAGTAGTTCAGACATCGTCCCAGAGTAGTATTGCTGCTTCTGACTCATGAGAGAAATTTCCTAACCCCCGAATGTGATCTCTAGCATTTCTCTCCTCACTGAACCAATTGGGAGATGGATAGCTGTTGGCAGCTTCCCAGAAACCGCACCTCCTGTTTCTTACTTTACAACTCTGCATCATTCTATAGTTTCTGTGGCGATATCAGCCAAGATATCTTCCCTGAAGCCTCAGTTTCCAGCATGGAGGATTTCCTCAGTTGTGAGTTTACACACAACAAATGAATACATGAGCAGTTAAGGACACCAGGATGTTAGTGTTATAAACCAATCACTGGTTCCCCTGAGAGACATTGTACCTGCAACAGCTGTGTATAGACTAAGCAATGTGTTAAACTTCCTAAAACATTTCAGACTGGGTTACTAGAAAGATTATAGGGAAATAAGTTGGACTATGACTTAGCCAGGTATTGACTAATTCCAAGGATTGAAATATGTCAACATTTCCACATTGTCATTAGAAGACGATTTATGAAGGCTATAAAGAATACCCAAAGACACAAAGTTGAGAAACTACAGCAAAGAATTGCAAATCCTAGTGTCAGTGATTCTAAATGGTATATGTACTGTTTCCATCATATATACATTTGAATGCTTAAATACAAAATATATATACCTTTAGGCTTACAAAAGTACTTTAAATATTTATGGAATTGTAATTAAGAGATAAATTTATTGGGCTGGTATTGTGGCCCAGTGGGTTAGGCCATCTCCTGGCTGCTCTTCTTATCCAGCTCTCTACTGATGCACCTAAGAAAGCAATGAAAGCCCAAGTACTTCAACCCCTGTACCTGTCTGGGAGACTTGGATAAAGATTCTGGCTCCTAGCTTTTGCCCAGCCCTACTCCAACGGTTACAGTAATTTGGGTAGTGAACCAACACATGAAAAATGATCTCTCTCCCTTTTCTTTTCTTTTTGTTGCTCTATAGTTTACACAAATAAATTAATATTGACTATTAATGCTACATGTTTAGGGATTAGCAAAAAACTTGAATCTGTATATATATATATATTTTCAAAATATGCATTTCTCATGAATGCTTGGAAGACTTCTCATATAGTCACCTTTGAATATTTCCTTTGTGCCCACTGTGTCCCACGTTCTAATAAGATATGATGAGGAATGTGCAGCTGAAAAAGACTCTAACTTGCCTTGATTTAAAAGAGAGAAGGAAAGAACTAAATAGGTTAAATCCTGAGTGGAATCAAACTCTACATTTGCAGATATAGGTAAATAACTAACATTTCTGGGATATGTTTCCTCAATGGTAAAATGAAGGTTAATCATCTGCTGTAATCGTTGGTTGAGAGAATTGAGAATTGAGAAAACACGGAAAGTTGCTGACATTCAACCAATAGTTTGTAGTAGGGATGTCAGTGTGAGCTTTTGGTTGTCTTCAGAAGTACTGAAACAGCAGCCACCGAAACAGGGGAATGGTAGTGCTGGGCAGAGAAAGAGATAGAGACTAGGGACTCAGTGGAATTCAACACCAGTCCTGAGCAACTCTTGTGACTTGGCTTAACTCCAGCTGCATAGGTGCCTCTGACTCCCTAGTTACAAAACACATTAGCAGGAGGCCCACTTCACAGGGTGGCTAGAAAAAGAATGCAAGACAAACAAAAAGGCATAGATGTAGTTACAGTTTGAGAAGATCGATAGGAAACTCCATTCATTCATTTTTTACTGTTGGGGCTGGCAAAATGGTTCAACTGTCTAATCCCTTATTGGTAAGCACAGATTCCATTTGGGCACCTATTCATGTCTCTGCTGCTCTGCTTCTCATGCAACTGCATACATGTAGCCTGGGAAAGCTGCGGAAGATGGCCCAAAACCTTGGGATCCCTGCATGGGATCCTCCCACATGGGAGACGCTGAAAAAGCTCCTGGCTCCTCACATTGGAGCAGCTAGCTCCAGCTATTGTGGTAGTTTGGGGAATCAACCAGCAGGTGGAAGGTCCTCTCTGTCTCTCCTTCTCTCTGTAAATCTGCCATTATAATAAAAATAAATACATCTTTTAAAATTATCAGGTTCCTTCCACCCAGGTAAGAGACCAGAACTGAGTTCTGACAAGTCTTGTTCTTGTCCTTGTCCTTACAGTTACACAATTCTTATTCTTTCTCTTTCCCTTTCACTCCTTCTCCATCTCTCATTTCTTTTCTCCTTCTCATCATCCTTTCCTTTCTCCCAAATAAAGATTATGATTTTTTTAAAGCTGTACGCTTTCAACTATTTTTCAAATTTTTTCTGCCTTCAGTGTGTTACATATCAAATATTATGGGCTTTGATGTTATATTACCTAAGTTTACCAAAATGCTGAATTCTGTTTGTGTGTTTCATTAGTACTGAAAATATTGAGCCACCATGAGCAGCTGGTGAATGTTCATGAGCTCACGAACATGTTTTATGGCTGTTCCATATGCTCACCTCGTACCCTACCATTACACATAATTGAAGATTTTGCTTGCATTCATGACATGGATAATAACAATAATTGTGATGAGTCTTGCTCAACTACATTGGGTATTCCTCCTCTTTCTAAAGGAACCATTCTAAACATTTTAATCCTTTAGATAGTTCAAGGTCATCCTCATGACCATCTATTATTACACTGCACTGAAATTCAGTGATTTTTCTGTCCTGTCCCCTCAAGCTGTCAGCTGTCATCTCTGCTGTTACTGTGCTGTGTCTCGGCTTTTCCCACCACCTTCTAATGTTTATTGGTTCTAATCTCCTCTGGTAGGAGGATGAAATAGTAAAGCAGTGATTAGAATTGTTCGTGAATATGCGTCAGTAAGAACTAAATATTGCCCCGAAGGAGCATTCATCCGAGAGAAAGAATATTTTATTCTGGCTTTTTGTAAATGATCATTTCCCCTGTACCATAGTTGCAGCTTTCATGGCTGCTGCTTCATAATCATCATCATTTTTTTCTTTTTTTTTTTCCAAAGTCTCAAGAAACCTTTAAAGCAGGCTTTGACTTTATATGTTCTTATTTGCCCCTTGCTGGGATTTTGTTCTTCACCTGTAACAATTAGAGGAATGTTTCTAAATTGGACCACTTGAGATTGTCTCAGTTGTCTGTGACTTTGAGAACAATCTGCTTTGAAGCCACATGCAATTGGCAGCTTATACCCATTTATTTGAACTATCAAGCAAGAATGCTCACAATCTTTTAAATGAAAGGAGACATCTTTATTTCCAGTTCACACCCTTCATGATAAGAAGGGTATTTGAAGTAAAGCCAAAAGCATAGCTTCTCAAACTTCATATTTCAGATGCTGATGGTAGAGACAGAACACTTCCACTCCTACCCCACCTATTCCCCAAATCAACTGAAGAAAATGACAGTGATGCAGTCAAACATAAACAGCAAAATGAAAAAAAAAAAAAACTTTAAATGTGCCAGAAAAGCCTCAGCTTTCCTGAGAGACCATCTTTATAAAGGAATGCAAGCTACAGCGCCAGTAGAAGATGAGGAAAATGAGGCTTTATTTTCCCCTTACTTACTACTGCTAACAAAATTCTTGTGCCACTATCATGAAAATCAAACACACTAACAAAATCTTGGTGATCCCTGCCAAAAGCCTTGAGGTTGGAGAAAGTGTCCCCATGTTTCATTTTGGTGAAGATCAGAACTTGGTGATGGCTCACTGAGTGTTCCCTTGAGAGATCACCTGCCTTGTCTCACAGGTGCATCTTCAGCCCAGTCATCATTCCTCCTTGAACTCTGAAGATTTTGCTTGATTCTTCCTCTCTGCAACAGGCTGTACATTTGCACCCCACTCTGGCCATCTCTCGGAGTCTTGGCTTACCCAAAAGGAGACTCTGTTCAAGAATCCCCTCTTCTTAAGGGTGGCTTTTCTCACCTTGTATCTAGGGTGACAAACATTTACTTAACATCTACTTTATGCTATCTGTGTGCTCCCTGAGTGCAGAATCTGCTTCTAATTTATCTGGTGCCCTAACGAAACTGTCCCCTAATATAGTTTTTAAGGTTTTAAAAAATTTATTCGGGCCCGGCAGCGTGGCCTAGCGGCTAAAGTCCTCGCCTTGAAAGCCCCAGGATCCCATATGGGCGCCGATTCTAATCCCGGCAGCTCCACTTCCCATCCAGCTCCCTGCTTGTGGCCTCGGAAAGCAGTTGAGGTCGGCCCAATGCATTGGGACACTGCACCCACGTGGGAGACGTGGAAGAGGTTCCTGGTTCCCGGCATCGGATCGGGGCGCATCATCCTGTTGCGGCTCACTTGGGGAGTGAATCATCGGATGGAAGATCTTCCTCTCTGTCTCTCCTCTCTGTATATCTGATTTGTAATAAAATAAATAAATCTTTAAAAAAAATTTATTCGATAGACAGAGTTACAGAGAGAAAGGAGGAGAAACAGAGGGAAACATCTTTTATCTGCCGCTTCACGCCCCAAATGACTGCAGAGATCCAGGGGAAGGCCATGCTTGAGACAAGAAACAAGAGCTGCTTACTGGTCTTTTACAAGGGTGCAAGGGCACAAGCATGTGGGCCATCCTCCTCTGCATTCTCAGGTCCATTATCAGGGAGCTAAATTGGAAATGGAGCAGCCAGGACTAGAACTGGCATCCACACAGATACAACTGTTGCAGGTGGTGGCTTTACCTACTGTGTCACAACACTGGCCTCTCTAATGCAGTTTTGAAAATATGCTTACAGCTCGTATGTAAATAAGGAAGTAAAGGATGAATAGATAGATGGGGAATGGAGGGAATTGGCAGGAGGTAGGAAATATTACAGCTGCAAAATGTTTATGTATTTGGGCCATAATGTAATAATATTAGCAGATACTTTTTTAAAAACATGTATTTATTTTTATTGGAAAGTTAGATATACAGAGAGGAGGAGAAACAAAAAGAAAGATCTTCCACCTGCTGATTCACTCCCCAGGTGACTGTAGTGGCCAAAGCTGAGCTGATCCAAAGCCAGGAGCCAGAAGCTTCTTCTAGGTCTCCCACGGAGGTTCAGAATCACAAGGTTTTGGATCATCCTCTACTGCTTTCCTACTTTCCCAGGTCACAAGCAGGGAGCAGGATGGGGAGCAGGGCTGCCAGGATATAAACTGATGCCTGTATTGGATCCTGGGTGTGCAAAATGAGAATGTTACCCACTAGGCTACTGTGCCAGGTCCTAGCCAATATTTCTGACTTGCATGAAATCTTACTATATACAAAAGTTATTTCACATGTGTCTCCATATCATTTGTCACTATTCTGATACTGTTTGTACGGTATATAATATGTAATCATATGTATGTATGTATATCTACTTAATGTGTATCTGGGTTTCATACATCCATCAGAATTTTCATGATGTATATACAGTTCCAAAAAATCTAAGTTACAAGGACTTCACTGTTTCTACTACTGTATGTTTAGCTCTTCATTGGACAAATCCTAGAACACAGAAAAAATTAAGATGTACTAGTTGATTGGCTGAAAGTATGTTATTTGATCTGTAACATAACCCTTACTATTTGCTTGTTTTATGCAGTTAGCAAAACTGAGGCCTCAAACTCCCCTTCAGGGTACCATAGCTAGTTATTGCCCAAGATTTTAATTCAGGTTTTCCATTCCATATTTTTTTCTTTCTGACTTCTGGGAACTTGCCACACTAATAGCAAAATAGGAATATCACACAGGGGATATTTTTTCCGTATTTAAGCTCATGGAGCCGAAACACAAAACTACTAACTTTTCAAACTAGTGATAATGAGGTTTGTGTGACTTTTAGTAACAAAGCCTTC
Organism: Ochotona princeps; assembly: GCF_030435755.1. Taxonomy (NCBI): domain Eukaryota; kingdom Metazoa; phylum Chordata; class Mammalia; order Lagomorpha; family Ochotonidae; genus Ochotona; species Ochotona princeps. Next base: position 98,024,586 of record NC_080834.1, on the reverse strand, counting down.
CTGTCCCATCCTCTTGCCTTTATTATCATATGTGTTCAATGCATACACAAACTCAAACACACAACATTTCACATCTTGTACTTTTCCAGTCTCTCATTAATGCCTTCCAAGGCTCTCACAGCTCTGACCATCCCAGTTGCCTGCCATGGTTATTGGCAGGGTGGGCCAGGGCCAAGCAAAATGCAGTGGCTTTGTTATGGTTACTTTGGCAAGTACACTGGGCTTGAGGGAAGATGGAAAGCAGGCATTTCAGGAAGAGAAGTAGGCTAGGCTGTTCTAAAAAGTTTCTGTTCCCCTAATTGGAGCTCATGTTGGTGAACAGAGTAAACAACTATGCAAATTACTAAGTTGTTGTGAATCTCCAAGAGTATCTATGATCATGTTGAAATCCAAATGAAATATTTCTTGCAGAAACAGAAGCCAAGCACCTTGTACACTCTCTCCATCACTGGAGAGAAATTGAACACATTCATAGCACCCAGGAGAGGGCCACCATGGTGGCCCAAATGCACAGAGAATACTGTAGACACGTAGATGGTACCAGACAGTCAAATGGAGCTGCAGTAACAGTCATTTTCTATTCTCAGGCTCCACTGGTTCTTCCTTTATCTTAAAACAGGATTACAAAAAAGGAGACAAGGCATACAGTGTATGGGATCTGAAATTAAAGCACAAGGAAAAGCTAGCCTTGGTTTTTAAATCTAAAACCCTTGTGGGTAAGAGTGAGTCAGTGAAAAACTATACAAAGGCATCTTAAGTCGTGAATCGTGATACAGACTCTGTGACCATAGCCCAGGAACTCTTCAAGGCTTAGTTTTATATTCTGTTAGATGGATTGTGATGGAGGAAAGGGTTGTCTGTGCAAATTCTCAAGCCATGCTCTGCATTGAACCGTGAGTCAGACTATAGCTCATAGATGCTGACTTCTTAGTTGCACTGGGCCTCATCTCTTTCCCTTTTTTCCTTTCTCATAAATGACTCAGGAGTCTCACTGAAAAACCATGTGTGCTGGTTACTGGAATGATCTTTTAAGGAAGTGCATATCATCCTCCAGCCCTTGCTAGTTTCATCCAGAGAAGCACTACTGCTCTGGTTTCACCAGCTCTGTGAGGCTTTTAGGGATGGGAGATTGGGATTCCCCAAAAGCCCACAGTGTGCAGCTTCTACTCTCATGCTGGTTTTACATTTGGTTACAAGCCTGCTTTTTTCCTGCTTTCTTAGGGAAATCGTTTGTAACAGTGGTCATGTCCAGCTGCCCAACTGCCTGAGATTTTTGACTGTGCACCGTTAATATTTTCTCATCTGACAGAAAGGCATGGGGCCCCACATGAGGGAAAACCCCATGAAATGTGTAAAGAATGAAGTATATGAAAATGAGTGGTCAGTTAGGAAATCAGGGTTTTAGGGGACTAGGAGGGTGAGGAGGGAGGTATGTTTGTGCATGCTTATATTAGTTATGTAGTCATTCACACCCAAGAGTGATAAGGAGCTCAGGGTAAGTGCACAGTAGAGACAAGGAATCTTATCCCATGGTAAGATAGAAGTAACAAGTCCTGGTGCTTCGCTGCACAGTAGAGTTACTCTAGTTTACAGTCTTGTAATGGGATCATTTTATGTTGCATGTATGTGCTTCAAATAACTGAAATGCGCACACTTTAAAGAAATGCTATGAGGATCATGTGAGTTAGTGAAGTTAATGAAGAGGGACAGTGCCTAATGCGAAGTACCCCATACATAAACTAATGCCTATCTCTTCTGAGACATCAACAACTGACTTTGTAGTTGTGTTGTTATATGATCTCTTTCTGTTTTTATACACACACACATATATATTGCTCCATAAAATGTACAAATATTGTATGTTCATCACAGCATAAAGTTTGAATTCAACCCTACAAGTTCCACTATGAACAACATGAATGCACCAGGTACCATAAATAACAGGTAGAGAACCATTAGACTAGGGTAATCTAAAATATCCCTCATCCTATTTTTTTTGGTAAATTCTCCCTTATGAAACATTTATGTTGAGCCCGGCGGCGTGGCCTAGCGGCTAAAGTCCTCGCCTTGAACATGCCGGGATCTCATGTGGGCGCCAGTTCTAATCCTGGCAGCTCCGCTTCTTATCCAGCTCCGTGCTTGTGGCCTGGGAAGGCAGTCGAGGACGGCCCAAAGCTTTGGGACCCTGCACCCATGTGGGAGACCTGGAAGAGGTTCCTGGTTCCCGGCTTCGGATCGGTGGAGCACCGGCTGTTGTGGTCACTTGGGGAATGAATCACCGGACAGAAGATCTTCCTCTCTGTCTCTCTTCCTCTCTGTATATCTGACTTTGTAATGAAACAAAAAAGAAAGAAACATGTTCACCTTGCACATCAGGTTATATCAGTAAATCCAGTGTATGTTAAATTATTCTGTATTTTAAAGACCTTTGTGAATTGCTGATGTCAAGAGTGATCCAAATGTGTCTCAGGTGGCTCACAAGTAAAGACTAGTAGGAGAAAGGAACTATCTAGATGTCACATCTAGACAGCGTCACATACTTTGTGTTAGGAACTGAGACCTTACCAAATAGAATCTGTTGTGTCATGTAATTGCTTTTCAAGATGCTATTACCAGGAATTTTTATGTAAATACACATTTTATTCCCTGAGGCATTCTAACATGGAATCAAAATTATACAAGACTGAAAGCAAACAAAATTTCCTTTTTACTCATTTCCTCTCTGTGTTACTGGAAACATGATATTGGATGACAAAGGTATTCAAACTTAGCCAACCATTCTTTCTGTGGTGTTCAGTACGCCGAACCATAGGAACACTGTGTTGATACTGATGGTTGAATATGACTCAGTGCAATATACATTTACTGGTTGCTTTCTCTGAGTTAGGTGCTAGGCCCGTGCAATGGGAAAATACAGGCACCAATAGTGAAACAAATATTTCAGTCTCCCAAAATACGCTAACAGCATATAACTACACAACTGCCTAGTCAGTTGTCGAAGTCGCAGTGATATAAGTATTTGTTAATGTATTGAGCGATTCCACATTAAACACTGTCCCTCTTCACTAAATACATTAACTCATAATTCTCAAAGCATTTCATTAAAGTGTGAGTATTTCTGTTATTTCTATTATATGGTAAGGAAGCTGAGACACAGTGAGGGAAAAGTTAGCAGGCTGCACAGTCAGTAATAATGGAACCAGGCAGAGGGCTCTGGGGTTTATTCCTAAGCCCTTATGCTGTTGCTCTGGGAAAACAAGAGAAGGAAGAAATAGCTCTGGGCTGCTTGGATGGAGGAGCAAGATAGCTGCAATAGGATTCAAAGACTGCCAGGATGACCCTACCACAGGATGTTTTAGAATGTCTGGCTCTTAACAGCAATGGGATTAGCTTGAACCTTGAGGTAGAGAACAGTCTCTGATTGTGCTGATAAAACAGCGAGTGAAGTGGTTTGGAATAGAGAGAATGAATTAAAGGGAAGATATGATTGAAACCAAAATTTAGTGCCAGAATATGTGGATCATTGAGGGTCAGATCAAGCAAAGAGCTCATCTACCTCATCTAATTTGTCTTAGTAACTAGCTATTTGGAGTATTTGGAGCTCTGAGAAAAGCAAGGAAGGCAAGCACATCTTATGTTCACAGCATCACTGAGGTCAGAAAGCTTACTTTTGTCTTTGCTATCATAAAATACCACCTTCAAATTCATGAACCGAATTAAGCAAATCAGACCATTTCCTTGAGAAGCAGTTACCTCTTTGCTCATGACAAGGACACATTTTCATTTCATTTCGCTTGCTTTTAGCACAACCTTTTGTCCCGTGACAATGAATCCCATGTTCTATACATTCTTTATACTCTCTTGGACAACGTTCTTTACTTTGTTAAGGAAAATTCCAGGTTTATGCTTTCATATAAATTGACATCCACATATTAAAAGTCTCGTTCTCATTCCACTTGATGAAGGCAGTGATGCAACTGAGCATAGTTTCGTCCTAGTGTGTATGAGTACAGGTTTTAGAGTCAGGCAGTCTTGGACCAAAATGATGCCTATTCATTGGTAACCTCCTAATACTGAATTTTTCTCAGCTGTAAAAATTGAGAAATTAATTCTGTTTTCCTAAAATTATTAACATAGTAATCTACACCATAAAAATATTTTCCTGTGTCCTGTATATGATAAGGACCCAATAAATATTATTATTACTACTGATAATAACATGTGATATGGAGGATGTATGTGGCTCTTCCTGTGGCTGTTTTTATTTTATGTAAACACAGGCCTACACCAAAGGCAATAATGATAAAGAGAAGGCACAGAAAGGTTTAAGCTAAGGTGGATAACTCCAAACTGCTTCCATACTCTTACTTCCAAGTTTTACCTTGTTAACTATTTCTGGAGACAAATTCAATGGGCATTATTGATATAGAGGGTAGATGGACCATTAAAAAAAAAAGTCACCAGGCAATAAAAAGAAGTCATGTTATGTTTAGCCCTCATTGTCTCCCTGGTTGTCCATCACGATTGTCCAGTAAGCGTTCTAACCTGTAACATTTTGTGATTCTTTCTCTGTAAGATGCTGAATTCACTGCTCTTGTGACAGCAGAAATTGTTATGGCTTAAACCTGCCAGGTAATTCTGATACATAACTAAGATCAGGGATCTACAGTGTAAGTAGATGAAGAGCTAGCTGAAAGACGAATGGGAAAGCTCTAATGGTGGCCAAGGGGAAAATCACATAAAACAAGGATTCAGCAAGTGTGCATCTAGTTTAAACCACTTCTGGTATCTTTCTCATATCATGTGGCATTTGTCAAAGTATGATGATGAACTTCAATGTCAAGGGTTTGAATACTGCTTCTAATCTTCCAACAGAATAGGCATATCCTTTAAGACTTTAGCCTGGGGAAAAGCAAAGGCAGCTAGTAAAAGTGAGATCCTTGGCATCAGGCTGTCAAAAAGGCAGAGTCAATTTTTTTAAAGGAGAGAGAAATAAATTCTATAGCTTTCTGTGAGTTGTTGTTGTTGTTGTTTTAATCATTCCTATAGCTTCCTACAGCCTATCTTATTTATGCATGTTCTCTCAATCACCCCTGCCTGATTATGGTAGATTATCTAGCTCGATTCTAACTGCCTCACGTTATGAATGAGCAAATGTGGTGAATGCTGCCTTCTGACGGTACAGTAACAGCAGATCTCTCATCTCTGTAAACTGTGTACTGTCATCTATTATAATGTTGGTTTTAAGGATAAAAGGGCTAATGTAGGAGCACCCTAAATTTCCTTATTGACCATTGCTGATTTCACAACAAAATACTGAATATTTCCACCCCATCCTGTCTAATTTTCAAGGATGGCTAATCTTTCCTATTTGAAAACATAGTTCTTGCCTTACCTGACCCAAGCAACACTGCAAAAGAACCATGACCTTGCTGAGAGCTATTACATGCCAAATAGAACTTAATTTTCCCTAAGTACTTGGGAGGAGAAAAACAATAATCTATATGATGGACTTTTGGCCTAAGCCCATATCCTTTAGAAGATGGAATTTGGCATAGCTCTCATTCTGATTTAAAGAAAAACATTTTGTTCTGATGTCATTGATCTAATTAATAGGAAAAGTGAATTCAATGTTTTCTATGCAATGTTGTCTAGCCATTTTGATTTTAGAGTTAGATGACCCAAAACCTTTGTCATATCTTTGGTGAAGCCTTCTGGATGCCATCAGTTGGATAAATATGCCCTTGGTATTCATAGGACATTGTATTCATGCTTCAGATATAGCTCATATGTATTCCTTCTCATATTTGCTTGTTCATTCAGTTAACATTTGGTCAGTACCAGCTATATGCCAAGATATTTACAGGATGGAGGTGGTGCCCAGTGGTGGCGGAAATGTATTATGCAAGATGAGACTATGAAAGCAGAACTGTAAACAGCTGTTAAGAATAATGCTCAGGGAATTGATACAAAGAAGCCAGCAGAGGCTGATGAGGGAAAAGGAGTAAGAAAGGAAAACATTTGAGTGTAGTGTATCTAGTCAGCAAACACTGAGTATATTTGCATGGTAAGTACCATGCTTAGTGTTGATGATATAAGAAAAAATAAAAGTTGGTCCTTGCCCTCAAGGAGCTCACAGTCTATTGAGTTGCCGTTCTGACTTCCCCACTAGATTATGAGCTCCTGGAGGGCAGGCACTTGTGTTCACCTGAAATAGAACCTAAAGTTCAGAACTCAGTTTGACTGTCTGACTCTGTTATTTTTACCATATTCAACCAGTATGAACATCAGAATCATTAGTGCCTGACTCATTAAGGATGTGGAAAGCTTAAGTGAGAAAAGAATGAGACATTGTGGACACTGCAGTGTTTTTGAATATGCTGTGTCTTTTTCCTGGTGCATGTAAGGTGCTCAATGCTGTCTGTTGCCTACTGACTGGAGTGCCTGTCTGTGATGCCTCAAGGTTGAAAGGGGTAGGGGTTTAAGCTGGTGCCTGCCTAAACATAGCTTGGGTAGCCAGAAGTTTCTGTCTGAACACAGTCAGTGATCAAGTTACTTACTCCAGACAGTGAACCATCAGTCAAAATGGGGCCAAAGGCTGGATTCTGGACTCTAAATCCCAAGCACGCCTCTTAGAAAAGTCAGAATCAAAGTCAAAAGAAAATGACGAAATTTCCTCGTTGGCCAATATGCTGTTATTTTACCAAGGGCAACAAATCTTGGCAGGCGAAGTTGACTTGCCTGTGCTTGTGTAATCAATTGTATTTCCAAGTGACAAAGTCCTTCTCACAGTGGCTTGAATAGGAGGTGCTGGGTGTCTCAGGCTTTTGTTTGTCATTCCATTGTTTTCAGAGCATTTTCACCACTCATTCATCTCACTTGTTCCAAAAAAAAAAAAAATGTCTATGATGACCACTTGAAAGGAATTTATACCCATAACTCTGTGTCCATCAAGCCAGGGTAGAGGGCACGGGGTCATAGTCTCATAGTGTTCAAGTCAGTCACAAAGCTCATTTTGTTGCTACATGTTGTAAAAAGTTTGTACAGAATCAGAGAAACTTTGGAAGAACTAATAGTAGTTTCTCTACAATTAACACAGGTTGTTGTATCAGAAGTCATGAGCTCATGTTTTGGTCAGAGTGATTTTACAAATTTAAAGTGAGATTTTTAAAATTGAAAGACTTCTGCAATCTGAAATCATTGCATTGGCTTCCCTGGCTCTGATAACAAAGCTAGCCTATTTTATCCCTGTGTGCATTTAAGACATTTTCAATATTCATAATATTTACATTCCATGAAATTGTATAATAATTTCCAAAGGCCAATCATCTTCAAATATGCTTTGGGGAGTGTTGGAAGATGAGAAATAGAACTATGTAATACAACCAAGGTCATGAATCTATTAGGAGATGATATCCAAGCCCTTTGGTTTCTGTGTTCCATTGCATAACAGCTACCCCAATTTAATGATCTAATCTTGCCATTTGCTTTGGATTAGCATTCTCTTTGGAAATTAGAGCTTGGTAAAGCTAAATCAATAAACCCTGTATTTGCTGTGCTTATGTTTCATGAAGTACCTGTTAGCATGAATGTAATATGTGGCTTCAAAAGCCTGTTCTGCTTGTTTCAAGAAACGTTTTCATTTATTTCCTTGTTTTCCTTCCAGTTCTTCTAAAGTTTAAAAAAATGTTCAATGTTCTTTTAATCTAGACATTCAGATGGAGAGGGTGGCCTGATTTCTGTGCTCCCTTGCAGCACAAGCAGTAACACATTCTAAAGAATGATAAATAGCTGTGTAAGATGTAGAGAGATTCTACAAATATTTCTAAAATCCCTGTCATCAAGACTGGGTAGAATGAGAGAAGAGTGAGGACCGTGCTTCCTTCCTCACCACGTTCCTCCTCCTGGAGATAGTTTGGTAGTTAAGGGCACTGATGCTGGAGGCAGACATCCCTGGATTTGGGTCTCTCTCAACCTGCATCATCTGCTAGACTTTAGCAGACCCTTTAACTTCTTTAGCTTCCATTTATACACTTATAAGTGGAGAACATCCATTCAGTACATGCCTGCATGTTTAAATTAAGAAATGGTGGCTATCTTTAAGAAAGACCCCTTTTTCTCTTTAAAGATGCTTCCATCCATATTTCTTTCTCAGAGAAAAACAGTGTCAGCTGTACTCAATTGTTCACTTAAACTATTATGTCAGGGAATATTTTTACATTTCTAACCTTATCTTTACCTTTATAATTAAACTGCCAACAAATGAAATATCTGCCACCTTGTGCCTGCTCAGTAAATATAGTTTAGTTTAACAGATGTTCATATTTAGTTGTGAGTGTATTATACCAGCATAAACAAAAGTTTGGAAAGGGAAAATAATTGGATTCTTAGAATGCCACATTTGTAATAGCACACATAACCTAGTGGCTAATGCAGATGGACTGTGGCATCATGTTTAAATCCTGGCTATAATTACTTGAGTGCTCTACCTACATGTCATGGCTCTGCTTTGATATCCTTGTTGCTGAATGAGGGCAATGTACTAAGTACCTATACAGGCTGTGGGGAAGACAAGGCGTATTTAAAAGCATAGGAGTCAGGCCTAACCCCATTTGTGGTGGCTGAAATGATAATGAGGATGGTGACACTGAGAATGAAGATGGTGTGTGTGCCCTTTGTGCACACCACCATTCACAAATTACTTTAGTAATGTTATTTCTCTTGGTACCTTAGTTCACTGCCAAAAACAATTTCTGTATTTTAGGATACTTATGTTAATTATATTCATTTGAAGACATTGACTCAGAGAGATCAAATGTTTATCCAAATAGCACCCAGCTAGTTCAGGGCAGAGGAACCTAGAACTCATTAGAAATCACTAACAGTCTGTTTTGCCCATATTTTCTATATGTTTTCCTGGCATGACATAGAAATTCTAGGTGCCTAGTTGCTTATCTAAGATAGTGAATTGAGTTATAGAGTTCGCTGAATGCTTTCAGTGTGGCTTTTATGATAATCCCAGCTCTGGGTGACGGTGTCTCATAGCTTTTGGAACATAGGTACCTGAGCAGTAGATGCAGTGTCCTTGAAATTCATAACTAAGCTTTTATGTAAAGACAACACATTAAAAAACACTTTAAGCACTCTACGGGATCTGCTAGCAACCAGCTTACTACATTTCTTCACCTTGAAAGTATTGGTATTGTTTGTATCAGAAATGACCATTTTGGTCCTCCTTTGTGTCACCCTCTCATTTAAGTGATAACTTTTAAAAAGCACACAGTTTAGTCAGTGATGTTTGCCTGAGTCTGGAACAACTGATTTGTTGTCCAATGGCTGTGCCAGAGTCTTCGGGTGATCTGCAGATAGCTGTACCACATGGCCTCCTGTGGAGGTTGACGTGATCAGCATACAGTTTCCTCACCTGCTCACCTGCATTAAGTTATTATGGATATATTTCGGCACAGCTCAGACAGTGAAACAAAGGAACATAGGAGGACAGAAGAGCTGGAGGTCACTCACATTTATTTTCCTATAAGCGAAGAGGCCAGCCTCTGAGGTTGACTCACTTGCATGTACCTCTTTGGGTCTTTGCCTGAAATGCTGTTCTCGCTTCTGCCTCAAACATGCAAATTCCACCTTTGGCCAAGACCCTGTTCAAATGTCACCTCTTGTGAGCGTCCTCCTGTAGTCACAGGTGCAACCATGTCTTTCCCTGTGTTCTGATAGCATCTGACTTAAATGTTTCACTTTGGATTAATAGACATCTGTCATGTTTGGTAACTCCCAGTACCTCTCTGACTGGGCAAGACTCAGATGAATAGCACCTACTAGGCACTCACTAAATGTAACTGGAGTAAATGTAATATTTATAATTACTGTCTGGATTTATTTATTTTTGTGTTAATTAGAAGCTGGTTAGATTGCATCTTATATGTGACACAGTGTGATTCTTTACAGACTTGTTGTTCTTTAACATTTACTCACTTGTTCTTCTCTTAAAAACTATATTGAAGAAGCACTAAGAGCTGAGACTGTAACGTTCAGCATTGTCACAAGGGTCAGTGTGCTACTGAATGACACCAATCAGTATTACCAATCAGTATTACATTCCTTGATTATGAGAAGAATAACACCAGCAATAACTTGCTACCTACCAGTTACCCTGAATTGTTAGATTGAAAAGACAAAGGAGCTTATTGAGCTTTTGATGATATGTGGGGTTATAATAACCTGTGCATGTTTATGACACTAAATTACATCAAGTGCATTTCAGTCTGAGTAGAGTTGGATTGAGTAGGATTCAGTCTTTCTCAGTTTGAGTCCGTAGTAGTTATCAGAACATGGGAAGGAGTGTGATTGGCTAAACATCCCAACTATTTCTCATGCTGGTTATGTTATCTTGAACAAGTTATCTGGATTCAATGTGTCACAATTTCCTTATCTGTAAGTGAGCTAGTGAAAGTACTTACCTGTGTGGATTATTTCAAAGGAGAAAATGCACGTAAAAGTGGTGACTCCACAAGGATTGTTATTATAACCTCCAGACACTTAAAATCCATATCAAAAAAATTCTCATCTGGGGAAAATTCTCTTTCTCTGTAATATGTATCATTCAAAAATCGTGGTTGAGAGAAAAGCGGGAGGCGGAGGAATAGAGGCAGCTTGAGTAGAACTCACCTGTGACAACAGGAAACCCAGGAGAACTGCATAGGCTAAAGAGAAACACCCTTTGTTAGTCGAGGAAAAGGAAGGCTGCACCAGGATAATACCAGCACAGCCTGGCAGAATCCTCTGTGGACCACATCTGCCGGCACCAGCTGTTGTCAGTCTGTGTAGGCTCGCCGAGAATAACAGCAGTGAATTTCACTTTATAGCAACTTCCATCTCGGGATCTCAGAATGCTGCATAAAATGTATATTAGGGCTCCCAAGATTTTTGCCAAAAATGTGCATACTTTATAGAGCATCAAGAATGTGTCACTGCTGTGAGTACAAGAACTAAACTGGTTTTGAATTGGAAATTCTTTCATGAGCAGAGTTCTATCCTTGATTTTACCCCCCTTGTTTTCTTGGTTAACTTGGACAACCTGACTTAGTTCCCTGCTATGTCCTCTCACTGTAAGTGGTAGGATCTACTGTTTAGTGACCCTTCTGTCACTGGATTGCAGAGTACAAAAGAGTCCAAGTTACTTTCTCCATTTGGAGGAGGGGGACATAAATTCTTGCAAAATAGAATGTTCATTTTGTATACTGATTATTTCTTCATGGTTAGCACAAAACCCAATAGACATTTTATCACTTCAGTCTCTTTAAGATGACATTGTCTTTTAGCTTTTTATGTTGGCTTTCATCTCCCATCATCTTAGTCACTTTTCAAAAGGCTGAAGCCAGGAGCTAGGTACTCCAGCCAGTTCTCCTGGTGGGGTGGCAGGAATCCTAGTACTTGAGCTACCACCTGCTGCCCTCCACAGTCCCCAGTAGCAGGATGCTGGATCTGAAGTACAGAGGCACTCTGGTATGGGTTGTAGGCATCCCAATCACTGTCTTAACTGCTGCACCACTCCAGCTCCACCCCCATCATTTGGCTTTGTAGGAATAAAATATCTGTGTCTTTTACATCTTTTGCCCTTTACCTGCCTCCCTGGTACTTCCCTGTGCTCTTTTAAGATTTGCTATTAACATTTTAATTTGTATGTAAAATTGGTTAAAGGAAGTTTTTGAAGAGCACTTCTACTTCTTTTGCATCAAAGACATCAAATGGTCACCTCTCTCAAAGATTTCTCTCCTACCATTTGCAACACGATTACACAGCTTACTCATTACACCTTTTATTACCATTTTGGGAACAGGAAATATTTTATCAAGAAAGTAGTATTTAGTGCTAAGAAACTTAAGACTTTGTAGTGTGTGATTAAATTTCTTTCTAAATAAATATTACATACTGGAAAATATGCAGTGAATTGTGAGGTGGGGGCACTTAGGTTGTGTCATTCTGGAGCTATGTGCTGCATTCAAATCGCAGGTTCTCCAGTTACTGCCAAGGAGGTCTTATGTTTCACTTTCCTGTTTGTAACATCAGGAGAGTAACTACCTGCTGGAATTCATTTTTTAAAAAATTAGTTTTGGGCCCGGCAGCGTGGCCTAGTGGTTAAAGTCCTCGGGCCTTGAATGCCCCGGGATCCCATATGGGCGCCAGTTCTAATCCCGGCAGCTCCACTTCCCATCCAGCTCCCTGCTTGTGGCCTGGGAAAGCAGTCGAGGATGGCCCAAAGCCTTGAGACCCACCTGCTTGGGAGACCTGGAAGAGGTTCCTGGTTCCTGGCTTCGGATTGGTGCGCACCGGCCCGTTGCGGCTCACTTGGGGAGTGAAACATCGGACGGAAGATCTTCATCTCTGTCTCTCCTCCTCTCTGTATATCCAGCTTTCCAATAATAATAAAATCTTTTAAAAAAAAATTAGTTTTGTGCACTTTGGCAAGTGCTGAGCACTAAGTATACTCAGTAGACCTTCATGATTTTTACTCTCAGATTCTAAATCCAACAAATATATAAATCAATCACCAATGCATTTCTGCTTTTTAGTGTTTGTGGGAAAGGAATAAGAAATTCTGCCAATGAGGGCCCAGCATGGTAGACTAGCGGCTAAAGTCCTCCCTTTGAACACCCAGGATCCCATATCGACACCGGTTCTAATCCCGGCAGCCCCACTTCCCATCCAGCTCCCTGCTTGTGGCCTGAGAAAGCAGTTGAGGACAGCCCAAAGCCTTGAGACCCTGCACCCATGTGGGAGATCTGGAAGAGGCTCTGGAATCCTGGCTATGGATCGGTTCAGCTCCAGCCATAGGCTCTGGAATCCTGGCTATGGATCGGTTCAGCTCCAGCCATTGCAGCCAATTGGGGAAATGAATCACCAGACATAAGATCTTCTCTGTCTCTCCTCCTCTCTGTATCTGATTTTGCAAAAGAATTAAGTCTTTGAGAAATAATTCTGCCGGTGAGTTTACAATTATTTTAAACATAGTGGATGATCAATTAGAAATGTTCAATGATCATGGTCTTTAAATTCAGTAAGAGAACATGAGGTTTCCACTTCACATTAAACCATTCAATTAGTCATCCACCTGCCTGCCACACTTGGAAGACTTTCGTGACTCCGGTTCAGCCAGTATGTGAGCACCTGATACAAATCATCATGAGAAACTCAAATATTAGCATGGAGGCCGGTGCCATGGCACAATAAGTTAAGCATCCACCTGTGGGGGCTGGCATTCTGTATCAGCTCCAGCTCAAGTCTCATTTTCCTCCACTTCCAATCCCACTCCCCGCTAATGTGCCTGAAAAAGCAAAAAATGGCTCAGTTCTTTCGACTCCTACACACATGCAAGAGATCTGGAAGAGCTCCTGGCTTAGGACTGGCCCAGCTCAGGCTCTTGCGGTCATTTGAGGAGGTTTTCAGCAGATGGAATCTCTCTCTGTATCTCTCTCTATCTCTGTCATCCTGCCTTTAAGATAAAAATAACATCTTTTAAAAAATATATTAGCACAGCTGTGCATCGCTCAAGTGGATTATAATGGAGCATTTCTCCCTTCCTTCTTGCCTGCTCCCTTGGCCTCGTTTCTAGATGAAACAGCAAATGCTAGGATACGTTTTTTGAAAACCTGTGAAATGTTATTTAAAATAAGTGCTATCACTTGGTATTTGAGCCACCTAGTTCTATTTCCGAAGCCCACACTTTCTCCATTATACCACAATCAGTGTTTCTGAAAGTAAAACGGGGCCACATTGGTCTCCAACCTCTCATATAATTAGCATCATGCTTTAATCAGTGAGGTTGACTGTCTTGATTAACCTTTATGATAGATCATGTAAGTTTCATATTTCTAAATGAATATATAGAGGCAGCTGTGAATTAGTGGAAAAACACCAAGCCTGGATCTGTAGGCTTGCATTTCACTCCTGGATCTGCCAGGTATTATGGGTATGATTTTAGCTTAGTCTCTCTCTCTCTCTCTCTCTCTCTCTCTCTCTCTCTCTATGTGTGTGTGTGTGTGTGTGTATACATTCAAGAAGCTAGTACCTTGGTTTGTTTCTTTAAAAGAAAAGTCGCTCATGCTCTAGATATGTTACATGTCCTAGTGCATGAGTGTTGAGCATGCATGAGCAGGCTCCTTTTTGAATGAAAAGGACCATCAGAAACAAAAGGGATTTAAATCTGAACTCTGAATTCGAGTTCCAGCCTATGTTCTCCTGATACATGTTTGATACACTGCAGCCCAGTGCAGCCTCTCTTTTCTGGTAACCTGCTTCATCCATTGATGTACTTGAAGAGTGTTAACTTCAGGTGACGTGTGTTTCAGGATGATTTCTTAATAGATGCAAATGGTACATGGGTTAGATGGACCACCTCATTTTTCTCAGGAGATAAATCCAAGTGACCTCATTTTATGCTTGAATTAGTGAAGTTAAGCGTGGTTCATTGAGGCTGTGGGGGATCTAGGATTTGAACGCAAGCAGGCAAATCCAGATCCTGTGCTTACGGTGTGCTAAGGCAGGCTAATAGGACAGCACTGTTTGGCTTTGTTTTATTTCTCCCTCACACTTCTTAATTTCCTGACAGAATTACAGATTCCACAGATGAGATGCATTTCATTTTGCTGACTGCCTTGATACCTAATTAATGACTAGTATTTGTGGATAATTTAATATAAATGCCACTACAGGCAGTACAACTTGCTGTGCTGCTCAAATACTATAGAAACAAGAGCCTTTGACTTCTCTTTTTTATTTCTGACTAAAAGCATCTATGCTCAGCATGTAGAGCTACTTTGATGTTCACAGGTCAAGCAAAAAATCCCTTTTTTTCTCTTATTCTCACTCAAGTACTTCACTTGCCTCCCTGCTGAGACCCAGAAATCCAGTGTGATCAGTATGTCTGTCAAAAGAGTGTTTGCCAAGAGTGGCATTGTTTTTGAACAAAACACATGCCCTTTCTTTGCATCCCAGGTGCCTTGGATCGCTGAGCAAGAGCCCCTCTGACTCAAATGAAAACCACCTTGTGTTAGGTGAAATTTGAGGAGTTAACCATTTGTTTGCTGGTGTGCATTTCCCACGAAAAGTCAGAAACAGAAATTTACCTCAGCCATGGAAAGTGATGTGCCAAATATGAGATTTGCATATTAGAACTGAAAAACTGATTTGCATGTTATTTCAGTGTCTTGTGTCACATTGAGGCATCTGTCAATCCCACTAAATAGAAACAGCTTGTACAGTAGGAAAGTGTTTCATGCAGATCACAATGAAAAATCTAGGTGCCTTCCATTTGTTTTCGATTTGTCCACACTTTGGGATCTGTATTCTCTTCCACCTTGATCTGTAAAATTACTCAAGGAAAGACTGAATGTTTGACCAATTTCTTATTTTTTTTAAAAAATTCATTATTTTTAATCCCACCATCCTGACATAATCCTTATTAACAGATATATTTCCTACTGTTCCTCATACTTACCTAGGCACAAATATTCTGTTATTCACTTATTCATACATATATGCATGTATGTGTGTCTGTGTTTCTAATGAAGTTGTAGTTATCAGATGTACTAATATGCTGTCTTCTCATTTTAAAAAACATAATGGCAGAAATTATGTGATAATCTACATATGTGTCCACAAGGGAGTGGTGAAGCTCCATCCTGAACAGTGACTTTGAACCCAATCAGGGCTAGAGCAATGCTAAGGGAAACACTGCGCCTCCTTTCTGATGCAAGTTGCTTTGCAGTGAAGTTCTGGGCAAGGGACAGCTCTCCTGTGAATGAGTGCATAGAGGGCTGTGCATTGTGGGAAAGCCTTCCCAAACAGAAAAGAGCCTGCTGCATGATTCCAGGAAACTAAACTAAAATGAATGAAATGGGCCCAGCATGGTAGCCTAGCAGCTAAAGTTCTCTCCCAGCAGCCCCACTTCCCATCCAGCTCCCTGCTTGAGGTCTGAAAAGCAGTCGAGTACAGACCAAAGCCTTGGTACCCTGCACCTGCTTGGGAGACCTGGAAGAGATTCCTGGTTCCTGGCTTTGGGTCGGCACATCTGCAGCTGTGGTAGCCACTTGGGAAGTGAGTCAATGGACGGAAGATCTTCCTTTGTGTCTCTCTTCCTCTCTGTATACCTGACCTTCCAATAAAAACAAAAATAAGCCTTTTTAAAAAGTGAATGAAATGTCTTCTCAGAGGAGGTTATTCTAATATGTCAATGGAGTACAGCAAAGACCAAGAGGTAGGACAACCTTGAATATATTTGTTCTGCTTTGCAAACTCTTCGGAATCTTGTTGAGATGAAGCCATCTAAGTGAAATAACGTGTACTAGTTCTCTTGCTTCCCTTATGTCAAATCTTGTATGTATACAGTTCAAGAATCCTATTAGTAAGAGAAAACAAATGCAGATTTTAGTAACAGCACTATGGAAACAGCTTCTTTTTAGTGTCTTGTAGAGAAAAAGAGCATTTCTCACCTGCCAGAAACAACTGCATTCTCCTGTAAGGAGGACGACTTGCTACAGAGGTAAACTCAGTGAAAGGAGAACTCTTAACGAGTTGGCAAGAGACCTCCTGCCTAGTATCTCTGACCCTGAGGACCTAGGGCTCCCTTTCTTACCTTTCCCATCTATGCCTCTGAGTGGATAGCACCGGTTGCTGTTGCTTATCTACGTGGAGCTTATCCCACTAGGAAAGCGTAAGAATGGCTGCTGTACTCTAAATCAGCAAACCTGAGCTGCTTTCATTCCTTATCTTTTGATGTCAAAGGTTAGGTGGCAAAAAAATTTAAATTTTAGAGACCTGGTAAAACATGCCAGTTGTAAATTTCCAGATGTATAGTTAAAGGTGCTTAGATTAACTGCAGAATGTGCTAAAGCAACAATGTGAAGTTCAGGTGTACCTCACTCAAGTACTTGATTAGCAGATAGCAAAGTGAAGAGCCAGCATTCTCTGCAGATTTCGCAGATGATTTATAAACTCTCCCCTTTGGTAATTGTAGGTGCAATTTATTTGATGCCTAATGTTTTGCAAAACTTCTTCATAAGAATTGGATATTGTTTTCTGGTTTGTGCATGAGAAAAGCAGTAACACAAGAATAAAACCCTGGGGAATTCAGATGTTCTGCTGAATATTAAATCAGCACTCTCCACACATGGGTGTTTTAGGGTTAGTGTGGCACATGGAGATGGAGGGTGTGATGCAGAACCTTGCTCTATGAGCTCTCACCCTCTTAGTGGGCTCCTGGCCCTTTATTCTGGCTCCCATCACTCTCCCATTGACTCCACCAGGCTGGATTTAAGCCTTATTCAGTCTTTGGCAGTGACTTGTGAATGTGGCTTAAGAAGGTTGATTTGGAGGCATCCGTGCAGGTCATGAGAAAAGGATCATATGAAAGGAGAGGTTGATACAAGTCAAGCTTTAGGAAGTTTAAAGTGGACTAGGATGGGTTTCAAAGCTAGAATAAAGATTTTGAGCCATAATTTAGAGGTCTGTCTTGTTATACTCTTACCATTCATTCTTTAAGAAAATAGAGCTTATGAATATAGCCAAGTGCATGATGCTCTACTCCAGTGAGGCGGAGAAACAGGTTCACACAAGCATTTCTGTTAAAGTCAGTCCCATCCTGTTAGTGCTTTGTGCTCTGTTGCTTTTAACAAACAGAAAAGGTGTCCCCCCAAAACAGCTTTCCCTGGTGATGGCAAGACATTGAGAGTGGAATATGATAATTCAGTGAGAATCAGAAAGTGGGAGCAATCAGAGGAAATTACAAACTGCAGACTTGACACAGCTAAGTGTTGGGGGAGGGGAGGAGAATGAAAGTATTCAAAAATATATTTTTTTTCTGGCAGGCTTTCAGCTCTAAAATGGGGCTAATTCTACCTTTTGAAAAGAAGATAACTTCAATGTTTCTTTTTTCAAGAACACATAATTGAAGTTATTTTCCATCTGAGAGAAGGAACCTCTTGTACATCATTACAAATGGACAAGAAGAATGAGCAGCTCTGGTACCCAGAGTGATAGAGTATTCATTATCATGTAATCTTCCTGCATATCTTAGCTTTCCCTGGTTTTATCTGCCTGACTGCTGCTTTTCTGGTAGTGCAATAAATCCAAGTTGTATAACACCATGTAAGCAGGAACCTAGTAGCAGATGGGGATGTAAGGGAGGACAATGACCACAGCAAGGACAGCGTCAGAAAATTCAGAAGGCTGATGTCGTGACAGCTGTTGGAGTGGGCGGGAGCCATTTGTAAAACACTAAAAAAAATACAGCCTTTATGTATCTATTTACCTCTTACATTTGCAATAACAATAAATCAAGGCAGAGTTCTGGGAGTCTTCACTGTTTGCATGTCAGTGCAGGCTCTTGATAGTGCTTTTTTTCTTTTTTTTCTTTGTTAAAAAAAGGTGATGGATTTTCCACCTCTACCTAATGGAGGGACAATATTAGGATTAGGTGGTTAACTTTTTTATGTTCTAGATTTCATGACCCAAGTATAGTGAAAGTTCAGTAGGCTGTGGAAAGCCTATGAACTGCCCACTGCTTACTCAGATTCAGAATGCTGAGTGAAGTTCTGGATGCTTCCGGGGATACTGACAAGTGGCCTGTATCCCGCTAGAAATGGAAATCTCTACAAAAATGAGGTTTCTACTTACCCAGCGCATCATCAGGTTTTATAGACTACATAGTATCCATAGTATGCATATTTGTAATTTCATTCTAAGCATGGGTAGTAGTAGGCACCTTGTATACCTCAGATGCAAAAAATGTGAGACAGTATAATCAAAGGAATCTTTGAAAATATCACATTGCACATAAAGAAACCAAGGCCCAGGAAGTGGAAATGATTTTATCAAAATGGGCAAGTTAAAGGCAAAACTAAGATTAAAGCTATTCTAAATAGGTAGTATTTCTGTAATTATGGGTTCCTAGGTAGGAAAATACAAAATATATAAAACATTTCAAGCACTATGTTTTGTTATATAAAATACGGTTAACATTGCTTTTAATGTTATTCTTAATCTCATAAAGTTTATCTGTACATAAAAAATCCTATCCTTATGTATTTTGTTTGCTACAAGACTAAAACCAATCCTCATTGTTGTACAGTCCCGCTCCTATAGCTGCCAGGGAACTAGACCCATTTTTGACCATAAATATGGCACCACATTGAGTCTTCCCTTGATGCCAACCACATGAGCCCCTAGTGAGAGAGTAGCAATGGCAAGGAAAAACTGGTGGCAGAAGCCATGTTTGTGTATTTTTCATTTGAGAAATAACCTTTATTAGAGAAAGAAAAATTCTAACATGTAAACTTAAAAATTATCAAGCACTCACATCTCCATGGCCTTTAATCATTAGTGATTGCGTGTAATTCTTTCTGGTCCCTCCACGGAATCAGAAGCTAGCCAACCAGCCTGGTGAGTGGATGCCTTTCCTCTTGGTGGTAATTCAGGATGATATTGTCCCTCTTGTGATATCTCACATGACCATATGTAACTGTAACAGAGAATGGGAGGTGTGGTCAAGCTATGTGTCCAGAAAGACTAGGAAATAGATTTGGTGGCGCAACCAGCAGTCTCTGCTATGAAGAGGTCTTTTTAGATAACAGAGACCTCTTTAAACATATTAGGTGTTCATCCCTCAGCAATAGCGTGATGTCTGGTTGTTTTTAACGCATTCTCATGGGCTGCAGGTTTTATGTTTCCCAATGTTCTTTCATTTGAGAAACATGACTTTAATAAAGGCTGTCCCCACCCATCCCCGGTTTGGAATCTCCTAGTGACTTGGTCTTAACTAAAACAAAATGCTATCATTGACCACAGGCCAGCTCCCCAGCCTAGCAGTCTAATTGCTATTTCTTAGTAGTTTTTCTGATACGTATCTTCTTTTCTGTATACTATTCTTAGAATAGTTCAGGTATTCTTCTCCTCCCTATCTCTTTCAATTCCAGTCCCCTCATTCCTTGTTCTTCTCTCTCTCTCTCTCTCTCTCTCTCTCTCTCTCTCTCTCTCTCTCTCTCTCTCTCAGCTAGTTTGTCCTTCAAGATCAGACAAAGGCACCTTCTCTTCCTGGTAACTTTCTCCAAGTTCAGATCCCTGGATTCCTACCATTGCTTTTTTGCTTACACTTTATTGGGATTCTCTATTTATGGGTTCCTTTCTTTCAATGACTTGTCAGAACTCCAAATAATTTGACTTTATATGTAATTCTTGGCATCGCCAGATCCCTTAGGGAAGACAATGTCAACAAAAATTTGAAGGAGTCCCATGAAATCTAGTACTTGATAACTTATTAATGAATCATGTAATGGTCTATTGCCTTTCCAAAATAATCCAACCTTTCTAAGAACACATAAGAAATTAATAGTGCTACTTAGAAGGAGGGTTTTTTAAATTATTATTATAATAAAGCTTGAAGGCTTTGTTTATATTTGTTCCATAGTTTCTTTGTTTTACTGCTTAGCAGTAAACTTCTACTCTTAAGAGACAATGGTTCAACAGAATAAAATCCATCAATGAACCTTGAAGGGCTTGGAGGAATGCTGGTGGAACCCTAAAAGCCCTGTGGTATAGCAAAAGTACACCAAACTCAGCATTCCCTGGTTTCAGTAAGATTCTGCCTTTTTTTCAGCAGCAATGCATCATTCATTTTTGCTTGCTTACCTTCTTGAACTTCAATGTCTTCACCCTTGCATGTCCTGCAGGGCTGTTTGGTAAATATTTCCCATTACATGCCAGTAAAGTTTGGAAAGTGTGATGCAAGTTTGAGGAATGCTTTGCCACAGTGAATGTGCTGCTATACATGTAACACTTCTGCTTTTGAATAAAAAGCAGAATAATATAAATCCAATGCTCCCCCTCAATTTTTCAAATGTGTTTTATTGCCCATCTACTGTGCTAGAAGGTGTTTATTAAAAATTAATTGGGCATGCTTGTTAATTTTTGTTACAATGTACCAAGCCCTAAGTTTAAGTAGGAAAAATAAATTAATAGGGGTTATCTCTCTTTTTAGCAGCAATAAAACTACATAAATATTCCTAATAGGAGGTGAACAGTGAGACAAATTCCTTTCCTATCCTCACTGGTGTAATTCTCTTTATAACTAAAGCTTCAGGATTCACATGTATTCCAAAAGTGCTAAGTATTGGACACTGGGGATGAAAGTAGTGGCAGGAATACTATAACCAAATAAAGACACATAAATGATCTCTTAGGACCTTTTCCTTCTAAGGAATACAAGGAGCCCATGTGTAGCATCTTATAAAGTGTAAGATGTAAAAGAAAGCAAGATTTTCTAAATTTATTATTTCAGAAAGCCAATAGAAACTGATCAGAGAATAAAAATAATGATACTATTGTTCTTAAAATTAAAAAAAAATACTGAAAGGATGATAATTTAAAGTTAAATTTTATTTCAAATGTAAATGCTAACTGTTAAATCTGATCTTTGGCTTAAGTTTATGGAGGAAAGACTGGGCCTCCTTGCTACATCTATGTACAATAAAAGACAATCCAAGAAAGATTAGGTTTAAATTTAAATAATGATGAATTGTGTCCACTCCCTAAAGATTCACTGTAAGATAGGAAGGAAGAGTTATCAGGCTTTCATTAACAGTAGACCACTTAATTAAAAGAAGCGAATATAATTATTATTAAAGGTTATTATTTATACATTGCCAGCGTTTTCTGTATAGGAAATAATGGCAAAACAAATGCATAGAATGTGTAGTCAGATCAAACTTTCCTTTCTTACCAACCTGGCAGAAAGGTGTAGAATACTTTTACATCCTGATTTTCCCTTTTGTTACCTGAACTGGGATTATCCCGTCCCTCAGAGGCAGGTGGAGGGTTAACAAGAAAGCCCTTTTATTGGTCTGAATACTGAAATTCTTTAAAGCATATGAAGTAGATTATCTCACTTTAATTCTGACAAAGACCAGCAGATACATAGGCAACCCATTGTACAGAACAAAATCTGAAGTTTGCATCATTAAATTTCTGCCTCCAGCCACATTACAATCCCTTTTATATTTCTGCCATGAATATATTATGATAAACACCCCTATGTTATTCCAGTCTCATAACTCTCTTCCTCTCTCTTCTACCCTATACTCCAGAAAGAATTTTCTACGACTTACTAGATAATGCACCTGGTAAAGATACCTAGGATTGTTTCTAGCATGTTGCTGTTCCTAAGAACATTCAGTCATGTTTCTTGATGGCATGTGAACTTCTTGAAACTGCATATACATTTTCCACTTTTTGAGGATGCCATTTCTACCAAAAATCAAATTAGATCATCAGGGTCTTTGTTGTCTATGGTTTCATCCAAGGCCTAGGACCCCTAGCTCATAAAACATGCTAGACATCCCGTTTGGCCTCTCGGTGATTACCTCACCCTTCCAAACATTCACATTGACCCAGTTGTGTTCCCATCACAGCCACCAGCACAGAACTACTGAGCTTTGACTCTTTGTTCCTCAGAGGTTCTCATCTGACTTGGGCTGGAAGCCTACTCCAGTACTTTTGTGTTATCCAGCGCATCTCTGTCACCCAAAGTAGTCGTGTTAAGACATTCTATGGTGAAGTAAAGAATCATGACTTTATAAATACCTCCTAGGATTCTGCAGGCCAGAAAGAGCCCCCCCTTAATGCTTCAGCATTTACCCTTTTAGATATTTCTCTTTGTAAATAGTAGACTATACCTACTTTACAAAAATACAGCAATCATTTAGAAATTAATTCTATAGCTGGATTTATTGACTTATTAACATCTATTGATCCTCTGCACATTTCTACAGGGAGATTGACAATATGTCTGTCAATTATTGCCTCTTTAGTTGATCTCATTGAGGGATAGTAGCACATTTTTTAGTCCCATTTCTCTCAAATATGACCACTGTAACTAGCTGTCATCAAATGATTTTATGTGTGAATATTTCTGAAAAATGTTTCCTAGAATTGATAGCATATGTACAGTTTAAACTTTAATAATATCAGCCAATCACTTACCCAGTGTTTGCATTCATGCACACAAGCACCAATATATCATATTTATTAAGTTATCATCTGTAAATGTTTCTTACCCTGATCAGACTCTTGTCCTCCCAAAGGCAAAGATGTCTTTTGTGTCTGCTTACAAAAGTAATACAAAATTCCCATTGTGAGAATGAGTGAATAAGTTGATAAACTAGAGATTAAATAATGGCCCCTTTAACTCTCACAGCAACCCTAAATGTCAAATATAGGTTATAGTTCAGAGGATTCTCTAAATTTATATATTAAAATGTATTGAATAAATCACTGGATCTATGATTGCACCTTGCTGTGATTTTACCAAAACTAACCCTATACTAATCTTTTTGAGTTTCAGATTTCCTATTTCACAATCAAGAAATTGACATCATAATTCTCAGATCTGGTGTATAGTTTTATTTCTTACCTATATCATCAGACACAGACCACAAATCATTCACTGCTTTTTCTTCCCCACTCTACATCTTTCAGCAATGAAATAAAATCCAAGAGCAATGTTAATGAGAAGCATAAATGATGCTCAGTCTTTCAGTCTTCTACATGGCTGTACTCCAAAGTTCTGCACATTTTAGAACAATGCAAAATCATTATACAGAAAAGGACAATAGGTTCTAACTGGCCTACATGTATATAGAAGACATTCGTGCGTAAGACCTCCCACAAGTAGCTAATATCCATCTTGTATTTGTTGAGATATATATCTTGCAACAAAAATAACATTTGTATAGGGATGTTTTAACAAGATTTTCATATCTGACAACTCATTTAATAGGGTGAAGATAATGGGAGAATGAATATGCAGTTGTTGAGTTTGTTTGACTCATATGCACTATTCTGAAATAAGAAACTATTAGCCAATTATTGTAAGAATGCATAACCATCAAGGTAAAAGCATCCCCTATTGATATCTGTGCCCATTGGCCATGGTGGGTATCATCATTTCTAAGCTTTTAATAATTGTGCCTTTTTTTATAACACTTTGATTATGTATGTTGTAACAGGATATTAGAAATAGTCAAAGTTACAGCGTTGACAAAGGGAAACATGACGAATTCTCTTTTACTTAAATAACACAAAATTAAATTTTCACCTAACAACTGACCTTTTTTCCCTTTTCTATGCATTTTATATCATTGGTTGATTATCTTAAGTGTTCTCTCATCTGACATTTGATACTCTTACATTGCTATTCTTTGGTTCACCCACCAGCCTAGTACCAATGGCATTGACTAACCATCCTGTTCAATATCTGACTGTTAAAAGTGCTGGGGGGAAAAGAATTACTCAACTTCCTTCACTGGAACAAAAGGCCCTTCATTTTCTGGGCCGCTGTTCTTGATAAGATTTATCTCGCTTTCTACCTCAAGCTTTATATGTGGTCCAGAAAAACGCAAGTGTCAGGAGATCTTGATGCTTCCTTTTTGTAATCTAAACATGAGAAACAACCCACATCTTCCCTCTTCTTCAACTGGAAAAAGTTCTGATCCACACTGTTGCCTCTACTCAGGAAATCTTTCAGGATGGGTGAAAAAGTCTCCACCAACACTTTGCTTGTGCGCTTTCTACAACTATTTTTCTCTTTAACCATTGATATACGTATACCTCCCAGTTGACTGTAAGGTTCATAAGAAGGAAAGGATGAATTAATCGTTCTTTTTTAAAAAAATAAATATGCAACTAGTATGTAATGACTTCTTAGTACTTGTTGAACAAAATGGAGTACTAATGTTGTAAACATCTGCTAGAGATAAAGGCAAATAAATAGAGTAGTGATGTGTCCTAAAACTCAGGTCTCCTAACAGCAAAAGTCCAATCATTCTTACAATCCGTTGTGAACATGACTTGTTCTGGCTGATTGCTTTGGTTGTTAAATAGATTGCATTTATTTAGCAATATCCTTTCTGCCTTTCAGGGAGGACACTCAGTTTCAATGGGACCTGCATCTGCCCCCACTTCATTTCGTCCTGAGGATGAGCTTGAGCACCTGACCAAGAAGATGCTGTATGACATGGACAATCCGCCTTCCGAGGAATACTTTGGTGAGTGAAATCTGCAGCAGACTTCTGAAGGAAGTCGGCTTCCCTAACTCAATCATGAGGAGCATTATCAACTCCACTGGTGAACAATGGGGGTTCAGATGCGTGGGAGTTGAAATACATGCACGTGCAATGGGAATGGCATTGTTAGAATGTCATGAACCTGATATATGCTTACCCATGGTGAAATAGCACTGGTCCTCAGAGTTTGCTGAGATACAAATTTGATGTCAGGATAATATTTAACTACACATTAGCTTCCTATTAGGTAGAAATTGGTTTCTGTGTACATAGGGGTTTCTTTCTGGTTTAATGGTTGCACGAAATGTGGAACTGAGTATTGTATAAACTATAATCTTTTCCCTGATCCCAGGGAAGTGTCTTTAGTTTTGCCTGTCTCCAAACTGAATTACTGTGGATAGTTTATCTTTGCAGTCCATTAATGTGTTTCTAAATCTTTATATGAGAATCATGGCACATTGCACTGTGGACTCAAAAGCCTGTCCTCAGGGGGATTGCAATTGTATAGAAAAGATAAGTACAGAATTAGTTATTTGTCTACCTGGACAGTGACAGAAGATATAAGAGTGCACCAAATTTTAGAAGTTTTCTTTTTTTTTTTTTTTAAGAGAACTCTGTGTTGTTTCCCATAGTGACCATACTGATTTACATCTCCATCAAAGTGTGTAAGAATTCCCTTTTCTTTATGCATTTGCCAGCATTTGTCATGTTCTGCCTTTTTGATAAGAGCCACTCTAGCAGGGGTGAGGTGATATCTCATTGTGGTTTTGATTTGCATTTCCCTGACAGCTAGTGAAATTTAGTATTTTTTTCTAGCCATTTCTATTTCCTCTTTTGAGAACTGTTTAGTCAGGTCCCTGACTACTTCTTAACTGGATTGATTGATTGTTTTTGTTGTTATTGAGCTTGTCGAGTTCCTGATACATTCTTGATAATAATCCTTTATTGGATAAGTAGCTTGCCACATATTCTCCTATTCTGTCAGAATCCTCTACATTTTGCTTCTCAGTTGAATATGATGCCAATTATTTTGCTTTTGTTAAGTATGCTTTTCAGGTTTAGCAAAAACAAACAAATAAAATAAACCTTTGCATATACCAATTTCTTGAGGTATTTCTCTTGAAGTGTTTCTCCTATGTTTCCATACAGAAAATTTAGTTTCAAGTCTTCAATTTAAAGTTTTTGATCCATCATGAGTTAATTTTTGTATAGGGTGAGAGGTAGGAATCTAGTTACTAATGAATATCCAGTTTTGTCCACACTGTTTCACAGTATCCTTCTTCTAATGTATGTTCTTGGAATCTGTATCAAAAGACAGGTCTATATACTGTAAAATTGGACATTTGTTTTAAAACTATAAATAGAACTATCGTATTGACCCAGGAGTACCACTAATGGATATATGTACAAAAATCATGACATTATTGTATCAAAGAGAAATCATTCTATCATGACTTTTTGCATCATCATTCACAGAGAAAATAGGAAATCAAGATATTCATCATCAGATTAATTCAATATGAAAATGTGGTCACATATACGATGGAGTACTCTCCCACAGGAAAAACTAGAATGAAATCCTGTCATTTGTAACAAAATGAGTGAAACTGAAGGACATCATGTTAAGTGAATAAAGACAAATACCACATGTTCTGCTTTACTAAAAATAAAACAGCTCAGTCTGAACAGAGAAGGTAATTATAAGATTGGGGTGAGGATGGAAAAATTTGAATACTGGGTAACAAGTCAAAATTAGATAAAAAGAATAAATTTGTAGCGTTACACTCACAGTGTAAAGAATAGTACACAATAATTTTGTTGATTTTGTACCAACAAATAGAAGAAAAAAGCTCAAAGCTCCCAATAATAAAATAACATCAAAAAATGAGAAGTGCTAACCACTCTGTTTTGGTCAGAATACATTGGCTGTGTGTGTATTTGAGTATCACACCTTAGGCCATAAATCTTTGTAGTGACTGAAAAATTTTAAGGTTATCAGGATCATCAGTAATGCTTTATTTAAGAAAATATGAGTTTTAATATAAACTATTTAAACTTTGATGTTATTCAAATGTTTCATGGTAAAAACTGATTCCTGTCTGCAACCTGTTGGAGACTAGAACTGTAATAATGGTAACTAAGGGCTCTGTTCCAAAGCCACACAATAGACTGGAAGGTATTAGGATATAAAAACACAGCACTCATTTTGAATGCTGATTGCCATGTGCCTTTACTAAAACACCTGCCTGGACTAAAAGAGTCTGATTCTGTTCATTTCTCTGCCCCTTGCAGTCTGTGCACTATCAGCAAGTCCTTCATCTGCCCAGACCCGTTTCCCACCTTCATACATAAGGGCTGAGGAGCAGCATTTTTTTT
Source organism: Ochotona princeps (assembly GCF_030435755.1). Lineage (NCBI taxonomy): Eukaryota > Metazoa > Chordata > Mammalia > Lagomorpha > Ochotonidae > Ochotona > Ochotona princeps. The sequence continues at coordinate 97,997,086 of NC_080834.1, read as the reverse complement.
CTGACATTTCTTTCAACACTGGTACGTTCAGTGTAAAAACAGTGTTAATCTAAAGATATATAACAGTCAAGGTATAATAAACTGGTAGTCATCATCACAAGTACCTGAAGAAGAGTAAGCAAAATAAGTAACTCATCAAGGTCTATACTTAAATTAAAACATACCAGAACTGCATCATTAGGTCTAGGAAATTTTTTCAATAGCAAAAATTTTAAAATGCAAATAATGAAGGCTCTATTAGGTTATGTTAAATGAAAAGCTAATCTAACTTACCAAATATATTTTCTACTATATTATAGCAGCTAAATATAGCAATAAAGAAAATTCAATTCAGATAGTAATTTTGTTAATGTATAAACTTTGTGAACAAAGAGGGAAACAAGTATAAATTATCTTTTCCTTCAAGAATTGTCCTCTCTACTATGTACAAGCATAGGAAACTTGAGCAAATATCTTATTCTCTATTCTTTTTTAAGATCTATTTGTTTGTTTATTATTGGAAAGTCTGATTGACAGAGAGAAGGAGAGACAGAAAGATCTTCCATCCAGTGGTTCACTCCCCTAGTGGCCGCAATGGCGGGAGCTGAACCAATCCAAAGCCAGGAGCATCTTTTAGGTCCCACTCACAGGTGCAGGGTCCAAAGGCTTTGGGTCATCCTCCACTGCTTTCCAGGCCAGGGGCAGGGAGCTGCATGGGAAGTGGAGCAGCGGGGACACAAACCAGTGCCTATATGGGATCCTGATGCATTCAAGGTGAGAACTTCAGCCATTAGACTATGGTGCATGGCCCCTCTATATCTTCTTTTAACATCTGTAGTTATGGAGGGGGGTGTAAAACCTATACTCTTACTGAGTAAAATACATACAGAGAGCACTCAAACCCATACTGGTGTTAGGCACATACTTAGTAATCAGAATTCTCCAGTGCTCTTGGGGCTTTCATTTTATTTAAGAATATAAAATATGCCCATTAAAAATTAATTAATGATATTTCAACTTCAGTTCCTAGCCACAGTAGGACATATGTCACCCAGGGACAAATAATTGTTAACAAGTGGAGATTATTAACCATGAAAGAGAAGGCAGAAAAATGGCTCATAGTAAGCCATCACTGCATAACATCAGTATTTTATGTCCTTTATAGGGATTAACTAGTTCATCCTTCCAGAGAAACAGAGTCTATAAAATAGATATTGTCGTCATGTCCAAATCAGGAAGTTAAGGCACAGAATTATTAAGTAAATTGTCCAGTAGCAATACCTTGGTGAGCTGGATTAGAAACCAGGATCTAAGTGTGTACATTTGGACATTACACTTCAGGAGTTAGTGAGAGTTAGTCAGGCTGTATATTTAGGAGAATGTATGTGGAGACTGGTTTTGAGAAATTAGAAGATAAAGGATAGATGTTCTTTTAAGCAAAAAAACTGACAGTAAAATACAAGTTAGTGCCAGGATTATTCCAGGAGAAATTTTTTTTTCTGTGGGAAATTTCCAAGTTTCTATTATGGTGTGCCTTTTCTATTAAATGGTCCTTAAGATAGACATGGATCTAATGGTCAAATGTGGTTTTACTCTTTTAGGGATATGTACCCAGTTGCAGTGTTTTATCATACATAGGACAGAATGTGACGTGTTGCCAAACCAAAGTACAGCCAAATGCTCTCTGTGAATCTAGAAAAATAGAGCACATCCAGAAACAGGAATGTAAATATTTGAGGAAAGCTTCATCTTTGAGCAGGTCTTTCAGATTGCCCTAACGGAGACTTGAAATCAAAATGCAGTAGAAAACTGTGGTCATTGCTAATGAAGAGAATGTTGACATACAAGGCATAAAAATATTGGAGTGAAACATCTATGTGATCAATAGCATATCCAAGATAGACTGGAGAAACTGTGCCTAAATTGGAGAAAACTTTTAAACTCTGGCCAAAGGATATAATCTTCATTTTGTGTGTATGTGTATTATCATGTAATATTTTAAAATTTTGTTTTATGACACAGTTTCATGGGCTCTGGGATTCCCCCAACCCCTCCACATACCCTCCCCCCCATAGTGGAATCCTCCACATAGTTTCAGTAGTACAGTTCAAATCCAGTCATGATTCTTTCATTATAAGCATGTACCATGCATCGAGTCCAGCATGTTATTGTCCAGATAAATTCAATGAAGTAGTCACAGGATGTAACTAAGAACTTGCATTTTCTAACATATTGGTCACGCAATACCATGTCAATTAACTCCATCATGTTGTAAACTGTTGTTGATGTCATGTGGCCTTTCATTGGATGGGATGATATAATGCCAGCTCTACTTTCAGACCTGGGAGGGTCTCCCCAAGAAACTGTTGAATTAATCTCCTATAATGAGTCTAAACATTGAGATGAGATATAACAGGCATTGTTCTGGGGGTAGTGGTAAGGACCATCAGCTTGAGAACCAAATGCCTTGATTTGAAGGTTGATTGTACCTCTTCCTGCCATTCAAATCAAGAGGCAAAGGGCTTAACAAACTGTTTGACTTTTTTCAACATTTCCCAAGCATCTTTGAGTCTGCATCATGCTGGAGAGCAGGGACTTCAGATGCAGAGGCTGCGCACTCACAGGACTCATAGTTTTCCAGGGAAGGACATGAGAGGCACATGGGTGAAAAATTTCATTGCAACTAACAACTCTGTGTACAGGTAGATCAGGGCACTATGTTGACTTAGGAGAAACAATTGTAAGTCTACCTAAAGATAAGAGAAAGATTACACAGAAGTATGTGCATGTCCACATTGCCTGAACAAGAAGGATAAGCCTTCTCTTGCAGTCTACCACAACTTTTCTCTGCCTCCCTCCTTGTCTCTCCCTCTGTCTCTCCTTTCTTCCCATCCTTTCTCTCCCTGTGTCCCTCTCTTTTGCTCCCTCTCCCTCCCTCTCTGTGTCTGTATACCACACTGGCCCCAGCTAAAACAACATAACGTACTTTCTTCCACCACCATTTTTTGTTTGTTCAGTGCTGAAAATTTTCACTGCAACTGTAGCTGATTTTGCTGAATATAATTAAGGACTTTCATAACAGATCTCCTGCTGGACCACATGCTGTACCAGAGAGTGAAAAGGCATAGAATGTGGATAAATGGTGACATTTATTGCTATGGTTATCTTACTTCCTTTTCATACTGTACCTCTAGTTTCATTTATTTAAAAAATATCAAGGATATACTGTTACTGTTTATGGTGTCTTGATCACATCCAGCATTTTGATTATATTCAAACAATTACTATAATTATGATATTGGTGATGTCAGTGAACTGATATGTTGTAATTGATGTAATCCTGAATGTATGCCAATATCACTGTAAATCTTAGCAAAATATCTAATTCCAGTGTAGCCATTAGTAGAACCAAAAAAACCAGGTAATGGGACACTCTAAAACAACTTTCCAATATTCGTCAACATTCTCAGTGGAATAAACACTATTTTAACTTAAAGGAGACTACAGAGACATACCAGTCTAAAGTAAGACATGAATCTATATTGAGTTCTGGAAAAAATATTTCTAAATATCTGGGACGAAAATTTTAGTATATACTGTGTAGAAATAGTATCAGTTTTATTGGACATGCAATTATGGTTATTTAGGACAGTGTCTATTTTTAAGTAACTATATGTAAAGGTATATTATAAAGTATGATTATGCACATTAACACAGTGACACATGACAGCAGGGTTGTCGATAGGTAGATATATAGATAGAAACCTAGATGTATATAAATACAGAAACACGTTTCAGGTAAACCAGACTCACTTTGGTCTACATCAGCTAGAGATATTATAACTCTACAGCTACAATAAGTCTTCCTCAAGAATGCATTAAAGCACATCACAAATGAATCACTACAAAAAAGTTTGAGTCTTTGCATTTTTGAAATTTCCGTGTTATTTAATCTGTTTCTTTTTTTTTTCTTTTTTTTTTTTTTGTAAGACATGGCACTGGTTACCAATGTTGGTGAGGTGAGGACAATTTTTATAGTATTGAAAAAAAAACTGAAATGTAATGGAAGAGCTACAGTTTTAAAAAACCCAGTAGCAGTTACAGTGTGATTGGTAGAACTGGCAATGTATCCGTTTTTTTTAAAGAAGAAACAAGTGGTATAGACAGGCTCAATGGATTGTATAAGGTCCTATGATTAGCAGTTTCAGCATTTGGACCCATTTTTCTGGTTTCAGATCCATTTTGGTTCATTGCCATTAGAGAGATGCATGTGCTGTTTCTGCAGATTGTCAATGATTGTTCTTATGTCATCTTTACTTTCACTTGACAGATACAAGAACAACTTCTGTACAAGGCCACATGTTTTGTAGTCTGGATTTCAGTATTATTGACGATGTATTTTGATTATCATTAAAACTCTGAATTAGCTGATGGAACTGTACAGAAACAAGTTTCCGTTCTTCAGTTACATACTGTGGGAAGATAAGTTGTCTATTGCCTCCATATCTACTGTATTGGATAACTGTGCCTATTATTTTGACCATGAGTAAAGGCAAATTATGGATGGCCACAATTACTTTTGCTTTCTCAAGTTCTCCATTGCTTTTAAAAATTACAAGTTGAAAGCCTCAGCTTTACCACAGCTAGGTATGTAAAAATGATTTTTTCTGGAAGAAAAAAAGTGGTGGTTTTAGTGTAACCACACCTTAATGGACCCCGCTCACCTTCATTAAATATTCTGACTGTTATATTGCAGGCTAAATCACAATGTAGCAATTGAATAAGCCTATATCTTAGAATGCAATGTAAGTTCACTATTCTGTGAATATTTGCTTAGTTGTCCTTCAATTTTGGCTCTAACATATTTCCTGAGCTTGTGTACCTGTCTTCCCTTTGACAGTGGTGTCATTAAGTGGACCTCTAATCACTGTCTAAAATGGCGAAGAGGTAAGAAAGAATAAAGTTGGGGGTAGGAGAAAATTCTTTCTTATTTCAGTTGATCAGTTTGTCAATTTTGAGCTATAGTTTTAGCTCAATTCATTTGTACCAAGGCTGACTCCTTGGTTGAAGTACTTGCATCTTGTAGCCAGCTGTATCTCTGGACTACTAGACAGGTATGTTTATTCTCAAGAGGACTCCCCAGTCCAGGGACAGATGCCTAGGAGGAATGAGAAACATCGACTGTAACTGTAATTTACAGTAAACTCCAAATGTAAAAGTAGGAACATGGATAATTTAAACTATTGAAATGAATGAGGGAGTAAGGCATATAACTTAGAAAATTGGGGAAACTGAGGGAATAGTTTCCAGTTGTGCAGTTTACTTCCTTCAGTACAGAGGGAAAATATAAAATATGCTTGGGTTTTTCTCGTGGAACTCAGCACATCTTTTTGAAATGATCCAAGAGTGTCCCATGTTGATATATACACCCAGAGCCTCTAAATTTTATGCTTCCACTTATTTTAAAAGCAAAAGTATGTTTGTATATTAGGCATTCCATATGTGTATGTTTGTGACCACAGGATGATTCTCAGCAAACAATAGTGTTCTGAGCAGATACCAGAGCTGAAGACAGTGTCTCTGGAAGAGGCCGTTGCCGTGTATCTGAGGATGGACTGGAAATATCTGACAGCATATTTTTAAGCCTGAAGCTGTAATTATATTGGCATTGTTCATATGGTGTTGTCTTATTCCTTCTTAAAAAAAAACTGAAGTGTGTGAGTCTTAAAATTGTTTGGTGAGCTATTTGAAGAAGCACTGTTCTTTCAGAATAGCACTAGGTAAATTCTCTTTACAGAACTTGGCATTTATCAAAGATTTTGTTGTTGTTGTTTTTCTCTGAGTGTTGTTAGTGAGGAATATTGAGAATCTGCATACGGCCAAGAAACTGTTCTAGTAGAAACTAGGCTTTAGACTCTTTAAAAGGACATTTGGACAGAGATGAAGGACAGAATCCAGCAAGTGCCTTGCTATGGGAAGCCAGAAAAGATAAAAAGCCAGAAAAATAAAATAAAATAAAAAGGACCTGATAGGATTTCACCATTGGAAGCCCCAGTTTAATATACCCTGTGCTATGTGTCTTTTCCACTGACAGGAAGGTGGAGATCCAGACAGTGTTTCTCAGTAGAAACAGAGGTCTCAGAACCATGGGCAGGATGGTCTGTTTGCTTTCTACACTAGTTGAACCATTGGAGAAGTGAGTGTGTCCAGATGTTCTATAAGATGCTTAAAGACCTATTTGCTATGGTTTAAGGTATGGCTTGGAGACACAGAGAGCAGAAAAACCAGAGCCCAGGCTGACTGTTGTCAGAATATTCCTGTGCCCAGAAAGAATTAATAACAACAAAAGCAAGTTAGGAGAAACTGGCAAATTCCTACTCTGTATATCAAAATGACTCGTGTGACGGACAGAAGGAAGTCCTGGGAAAAGTCTAGGACAAACCGTAACAATCCCTGGTTGTGGAAGATGATGATAGATAAACAACTGATGAATGAGTAAATTCAACTTTTTAATTTCTGTGTAACTCTTGTGTTCTGTGACTTGATTATCTAAACCGGCTTGGGAGATAATGTCTTACATGCAGTTTCTAGTATGACTCCCAGAATGTCATTATTTTGTATGATCATGATAACATCTTTATCGTTCCCTTTAAAGCACCTTTATGCTTATTACTTGTATGAGTTAGGATAGCAACTCTGCACAACTGGCTGAGTTTATTTCCATTTGGCACAGGAGAAAAACAAAAAAACAACAGAAATAAAACAGAACAAAAAAGATTGGCTTACTAAGTGATTTCTTACTCTCTAGGGTCTCACAAATCATAGAAACTGTGGATGGCAGAATTACGTTGGGGCCCAGGCCTACTGATTCCAGCCTCTTTTCACCATAATGCACTGTCTTAGCACCACTTGCTGGATTAAACAAGGACCATAAGATAGACAAATTCACATCCTCTGTATGTTAGCTTTTTAATCTATACAAGAAGAAATGTGATTGCTTTTAAATATGCTGAGAAAGTCTCAGCTGAGATGTGCTAAGTACATTGTACTTCATTATTTTCATTACTATATGGCAGAACAATGATTACTAAAGTACTCCTGTCAGTTACAGACTGGGGCTTGTCACCAGATGGGCAGCTGCCTTCAGCACAGTTAGAACCTAAGGTTTCAGGATCTTGTTTTCATAGCTGAAGGACCAAATTAATTAAAAATCCAAAACCACAATGGAAGAAAAATTAGAAAATGGGTGGTTTGGAAAAAAGGTTGTATTGATGTTGGGGGATAAAAGAAGTTTATTGGCTTTGTTTATCTCTGGCATACTTTTAAAGGTGTCTGGGAGTCCTGGGAATACAAAGTTTGAATTTAATGAAGCATATCAGATATATTTCCTTTTGTGGTAGTGATTTCTGGTAAAATGTTTGCTAGAGCAGTATATGTTTACAGCACTGAATAAATAATAATAATGCTAAGAAGTTTATGTATTCCATCTTAGTCCACTTTAATTTTTAATTAATTCAGCTACTATGTTTTTAAGTATTGATTTGGTATCCTAGATTTATAGCAGCAAACCATGCAGTCTTAGAAAGTATGCAGGACAACCCTTCATTTTCCAGAAAGCTGAAAGCCACATGACTCATTCAAGGTCATACAACTAAGAGCATTTGAACCCTGTGGCCACGTTTTCCTTTCTGAATAAAGTATAAATTTGTCTCTGACAGCAGAGGAATAGGGAGGCTTTTTACAAATGTGAAAAGGTAGGTTAGTCTAATTCTTGAGCTGTGATGAATTCACCATAATCATACCTGGAAATGCGTATATTGAGGTGAGCATTTGATGCAGCAGCTAAGATGATGCATGGTATGCCCACATCACATATTAGATTTCATGACTTCAAGTCCCAGCACCACTTCCAAGAGTAGCCCCCCACTGATGTATTTTCACTTGCAGCAAGCTATAGAGTAAGTACTTGAGTCCATGCAACCCAACTTGAATTCTGGACTCTTGGCTTCAAACTGATCCAGCCCTAGCTGTAAGCATTTGTAAAGTATACCAACAAATGGGAACATCTGTATATTTTCCTCTGTATTTCTCTTCCTTTCAAATAAAATAAATAATTTTTGAAATAACAATAAAATGAAATAACTTGGTAGAGCCTTCATATCTATATCTTCCAAAACTTCTCATATTCAAACACTAAAGAATGCCTCTTTTTCTTTGTGTTCAAAAATTGTTTTACTGGTCATATTATCCACTAGAATGTAAGTCAGAGTTCAGTGTTGTATCTCCATGTCTATTCTTAGAGCACTACCTGCCGCTTAGGTATTTTGTATTTTTTTAGTGAATTAATGAACTTACTACATGAAAACAATGAACACATTCACATTCCTATAACAGGACATGGTGCACAGTAAATTATGAGAGAAATATTTAATAGATATTTATTTATTACTTATATAATCATAAAAATACTAGCGTGATGAGGGTATCTAAGGGACTTTTATAGAAAAGTACATTCATTTTTAGAAATGATGAAAATGAATGAATTTTCTAGGATCACAGGCTAGCTAGCAACAGAGCTGTGTATTATAATCCACTTTTTCATTCCTTTATACACTGAACAGTGTATAAAGTTAAACAAGACGCTAGTGCCACATTTATCAATGCCTTTGGAATTTATCTATTTTGCATTATTCTGTGAAATTTAAAGATTGAATAAGTCTAATGAAAGGTTGATTAGTATTTTGTTTTTTAAATATTTATTTTAGGTGAGCTAATTTCATGTTTTTCACAATGCAGATTTAGGAGCATTGTGATACATCCCTCTCTACCCACCCTCCTGCTTTTTCAGTTCACTTAATAATTACTGGATTAGCATCCCATTAGGTAAAGAATTCATCAAGTAACAGGGCAAAAAAAGCAAGTTTCTTAAGATTATAGGCAAGGGCTGTAGACATAATTAAATCACAAAAGCTGCTTTGTTGTTATTTCTGTGTAATGGTTTCCAGTTGCATTTATTTTCTTTTTTAAGTTCTAGATCCACATTCTGCCCCAACCTGAATTTCTCGTCTGGTGCTTGTTTCCTAAATGATCTCCAGTTGTCCCTCACTGTGAAGGAAACATCCATTCCTTATGTTTGCCTGCGTTGTCCAAAAGTAACTAGTCCTGAAAAGTCATTTAGTGTAATGGACCCCCTAAAGGCTGTGAACCACTCCCCTCGAGTGATTTATGCTATCTTGATAGAAACAGAAAACATGATCTCATAAGTGAAGATTGGGCTCACCATTTCATCAGAAGACTGAAAAGTAGGAAAATCATTCCTACTTGATCATTGAACATCCTTTAACTATTTACTATGGAAGCAAACTTTAAAAAAACATAACGGGAGATCAACTGCTTGTATGGCGGAGAAAGATCTCACAAATTTTTAGTTGTGTTTTGTTTCCTACTGAGACAAGAATAGAGATAAGAACTGAAGCTACAAGTGCTAATTATGCATTTTCTAGTCTTCACACACAAACACCTTAACTGTCTACCCAATTCTTTCCCCTCCAAACCTTTCCTCTATACTTGCACTTACCCCGCAACTTTCTCTAAAACATAGATAATCATCTCCTTCCAGACTTTGATGTGATATTAGGATTGTCAGAGGCATAATTAGTTGACTGTCAGCAAAGCCATTGTTTGAACATCTGCGCAGTTCTACTTGGTAGACATTTATTGTATTTTTAATTGAACGACGTATTCATTTGCAAATATTGAGTGCCTACTACGCACTAATTGTAGTCTATACTGTGAGAGATAATGGAAATAAAATAGCATGATGGCCAAAAAAAAAAAAAAAGAAAAGGCTCTAAATCATGTAGAGCCAAGGGCTTTGATGAAGGACAAATTTCATGACATTCAGTGATAAATCCACTCTTCTAGTCCAGGGGATTCTGCTACTGTCCGAGCTTACCTATGCCAGAAAAAAATTCTGCAAGAATCTACAAGAAGACATATTTGTTTGGAGATTAGAAACACTGTAAAGCACTATGTTGTCTGTGGTCAGCATTGTCAGCAAACATTAACAAAAGGAAAAGAATATTCAATCCTGTCCCAAATGTAAGAATCACAAGCAGCCTCAGAAGCAGTTCCAATTAATGATGTCATGTAGCCCAGGTGTCCTCCTAACTCAGACTCTGATATCAACCGTGTTGCCTCAGATCCCTTTAGATTCACTGTAGCCATATAGAGCTGAGCTCTCAGTCCTCATTTGGTTTGTTAGCCATCAAACCTTAAATAAGTTTACCATGACTATTATTTGTTAAAATTCAACAAAAGAGAACAGAAACACTGTGCAGAAGGTACTTGCTGGGAAGGCTAAGCGGGCACACAAACAGAAGAGATCGAACTCTCACGTTCAGCCTAAGGAGAGGGAATTTAGAAATCATCTAGCTTGAGAGCTTCCCAGCCTTCAGTTGTCAGAGAATCCCTTCTTGATTTTTACCATGTATGTAAATTATCTATTATTTGCCTAATCTTTCATTTAGATCAGTTAAATTTTTAGCCTTCCTTGTTTCCTGCCTTTATGTTAATAAGATTTCTTTCTAAGTTTATTTTGTGGATTGAAGTGTGATTTGTTTCATCTTTACCAAAAGACATATAAGTATATTTCAATTTTATGTCATCTTTAACATAGGTAATGTTTGAAATATTGATTAATTTGTCATTCAAACAAGAGATCAAATTGATGGGAAGCCATGATGAAACAATGCCCTCGAGGATGTCTGCTAAATTAATTTTTATAAAATGAACTTGGATCTTGGGATTTGGGAGTTGACACAGTTAAGTGGTGCAAAGACATGGGTATCAACCTCCAGGTACTGTCTGAACTGACTTGGTGAGGCATCCCAGGCTAGTCTGCCTTTGAGGTTGTTATCTGTCATTTTAGGAAGTTAACTATATTGTGAAATTTTTGGCCCCTGAATTTCTTTGCCTGAAGCATTTTTCATATTCTGCCCTCTACAAACCATTAAAATGTAAGTGAACAGCTGAATAACCAGTTGCCCTACAAAAGATTTCAATAGTGTGCGCTTCAGAGTTTTAAGGCAGAGCTGGAAACTAAAGAATCGTATTTACTGGACCATTTTATGCTGTGTTTGGTGCAATGCCTCATTTATTGAGGTTTATGAGGATGTTCACTGCATTGAAAGTACCTTGGACCATGCCGGTTAATCATTATAAAGTATATTTGTACAATGTAATAATACTGTTTACTAGTGTAGTATTGTGTTATTTAAGGTTCTTCCTGGGTTACAGTGGTCTTCAACATAAACAACACAATCCTCTCATAAAAATGAATAATTCATCTTTTATTAAATAACATAGTGAAGTAAGCGCTAGACTTGAAGTCAAGAACTATAAACCCTTAATCTTCTCTGTGTAATACTGGTGACATTTAATGTTTGCACTGTGCATTAAGCATTTTTCTACTCCTTATTGAGAGCCATTTTTTTCACCAATCTTAAGATTAGAAATTTTTTTTTTTTTACAGAAAACCAAGCTTATCGAAGGACAGATTAAAGGATGAATACAAACTCTTTCTGTTTAAATTAGATTTTTTTGGCAGGTATTTGTTGCATCAGTTAATTTACCACTTAAGATGCTCACCTCCCATTTCAGAGCCTAGTGTGAGTCCCAGCTACTCTGCCTCCAGTCCAGCTTCCTACTAATGCACCGTCTGGGAAACAGCAGTTAGTGGCTCAAGTACCTTGGTTGTTGCCTTCATGTGAGAAACTTCAATTAAGATCCCAACTCCTGGCTTCAGACAGCCTAGCCCAACTCTCACCTCTCTGTCTCTTTGTCTCTCTCTCTTTGCTTTTCAACTAAATGAAAATGATTTGAAATATTAATTCTTTTATGAAACTTTGTAACCTTCCTGAGTATAATTTATCTATTTAAAATAATTATTTTATGTTCTTATTATAGTATCAAATTAAATAAATAGTTGTCAAAGTATTTCGTGAACAGTTAGTAGAAAAGTGAACATTTAAGAGATGTAGAATCATCTCTCAATACAGTATCTGACTTGATTTATGCCATTTATGATTAGTGTGTGATAATCACTTCATTGATGTTTAACATTAGCATTTATGTCCATTTGAATTTTAATGCTTAATGTTTTCATTTTTGTTCTCTTGTTTTTGGAATATCATTAGAGAAAATACAGAGTATTTTTCAGTCATTGTGTGTGAGAAAGCAACACACCCAGATATACCACAGTGTTCTCATTTGCTGAGCAAACTACTCTTGCTTTTTAATGTGGAATGCAGTAGAACTAATTGAAAAGATACAAAATGAATTTTGACTCATATTGTTCAAGATGAATCATAACCCACTTTCTCATCTCAGATGTGAAGAAAAAAAGTAAAGAAAACAACCACATATGCAGCTTTACTGTCTGTGTCAGCATAATCAACATACAGTGTTTTTCAAAAGAACAAAGGATATCGTTCTTCTAGTCTGAGAATTGTAGGTAGTTGGAATCCTAATTATTTTTTGTCTGTGATCTGTTGAAATTGTGTTTTCCTGCCTTGGTTAAAGTATTTTAATCAAGAATAGTTTGGGATCCATTAACAATTGTTGCTTAAACCATTCAGAAATCTGTGATCTTTATTGAACAATTCAAGGCCCTACAGAGATTAGATTCTTGATTCAACATCCAGTCCAAGTGTTTGTTCATCAGGTGGTAGGGAGAGAGTGACAGAAAATCCATAGGTATTTGGTCAGGATGAAACTTCTGCTTCTCTGAACATTACTTATTTGTATTCATTGATATGAATTACTAAAGAAATATATAACCTGCTGGCTTCTCACATCAGGATATATAAACTACTTTACTTCTAAATGTAGCTTTAAAAGGTGGACGAGAGGAGGGTTGCACAAAAAAGGCACTGCATCGCACCCTAGGTTGTAGTCTCCAATTCCCAAGTCAGAGTTTTCTTGTTATTGTTGTCTGTTTTGCTCATATCTATTAGAGTCTCTTGGTGTTCATGAATGTGTGTGGTGTGTTTGTGTGTCCATATCTCTTACATGATGTTAAAGTTAAGAGAGATGCTTACTTTCTGCTTTTTGTCTTCCCCAAAATGCAAAATGGGAAGATAGAACAAGATGTTTTAAATTTCTTTACCACTCTACCGTTACCTTTGCATACAAGAGGGAGTCTCTAGTATACTCCTAAACATTAACACCATTGTTTCCATTAAAAAGAAGGCTAGCAAATATTGATTTGTAATTATATATCGTGAGTTGCATATGTTTTGCTCCTGTATCTTTTAATAACACTATGTGATGAGGTAATGCTCTTTTACCAATTAGAAAACTGAAACAAAAAGAAGTTAAATAATTTTCCCAGAATTTAGCAATTGATAGTTGACATTTGAACCTAGAGTATGATTGATAACCCTTGACTTGACTAAACCTTGTAGAGCATTAAATAACTGAGGGCTTCCAAAGATTAGAACCACAGGGTGTGTTGTATGTCTCTCAACTTTTCTGCCAAATGTTATCCTATTTTTCTGTGTACTTCTTCTGGAAGAAATTTTTCTGTTTGATATAATTCCTCCTGGTTGCAGGATACCAGCACTGGGCAGGCAGCCGGTACACCCCTAGGGTTCCATCACTGTGTATGCAGGCATAGTGTCTCAAAACCGCTACAAGGATAATAGTGGCCAGCTGAGCCACTTACTCCAAGTGGTATGACAAGAAGACAATCCATCTATGTTCGTCTTTTTCTCTCTTGTACTTAAAGCCTGATTACTGAAATCTTAGTGATGGGTATGTCCAGAAATCTGCCTTTTCCCACAATTTGTCACAATCCAGTGTTGCCTACTTTATACATGGAAATAGTTTATTTTAAATTCTAATGATCCTGTGAGCTTTAGAAAAGCCAGGTCCAATGGCACTGCCAAGCTAGAAATGACAGAGAGCAAGGAAAGGGAACTCATCTTGAAAATAAGGTCACCCTATTGACATGTAATCAGGCAGAAGAGCTCAGTGCAATAGCTAGCAATTGGCTCGCTCAGTCGGAAGTTGCTGCTATTTTAGGCCATCAGCAGGAGTGTCAATGTATCTGTGAATTTTGGCATTTTATTTCATTAAGGTGGTTCAGGAAGCCAGAGACTGCTTAACTGATTCTTTGACTTAGTTCCCACTCCTAATTTTGGATGTGTGGTATCTTCATGCAGCTGTTGTGACACCCTGATTCTAAAGAAAACTTTTCTTGTGCCTCTGAAGCAATCCTGGAACAATCTACCCCACATCCTACTCTTCTGGAACTTCCCATGCTCTGCGTTTCTGGTTACAGGTGGCATGGGATTAGAATTGCTCCTGAATCTCCTCTTTCAGACCAAGGAAATTCCAGGTATTTGCAGCATTTGCTATCCAAAATGTGTCTGAAGTAACTGTACTTTCACTGAGGCGTTAGGCCCAAAGTGAGATTTGATGTGGAGAGCATGTAAGAAGATGCCTGTGGAAAGAATGGCCTCAGCACAGCAGTCACCTTTGAAATCAAGACATACCCCAGAGAGGCCACAAGATTTGTTTAGGTAAGATTAGGAAAATTCTGAATTTTGTTACTGGTAAGGATTTGGGATCTGAGTTTATTTAAAAATGTTTTCAGTGAGAGGGATAATGCTTTCTAGATAAGAAACTTACAGCATTCTTTGTTGAATTTTTAAGAATATGAACGGCCTACTGTGTGCTACCATTTCCCTTAAATACTGTGTACAAAATAGAGACTGCAGCAGTTAGAAGCAGCCCAGTTACAATAGGACAGTGCATTGTTAGAGTTTGGTAGTAATATGGAGGAAAGAAGTTGAAGTGGCTTACTTTGGTTGGAAAGATTTTCTAACACAGATGATGCTGGGGCTGAACATCAATGTAGTTTTGTATTCAAGGACATTTTAGAAGAGCAGTTTGGTTGCAACAAAGAAATAGAGGCAAAAGAGAATTACAAAATGTGTGTTATGACTAGTGTTAGAGAGTAGGGGAAGGAAAAATGAAACAAAAAGAATGATCAGTGGTAAAGGGAATTAGAGGGTCAAGACCTCTAGTACAGTTGTTGAGGGAGGAGAGTGTAGAATGGGAAGGACTTGGGCAATTGGAGAAGTCTGGGTATAATTTATATTAGTCTAAGGGAATTAAGCATTAAATCAAAGTAGTTGTTTTGAGGGGTTAGAGAGACTGGCTTTCAAGAGGGGTAGGAAGGGAAGATAAGGCTTACTCTGGGCTTCCATCTTAATTGAATAATGATATCATTAAGTAATATGAGAAAACAGAAGTTCCAGGGATAATAGTGTCATTGGTCCACAGAGATCCTCCCCACTGATAAGCAGTTTAGTTCCCATTCAGCAATGCTTAGTGATTCCATTCATCAATATTAATTGTAAGCACGCACTGTTCTAGGTTTTGGTACAACAATAGAGAAAATAACTGATGTTATGAGGTTTGTATTCTAAAAAAAATAAAGATTAAAACATGTCACTTGTCAGAGTGATATATCCTACAGAAAAAATAAAGCCAACATAGGGAATAGTGTGTGATGCAGTGGCATAGGAGGTGGATGTGTGATGGTCAGCAGTATGTCAAATATAACTGTGAGGTTCCTATTGCTGGTAAAATCTGATTCGCCTAACTTTGTTTTTTCAGTTTTTGTTTGTATTATAAACTATTCTCATAAAGAAAGGAAATAGCAATGAAACATACATACTTACAAACATATAGATATATGTGAATAGTTTGTGTTGTCAACATAGCACATGCCAGGAAAAACAAAACAACAGCTAAAAAGGTAAAATAACATAAGTGCACAAAAGAAGAAACTCCCCTAGGCATTAATCCTTATTCAAAAGGCTAGGTGGTTTAAATTTTAAAGTTACAGAAAGAGATAATAGATTTAATCAAAATACTTTAAACAGGAAAGCCTTGAATGTAGGCAGGGAGTTGCTTATTTCCAGATACCCAGGTAAGAATAAAACTAATCTTTCAACTGCTTGAGTTTAAATTCTCTCTTTGCCACAGTGACCTTGATCAAGTTTCAGACTTTTTGAACCAGTTTGCTCATTTGCAAAGCAGCGATGGTTATAATAGTATCTGTGATGTGGTTTTGGAGGGTTAACTAGATTAATAATACTACTCTTATTGCATTGTTTGACACATAGATGGCATTGCAATAAATGTTCGTTATATCTTTGCAATACCAAGGATGTTAGAACATCTTGGATAAAATACTTGGTTTTTTTCTATTTGAACATAAACCAGAAACCAATGTATAATGATGACCACTGTTAAGATCTTCTGGCATTTCCAGTCAAGATGTTAAAACAGAAACTAGAACTGCTTGGGTCACTGAAAAACTTTAAAATGTGCTGAAGTAACTTTGGCATCTGTTTTATTCATGTGTTCTAGACAATCCAATTTACAACAGTTTTCTGAAATTCTACACTACAAAGGGAACTCTAACTTTTAAAGATAGTAACACTTTCTATTATTTTATGTATATCCTCCACAAACATTAGCGTCATGGTTTTAACAGGCATATATTGAATGGTCAAGCATGATGCTGAACACTGGGCACAGCTGAGCACACTTAATCCTCACAGCCAATAGACATTTGTATCTGGATTTCATGGATGAGAAACTTGAGTCCTAGTACAGGTTAGTACCTTGTCTAAGGCCATACAGATATTGAGACATAGCTTTGCTTTTTTAATCAGGTTCCTGTTTGCTCAGTAAATGTCTTACTTTAATGAGCATACTTTTCGCTGCAAGCTACTGAATTTGGCCACTAATATTCAATTCACATTTCTGTCCTTCCTTTCCTACTACTCATTCATTGAATTATAATATCCTAGATTAGTTTCCTGGTTCTCAAAATCGAGACCAAGAATCACCTGGGGAACTTTATAACTGTACAATCTACACACCCACACATAGCTTTCTTGTATGTACACTGGGATTCTGACATAACCCCCACTGAGAAATACTGTCCCTTGAGAAAATTTATGTATGTGTGAATAGCCTACAGAAGGGAGAATTGTAGAATTACTGATCTAATCCAATGTTCTCCTGTCAGAAATGCAAAAACAAATCACGGAGTGCCAATAACTTCTATAATACCACAGCTCATTTATGATATGTATGCAAAGAAAAGTTGAGTTATCTGACTTTTTAAAAAAAGATTATTTATTTTTATTACAAAGTCAGATATATAGAGAGGAGGAGATACAGAGAGGAAGATCTTCCAGGTCTCCCACATGGGTGCAGGATCCCAAAGCATTGGGCCGTCCTCAACTGCTTTCCCAGGCCACAAGCAGGGAGCTGGATGGGAAGTGGAGCTGCCGGGATTAGAACCTGCACCCATATGGGATCCAGGCGCATTCAGGATGAGGACTTTAACTGCTAGGCCACGCCACCGGGCCCGAATATCTGACTTTTAATGTTAGCTGACTTTCTGTTTATTCCTCAAAACTGCCTTGTGGAATGCAGTTTTCTTTGGTGTTTCTACTCACAGGGATATTAGATAATATGGGAGTGGTTATTATTAATATTAAGGGGAGTGGTTAATATTACTGAGATCCCATAATAAAACAGTTAATCAACTCACTTCAGTGTATAATGTTGGTCTACAACTTTTGGTGTCATTCTAGTTAAGTAGTAGCCCATCATAATAGTTGGCTTCGGGTTGCATCGTTTCTTTGCATCTCTTTCCAATTTCTATTCCTTTGATAACTGAACAAATAACAGTTTTGGTGAAACTGAGGACAAGAATTGTCTTCTAGATTTGAGTGATTTCTCTCCCCTAATGAGTTGATGTATCTAGTGATGACAAGAGATTATAAGGACATTCGATTTTATTTGACTAAAAAATAACTTCCAAAAATTTGTGGAAGATGGAATTAGAACATGAATTTACTTTTGTCTCGGAATATTTGAAGTCCATGCATGATTTTTATAATCCACATTTTTAACACACTTTGAGAAGCGCCCTAGTATTTATGGAGAATTTAATATATATCCATCACTAACCTTGGATGTATGAATCAGGATTGCTTCAGATCTTTTATGGAAACAAAAGGCTATAAATAAATTTGCATTTGTATTTCTCCAAGAAATTTACACAGACTGCTAGAAGTGATAGAATCCAAAGCATGTGATAGTCCTTGTCTCATGTGATAAGTGATATAGAGGAACTTGATACATGTGGTTATGATAGAGAATGTCTGGGATCCTAGGGGGAAGACAGATAATAAAGGAATGATATTGGAACCACACCTTCAAGGAAAAAAACTCACTTTTTTTTTCAAATAGAGAAAGTGAAGGAATAGTATTACATACAGAAGAAATAGCATCTTCAAAAGTATGATGACATACTGGGACTAGCCAAACATTTTTTGGAGACTTGATAACAGGATTAGTGCCTTATTTTTTTAGAAAGAAAGGAATCCCATTTATTGCACTTCTAATGACATGAATAACGTTATATATCCACTTCACTGTGACAATGAGGCTGGAATTTTTTAGACAGATCTAAGAGCCTTGTAGAGTGAGAAAGATGGTGTTGCTATCTTCTATCTTAGTGTTCAAAACAGGAAGTGCGTCAGTATGCAGAAATACAAATGAAGTCAACTGTATTTTTGGTACCTTTCTTGTTTTTTGGCATTGAGATTTCTCACACATCAGCAGTGCTATGAGACTACCATTCAGTGAATAATCCACCAGATTCAACGGAAGGTGGGCTACAAAGATTTTACAAAATCGTGCATGTGTGTGTGTGTGTGTAAATCTTCACATGCTCACATGTACATTTTAAGGATTATTTTCAACTTTGAAAAAAATTAACACATCTTAGAAAAATCACTGTGTGTCCTCATCTAAGAATCTGAGAAAAATGGGAGTTTAAAGCCACAACCACCAAGTGACATTGTTTAGACTAAAGCTTGTTTCCACCAGCCTTGGAAACCTCATTGCCTTTTTTCACTGCTTCTTTAACAAGTTTTTTAGCTATGAATTGGGTGAATTATTCCCAGGTAAAATATACATGGGTACTTACTTATAACTAGAGAAGCACTAATGCAAGGTATTTGAGGAATTTGAAAGGAAATACTTAAATGAATTTGTCATCTATAGCCTTATTTCAAGCCATCTTTCAAAAGGAAAAAAAAGCGTAGTAATGTGGGCAGGACAAAAGAGCACTTTAGGCAGGATACAAGAAGTTCTTCCCTATTTAATCTCAAATTGAGAAGCTTCCCTCACTCCTTAACTGGAACTATCTTCTTCCATCTTCAAAACCTGCAACATAGTGTCTCATTTTTCCATGGTCACATGTATCTTTGACTATAGCTAGGAAAAGTTTTCATAGTTTTAAGACCTATGTGATTTGGTTAGATTCATTTGTATATATATATTTTTTTATTTTTATTTTTATGATTTTTGTATAGTCGATAAGGGTACAAAGGGTCAGGGGCTACAGGAAAGTGGGTGAGAATAGCATTTTCACATTTTCTCTTTTTTTTTCCCCCTTCCTGCATCTGGGGAAAGGGAGATACAAGGGGAGAAGCCACACCCAGCATCCTAACTGCCTCTGTTCCTGGATGGAGGACAGACACCCAACACCACCCCAGGGTCCCTGATATGTTGCATGCTCTGGGGGTTCTTCTCAAGAGGTTTCAATAGTTCAACGTTACTGAATTACTGCCAGTCTTGCCACTCTAAGCACAACAAAATCTTTCCAAAATCCATTGGCTAGCATAGTCCACCTTAGGGTATCCATTTGCCTAGATATTCACTGCCAGCACTTGGCTGGGATTGTTGATCAATTTGTTCTGTCCTCTGTCATGGTACCAGGTGTCCTCCACAGGCTCCAATGTACTGCTATAGCCTCCATGTGCGCTTGGATATGCTGACCACTGTTCCATCAAAGCCATTGAGGAGGCCCAGCTCTGACTCATGCACTCCATGGTCAGAACATGGAACCTGCAATTTTCTTCATGGATGTAACGATTCAGTTGTGGGGATCCCCACAAAAACTTCATTTGAGGTGTTCCCAGACCTGATTCTTATGTGTGCCAGAACCAACAGCGGTTCTGGCACATTCTGTTGCACACTGGTAGTTGCAATTGCTGTGTCAGTTCAGTTTCTTTTTCTTTCTTTTTGTCAATTCAGTTTCTAGCCCCGTGTTTTACACAACCTAATGGTTGTTGAAGTCCAATCCAATCGTGCCCACCACACACTCGGCCCTCATGCCAACCAGTGGAGCTACAGCCTAGTCAGAGTGACCCTCAATAACCCCCACCAGGCCTGCCCCCTGCCATGATTCCTGTGCTTGCCAGTATGTATAGCAGACTGGGCCAGTTTGTCCCACATTCCATCTAGGTCTCATACAGGTCAATAACCCCCACCATCTTTGTCTGTTTCTATTTCGAAGTGGTTTTTGCTACTATGAAAGGAAGCCCTTGACTTTCCCTTACTTTTGTTGTATCCAAATATCTTCCTCAATTATGTGTAAAGCCAATATTTGTATTAACAAACTTTTCAATGGATTCAGTAATTATTAGGTTGCTATGGGTTTTGTTCTGATTTTTTAAGAGTAATATCGGGTTTTTTTATTTTATATTTTCTAAAATATCATAGATCTATTTTTGAGTGTATTGAGAATTATGTAGGCATATCATTCACTTCTGTCTCCCTTGTTACTTTGAGTCTTAGTTTTCCCTTAGTTAACCTTCCACAAGAGTTGTGTATGTATGTATGTATAGTTGGATTGTCTGTAAGTCATTAATTTCAGTTTTTACACTTACTAATTTCTACTTTCAACTTTTATTAAATTTATTCCATTATTCTTTTATATAATGCCAATCTAAATGTTGCTTCATTTATTATCCTTAATTATAAACATTTAAACTTATAAATATCCCCTTTGATTTTGTCCTCATCCCAAGGATACTATAGCTTTATTTACTGCAGATATTTTATGGTTCAATTATTCTTCGATGTGAGAGTTATTTTAAAATCTGTCTCTTGTTATTTACCCAAGCTTTTTAAATTGAAAGACTCTAAGCCTTGAAACTCATTACTAACATGTGAATTCCTAACTGACTGAGCATTGTGAAATTTGTCCAGCTCACTGCTGAATTTGGTATTTTGTCAGCTGGGAACACTAAATACCCTCACTTAACTTGATATTTGTAAAGCTCAGGGCAGCATTGGGGTTCCTGTACTCTTTGGCAATTGCCCTCTGGCTAATTTGGCCAACTTCCAATTCCTCAGGGAGAGACAAAGAGTTGTCTCATTGCCACCTGCTATTAACTAAATGCTTAGGATTCAATGTCCTAGGGGTGATGGAGAGACATGGGAATGGATTATTGTGACTGCCTGTGGAACCTTGTTCTCTGGGGAATTTTGAGAACAGTAAGCAACCATCTGTCTGGGGTGGTTTTAAGAGCAGCCCTGCCTAAAGCAGGTGCATGGATTAGATGACCTGTGAAGATTGCCATCCATCCCAATGACTTCAATGGAAAGGGTGCATTTGCTGAGTTTGAAAAGAGTCCAGGAGGAACTCTGATAAGTTTGAGGAGCATATGGTCAAGAGTCTGATGGTATTGAGCCCTTCTTGAAATTGGAGCCTCTCAGTGTTACCCCATGCCCTGAATTCCAGAACATCATCTTCTACAGAGAACTCATCAGTCAGCTATTTCACCCTTGAAAATTACATGCTTTGTTCAAATTCTGTAATTCAAATCTTTGTTGCTCATAATAAAGAATGCTTTTTAAGCAGATAGCTCAAGTGATCCATACCCAGGCACTGAAGCACTTTTTGAGCCTGATTTTTGATAGCCACATCTTTCTAAGTATACAGCACACACTGACTCTCTGACTTTGGATTTTCCAACCTTTTTTCCTCAGAACTGGTTCTGTGCTCGTTTCCAGTAATGCAAAGATTGATTAACTCTTCTGAAAAGCTGCCTTAATTGCTTCAACAGTAGATTTATGCAAAGCCAAAATACCTAAGTGCATTAACCACATTACTGCTTTATATACATTGTAATTGTATCAATCTATTTTCCATTGCTTTAAAAACATGTGAGGCAGAAACTCTCTATAAAGAGGTCTATTTATTCACAGTTTTGGGGGCTGATCACCCAAATAGAATGGTATACCTGTGAGAGTCATGAGCACTTATAGAAGAGGGCCGCATCTTGAAAAGGGGAGCCAGCTGCGGACTTGGGACTCAATTTCAATCTTTTGCAATAACGTGGTGTTGTGGGAGCTCACACCATGAGAACCAGTATTTTCTTCTTAAATTTTTGCTCCTATTGACCCAAGGACTGCTCACTATTCCCTGTATCTTGGATGTTCCCAGCACATCCCAGCATCCCATAAGCTCCAACACCCAACACACAGACCCTTAGGAAACAAGCTACATCCCAATCCAAACAGCAATACTCTATTTTAAATTGTGAAGAAAGAATAGTTCCACGAAAAAGTTTTTGCCATGATATGTCGGACATGATGGTGAATTATAGCCCAACACTGTGAAAATGGCTGTGGGTATATAAATAGCTTTCAGAATTTGAGGTAGCAAGCATAGACGTGGGAGACATTCAGGATTCACCTAACTGCCCCAGGGATGATGATGCAAAAAAGACCTGCACTGAGGAGGAAGTTTGGATGAGCAGAAAGGGAAGAGTGAAATTAGGATATTTAGAGAGATCCACACACTTCTCCTAAAAGTTTAAGTATTTTTAAAATGAGGATTGTGGGGTTTTAAAAAGTAGAATAGGGCCCTACATGATAGCCCAGTGGCTAAATCCTTGTCTTGCATATGCCAGGATCCCATATAGGTGCCAGTTTGTGTCCTGGCTGCTTCACTTCCCATCTAGTTTCCTGCTTATGGCCAACATAATTATGGGAAATCAGTGGAAGGTGTCCTGTAGCCCATGTGCCAGGCCCGTACATAGCCTGGAAGAGGCTCCTGGCTCCTAGATTCAGAGTGCTTCAGCTCTTGTCATCACAGCCATTTCAGGAGTCAACCAGTGGACGTAACATCTTTCTGTCTCTCCTTCTTTCCATAAATCTGATCTGCCTTTCCAATAAAAACAAAAGAAATAGAACAATACTCTCAGAGAAATATAGAACTTTAGTTTAAAAACAATATAGATTATCCTGCATGGATAAAATCATGCAGTGCTTAAAAAGTAGAGGCTAAAAAAAAATAAGGTGAAATGTAAATGGTGGGCCCGGCGGCGTGGTCTAGCGGCTAAAGTCCTCGCCTTGAAAGCCCCGGGATCCCATATGGGCGCCGGTTCTAATCCCGGCAGCTCCACTTCCCATCCAGCTCCCTGCTTGTGGCCTGGGAAAGCAGTTGAGGAGGGCCCAATGCATTGGGACACTGCACCCGCGTGGGAGACCTGGAGGAGGTTCCAGGTTCCCGGCATCAGATCGGCGCGCATCGGCCCGTTGCGGCTCACTTGGGGAGTGAACCATTGGACGGAAGATCTTCCTCTCTGTCTCTCCTCCTCTGTGTATATCTGGCTGTAATAAAATGAATAAATCTTTTAAAAAAAAATGTAAATGGTGATTTATTTATCATTGAGGAAGATTTTTCTTTAGGTTTTATACCCATAAAGAAATAGCAATTAGACAACAATAAAAAACTGTTAACAGATAATATTAAGAAAAATAATGGAAATTGCATTTTCAGTAAATATAAGAAGCAAAAGGTCAGTACATGAGCCTTTCCATGCAGTCAAATAACAGGAAAAGAGAAGGGATACGCAATTTTTTAAGGGATAAAGCCACATGCTATATCAGAGTACCGTTCAAGACCCAGCTGCTTTTCTTCTGATCCAGCTTTCTGCTGGCTGGTACTTCTGAAGAGGCAGAGGAGTGCTCAATCCCTGTCACCTGTGTGAGAGACTCAGCTGAAGTTCCAGGTTTTTGCCTTTGCCTTGCCTTCCCTGGATAGTGCAGGCATTTGTGGGGTGAACCTATAAAAGGGAGATTTCTCTCTATCTTTCCCTCTCCCCTCCACCGCTCCTTCTACCTTCCCTCTTTTCCCTCTTCCCTTTATTTTTGCCTTTGCAAGAAATTCCGTTTTCACTAATATGAGATAAAAAAACAACTAAGTCTAATTTTTCACCCATATAATTAGCAATGATATCTAAAAAAGAGACTACTCTTATTTCCAGTATGCAGAGTGCAAATTGGTCCAAAACAGTTATTAAAATACTTGACAGTTTTCCTCAAGAACTTAAAATGGCTTGGTCTAGGCAGATGGATGGCTAGGTAGGGTGGCTGGCCTGATGAATGGGTGGTTGATAAGTGAATATGTGTAAATGTCATAGATAACAACACTACTGATTTTGATGGATACCCATCTTGAGAAGCACAACATTTTTGCAACAACAATTAGTTTCCACAAAATTTAACAATGATACAAACAAAAAAAATGGTACTATTGTCAGTGCAACCATACTATTATCAATAAAGCGTTCAGGTTCATTCGGTTGTTGCATGCAGCAAGAGACAATCATTGGACATTGAAAATTTAAAGCTACCACAAATTTTGATCTTCAGCTGGGTCACTGCATGTTGACTAATCAAGGATATGGGTAAGGTTACTAACACTCATCATCTGTTGCAAAATCCTTGTTCCAAAGGATAAACTTTTTTTCAATGTAGGAGACTTATTGTTTTTAATAAGAATATTTCAACACTGCAACTTCTTTTTCCCCTCCTTTCCCACATCCAGTAAAAAGGCAACTTTAAAGTGTTTTTCTTAAAGATTTGTTTATTCGAAAAGCAGTTAGTTTGCTTCCCTAAATAGCCACAGTTGCCACAGTTGGGTCAGTCCAAATCTAGGAGCCAGGGATTTCTTCTAGGTCTCCCACATGGGTGCAGGGGTCCAACAACTTGGGCTATCGTCTGCTGCTTTGCAAGGCACATTAGCAGAGACCTGGATCAGAAGTGGAGCCAACTGGGATTTGAACTGATGTCCGTGTGGGATGTTGACTTTGCAGGTGGAAGCTTTGCTCACTATATCATAGCACCAGCCCCAAAGGTAGAGAATTTCTTTCCTTTTTTTCCTTTTGGTTAGGAGTGTTACAAAGTAGTTACTGGAATATGTGCAACTTTCTGCCTAGAACAATGGAGTGCATAAGCTAGAACTGTTCCAGTGCACTGGTTTGGGAAGAAAAATATATATTATACATATATCCTATTAGGCTAAAAATGAAATCTGATCCTTATGATTTTCATCTCTAATTATGACAAGTTAAATAATGTATTCCCATGAAAGCATTCCTAATATTCAGTAGAACATATCTGATACATGGTTCCTAATGTGTGTTTTTCAAGTATAAGTCTGAATAAATTACTTCAATCAAAAAGAAATGATCACAAGCAAGGCTTGGTTTTGGGGGCTCTGAGAGGTACCTCAAGTGTTTTGTCATTGAAAAGAACGTCAATATTTTCTCATCATCTCATCATCTGTGTCTTGAATTCCTCAGAATTTCATCTCTTATGGAATTGTACACTAACTCATTACTTGAAATATAAACCCTTCCTTGGTGTAAAATGTGACTCCTAGGTGTCTAGATTTCTAGTTCCCACCCATTCCATGTTTCCCAGCCTCCAATATTTTTCTTTGCATGAGTTATTCCTATATCCCTGATGCTCTGCAATATGTATTAACCAACCATAATCCCAGTTTCTTATCTGTGGTGTATCACAAATGCTGCCTTCTCCGAGAAGCCAGGGGGCAAACCAACCCTTTCCTGACTTACGTCCTCCTTTCATAATTCCCTTGACTCTCTTTCTAGTGAGTGTTACTGAATTTTCCTTCTGTGATTCCTGTTCAAAACTTGCCCCATATCTTTTATGAGTTTTTGATGAAGTCCATATATCCCAAAACATATTTAACTTCTTTCTTTTTCACATTCTTACAGAAATTTTTATCTCTTTTGGAAAATAATATTAATTTTATGCTAAAAAGCATTTATATTTTGTCTTACATCATCTACTGTGTTTACAGTAGAAACCATGTAGATCTCAACCTTTGTCTTATATATTTTTTAAAAAAGATATATTTATTTTTATTGGAAAGGCAGATATACAGAGAGGAGAGACAGAGAGGAAGATCTTCCATCCGATGATTCACTCCCCAAGTGAGTGCAACAGCCGGTACTGCACCGATCCAAAGCCAGGAGCCAGGAACTTCATCCAAGTCTCCCATGCAGGTGCAGGGTCCCAAGGCCCTGAGCCATCCTCGACTGCTTTCCCAGGCCACAAGCAGGGAGCTGGATGGGAAGCAGGTCTGGGGCTGCCAGGACTAGAACCAGCGCCCATATGGGATCCTGGTGCCTATATGGGATCCCTGTGCATTGAAAACGAGGGCTTTAACTGCTAGGCCACTGTGCCGGGCCCAACCTTTGTCTTATAAGTACTTCAAATCAGTGTGTGCAGTGACAAATCATCATTTTTCAGAAGATTTTCAAAATTTAATCAGATCTAGAACAGAAATTATTTAGAAAAAGCTTGATATTTATGCCAGCTAATAGTTCAATTGTAGGAGATGAAAGGAAAATTGCTAATTGGTTCACAAGAATTATGTCTTGCTGATGTCAAATAAAGGAATAAAGTAAATGTAGCTTACATAGCAAAAGTACAAATATACATCTCATCAGGAACTCAATTAAATGTTGAAAGAGAAGATTCAGGAGACACCACAATGTTGGCTGAAGCACCTAAGAGACTATCCACATTACAGTTAACAGCATCCCATACTCCATCAAGTGACTATGTTTGGCACTGGGGATCCATTGCACGTGTATTAAGTGACATGTAGGTAAATGGAAGAACTTTAAATTCAACACTAAGGGATAATATGATTCACTGTAAGTTTTCTATTGTATTACTATGTTTAAGGAACAACAATTTGGAGCTTGCTTTTTGAAGACCTATTCTTTGCCTTTTAAATCTGGTTCTGTCACTTCTGATGGGTGACCTCAGGCAAGTCACCATCTCTACCGTTGACATAAATTACTTTGTCCCAAAGTAGAGTTATAGTAGTATTAACTAGGTTTGTGTTGTCTGAGTTTTGTAAGCCAATACATATGACTTAGATATGTTATACAAGTTAATGAATATGAAATTCACTTATGCATATTTATGAATATGACAGTATCCGGCACGTCCATAAACACTACCCTCATTATTACTGCTACTGCTAAGAATTTTAAAGATTTAAAGTATGGCCAATCACTTTTCTGTGATTCAGAAATCACACTTCTGGGGATTCATTTTCTATAAAATTATATATCTTTATAGTTTACAAATTAGACTTCTGGTTCAGGATGTTAAACTAGGAAAACAATTGCACACTGTAACACTAAAATAAAAGTGTGCAATTACCAAAAATAATAAGGCAGCAAAGAGAAGGAGAGAGTATGTACAGTAAAATTGGGGTCATGACATTGAAGATGTTTCAGTGTATTCCTGGAACACTGACAGTAGATGAGCAGGTTTGTTAAACAGAGTAAACTGTGTTCTACAATAAGATAAAAAAAGCTGAACAAGAGTGACAAGAGTGGCCTTACTGTAGACTGTGTAACACAGGTTTTTCTCAACTACTGTTTTCTCAACTACTGTTTTCTCAACTATGATTAAGAGTACAATGTAAATCACAGGGTTTGAAAAGGTAGACTTAGGATTCCTCAGTCCCAAAGGACACCATGCTATTGTCTAAGAGAACTAAGTATTTTGAAAATTCAGGAATCACGAATTTGGTAACAAACAATACCCAAGGTCAGCTAAAATAGCATGGCAGTCTGAATCTACACTAATAGAATGTTTCAATACTTTCCTTCTTCAATTCGAATTGAGGGCAAATAGAAAGAACGGAGGTGACACCAGTAGTCTTAGCTCTTTTCCAGAAATAGAAAGAAAAGTGACCAATTGTGAAGAGTTTTGAAATTTAGCCACAGTATGTTATGTAGGGCTCATTGGTGAGATTCTGGCTCATGGAGTTTTGGAGCCAAAAGGGACAACCTCAGCAAGTGTCCCTGTTTGTCAATGCTGGAGCCGAGACTTGAATCGTAAGTTTTCTGACTCTGCTTGCAGGGATTTCTTCACTGCTCCACTCAAAACATTCCTTTCCTGTTCTTTCTTATATCCCTATTTTGATAGTAAGTTGCATATTCTTCCTTAAGTTTTTTGGAATCATTAGAAATAATTCATCTTCATTGTAGAGCAAAGATCACATATAAGCCAATCACTGGAAAAGTCCATTTATGTTTTAACATTTAAAAAAAATTCTGGGGCCCGGCGGCCTGGCCTAGCGGCTAAAGTCCTCGCCCTGAACGTGCCCCGGGATCCCATATGGGCACCAGTTCTAATCCCAGCAGCTTCACTTCCCATCTAGCTCCCTGCTTGTGGCCTGGGAAAGCAGTTGAGGACGGCCCAATGCATTGGGACACTGCACCCGCCTGGGAGACCCGGAAGAGGTTCCAGGTTCCCGGCATCAGATCGGCGCGCATCGGCCCGTTGCGGCTCACTTGGGGAGTAAATCATCGGACGGAAGAACTTCATCTCTGTCTCTCCTCCTCTGTGTATATCTGGCTGTAATAAAATGAATAAATCTTTAAAAAAAAAAATTCTGGATCCAAATCCCTAAGTGTAAACCCATGTGTGACAGCAGAGTTTGCATGACAGGTAAGACTGTTAGTTGTCGGTATCAGAGGTAATGTGGGTGCGTAGACAGGCATCCTCAAGCCAATACTCTGATGCCTTTAGCACCTTGCTGATCTTGGGATCTGAACTTCAGTAAGCTTAAATAATATCAGTGAGTAAAGGCATCTCTGTGAACTTCACAGTGTTCTTTTACTTTTAGGAACTGCAAGAATATGTCCTATGCTCTACAACATTTGTAGTTTCCAATAGGAGCATATCTATTCAAGCCCTATAAATCAATTCTAATAAAGGAAATTATATTTAATTATATCTCTTTCCTTCCCATTAATTCATTATGAATACTTTATTCTGCAACATTAGAAAAATTATATACACTTAGTAAAGAATAATCTCTTGTAAGGAGTACTTTATATCTTAAGACATCTTAACTAACCTTGAATATTTCAAGCACAATATGTTCCAAAAAATGTTTTAAATAAGCCTGGACTAACACGATGAGAACCATGTAGTAACTTTTGTCTTCAGGTTGTTACAATACAGTTAGACTAATTGCATGTGTTTAGCAGAGCAAAAAATCTGTAGCTTCTGGGTGATCTATGAGAGATAGACGTAAAGTATCTCATAATGACATATTTTTAAATTTGTTTCATCTGAGTTGCAAAATGATTATCATCATTCTCCCACTAGGAAAAATAGTGTGGGTTCTTTTTATTGTTATTTCTCTCACACAAAGCACTAGGCACTAATTCCTACCTCTTGCTGAACTCTAAAATCTATGCAGATTTTATGCCTATTCTCATTTCCCATGACCATAAATAATTATTTTTAGCAAAGAAAAAAAATGTGTGAAGCATTAATGTTTAGAACTTGATCTATGCCTCTGTCGCTCTCCCACAGCAATGAACTTGGTGCACGGAGCCGATAATAACACGCGTGGACTACTGATTGGTGGTCAGTAGCCAAAGTTTATTAACAGCACAAGACTTTTAAAGGAAAGTTGTCATGTAGGCATCCAGGGAGGAGGGGCTTGAACCATTTACATCTCAACAGCAAGGTGAAGTTCCCCAAAACACAGCTAGTTCCTCTAGCAGATTCTTTATCTAAACCTTATCAATTGCTGCTGATGCCTTCTGGGGGGATTCAACTGGCTGTTGTCTCCCATAATAGCAAAGATTCTGAATGTCCTTCTACAATGCCTCCAATGAAGGTGGCAGGGATGCATATTTATGAGCCATTGTCTCCAGTTTGCCAGGGTGCACATTAGCAGGAAGCTGGATCAGAAATGGAGACAGGACTTGAACCCAGATACTGCTATATATGATATGCAAGATGCCTTGGGCAGCATCTTTACTGTTGCACCAAATACTTGGATCTAAAGATCAGTTTTCATATCCTAATATACTAATGTCCCAACATTTTGGTTGCTACATCATTGAGGCCCAGAATTCTCTGTCCAGTTCAGTTTGTGGTAGGTGACTTCTCTCTCCTTTGAGCGTAATGACTCCTTAGACTGTGAGAGGCATCTGTATGTATCCTACTAGAAACTGGACATGTCAATCATGCTTCACCTTTTCTATTTCAAGTATGTTTCTCATGGGTGAATTCAGTGTTTTTACTTGTTTTTGTTAAAGCCCGTGATAACCATACACACAGGTCTGTGCTTCTCCCAGCACCCCTAGGACAGCTACAAGCTATAGAAAATCAGAACAAAATTAACTCTGTAGCCATGCATTGTGTTCCCCAAGATAAGCATACAGAAACTGTCGCTTGGATTTCCTCCTCTGCATACCCCGTGTTTCTCTTTACCCTGTGTATTGAAGCAACCTTTCGGTCAGCCCTGTCTGCCCCTAGCCACACTGTCAACTGCTGCTGTCATATTTTGTAGACATATGCAATAGAGAAAACACATTCTTTAACATCAAACATATAACCTATGTGTTTTGGCTCTGTTAGAAGCATTCAGTGTGTGATCTTAGACAAGTTATTTGACTTTTCTGAGCCTCCTTGCCATAATCTGCAGATGGAAAAAGATGATGCCTTCGTGATAGGTAGATATAGAAAACACCAAACAATTCCTTCTCTTCTCCCTGTCTTGCCTGGCATCATGCCATAGCATCGTAAGGAGCCTCTCAACTCCTTTTCTTCTCTTTAGTCTTTCCTCTACAGTAGTGATGGATATTTTCCAAAAGCATGTGTATAGTCCTGTCATGGTGTTATTTCAAATGCTATATCTACAGAATGATTTATAGAATAATTGCTTTTTGTAGTCTCACCTAAGAAACCCTTTTTAGCCTGCCGTGGGCCCATTTTCCAATATTTCCTACCCGTTGCTGTGTTCTGAACATGCCTCTCAATTTTACTCCTGTTTGCTTTACCTTCCCCTTTACTTAGAATGATTCCCCCCTCCACCCGACTGCTTCTCTAAATAAGTGACATTTTCTACCTAGGCTATATATCCAAATCCCACTGTCTCCCTTCTAAATTTGTTGTATTAGCAGCACCCTTACTCTATCATGTATTCATTTCTAGAAAGAATGAATTAGTTGCTTCCTTTTATGGCTTTCATGATATTTTTGTAGGGCTCTGTAAGAGCCTTATTGTGCTAACGTGGTTCTGGGCAAGGCAGGTGCCAGATATCACTCATCTTTGTAGTCTTACTTTGACTCACAGTGCCTGATGCATAGTAAGCATTCAATATTTATTTAATCGGACTGTTTAGGGTCTACATTATCTATTGAGGACAGTAAAGGTTAATAGTGGGGTACTCAATCTATGCTAAGTTGAATTGACTACTTTCAGTCTTGGAGGATATTGCATGTATAACTCCTCTTCATTGGTCAATTTTCAGCAATCCTGTGCTATTGGTTATGCTTAGAATGTTTGTCCACAGAGACAACAACGATGGCTGTTTTACTGCTGTGTCTGTGATGGTGGTACACACAGATTCTCAGTATTTTGTGAAAGTGAAACCTTAATGACCCTTCTGCCTTGTCAAGAGACTTTTGGTAGGAGTGAAATTAAAACGAAGGGCACAGCACAGTAGTTTAGTGACTAAAGTCCCTGCTTTGCCTGCGTCAGGATCCCATATGGGTGACGGTTCTAATCCCCGTGGCCCTGCTTCCCAAACAGCTCCCTGCTTGTGGCCTGGGAAAGCAGTCAAGGATGGCCCAAAGCTCTGGGATCCTGCACCTGTGTGGGAGACCTGGAAGAGGCTCCTGGCTGCAGGCTTCAGATATGCTCAGCTCCAGCTGTGTCAGCCACTTGGGGAGTGAATCAATGGGTGAAAGATCTTCCTCTCTGCTCTCCTCCTCTCTGTGTATCTAACGGTCCAATATAAGTAAATCTTAAAAAAAAAAAAATAGATAAGAAAGCATAAAAAAAGAAATTAAAACCAATCTCTAATAATATTAATACTATTTTTAAACCTTTTATGTTAGTGCATTTCTTTTTTTTAAGATCTATTTATTTTAATTGAAAATCAGAATTATTGATGGAGAAACAGAGAGAGAGGTCATCTATCCACTTGTTCACTCTCCAAATGGACGCTACTGCCAGAGCTGAAATGGTCCAAAACTAGGAGCCAAGAGTTTCTTCTGGGTTTTCCACATATGTGTAGGGGCTCAAGAACTTGAGCCATCATGTGCTTCTTTCCCAGGCCATTAGCAGGGAGCTGGAACAGAAGTGGAGCAGCTTGAACACCAACCAGAGTTCACATGGGATGCTGAGGATCAGCCTGCTATGCCGTGCCAAACTCTGTCAGTATATTTCTGTACAGAGTTTTTGGGTGGTAAGTTTCTTGGGACCTATCCAAAGGAAGCTAAGGCATCAGAAGAAACTGATGAAGAGATGTGAGTGATCACATTGTGCCCTTTATTCTTTCCATTACCCATCAGTAGGCAGAACTCGTATATTCCATAGGATATTTTGGAGCACACTTTGAGAAACCCCGGAGTCTCTTTGTGGTTATACTTAAACTTATTAAAGAGGTAACCAAGCCCCATGGTGGTGAATCAACTTTCTCATGTTACACAGCGACTACCATCTTCTCTTACTGTTTGTTCTTTCAGCTACCCTTTGTGTTAGCAGCTTTCTATTATACTCATAGACTTCATCTTCAACATTTAAAATCTTTCTTTACAAAAGAGCTTTCCTTTTCTTTAAAATATGCCATCATTCCCAGTTGTACCACCTGCACCAAGCTAAATGATTCTTCAGTGTTTACACCTTTGAAATATTTATAGACTGTCATCATGGCACTCCTTAGTCATTCTTCAGTCTTGTTGCCTGTACATATATAGCACGAGTCAGTCTCTCCAGTTGCTCAACTACTTATGCCATTCTCTCTAGCGCGCGTGCATATAAGAGAACAGTTTGAGTAAATTCCAGATGGGAATAAATAACCCTAACATGTTGAAGCCATGGGGTTGGGTGAAATACACTATATAGATGAAAGGAATATCCTACAGGTTAATTAGTGGTATGGTAACAAATATGCGTACAATTTTGTTTCAGAAGTAAAGCAAGCTGTATTTGTTGTAACTATTCCTTCTTTGAACTTAACAGATTGCTGATAATGCCAGGCTGTGTTTACAGTCCAAATTTTTACTAAAGACCTTCAACTTTGCATTCCCCTATGTGTATCTCTTGCCCAAGATGGAACTTCAAATAAAAACAGACAGCAGGAGATGCTGCAAGAACCTAATACTAAGCTTATCAGTCTTCATGCTGTTTCTATGGATTTACATGGTTTCTTGGAACTCCTTTAAGTCTTCCTAGGGAGCAGTCCTAGACTTGCTTCACGGGTTAGTAGGCACTTGAGTATTAGTCATCTTATAAAATCAAATGTTTTTCCTGAATTTGACAATCTAAATTTGGGTATAAGAGGAATTGCCCAGAAATATTCCATAAATGGAACATAGCTATTTCCTGATGTTTTTCGTAAGTAAGAGTTTCAATAGGTTTAGACTGTTGAAGGGCTTCTCAGAAATTGCTGTTGAGTAACTTCACCTTACTGTTAGCCTAAATCTAAGTTCAGTATAGGACAGGTGAGCATTTGACATTAGTAGGTAAGCAACCATGTGGAATGCCCACATCCCATATCATAATGCCTGAGTATAACTTTTTCACTCTCATTCTGATCCCAGCTTCTTGATAATACACACACCATGGGAGGCAGCAGGTGATACCCCAGCCTCATGTTGTCCGGAATGCTCCTTCTGCCTTTTTCCTGCAGCTATCTCTGAACAATTTGTAGGGCTGTCAGTTCTTTTGGGGGTAGAAATGAAATTTAAATATATATATATATATGTGTGTGTGTGTGTGTGTGTGTGTATGTATGTATACACACACACACTTTTTCACTTGAAAGTAAAATTTACAAAAAGAAGGAGAGAGAGAATAATCTTTCACCTGCTAATTCACTACCAAGTGGCTGCAACAGAGAGAGCTGAGCTGATCCAAAGCCAGGAAAGAGGATCCTCCCCTGTCTCGCACACAGGACTTTGCGCCATTCTCTACTGTTTTCCCAGGCCACAAGCAGGGAACCGGAATGGAAGCGGAACAGCCGGATCATGAACTTGTGCCCATATGGGATCGTGGTGCATGCAGGGCAAGCACTTGAGCCACTTGGCTGCTATGCCAGGTCCAAAATTGGATTTCTTATCTTTGTTGTAGAGTATCTTCCTTCAGCCCAGAAATGGGCAGTGCTAGAGTGTAGACTGAGATGTTAACTTTCCTGCTTTAAAAAATCCAGTGATTCTACTAATCTAGAAGTAGCAAAGAAAGGTGACTTTTTTTCTCTCACACACCAAGTAATAGTGTGAGTAGAGTTACTCCCTGAATGAAAGAGGAGAAAGGGCATGTAGGAATCATCTCATGTTTTATTCAGATGTTAACAAAGAAAACAGAGAAGTGTGTTTCCTTAAACTTGACACCCTTTTTATCCCAAACATTCTGGCAAGTGATAGCACGCGACTCAGCCAGCGTCTGTGGGGAGAGAAATTTTTCCAGGAGTGCAGTCCCAGCGGGAAGGATTACCTAAACATGAAATGCTAATTGCTTTCAATCTCACATAATTTCCCATACTGTGTGCATACACACTTGTGTTCATAACTGTTCCCTAGATGTCACTTCAGCACTCAGAGAGCTTATTGCTGCTATGCAGGTACTGGTGATAAAATTGGATGCAGAAAGCATTTTGAAGAATGTGCAGAAGGAAGACAAGAGAGGCCTGAGGTCATGAGATGCCATGAACCATGGGGCTCTCTCTGAGCTTCGATGTAAGATCATGGATCAAGTGTCCGGATCATCCATCTGCCCGTTCCATTGAGAACGTAAATGTTACTGCCAATTTTGTAAGGCTTCAAAGTCTATCTACTTAATGCCAGTCCTGCAGTCCAGCTTCTCCTTTGGTATAGAAATTCCATAGAATGTCATGTCTGAGTGGAAGCCACAAACATAAGTATGTACTCTCTATTGTGCATAAGATTTATGTTAATATTAATACACGAAAGTTTATTTTATACCAGTATATCTTCGAAGAATTTCTTATAAGTTCCTTTCCTAAATCTGTATATGTGTATTGAATAAATGTAGTTAAATGTTACTTAATATATAGGTACACAGACACACACACATATATATATATTTTTTCTTTTATCAAGTAATACTTGGAGATACATGCTGCTAGGATTATTACTCCTGTTCCATATATAGCTCAGGTCGGTGAAGGAGCTTGCTCCAAGTCACTGATCGGTTATGAAAGTACTTCAAATAGTTTGTGGAAAAATAAATAAGTTTATTTTCATACGAAAATATTAATAATCCATGCATGCAAAGGGTCTTCAGAAAGTATATTCTTAAGGTATATTACAGAAAAATATGAATTTCAAAATATTTTTAAAGTAACCACAAATTCATCACTTAATCCACTTGAGTGGTTTGTATTGTTTGAGATAACTGATTAATAAAGCAAAATTGAAAATCTACCAAATGAATATTGTACATAATTCTTATTGAAAAAAAGTTACACCAGTTATGGCCAAACAGGGAACAGCTATATCTTCTTTACCCCAACATGCCCCTACAGAACCCTCTATTCCATATCCTTGCATGCCAACCTTTTGATTTTTTTTCACATGTGCAAATCCAGAATGTGTCAGACTGATTCAGAAAAAAATAGAATGTTTGCATTGGTTCAGATGATAATGGAGTTTACCTTAATCTGGAATCTAGTAGAATTCATCCCAGTAGAATTTTGCCTAGTTCCTCATAATGCTCCCAATTAGCATTGAAATTTTACCATCTTGTGGAGGTAGAAATTTCTTATGTTCAGGCAATAGCGCCTACTAGTGGGGGAAGGGGGAGTCCTGTCTGAAATGGGAGAGAGTTTTCTGGTGCTTAGAAGACTCTTACTGAGAGCCCATTGACATAGATTCAGTTCTCATCACTGCTGCTGGTTAGCTATGTGATCTCACTTGATCTTAGCCAAAAGCCCGAGAAGCGATGCTATAGAATCTCAATCAAGACTTTACCTACCTCTTAACATTTGTTTTTGAATCTACAAATAAAATGTTAGCTCATCTGCTAAAAAAGACTTGTCTTATCCAGCTTTCAGTTATTCTAATAATCAAAGGAGATCATGGAGATTATGAGATCGTATGTGATGTTGAGAATTACAGTTTTCAGATAGCAAAAAATAGTTTTAAAGTAACGAAGCAGCAACTTTTACATTTTAGTCTAGAATCTAGATGTGTGTACCACATGGAGTAAGGTATTATAAGATAGATATCATTAAATAGCCATATATTGTCTTAGTCCATTGTATACTATTAAAATAGAATCTTGAGGATGGGTAAAATAAAGCAAAACATGGTGCCAGAGGCAAGGACATTTATGATCAAAGTGGCAGTTGCCTGGTGGAGCTTGCTGCGGGCTTCAAGGGTAGCCCTTTGTTGCTGCCTTCTCACATGGAAGGCTATCGGAATGATGCCTAAGATTTCTGTTCTGAGGGCTTCATCCCATCCCCTTGGGAGAATCCCCCTCTGGGCTCAATCCCCCTTACAGGTCCCATCTTTTATTGTCACCTTGACCACATTTTTAAAGAGGACACATTTAAACCATAGTACACATCTAAAGTGGAAGAAATGCCATCTGAAATGTTTGTGTAAAGTATTCCTTTGCAACAAGGTTTTAATGTATGTGTCATATGCTTGTAATATTACTGGAATCCAGAGGTTCATTTTAGTGTCAATATTTTGTATGTTTTCTTTTTGTATGAAACGGGAATCTTGCTGAGACTTGTATCTTGTGTCTTGCCAGTGTTTTTTTTTTCCTACATGTTACATGTGGATCCCACCTCATTTGATGCATATTCTTTAGCCTCAGCTCTGTTTTTTGCAACTTGATACAAATGGAGATGGGTCTTTTGCCACACAGTGAACTCCAGCTAGATTTACTGGCTACTGAATCATCTACAGTCTATGTTTTTTTCATGGTTAAAAATAATCAGAACACTCCATTGCTGCCTCCAAGGATTGTGGAGGGATCAAATGCATTGATGAATAAGAATCTACTTTGATGTGATAAAGCACTGTATAAGTATTAGTTGGGCTTCTCAGCATCTCAGGGCGAAGATCATGCTGCTATTGCTGCTTAGTGAAAAGTGGAGCTTTAGAAACTCCCTGGGGTGACCTCACTGTTCTGTTTGCTGTCAAATAACCAGAATAAATTTGGATGTTTCCTACCACAAAAACTAAAAATAAGTGGTCCAATGTACCCTTTGGATGGAACAAGGCAAAAGACAGATTCCCATGAGAGACACCGTGGAGTAAATTGGAATCATAAGTAAACCAACTTGAAATAACAGTTGTAACTGCACTGGTCAGTGTTGATTTTATTCCACTAACAAATCAACTGTGAAGTGAATTTTCAATACAAAAGAATAGAAAAAGAATTCACAGTGGGACTCTGGAGATTTCCATATGTAAAGTTTTACATGAAGAGAAATCCAGCTTTAACCAAAAGTGAGATGTACATTCCTATCAGGGATGTTCCAACGTTGTATGTGCATGCAGTTAAGCCAGGTGTTGTTAAAGTAATAAGCCAGTTTAAAGGACTGGATGAGTGTGTAGCACTTAAGGCTACAATGCCTGAGCAAATGCAGCCTCTACAGTTAATTGTGTCAACATGGAAAGGTACTTCATTTCCCCACACTACATTTGTTCAACTATCATTGAGTTGATGAGGGAAAACACAGCATGGGTTGTTGGCAAGAATGTGTGACATGATAGGTATAAATCTAAGACCAATACCTGGCGCATAGTAAATACTGGCTAATTGTTAGTCTCCTCACCAAGGACTCTGGATTTTGGTAGCATAGAATCAAATTTCTAACACCAAATTGTTTTGTAGAAGATTTAGTTATATTGAAAGTCAGTTTTACAGAGAGAGGGAGAAACAGAGATCTCTCAGCTGCTGCTTCTCTCCCCAGATTACCACAAGAGCCAGCACTGGATGAAGCTGAAGACGGGAGCTTCATCTGGGTCTCCACATAATAATAATACATCGATGAATAAAAGGATATTTCAAAAAGTCATTGAAAATGAAATTAAGATATTTTGGTGAAATAAGTTTGTGAAACTCATAATTTTTCCACAAAAAGCATTTTTCAACCGACTTCTCTAAGATTCCTCTTATGTAGATTTCAACATGTTTGCACCAAAAGGAGCGTATTTTAATTCAATTTTCAGTGAAATTATTGTGGTACCCTCATAGAAATATTAACCAACTGCATTATGGTAGTGTGTGCCTGTTTCCCACACATAGACTCCTATTCTCCAAGAGTAGTCAGAGCATGTATCTTTTTGATCCTTGTTGCTTTGGATTCAATGTTTGGAATTGTCTAGTCCCTCCTGTGATCCAGGGAAAAAGATGTAGCTCACTACATAAGAGCTTCGCTTCGCTGAGCTTCTTGATCAAGTAAGGCAGTTACTATCATTGCCTTTTTGCAGAAAGTTTAAAAAGGAAACATAATACTTGGCACAGAAGCCAGAAATCCATGTGTCTATTGAGAGGTTGACAGAATGGCTTGGTAGGTTGCTGAGACCGCCCATCGAGAGAACAGAGACAGAATTTGAGGCTTGGGAAATACAGGGAAATTATTCAGGCTGCCCATTGCTAGGAAGTACTGAAGGCAAGACTTGTAGCCTTTATGCAGTGTCATAAACACCTTTGTTTATAGGGAGCCATGTCTTATGTCCCAAACAAAACTACTGTTGTGTGTTGTCCTATGTTCTTTGTGCAAATGGTGTTATTTTTGTTCTGTTTCTTTTTTTCCTTATTTTTATAGCTCTTCCTAAGGTTCGAAGTTGTCAGGAAATTCCTGTCCTGGCTATTGTGCCTCAATAGTCCTGCACATGTGCACCCCTTGCCATGCATTGAGGGACCATCTGTACCTGAAGATGAAGTGCCCAGCTTATTGTTTCTGTCAGTCCAATATTAAAGTGTCCGTATCATGGGAGTCAGCTTGTAGGAGGTTTCTGATATTCCAGTTCAAGTTATCATCTTGGTGGAACACATAAGCACATTTCCCATTACAGGAGTTTCTCAAACCCAGGGCACTGGAATCACCTTTCAATCCTAAAAAAAAAAAAAAAAAAGTAATTTCGAAGTTCTGTCTTATCCGGAGGTAGGGTTCCAGCATCCCCATTTTTCAAAATGCTACCCTGATGGGCAGCCAGAGTTCAGGGTCAACAGCCGCAAACTACTAAGTAGCCCCTCCCTCTGTGCTTTGTCCACCTCCGTGGGTCACAGGGTTTACAAGGATCTCCTGAGACCTAAGGACAGAAAAGTGAAGTTGTCCTGAACCTTCTTTCTTCCCTGAGAGTGGAAATAGGCTGTACTCCTCAGCAAAGCTGAGGACTTGGGGGCTGTGATCAAATAAAAAAATGTATTAATAAGAAACACTGGTTAACAAATTGGGCTTCCAGTCACAGCCCCCATTACATTCTGCCTTTGAGATGGACAGGTGACTTAACCTCCAGTTTCTTATCTACACAGTAACAGATAACGGCCAGTAGGATCTGATGAGATGTGTACTTTAGGCAGTGCCTAGCATAGGAAATAATAATAAAAAAAAAACCCACACAATAATGTTCTACTTTTTATTACAGTTCACCACAATATATGTATTTGAATCAGTGAAACATGTTCCCATTTGTGGGACTCCCCCTCCCATTGTACCTTTCACCCAAAGGTGTAACCTAAGCAAATATATATCCAAATGAATCATGTTGTGGTTTGATTTCATAATAACTGCACTTTATCGGCAAGTCGCTCAGCCCTCAATTCAATTCACCTGTTTTGCTGCCCAGGGCTTTATCTGCCCATTGTTAAAGTTTTCTCCCTGACAATTTTGGGTTTGGTTTTGTGTATGCATGTGGTTTCTTTCCTTGCATTGCATAATTTCCTTTGGGGGCTAAATTGTTTTCTATCTGAAAGTGTCTTTTTTCTACTTCTCTTCCCAAGTCTATAGCAGGTGTGTGTGTGTCTGTGGAGGTGGAGAATATTTTTTTTTCTGCCAAGGATTACTGAAAGATTTATTTCATAGGCCATATGAAATCAACTTTAGCTTGATGTATATTTATTTTGGATTTTGTGTGCCACCAGTGATTGCTTTGGAAAGGCCACACCAAATTCTTTCACAAGTCTTGTGTGACCCTAAGGCCTAATGTTCCCCACAACCTGTAGGAGGAAAGAGGAGAGAAGAGAGCAGCCATCTGTAGCCTCCTTTCCACTTCCATCCACGGACCCATTTTATCTGCAAGTATGTCTATGGGAACTATGTTAGATAACACCATTAAATATCTATAAGTTGATTTTACAAAACTGGATGTGTCCCACAGTCCGGCTTTTAAGAAATGGCAAGGACTCGAAGACTCCCATCACTAAATGGCATTAACTGTCAAAGGTTGGGTATGGCTACCTTATTTAAAACCACTCTAATCATGTCAACTTGGTTTGATATACAATATAATAAGTAATCTCTAATCTTAAATGATGAGCAGTTGACATTGCTTGTGGGTGTCATATTGTCTAAAGCCATACAGCAATGCCATAATAAATTCACTGACAGCGCAGATGAGGCCTAAGCTATGCCAGTGCTTCTAAGGAATGTGAGTGCAATGCTTTCTCTAGCTCAATGTCAGCAAAATCATTTATGGGAAAATTTTGCCTATTCTGTGTGTGTTTTCCATAGGTAGAAAACCTTTGAAATTAAAATATTGATGCAGCGTTCAAAGTGTTATTCTTACTGTTGGAAAAAAATGTGTAATATAATGCCATGGAAATTGCTTCTTTTCAACCAAGTTTTAGTTGAACACTTAAAACTGTTTTACATGCAGATGAAACTTGTTTGGACCATAGTTTTCCGTTTTTATCTTGCCAAACAGTGCAGAAACACAGTGGCATAGCTTGGCTCAATATTAGGATAACCTGGAAAGTGTTTAGTCTGGCAGTTGAGATACATGTTAAGGCACCCATGTCCTATATGAGATTAGTTGGACTCACCCAATTTTCAATTCCAGCCCTCGCCTCCAGTTTCCTGCTAATACGGACCCTGGGAGGCAAGGTCCCTGTCTCCTGTTTGGGTTACCTGGATTAGGTTTGCATATTCCCAGCCTTGGCATAGCCCAACCCTGCTGGCGTGGGTATTTAGACTAGTGAACTTGTGGATGGCACTGCTCACTCTCTCATGCTCTCTCTCCTCTCTTTACCATCCTGATTCTCAAATAAATAAATAAATAGAAATAAAACTAATTCAAAGTAAACTATCACCATTTATATGGCATTCCACATCAGACCAATGGAATCAGCTCTGTGTCAGGAACCCAGGTATCGATATTTTCTGAAGTTCTCCAGGATATTGAAATATATAGGCAAGATTGAGATTTACTGCCTGAAATGTGAGCCATTTAAGAAACAGACTGTTACTGCATGCATCATTGCTGTGGGACACCCATGAATTAGAAGGTTTGATAGTCAGAAAATGCCATCATCTTAGAACCTTTAGTGTCATGTGTGGGGCTGTCACGTACAAGAAAAAAACATATTCTATTTTTATACTGTCAATGGAAAATAATTTCTGAATAAATTTGATGGAGACTTTCTTTAGGACAACGATGACTCTAATAGGCGTCTACAGGATATGTAGGAGTAGACTTTATTTCTAGGAATACTTTACCCTCCGTTCACTGCCTTTGTGTAATATCATGATGTAACTTAGAGCAGGACTCCTTTCAAAATATGTTGAAGAAGGTGCTGAATGACAAAGCTGATGTGTCAGACAATTGTCATAATAAAGCTTCAGTTCATTATCATATTTAAAGATACAATCTTCATTTTTTCTGTGCTGACCATTTCTATTACAATTCAGTAGAAATGAGGTCATTAAGCCATGTGACCTGACTTCATGTCTGCATGGATTTACTACCATTTTACTTTTTTTAAAATTTATTTATTTTTATTGGATAGTCAGATATACAGAAAAGAAAGAGACAGAGCGTAAGATCTTCCATCCGATAATTCACCCCCCAAGTGGCCACAATGGCTGGAGCTAAGCTGACTCAAAGGCAGGAGCCAAGAGCTTCTTTGGTCTCCCATGTGGGTGCAGGGTCGCAAGGCTTTGGGATGTCCTCAACTGCTTTCCCAGGCCACAAGCAGGGAGCTGGATGGGAAGCAGGGCTGTTGGTGCGTGAACCAGCACCCATATGGGATCTCAGAGCGTGCAAGATGAGGGCTTTAGCCAATAGGCTATTGTGCCAGGCCCTAACACTTTACTGTTACTACTGACTATTACAAGTATGAGAGTAAGTTATCTCGATGACACCCACACTCAAAAGATGGCTATATCACTTTTGGTCCAGTTTGAGAGAGACCACCTATGGCCATTGGATTAATTATATAGTGAGTATAGGAAATACATTTTTATTATTATTGAGTTTTTTCAGATATTAAAATTAT
This sequence comes from Ochotona princeps, assembly GCF_030435755.1. Lineage (NCBI taxonomy): Eukaryota > Metazoa > Chordata > Mammalia > Lagomorpha > Ochotonidae > Ochotona > Ochotona princeps. The sequence goes on along the minus strand of NC_080834.1, from coordinate 97,954,360 downwards.
TAACTATTTGTACGTATTTATGGGATACAGTTTGACATTTCAATACAGATAGACATTGTACTGATTAAGTCTCGTGATATTTATCATTTACCCCTCTTTGTCACTCCTTTACGATTAGACTTTTTGTCTTTTTGATAATAGTGATTCTGACTGGGGTGAGCTGAGTAGTAATTGTGATTTACATTTGTATTTCCCTGATGGCTAGTAGTGTTGAGCAGGGTTCTTTGGGTTTTTTTTGTTTGCTTGTTTATTTGTAAATTTTTTGTTGCCTGCTTAAATTTCTTATTTAGGGCTACGTGTGTTTTTAATATTGATGTGTTTGAGTTCTTAATAAATTCTGGATATTAATTCTTTATCAAGTAAATAGATTGTAAGTATTTTCTGCTGTGTAGGTTTTCTCTTCACTCTGTTGATTGTTTCGTGTGCTCTGAAGAAGCCTCTTATTTTGATATAATCTTGTCTATATTTGCTTTGTTTCCTGTGCTTTCCAAAGCTTATTCTAAAATTTTTTTCTTCACCAATGTCTTGAAGTGAATGGGAGCATGTTTCTAAATAAAGGATTTCTTTTTACATTATAAAATAAATAAGTTTACATTATGAAAAGAGGTAAAAATAAAAATTCATATCTCATTATGTGAACAACCTATTGATTTACCTAGACTGTCACCTTGAACTTACTGCTTTCTGAAAACTGACAGGTCTAAATTATGTCCAACCTTCCAACCTTCACTGAAAGCTACATATAGCCTTTCTCTTTGTAAGAAGTTAACTTAGAGAATAATCAGAAATCTATTTCAAATGAAAGGTAAAGAAGCCTGGTATGGGTGGTAGGCATGGTGTATAAAGCAAGAATTTCAAAGATGTTACCAACATGGCTGCCAATGAGAGACAAAAGGAAACAGTAAGAAAACCCTACGATGACTCCTCAGTCAACCTAGAGCAATACAGATAACAAGCAGCAAGCTGATTTTACATGTAGTACAGGGTATTAATTCACTGAGAAAGTTTTTATGGGTTGTCTCATCTTGTGACATTGTATCTGCTGGTTTCTGATTCCTGTGATTCCTGTCTTAAAAGTTAGCTTTTGGGCTGATGCTGAAGCTGCAGCGTCCCATATGAATGCTGATTTGAATCCTGGCTGCTCTGCTTCCAATCCAGCCCCATGCTAAGCACCTGGGAGGCCTGCAGAGGATGGCTCAAGTGCATTGGCTCCTGAAACCATGTGGGAAACTCAGACACAACTCCTAGCTTTAGCTTGGTCCACTGGAAGCCACTCTGGCCATTTGGGCAATAAAACAAATGGAAAAATCTCTTTCTCTCTCTGTTTCTTTCTCTCTCTGTTTCTCTCTGTGAGAGTGTGTGTGTGTGTGTGTGTGTACATGCGCGCACGTTTGTCTCTCCCTCTTCCTATAACTCTGCCTTTCAAATAAAGGAAAAAAGCTTCAGCTCATTGGTCTTTGTGTCCTAATGCCTTCATGTTTTGACAACGCCCCATGGTTTTTACTTTAAAAAGTGCTGAGATCCTTGTCCCAGATGGGAACATGAAGGGTTGTGGTGTGCTTTTAACAATGCCAGGTATAACTAAGAGAGGCAGCCATACACCACTTCGTATCTTTGACTTAATGCCTCCCTAAAAGGCATGGTTGTAAGCTTTGGTTAGTGTAAAAAGGGAACATTTGGGTACCTTTTCTGTCCTGCTGAAGTGTAGGGCTATTTTTATTTTTTGTTCTTCGCTCTGTTTCTGTGCTTGTGATTTTACAGGTGCCAGACTGACTGCCCTTGAGGGTGGTGTCCCGGATTTATCCCAAGTATAGGAAAAATACGGGAGGCAGCAAAGCTGGTCATGTCTGGGTCCAGCATAGTGGCCTGACCCACTCTGGAAGAATGTTCTCCAAGACATAAAGAAGTTGTGTCTTCGGACTACAGTCCATCTGCTTTCATAGCAGAGGAGACAAAACCTTGTTGTGCCATCCCAAGCCACTGTGGTGTTTTTGGACTCAGCAAACCACAGACACTCATTCCTCTTCGCAAAATTAGAATGTTTTTCTCAGTTCCATCCCTACCTGTCAAAATTCCATCCTTTAAACTTGGGCACAAATACCTGTTTCTCCAACAAACCTTTTCAGAGCCCTCTCAGAAGTGATTTTTTTTTCCATTGTACATTTCTACAGCATTCCTTCCAATTTTGTCATGTGATTTTGATGTATTTAGTCTTTGACCCTGAAAGGCACTGACATTGTCTAATTTTGGTCTGGATGACGCAGAAGCAAACTGTAATGTGGGCAAGGAGTGGATACTTGAGTATCTGTTAAATGATTGAAACTTTCAAAGCTTATATCCTTGGGACTCAGCTGAGACTCTTCCCTCTAAATCAGTGATTCAAGTTCAGTTCAGGATCCTCATTCATAGATAGCAAAAATCTCCATAAGTCATGTAGGGGCAATACCCTGGATTCCAGATATTATTATACTGTAGGCATGCATGCTTGAATCAAAATAGCTACCAATGACTACTTGTGGATCACATAGACAATAGTCAGCAATTCCCAACCAGAACCAGCCTTCTATTTTTTCTGTTTCTTTTCCCAATGTACTATCCCTGACACTCTATTACGTATCATTTAGAAAGGAAAAGAAGAATGAAGAGATCACTTTCTGGATCTGCAGTTGTCTATTTGAAAAGTAAAATTATAAATTTCATAGGGATTCAGTGTGTTCTCAATGATTAGGTTGATCAATTATCATTTGCTCCTTATCTTCAAAAGGTTTTCTGCAGTGCAATGCTGTCAAATATGGCATGCATGTCACAGAACTTTATTATTGTTTGAAGCATAGCACAGTCAGCATTTTAGTATACCAGTTGTTTGGGTGATGATAATCATAAAAGCCAGGGCTATGTAAAACCCGATTTTGTTAAGCAAGGAAAGTTCAGAATTTTAAAAGCAACTTTATTTATGCATATTATAACAAAAGAGGTAAAAATTAACTCTTGGGCAGAAATTTGTAAAATGCAAAACAACGTTGATTGCAAGTACTATAGAAAATGTTCATCAAAATTCAAGAGGGTGATGTCAAGACTTCATAGTAATATTAATTGTTCCAGAGATGGTTTGGATTTCAGCTCTTGATAATATATATTTCTTTGGGGAAAACTTATGCTGTATAATTTAGGTTTTCTTTCAAAGACTCATTCCAGTCTTGTGACTAGATATAAAACTTTATTTTCCAGGTCCCCAAGTAACCAGACAGAATTAGTAATTATGTATTACCTCTTTCTTCCCCAAGTTGAAACACTTTAGTTTTCCCGGTTTATGTGTGAAATGGCTGTCAGTCCTTATGATGGAGTGCTGAAAGCTGTCTTCATTGAGAAATAGTTCCCACAATGTCAAATCGGCATCCATTCTTACACACAGAGTTAGCAACAGACAGTATTGCACAGTTGCTAAAGGCAAGGATGTTGACACTAGACAGCTGGGGTTGAGGTAAAACAGCTTTATGACTCATTTTCCTCATTTTATGATGAGAATAATAACAGTGTCAATACAGGTTGTTGTAAACATGAAATGAATTGAAATATATGAGGATGTAGGTTTATGGAAAAGGAGAAATCAGAGATAACTTTATTTTGGTATAAACACATTTTGAAATTCATATATACAGTTGTTGCATAGTATATGTTTTCTATGAACTTTTTGAAATACCTCTTTTATCCTTGGGTTTCAAAAGTTTTTTTGCACTAAATTATATGTAATTCTTAATTATTCAAGAACTTCTCTGAAGCAGCTTCCTTTAAATCCTCTTTAGAAATTTGTGTTATGTGAAGTATTAGGTTTGGTTTACTATGGCTTATCTGTCAAAGCTATCAGATAACTTTTTTTTTAAAGATTTATTGTTTTTATTACAAAGTCAGATATACAGAGAGGAGGAGAGACAAAGAGGAAGATCTTCCGTCCGATGATTCACTCCCCAAGTGAGCCACAACGGGCTGGTGCGCCAATCCGATGCCGGGAACCTGGAACCTCTTCCACGTCTCCCACGTGGATGCAGGGTCCCAATGCATTGGGCTGTCCTCGACTGTTTTTCCAGGCCACAAGCAGGGAGCTGGATGGGAAGTGGAGCTGCTGGGATTAGAACCGGCGCCCATATGGGATCCCGGGGTTTTCAAGGCGAGGACTTTATCCGCTAGGCCACAGCGCCAGTCCCTATCAGATAACTTTTTAAAAAATTATTTATACAATTTTCTTTCACATCTACTACGTACCCAGTGCACAACCAAGGCTGAATCAGGTAAAAACCAAGAACTGAGAAACTTGCCCAGGTCTCCTTTGTGAATACAGCTTTTTGTGGGCACAACTGTTTGAGCCATCACCTGTGGCCTCCCAAGGCACATGTTAACACGTACCTACACTCAGAAATGGAAACAGAACTTAAACACAGTGTGATATGGAATATAGGCACCCTAAGTGGTATCCTAACCACTGGGCCAAATGCCCATCCCTAAAACCTATGGATTGTTACTGCTATACCCAGTGACCTACAATTACTTGTTTGAGTTTCTCAATATAAAATAAAATAAAAATAGAAAATAAAAAACAGAGCTAAACACATATCTGACCCCTGGCTCAAGATTCCCGAAGTGCAGCCAGATAGAGCTGTAATGAACACAGTGACTCTGACTGATATAATATTTGTCATGACTTAATGTGAATGTTTAGAGCTTGATGTCCACATGTGGGCAAGATGTCCATTGAGCTCATTTAAGAAAATTTGAAGAACCAGTGTTGTGGCACATTAGGTTAAACCTGCACTTGCAATGGCAGCATCCCATGGGAGCAGCATTTAGATTCCTGCTGTCCTGTGCTACTACATTACTTTCTAGGGAATATTAGCCTATGAAAACAATCCTCTCAGCTGATTCATCACCAGCCTTCTACAGCATAGCTTGGTTGAACTAGTGGACTTGCTAGTGCCAGTGACATAGTGAAAACAGTTCCCTTGCAACAACTGACGTGATGAATCCATGCTATCCTTTGCATTCTGATGCTTAAAAGGAAGATGTACTCCTTGCTTTATTCTGAACTCAGTCCCCGTTTTTCTTGCAGGCCGCTGTGCTCGCTGTGGTGAAAATGTAGTTGGGGAAGGTACAGGATGTACCGCCATGGATCAGGTCTTCCATGTGGATTGTTTTACCTGTATCACCTGCAACAACAAACTCCGGGGCCAGCCTTTCTATGCTGTGGAAAAGAAAGCTTACTGCGAGCCTTGCTACATCGTAAGTTCCTGGTTCTTTCTTCTGGTGCTTGTTTTGCAAAAAATGTCTGATCTGGCCAAATGCCAGTCACTCCAGATAGAATGTAGCCATTATCTCTTTGTTTCTTCTTAGACTTGAAATATGTGTTGTGGAGGAGGTATAAAGTTGCATATCATAACTTTCTTTTTGTATTCCCTTTTCCTATACAGTCAGAAAATTGAGCTGGAATGAAGGCTTGTGGCCTTCAAAACATGTGTGTATTCAAGCCAGCATATTCCTCCTGAAGCATGAGCTTTCTCAAGCACTACAGTCACAACTCTTGGTACCAGAGCTTGCCATTTATTTGAAACCTAATTATTTTCAGAGAAATTTAGCAGGTTCTCTGAGCTTATCAGTGCTATTCCACTTTCTTTGGACGTGTAAATAACTAACCTACCCAGAATATTTCTTCTTGAACAGATTTTCTGTTTTAGAAAGTCAAATCCTTTGTCCTAAAATACCACTAATGAAAATGATCACGATACTGATGGATTAGTGTGTTTTATGCAACACAACCATACATAATGACATAGCTATGCAATAAAAATTTCTTGGTTATATTATTTTAGCTTTTCATTAGGCTAATGAGTGACAGAGTGATTTGATGACTGATCACTCCCTTTTAAAAAAAGGTGTTTTAAAGTAAGTTTCCTGCTGTCCTGAATGACAACTTTGCAGAACCGAATACTCGGTAATTAAAAAAGCACCCTTTTCCCAGTCCCATGAGAGTCATAGTTGGCTGTAAATACTGAAACATCCCAATATCGAAGTAGTCTAGAATATAAGGTATTGGAAGTCAAACATTATTGTTTAGGTTCTCAAGGCTCAAGTTTGTTAAGGAAGTTTCTGACCTCCGCAGAGTTTTCCCATGGCCCCACAGCAATAAGTCATTGTACTGCTAGAGCCTGTAGCACCCATCTGAAGGTTCTGTAAGATAAAGGCTTTATAGGATTGAATATTGTATTGTACCTCTTGGGTTCAAGTTTATTTCATTTTCTTCCCAAAAGCAACTGGAACTCACAGACCATTGTGGTAGAGCCATACAGTGTTATATTTACAGTAAAAAAAAAAAAATCATTTACCTAACTTTCCTTACAAATAAGAACATGCAAACCTGGGCAAGAAGAAAAGGACTTTTTATATTTTATGACAATTTTCAGAGTCAAGGCTTATTCATATGTCATGTGATTTTTGTAGAGTGCCATATGATTTTTCTAGAATTGGAATTTATTAGAATATTTTGAATATCACTATTATGAACCTTGTTGAAAAGGGAAATACACTGGATCATGTCCAGTCTTTAGAAATGGCTTCTGGGGACTATGCTTCTCAGTGACTTGGGACCACAGGAATAAAATCACTGGTGGCTGCAAGCTCTGTGACAGTGATATCTGCTCGGCTTGTAAAGGTCTTTAAGGTTGATTTTCCTTACATTAAGTAACCGCACTCTGCTGTGTTCTTTCATTATGTCTTGTGCTATTTTCCTGTTCTTTGAATACATTGTTGGTTCTTGTTACTTTAATGATGCCTCTATGGCAGCTGCAGCTGCCTGCTTCTTTTGTCCTTTAGTCTCCTTTCTGAGCTCGAAGCCTATAGGCATATTTGGATGTAATATAACAGCACAGGGAGAAGATGAGTTTGAACTCAGTCCCATAACATAATGGCTTGTCTCCTTGGGAAAGTGCCTTGATGTTTGGAAGCCTCAGTGTCCTCCTACATATAATGGGGATGACTGCAGTGCTTTCCTTCCAAGGCTTGTTAAGATGAAATGAGGCAGTCTTTGCAAAGCACGCCTGTTCTGCCCCAATCACAGCAGTAGAATCAATGTTATTTTGAGATTAATTTCAATAAGGTTTCTGAATTTTGTCATGTTACATCCTGTCCACATTACATGTCCTGTTTCTCACATCCAGATTCAGAAATTCACTAGGCTTCAGGACAACCTCTTGCCCATTTTTCAGTGCTTTGCTTGCTTTCCTGAGTAAATACCAGGACTGAAGAAAATTCAGTGTGACTGAAACATAGGTTTTATAGCATGTGGACTGTTTTGATATGTGTTCCAGGCCCAGTAGCTCTGTGGTTCTTCAGTCTTGTTAGCCCCTTCTGCTTTGGCTTGTATTACTGTTATACTATGCTTGTCCCCGTACTAAGAAGAGCTGGGTGAATTCTTTTTTTTTTTTTTTATGTTTTTTTTTTAAATTTTATTTTAAATTCATTAATTACATTGTATTATGTGACACAGTTTCATAGGTACTTGGGTTCTCCCCACCCCTCCCCCAACCCTCCCACCATGGTGGATTCCTCCACCTTGTTGCATAACCACAGTTCAAGTTCAGTTGAGATTCCCCCATTGCAAGCATATACCAAACATAGAGTCCAGCATCTTATTGTCTAGTCAAGTTCAACGGCTTCTTAGGTATACCCTCTCTGGTCTGAAGACAGAGCCAGCAGACTATCATCCCGATCAATTAAAAGCTCCAACATACCATCAGCAAAAATTTACATCATTATGGAATTAATTGACATAGTAATGAGTAACCAATATGGTAAAAGTAAATGTGATTTCTTATCCACCTTCTGTGACCACCTCATTGACATTTCAATTTTGGTTTATACACAACATATAACATTCATAACATAACTTGTTATACATAACATCATATCAAATTAAGGCAAACATGTGGTATTTAACCTTTTGGGATTGGCTCATTTCCCTTAGCATTATGCTTTCCAGTTTGGCCCATTTGGCCACAAAGAACTGCATTTTGTTTTTTTTAATAGCTGAGTAGTATTCCATGGAGTAGATGAACCATAGCTTTCTTATCCAATCCTCTGTTGATGGGCATTTTGGCTGCTTCCATGTTTTTGCAATTACTGATTGTGCTGCTATGAACATAGGAGTGCATGTTGGTTTCTCATAAAACAAGTGTTCTGGATATATTCCTAGGAGTGCTATTGCTGGATCATACGGTATGTTGTATTTGAGTTGTTTGAATGTTCTCCATACTGATTTCCATAGAGGCTGTACCAGCCTGCAGCCCCACCAGCAGTGGAGTAGGGATCCCTTTTGCCCGCAACCTCGCCAACAAGTGTTGTTGGTGCTTTTATTCATGTGGGCCAGTCTTACTGGCGTTAGGTGGTACCTCATTGATGTTTTAATTTGGATTTCCCTTATTGCCAGGGAACTTGAGCATTTTTTCATATGTTTATTTGCCATTTGGGTTTGTTCCTTTGTGAAGTGTTTGCCCATTTCCCGTGCCCATTTCTTGAGTGGCTTGTTTGTTTTGACATTTTGGTTGTTTTGTAGCTCTTTGTATATTCTGGAGATCAGCCCTCTATCACCTAAGTCGTGTGCGAAGATCTTCTCCCATTCTGTGGGTTGCCTTTTTACTTTGTTGATTGTTTCTCTAGCTGTACAGAAGCTTCTTAGTTTGATGAGGTCCCACTTGTTTATTTTGGTCTTGATTTCTACTGCATTTGGAGTCTTTTTTAGGAAGTGAGGGCCTACCCCTAAGTGTTCCAGTGTGTTTCCAACATTTTCTTCCAAAAGTTTGAAGGTTTCTGGATGTAGGTTTAAATCTTTTATCCATTTGGATTTGATCTTAGTATATGGTGAGAGATGTGGGTCTATCTTTTTGTTTCTACAGGCTATCAACCAGTTGTCCCAACAGCATTTATTGAACAGACCTTCCCATTTGCCTGGGTTGTCGTTTGTCTTTTTGTCAAAGATTATTTGGCTGTATTTGTGTGGGTTCCCATCTGGTGTTGAGCTGGGTGAATTCTTATCACCCTTTTTGACTTCTTCGTAAAAAATTTTAATCAAGATTTGTCTTTATTTAGTGATATTTATCCATGATGACTTTAAAATGCAATTTCGTTCATATCAGGATTCAGTTAAGCTTTGTTTAAAGACCCCTTTTCAATGATTCCAGAATTCAGCACAACTCTCAAGCCCTCAGTGAATGTGCTGGCATTTTTATTTCTTCTGAATTTTCAGAAGTCTAATACATTACACAAAGAGGATGGGAAAGCCTGGGGTGAGCATGGATGGAATAAAACGAGTGGGTTTTGAGATGACGTTTGTGTTAAGGTGACCCTGAGAAATGGCATGTGTCTCTTAGAACCAAAGACCTTAGAACAGGAAGTACTATCTGTGTGATACAGCAAAATTGCATTTTGTGACTCTGATGGAAACTAATGAATAAGAAACATCTGTCAAAGCAAAGGAAACCCAGTACCTTGCCACAAGTCATTGTGTTTTTCTTTCCCCTTCTATTTTCCTCTTCTGTTCACTGGCTCATGCCCCTGAAGGCTGGGTCAGACCAAAGCTGGGGGCCTAGAACTCAGTGTAGATCATCCACACAAGTGAGAGGGACCCAGGTACTTGCACCATCAACTGTTTTCTTCCAAGGTGCAGATCTGCAGTAAGCTGTGTTGGAAGTAGCCAGTTCTTGAACTAGGTGCTCCAGTTGGTTTGTAGGCTTCCCAAGCAATGACTACAATGGCTCTGCCATTCTGTATGCCCTTCTTGCATTTAATTGATGGACTCAGAATATTGAAATAGCTTCATTAATTATTTCCATATAAGGATTGACCACGTTTGACACTGAGCATCCAGGACACTATATAAGTATTCCCCACATTTAACACTGTGAGATCAGCCAAATGAAAATTAAATTTATCACCATTTCTGCCAAAATTATTCATCAATCAACCTAAAATCATGTTTTAAGCTAAATATTTACATAGTTTTGAGGCAAAATATGCCAGCAATGTCTTCAGCTGTGGTCCAGCAATTATGGACATGTTCATATGGTTTATTGAATTCTTAATCCTTATGCATAGTTTTAATTAAAAAATTTAACTTGGTGTGGCATGCTAATTCTCATGTATCATTTTCCAAAGTTTTAGTTCTGCAAAATACATGCCTTTAGAAAACTTAGTGACATTTTTATTTTAAAAGAATTCTTTACTGCAAGTTTCTTGATATATATTGCCAAGTCATGTGAAACACAATTTGTAGGACATTTGTTTTACCTTATTAGATTTCTTTAGAAAGACTTTCCCAATTTGTAGAACCATGAACCATTATGAAAATCTGTGTTAGACTGGAATCTATCCTTTATTGAAGAACTCTCTTTATGTTCATTATAAAATAATATAATAAATCAATGATATCATAGTTGTTTTAAGTTTGTGTAGTTATTACCAAAGTCAATGAGCTCTTTTCCTCCTTTGGTAATATAGCTCTTGAAAGCTTGGTTTACACTATTTGGATAGGTTTGAAAAAATGAGAAGATTGAAAGTAGACAACCTATCCTTCTCGTCCCAGCTCTCCTGGTATGATGTGATACATGGAGTAGGTCATTTGTCATCATTATTAAAGGGAGATACTAATTTCTTCCCTCTCTTCAAAAGAGAAGGAATGAATAAGTGGTATTTTTATTTGCTAGCACCACTACTTTCATCTGATTAATAACATTATTATCAGTGCTTTTCCCCCAGCTTGGCATGACATGATGCAATATAAAATCCCTGCAGGTTTGGGGGTTTCCTGACTATAGGTAGTATGCAAGGACTGAAATCGATAGTTAATGCAGAAGGAATATGAGGATGTAAATAAACATGGGTTGATATTGCTTCCACCAATGTGCCACTGAAGAGCAGCAGGAATGCCTCCTGCTCGTGTGGTCTTCTTCCTTTGATGAGACAAGCTTCTTCATCAATGTAAATTCAGCAGAAAGTTGCCGTTTTCTTTTTAGCATGATCAAGGAGTCTGGACCTTGAAACATAGAGCATCAGAAATTCTCAGCCAAGGAACCTTCCTAAACTGGGGCTCTTATTCAGAAGGGAGAGAGTCCAAATCTTGACTTTCTAACAGTGAAAGTTAGTACAGACGTTTTTATTAGAATTGAAATCCAAGTGATTAAGGGACCTGTGGAAATGGGAAGCCAACTCCACAGGAGACTGAACACTTTAAGGTTCCTGAACTTGTGCATTAGTGCCCAACACACTAGCCTTTTGCTCCCTATGTCATTCAATGGCTACAGTTAAAGCATTCTAACTTTTCTACCTACATTAAAAGGTAGGGTTTTGTACCCCTGCGGGAAAGCTGCCTTTTTATACACTCAGTTCCTCCTAATAAAATGTTTTAAGAGCTGTTATAACCAGTGCCTTGTTTGGGTATTGGAAAAGAAACTTAGAGTTTGGACTGACTTGAAAAATCCACACAAACTTTCCTGCTTCTCTTTTTTGATTGCTTACCTCTGTTCTCACATCTGTAAGTAGTGCTCATCTGTTGCTATTGCCTGTGTGTCTGCTGTAACTCTGTCTGTCTTATACATAGAATTTCTTCCTGGTGTTACATCACCTCACCAAAACTCTCCCAAGAAAGACTTAAAAAAAAAAGTTGAAGAAACAGAAGAATTTGCCAAGCTACTAGGAACAGCTATTGGAGCCCCCTCTTCCATTCATTCAGCATCTTATACTTTAAAATATTCCTAAAGATCTTTTCTTGATGTTGCCATATTGGTTAGTCTTGTAGAATAGAAGCAGGGGAGGGGTCAGAAGACATATTAGTCCTATTAAATTTTTTCATGTGAAAAACAGACCCAGGACAGTTCTTCTAGGAACAGTTCCAGTGTTACTGAGTCATGGCTACCATCCTACAACTAATGTTCAACTGGCTAAAGGCATGAAGATACTGTCTGCTGCCCTCCACCCATGTTTATAGTCAGCTCTAACTATCCATTCCAGTATTTGCTGAAAGGCTAACTTTACAGAGGAAAAAGTCACAAAAACAAAACATAAGCCCATGTTTATTTCTAGTTCTTCCTAACATACCTCAGATTATAAGGCAAAACCTTAATACTAACAATAATAACAATAATGAACAATTTTTCACTGTTTCCTTTGGTGCATTGCATGCTTCCAGAATCTCATCCTCTAACAAACAAGAGAAATTAAGGTACAATTATTTTTGCCTTCATTCTCGGTAGCTGAAAACTGAGCTTCAGAAAATGTCAGCATGCTCAATTCTGTGGGGCACAGTGGCTAGGACCTGACCCTGTCCTTTGAATTCCTAGTCTAGCTTTGTCTATTTATCCAACACAAAGCACTGGGAATCTCATTTGTTATTGCTAGGTTTCCTTTTTCCTGGCTGCTTTCTCTTTTTCTCTATTACCATTTCTTCCTAAGGTCAGGGCTTTTTAAATTAGTTAAACCAAACTCTGAATTTGGCAGATGTGTCTTTCTGCTTATATTTAGATATTTCAGACAAATATTGAGCTCAATATAATCTTTCTTGCGGCAATAATTCATTTGCAAAAAAATACTGTAAGATTTTCAGTATTAAATGCTCATTAAAGAAAAATTAGAAATTTAAGCGGGAAGATATGCACTTCTTCAATGAAAATATGGTAGGAATTGCTTTTCTGTTTCTCTATAACTGTGGTGTGGATATAAATAAATAAATTTAACCATACATCTATATACATGTGGTTGTACATACATACACATACACACCATGAGATCATTCCATAAGTAATAATTAGTAATTTTTACAATAGAATAGTCAACCATTGTCTTCTACAGAACTAACCTTTTAAAAAATACTTTGGAAACATTAAAAAATGTCCAGAATATTACAGAAAGTTTATGGAAAATGTCATCAAAGATAAAACTATCAGTTTAAAAATTGAAATTTATATGTATTTTTTCATATTGTACAGTTTTCATGAAATTCCCTCATATAGCACCTATATGCAAATTCTGAAAAATGACTCAAAGAAACATTGCAAAGGGAAAATAAATTATTCACATAAAGTATGCAGAAATTTTAGAGCAAATCAAATGTTGATAAGTAAGCAACCAGAAAAGTAGTAGTTAAGAATTAAGAAATAAGGGCAGGTTTTTGGTGTTGCAAGGGGAGGTGGGGCATCTACACATCATATTAGGATAAAAATGAATCTACCATCTAATAGTTCATTCCCCAAATAGTCAGGACCTTGCCAGGGACCTGGAATGCTATTCAGTGCTCCCAAGTGGATAGAAGGGACTTCATACTTGGGTCATTGCCCAGTGCTTCCCAGGGTATGCTGGAAGCGGGGTCACAAGGAGCAGATCTGGGACTCAAACCACACATTCCAACATAGGAAGCAAGTATTCCAAACAACAATTTAACAAGTACATCAAATGTCTACCCCATGACATTAATAATATAAATCATTAAATATTAAAATGATGTAATAGTTTAAACCTAAAGAAAACCAAACTTCAAAAGAGATTTATTTTTATTTGAAAGGCAGCATTAGAAACGGCAGACAACAGAGAAAAAGAGAGAGAGAGATCTCCAGGTGCTGATTCACACCTGAAGTGGCTGCAACATACAGGGCTGGACCAGGAGCCAGGTGGAAGCCAGGAGTCTGAAGCTTCTGCTGAATCTTTCACGTGGGTGGCCTTTAGGCAGTCCCCAATGCTTTCCCAAGTGTATTAGCAGGAAGCTGGATTGGAAGCAGAGTAACCAGAACTTGAACCAGCACCCATACGAATGCTGGCTCTACAGATGGCAGCTATACAGGCTATGCCACAAGGCCAGTTCCTACTTATTTAAAATATTAATTAAAATTTACAATTAAGGGGATCCCAGAGCTATAAAACTGTATCATGGAATACTAAAACAAATAAATAATTTAAAAAATGAAAAAGGTGTAATTGAAGGACAGAACTACCCAATGGACCAAAGAACACGATTCTCATTAATTCATGTCTTTGTTACCCTGAGGAGAAGCCTTGAGTTTCCTTCAATGTCATTACACTAAAAATGTAGCACAAACATATTGATAAAATATAAATTGCAAGTGATAAAGTCATATTCCTTACAAAACTCTAGCACATTTTTTTCTTTATCTCAAATTGACTATAGGAGTAAGTAATAGAAGTAAGATATATTTAATCAATATGTGATGATTTATGTGAACCAAGATTCTGTAAGTCTCCAAGGCAGATTCAGAAAAGTAGGTGTAATATCAAAATATAAAAGGTAGTAGACACTTTCTAAGTTGGACTGCCAGAGTTACACATAGCAGTGCAGTAAAATAAGAAGTGTGTAAGAGGATAAATAAATGTACTCTTTTGTTTAAAGAAATTGTCAGAAAGTAGTGATGTTAGTAACCCTGCATATTTGTGATGGATTGTGACCACAGTGGAATTCCAATACAAGTGCCATTAATAACAGCAAGAAAATTAACTTTACCAGCTAGAAAATTATGATAAAAGGCAACCAGAACGGCCCGGCGGCGTAGCCTAGCGGCTGAAGTCGTTGCCTTGAAAGCCCTGGGATCCCATATGGGCACCGGTTCTAATCCTGGCAGCTCCACTTCCCATCCAGCTCCCTGCTTGTGGCCTGGGAAAGCAGCTGAGGACAGCCCAAAGCTTTGGGACCCTGCACCCGCGTGGGAGACCCGTAAGAGGTTCCTGGTTCCTGGCATCGGATCGGCACAGCACCGGCCCGTTGCGGCTCACTTGGGGAGTGAAACATTGGATGGAAGATCTTCCTATCTGTGTCTCCTCCTCTCTGTATATCTGACTTTGTAATAAAATAAAATAATAATTAAAAAAGGCAATCAGAAGAAAGAAGGATTATGTTAAAAAGAGTTGACAAATTTTAAAATACTGGAATTTTTAGATCCGGGAGACAATTCTTTGAAAAGTGAAATAAAGTTATGATGAAGATAATCAAGAAGGAATAGTGGAAACAAAATTACAGAAAATTACAAATGGAAAAGAAGCTCTTAACATGGGCATATGTGATATTTTTATATCATTATACTTAGAATTTTATGTGAAAGTGATTTTTTTGTGCAAATCTAAAATTCACAGGGAAAAACATAAGTAATCTCATAAACATGAATGAAAGTCAGAATTGCTTCCTGAGAAAGACTCAGGAAATGTCAGTCATGGAATTTTTCTGATGTTGGGAGAACAAATGCTTCTTGTGCTATTTCAGCTTTTAGGCATAGCAAGAGAAGATAATTTTCCAAGTTCACTTTGTAAAGCTAGGATGAACCTGATAGTAATATCTATCCCAGATTGTCCCAGAAAGAGTACTCTGTGCTAATCTCACTGTCACAGATGCAGAAATTCTAAGTGAACTATTAGTAAGTTGAATATCACATAACAAAACATTCCAGAGTAGTCTAACATTGTTAGATTATTAGTAATCTTTAGATGTATTTTCATTGATACATCAAATTTTTTTAAAAAAATTGGCATCTTACATTGAAATGGAAAGCATTGTATTTGGACTCAATGGGATGGCCTAGCGGCTAAAGTCCTCATCTTGAAACGCACCTAGGATCCCATATGGACGTTGGTTTGAGTTCTGGCAGCCCTGCTTCCCATCCAGCTCCGTGCTTGTGGCCTGGGAAAACAGTCGAGGACGGCCCAATTCCTTGGGACCCTGCATCCACGTGGGAGATCCAGAGGAGGCTCCTGACTTTGAATTGGCCCCAGCTCCAGCCGTTGCAGCCACTTGGGGAGTGAACCATTGGACAGAAGATCTTCGACTCTGTCTGTCCTCCTCTCTGTATTTCTGCCTTTCCAATTAAAAAGAAAAATCTTTTAAAAAAAAAAGCATTGCATTTAATAAAATGTCCCACGTATTCTTATTTATAAACAAAAAATATTGTAATTACGCAAACAAGCCACAAGTAAACTTGAAGAGTGAATAAGATATATTTATAGGATAAGACAAATCTGTGAGCACCCTACCTATTAATCTGGGTGTGGATAGCTGATGTATTGAATATTGTTCTCAGCACTCTAGCCTTTGTGTTAGAAATTTGAAAGCAAAAAAGTGACATATATGCATATGTGTCTTTGTGCATTTTCAACTTATTATGTAATACTTTTAACACATGGAAAGATATAATGCATTATATGAACAAAATTCATAAACCCATTATCCTATTCAAAAAATAATACACAAGAAATTCAGTCAAAATCTTGATTTCTACGCCCAGATTGTAGTCCCCAAATTCCAGTACAGAGACAGGCTGCTATTTCAAATTTCTGTGTATCATATCTAGGCATTTCTTTAGGTTCAGTATATTTCTTTAAACAGCACACAGTATTGTTCGCCTAAAGCATTGCTTAATTGTAAACGGATGGCACTGTATCATTTGTGTTTTTTGTGCAATTTTTACTCCAAATTCTAAGACTAGTTGTATAAATTTTTGCAACTAATATGATTATTAGAAGGCCCAAAACAGAGCTAAAGTATTAGAATAGCAAAAGTTTAGTGAGCTTGCCCCTCCCAAAAAACCTGTTTAGGGTTTAGAAAATAAAACAGGGGAAAAAAAAACCTTAGACAGAAGCCACAATAACAAAAATAATAAAAATACTTAGGTAATACTTTAATAGAGTAAATGATCTAAATGAAGAATGCTATCGAATTTTGTAAGAGTAATTACACAAGAGCAAGATAATTTGGGGATTAATATGCTTTGGAAAGCTTCTCTCACTTTTACAAGCATTCTCATTATCACCCTGTTATTCTACATCGGTGTTTCCAGTGGGAGGATGGATAGTTACTGCACTGTCCTTTGCTAATGGTATTTACTCAGCCCTTTCCCCCAAACAGCCCCCAGCCCTTGGCAAATCTTGGTAACTGCTGACCACATCCCCCACAGGCGCCAAGGTCAGGCAGAGTGGCAGAGAAAGTGAGACAGAACTGAAAATAATTGCCCACAACAACAGAAAGCCTAGAAGAACCTAAACTTTCCCTCCAAGATCCTATCCCAAACTGTATTAACTTCCCTTGTCATAGAATAAGAATATTCTGTAAGTACTACAGGGATCCTTTGAAATTCAGTAACATTTTATCACTGAGAAGGGTAGAGCCCAAGGATACGGACTGATTTGCCTGAGGTTACATGGTTTATTAATGGCAGAGGTCAGAATAGAAACTATGGTCCTTGATGGTGCGCCTTCAAATACTGCTTGCTTTGGGACACCCTTCTGTGGCTGTGGGTCCATAGAGACAGCCCTAGAAAATGTGGGATTTGGGAAATTTTGGTTGGAAAGTGTAGAAATAGGACAGTGTTTTCTTCAGTCTTCACCAGAATGAATGCTCTCAGATTTCCAGGTTAAATACCTCTGAAATTTTATGCTAGAACCTTCTCACTGCCCTAGTTTGTTTATTTTTAAATCAAGCATGAACTCACCCCTCGATGTTTGCCAGAGTTTGGATGAATGTCAGCATCAGGCCACTGTAATAATGGTTTAAGATTATTTAATCCCATTACTTATACACTTCATTAGGCTGAGTGAATTGTTGGCAGTGGTTCAGTAAACTTCCTACTTTAGAGATAAAAGGATGGAAAGAAAATAAGGAAGGAGTCTATTCTTCATTTTCTTTCATATTTATCTTATATCTCTTAACAGATAAAGGAATGATAATTACCTAGCTACATCGTGGGCTCTTTGTTAGCAGGATTACTAAATTTTGCTGTATCCCCAGAAGGAAAAAAAATTGTCTATCATGTGATGCTATAAAATCAATCTTCAAAATAAATTGAAAATACATTCTAGGCTCCTAGGTAAGCTGATCTTTTACTTAGGAGCTTGGTGAGAGAGTGGAAATTATAAAATAATACGGAATTTCAACTCAAGTGGGTCAGTTCATCATGACTAGCTGTTCACTCCGTTTCTCCCAGTAGTATTCCTTATTCACCCATTTCTTTTAGTTTCAGTTTCTCCACGTCCAGAATAAAGCTACTGTTTTTTATATCACATAGCCACATGCTTAAAAGAAGATTCACATAGGGAATTGCTGAGCAAGACTCAGTGTGGGGTGATATGAAGTAACAGAGCAGCACATTCTGTTGGAATCCCCAGACGACATTTATGGGTCAGCATTCACTCTCTGGAATGTACCTGCACTCGGCTACTTTAAGAGTTCAAGGGAGTGTGAGGGATTAAAAGTCATGAGACACAGGAAACTTACTTTTCCCAAAAAATGTCAGAAGATACCTGCTTTGGGATCTCCCTGAAGTCCCCATGCAGCAACTGACATTCTAGATCCTTCCACAAGATTTCTACATAAGAAAATGGGAGCTTTACATCCTTTTAAGGCTCTTGAGGTGGGGTGGGGAACAGAATTCTTCAGCACATTCATGTAGGGGATGTATGTTTGTACTTCTACCCTAGCTCCTATTTAATCTTTCTGTCTCCCACCATCTCCCTCTTTCTCTTTCACTCTTCCTTTCTTTTTCTCCCCCCCTTTCTCTCTCTCTGAAAATAAATTTCAAAAAACAGATTTTCCTGGAACTTCCCTGTCTAGATGTGGCCTATCTTGAATATGGAAGGTGGTTTCCACCTCTCTCATGATATTTGACCTCACTGCAGCTGTACTATAAAGTCATTAATGTCCTTGACATATTCCATTACTGACTTGAACCCCTTAAAAGAGAATGTGTTGGAGAAAGAACCAGGGTCATGTTTTGTTCATCTTCGTCTTTCCTGTAGAGCTTATCACACTAAGTGAGCCTGATGCTAATTTTATAGATAAAGGGGAGTCAAGGATGAGCCATTTTACTCAAAATGCCAAAGTTTCCTCCCAGTCTCTGGTTCATATACCATTGCCTTGTCCTTTGGCGCACCTTGGACTTGAGAGTCTGTATATCAGAAGAAGGAAACAGAGAACTTGGCTCTAGAAGCCTATGAGCTGAGACATTACAAAAATGTAAATAAAAAAGAAGAAGAGAAAGAAGTGTGAGTGAAGCCAGCTGTCTAGCTTCCAGCCATAGAATTACCTAAGAGCTGACACACTCAAGGTCAAACACACCTACCTGTCTTGCATACAAAAATCGCCAGGGAATCTGAGTGGAAGTTCTCTGAGATTCTGATGGCTTTTAAATGGGATGGGATTATCTTCTCTCACAGCTAGGGCTTCCTTAAAAGTCAGTCAGTCAAGTATTCTCCCTGAATCTCTCGTTTTGCTCACTTTGCAGAGTAAGAGGTTGGCAGCCAAAGCTGATGTCGTCATTGCTGCAAGGCAGGGGCTTGCTGTAGAAACACAGTGACAGTGGGCTGGTGTGTGGTAGTACATCACAGAATAAGATATCCTTACATTCACAAAATCAGATTCCAAGAGAATGGCTGGACTTCCATGAAACCTTACAACCAAGTAGATACATGGAGAACTGTTCAAGCAACTTGAAAGTTACAACCTCACATATGTGATAACTTTCCGAATTAGATCAATTATTTTTTAAAGAGTGTAGGCATCTTATACAGTAGTTATTTTTGGCTCTTTCATAATGCTTAAAAATACTTGAGGCAGTTTATATTAATGGAGCTCATGGGATGTGATAGTTAAAATAAAACTGAACCTTCTGAAATGTTGTCTCTGCCAGAGTGAATATTTATATCATTACTCTAGTTTAGGCAAAGAATCTAGAATTCTATTATGAAGCATAAGATATACACAAATAGTTCTCCCCAAAGGAATAAATGTGCTGGAGCCTCAGAGAAAAGGACAAGGGAAACAGGAATATTTGGGAGAAATAGAAAAACTCAACCATTAAGTCTTCCTGGAAGAGGAGGCTTACACTATTGCATCACAAGATAAATCTTATTTTATCTTATTTTTCTACCAGTGCCCCATGTTCATTTTTGTTCTACCCCAAGTGGATGAGTAAGACTATGATTAATTTTTTTGTACAAATTAATAAACTTAGAAACCCAGGGCAAGTGCATTACACATCTGGCTTATCTGCTACTTGGGAAACCTACATCCCATGTCAGTTCCTGGTTCAAGCCTTAGCTACCCCATACTTCTGATATAGCTCCCTCCAATTGGACCTTAGAAAGCAGCAGAAAATGGCCCAGTTGGGTTCTGGCTGCAGCCTGGTCCAGCCATGACTGCTGTAATCACTTGGGCAGTGAACCAACAGATAGTAGATGGTTCACTCAGTCTTTTACTCTCACTCTTCTGCCTGTCATTCTGCCTTTCAAGTACATAAATAAATTGTAAGAGAGAGAAGAAAACCTAGGGCTTTGGAACATGAGGAATTAATTTAGAATAAGAGCCGAAGTCCAAGCTCCTGGATGCTAAATCTTCGGTTTACCTTACTCTTAAATAAATTCATGTGAACAGATGGCCTGTCATCAGATAGGGCCTTCAAAAAGAAAACCCTGCAAGCCTCATTGTTACAGGTCCCTGTCTGGGTGCTCCTGTTCTGAGAATCCTTCCTGGTACTCTGGCCGCTGAAAACAAGCACTGACTTTTCTATGTTATTAGGACTTTTGCATATACTTGTATTTAAAATTTTTACCTTTGTTGTTATCCTTTGACATTTCTGCTTCATATTATAAACAACCCTCATAAATATAGACAGAGACTACCTTAAGAGCAAGCTTATTCTTTCTGCTGATTTAGGATCTTTTTTTCCCCTGACTCATTCCCAAACTTTACACCACATTTCCCAAAATTGTGCCTAAAGTAATACCTCCCATTCTGTATAATAGTTAGCACATTTGTACAAATGGATATATGAGTCAGCTTGACTGCCATTACAGAATGCTATAGATAAGGTAGGTATAGCATTTGACTTTCATTGTCTCCAGATTGTGGAGGCCAACACAGTGAAGTCAGCATGGTGGGAGTCTGATGAAAACCCTCTTCTTCACTTACAAATGCTCACCATGACACTGTGTCTTCACATGACTGAGTGGGAAGGAGCTATCTGGTGCCCCGTCTTATATAGGCATTTGTGGCAGCATGAGGGTCTCTCTCCTTGACTTCAACTTAGCCCAATTATATACCAACAGCCCCATTCACAAATTCTATATTGTTGGGGGATTTGACATAATTTTAAAGATAATACAAATACATAGTTTTTGGCCGCAGGTTGATAGTATGCTACTGGCAATCACTAATGCAGTGAAGATTATAATGTGCTGTGTTTCTGGACATAAAATTTACATAGTTATATAGCATATATTTATTAAGACTGGTGAAGAATTTTGTTAAGTATTCAACTGGATCCCTATTAACGTCTAAAACAATATGCAGTTCCAAGACTTTTTTCCCTTACATATACATGTTATCAGCCAGATCACACCTCATTTTTAAGATCAGAGAAAAAATGGTTTTCACTGTTATTGGATGTTCCTATCCCATCACTGGGAAATTGGTACAGAAGACCGGAAGCCAGACTGGCATGAGTCTGACTGGGCAGTGTCTGCAGGTCCTGCCAGCAAAGCTGCTACAATAATAATGTGTTTTCTTCCTTAAAGTGCTTTTTTTTTGTCAAAGTCTATTTTGGAATTAACTCCTCATGCTTGGCTCAATAAACCTCACCAAACTGCCAGTACAATCAAGAGGTGGCAGGTTAAGCACTACTATTAATTAAGTTCAAAGTAAAATAAAACGAAGATTGTGTTTGTGAAATTGGATTGTCAAATACTGCTTCAGGGTGTTTCCGAGTTCTTGCAGAGGAAAGCTCAGGAAATGTACAGGATTTCTGTCTCCATTGATTTGAGAAAAGTGATCATTTAAACAGTTGCCTCTTGAGTACTTTTAACTGAAGAAAAAACTGCATGTTTTAAGACGCATTGTATAAGCACCTTCTGTGTGCAAACGTTTGGGCTTGTGCAGAGACGGATTACAAAGCAGGATGAAACTCAGCCAGCCCAGGCTCCCAGGGACCTTGAATGAGTGGGAAGTGGCAGACATGCAGACAAATAGCACTGTGGGAAACAGTTCAGGCTGTGGTGAGCCAGCGGAGGCAAGGGCATGCTGTGTCCTGTCCTGTGTGTACGGGAGAGGAGCATCACCATCAAGGGAGACTTGGCAAAGGATACATTTTGCATAGGACCTTGAAAGTTGAAGGAGTTGATAGCAGGAAGAGAATGAACAAAGGCAATTCCAATTTATAAACAACGATTTTTCATGTTGAACTCTGAAACTGGTTCTAGGATCAAAGAAAAAGAAACCAGCAGTTTGATCAGCAAGGAATTGTTGAGCATTAATTGTATGTGTATTACTTTGAGAAAAAAATGAGGTTAGCTGAGATAAAACACACACACACACACACACACATTCAGGTTCACAAGCCTTTTTTGCATAAGTGACAAATAATCTTAGACTCATCATCTTCCTCTGGTGGCATTTTAATGGTATTCATTACAAGGGACAAATTCCTTTGCCCAGAAAGCACAAGAAAACAAGAGCCAGGGGAAAAGCTGTATTGTTGCTGTCATTCCTCTTTTGATAAGGTAAATGCTTAAAAGCAATAAACGAAACACATTTCCACATGGTAATTTAAGTTTTGCTGTTAGCTTTGAGTGGAAGTCAGTCTTTATGCCACTGGAATGGAAAAGACCTTAAAGCTGCTTTAATCCAGGCCTCTCTTTCTGAGAATTACTCAAGTGAAACACGGAGAGCATGTTTTTTTTCCTAAGGAAAAGGGAATCATGTGAATTTCCCAAATCATATAACAAGCAGTTTACTATTTGATATTTCATGAAAGAATACCTTGCTTCTAGTTCCCTAAGTTACCGTTGGGCAGTATTAGGCAACTTTATTTAATGATCTGCTTGTTTTCTAGCTATGTTAATTATATATCCCGTAGTATTTGCCACCTGTACCAATTGCTCAGCATAATAATACCCTACACTTCAATGCAAGTGCCAAAGTACTTTTATAGTTGTTTTTCATTTAATATTTGCAACTATCCCGTATGTCAGGTGTTGTTCCTAGATTAGATATGAGAGAATTGAGACTCCAGAGCTCTGATATATATTTTCTGACCATGTTGTGACTGGTTTTTTTTTTCACTTCTACACATCTGTTGACTACTTAAATAAGTGGTCTTAGTTCAATGAAGTCCACCCACTGAGTATCTTTTGTAATTCATATACTGAGATAGACACTGTAGTTACAAAATTGAAAAACACAGAATCACCAGACTTTGGAAGACTTGGTGTTTGAAATAGTTAAACATCAAAACAGTGAGAATGGATACCTATAATAAGTGATATTTGTTCTCCCTGTCTTTCAAGATTGCAGGGAGATGGAAGGGAAAGAGGGCGTATAAAAAAAGATCATGAGGCCAGTTTTGATGATGTTCATCTAAACATGAGAGGGTTCTGTCCTCCGATATCAATTATATATATATATATATTTTACCATGGCTTATTCCATGAAGTTTCTTGTACAAGCCTCACACTCCCCTGGCATTTCATTAAGAGTTGTTGAAGATGGTGCTGATGACTCTTCATTCCGACCTTCACAAAATTGGAGACATTTTCTCTTGACCTTTGTATATAATAGACTTTACAAATGTGAGAAAGCCTTTCAAAACTTGCTTTTAATAAACATGTAGAGGGAACAACACATCCGGCATGGTAGTCTAGCAGCTAAAGTCCTTACCTTGCACATGCCGGGATTCCATATGAGTGCCGGCTCTAATCCCAGTGGTCCCACTTCCCATCCAGCTCCCTGCTTGTGGACTGGGAAAGCAGTCGAGGATGGCCCAATTCCTTGTGACCCTGTACCCATGTGAGAGACCCAGAGGAAACTCCTGGCTCCTGGCTGCTGGCTTTGGATGGGCGCAGCTCTGGGCATTGCGGCCACTTGGGGAATGATTCAACGGGCAGAAGAGCTTACTCTCTGTTATTCTTCCACTCTGTATATCTAACTTTCCAATAAAAATAAGCTAAATCTTAAAAAAGGAACATGTACATTATTTTCTAAAAAAGTTTCTAAGTATTAGTTTTACAGAACAGTAATGATACTCTGTTTTAACTGGCTAATACTGTTCTGAGAGTTTCACCTACAAGAATTGTTCTCTGGAGTCAATGAATTGCTAGTTTTAACTGGAACTTTTAACTGGATCAAGCCTTGAATCAATCTAAAAAATTCTCATACTTCCCAACTATGTTATTACTAGATATGTTTCAGTACAATTCATTGGTTAAAAAAAAAATCCATATTTTCCAAATGTATGGAGAAACTTTGCCTCATGATTAAGTTGTGATTAAGTTTGTGAATTGCACAAGATTGGAATTGCACTGCAAAATTCCTGCATTTTGTAGTGCTTTTGGCTAGTCATGTTGTTGGAATATTTCCCGTCTCATTCATATGTGTGTACATTTCCTGGTTTCTGAAATGCTACTGCCAGCTTTGTGAACAAATTTCAATTCTCAAAGATATTAGAGAGAAGGCTATATGATGCCTTCTCTTTCATATATCTGGGAGAGCTTTCTTTAATCCTTAAATTCCCAAGGTGTAATCAATTTAATTTTTCTTTTTTTTTTGAAAGATTTTATTATTATTGGAAAGCCAGATATACAGAGAGGAAGATCTTCCGTCCGATGTTTCACTCCCCAAGTGAGCCGCAACGGGCCGGTGCGTGCCGATCCAATGCCAGGATCCAGGAACCTCTTCCGGGTCTCCCACGCGGGTGCAGGGTCCCAAAGCTTTGGGCTGTCCTTGACTGCTTTCCCAGGCCACAAGCAGGGAGCTGGATGGGAAGTGGAGCTGCCAGGATTAGAACCGGTGCCCATATGGGATCCCAGGGCGTTCAAGGCGAGGACTTCAGCCACTAGGCCACGCCGCCGGGCCCTCAATTTCATTTTTCCATAAATAGTTCATTATAAAGGTTCTAGGTAAAACCTTTTAAGTTCATTCCTCCTGCATTACGTAACAGTGCTGGTGTCCACAGTGAATTAGAAGGTAAATGAGAAAATCAGGCTTGATTTACTGAACACGAAGACACCTGTGTACCCATACAGGTGGAAGGCACACATCAAAGCCAGGAAGCCTTCAGCAAAACAAAGCTCCATTCGCCCTGAGGGGATATAAAAATTTATGTCCGCAACAAAATTAATCTTTAAAAGACTATGTAGAAATTTATGAGCACACACTGAAGAACTGAATTTTCAACCAAATAACAATTTATGGAGGATAATAAAAAGAAAAACTGTAATTTAAAGATCTTTTGGGGCCCGGCGGCGTGGCCTAGCGGCTAAAGTCCTCGCCTTGAAAGCCCCGGAATCCCATATGGGCGCCGGTTCTAGTCCCGGCAGCTCCACTTCCCATCCAGCTCCCTGCTTGTGGCCTGGGAAAGCAGTTGAGGACGGCCCAATGCATTGGGACACTGCACCCGCGTGGGAGACCCGGAAGAGGTTCCAGGTTCCCGGCTTCAGATTGGCGCATACTGGCTCGTTGCGGCTCACTTGGGGAGTGAAACAACGGATGGAAGATCTTCCTCTCTGTCTCTCCTCCTCTGTGTATATCTGGCTGTAATAAAATGAATAAATCTTTAAAAAAAATAAAGATCTTTTGAATGTGGCACTTAAAAAGTGTACGTATGTGTATATTTAGGGATGTATTGAATTTGAGGGTAATTTATGGAACATGCTACTTGCATGGCATTTCAAATGCTCCACAATTTGAATTTAAACTGCTCAGTGGGCTCATTAAGATTATTCATGTTTTTCAGGGAGTTTGAATTCTAATGACAATTTAAAACATAGGAGATCCTTTTAAAAATGAGGACTGTTCTTGTACTTAGAGAAACTTGCGTGGTTTGAAATACTTTGGCACCACCCCTTCTTAAAAAGTACCTGGTGCTGGGCTGGCACGGTAGCCTAGTGGCTAAAATCCCTCGTGCAATCCCGCTTCCCATCCAGCTCCCTGCTTGTGGTCTGGAAAAGCAGTTGAGGATGAACTAATGGGATCCTTCACTCATGTGGGAGACCCGGAGGAGTCTCCTGGCTCCTGACTTTGGATCGGCTCAGATCCGGCCATTGTGATCATTTGAGGAGTGAATCAGCAGACAGATCTTCCTCTCTGTTTCTCCTCCTCTCTGTATATCTGGCTTTCCAGTAAAAATAAATGAATCCTTAAAAAAAGCACATAATGTGTCCAGCGGCGTGGCTTAGCGGCTAAAGTCCCGTGATCCCATATGGGCGCCAGTTCTAATCCCGGCAGCTCCACTTCCCATCCAGCTCCCTGCTTGTGGCCTGGGAAAGCAGTCTGGGACGGCCCAAGGCCTTGGGACCCTGCACCCACGTGGGAGACCCGGAAGAGGTTCCTGGTCCCAGCATCAGATTGGCGCGCACCGGCCCGTTGCGGCTCACTTGGGGAGTGAAACATCGGATGGAAGATCTTCCTCTCTGTCTCTCTGTATATCTGACTTTGTAATAAAATGCATAAATCTTTAAAAAAAAAAAAGCACATAATGCTAATGTGTTCTGTATCCTGGGATGTTGAAGAAATTGTATGTTGTAGACACAGTACTCTGAATGAGTAAAACTGGACTGTAAGTCAAACTTGATGGACAACATTATTTTACACAGTCCAATTGACAAAAGAAACTCAGGAAGTGATGTGGATCCAGTGTGGGGCTGAGACATTTGTCTGAGACACATGTGAATGTTGCCTCCAAATTCATCACATGTGCTATTTCACTCTTCTATCAGCCGGTTTTGGGATATGGAGGTTTATTTTATTTTCTGCCATTTAACCAAGTAACAATTTATGCAAACAAACAAACAAAGGGTTTACTCATTTTTCAAAAGTTGGGTCTGTAATGGATTTTGCAAAGCAATTTTGCAATGGATTTGCCATTATATGTACATATTATTTTAAATAAGTATAATTCCAGTGGTGGCAAATTTGCTACCTCTCAAGGTAGATTTTTCTTTTCTTGGCCAATCTGAAAGTTACTACTTAATACTGTAAATGAAAGTCCATTTCTTTATGGCATCTACTCATTAGTCCACAGAGAAAATAGAGAGTATATCTAATGTATCTTCCACTTGATAGACTTTTATGCAGTTAACGTTCTCAGGTCTATCTTCTCTCCTGGCTGAACACTGTTTCCTCCCCTAAATTCTTGTCTTCCCTGACTGTATTTCTCCTGATTTAGCCAGCATGTCAATACTATTCTTCTAGTAGAGCACTGTTGACTTAACTCTGACCTCCTGGAATATGGAGAACTTCAACTTAGAAATAAACATATAAGTTCAATTACAGACAAAGAAAAAATTGAGTTGCATACATTTTAAAATATTTTATTGTTATTTTTCCATAATTCTTTTTTTTAGGTTTAGAGACCCCCTTCTCCTCACCTTTTTCCCTCCCCACTTTCCCTTCCCACCATTTTCCTTCACATTATTGTCGTAGTAGAGTCTTTAGTAACAGTTAAGTTTGATATTCTGCTATTTACATGTATCATGGCATTGTAGGTATAAGCAATGGTGGAAAGTCTGTTGAATTGTCAAGAGTTATTTTAACAGTTTCATTGGGAGGAGTCTGTTTTGGGGGGAGAAGAGATGCCTACTGCAGTGTTTCTTTGTTTTCCAGTATGCTAGTCTCCATTATACAGTTAATCTATGAGAATATATGTATATAGTTGTTTACCCTATCAGAGAAAATATATGGTATTTGTCCTTTTGGAATTGGCTTATTTCACTAAACATAATGGTGTCCAGTTGGTACCATTTTTTGAAAATGATAGAATTTCATTCTTAATGGCTATGTAGTACATGTTTTAAACTGGATAAAGGCTTTTATAGCCTGTATCCTAATTCTAGTGGGTTAAAGGGAAGTTGAATATTACACTTGTGCTTTTCAATCCATTTTAAGCAGAAGAGAGATTAGAAGTATGCAATTTATCATTTTCTACCATATATTGAAACACATTTCTTACCATCCAGAGGTAGCTTACTCATTCTTTACACCTTCTACACTTAACATTCTCTTGGTGTAGGTAGTGGTCATTAATTGTTGAATCACAGAGCAGTAATAATTTCTAAGTTCTTTGCAACTTATAAACATTTATAAACTTCACTTGAGCCTAGTGAGTAGATATCATTGTCTCTATTTTTTGAAAAAGAACATAAAGAAACCAACACTCAGAGGGTGTAAGAATATAGTACTCTTACGATTTAAATACAAGACTTTGGGCTATAAAACATACCATCTAGACTATTTCCTGATAATTACCAGTTTATACCTGGATAGACTACACTGCAAAATGATTTGAGAGAAAGGAGAGTTCTGATTTCTATATGTCTGTCAAAGGTGTTAATCATATTCAAGAACCATTGCTAAATTTGAAACCAGACCTTTATTTCTAGGAGCTGTTTGAGAATCCTTCCTTTGGAGTGTGAGTGAGTCTGTTAGCCCGAGCAAATCTGCTTGACTGTGTGAGAGTAAGGAGTCTGTGAGGGTCAGAACTGAGGAGAAAAGTGAATCCACTTTTATGGGTTCCCAGCACGTGACTCACCTTGTATGCAAATCCAGAAACACAGTGGGAGAAATGAGGTTTCCCTCAATAGGGGAGCATGTGCAGATTAGGCTTATATAAAATGAGAAAGCTGAAATGTAACCTTCCAGTTTCTGAGAGTTAAATCCTCCAGCCAGTTACATACAACCCTGTGGAAGCCTGTGTTTGTGCTTGGACTGGGTATTAGCAAAAATATGATGCTTCTCCTTGTTTCTGCCCTCTCATGGAAAAAAATGCAGAAACTTCTCTCTACCTTCTGACCTCACCACCATCCATTTGCACTCAACCCACCTCGGGATTACCCTCTACCTTCCCATAACACAACTGTTGGTGGATCTAGTTCTTTATTGGAGGGATTCACAATACCTCTCAGAGGGCTCCAGAAAATTACATACTTGACCAAGTGTTCCCATCACAGTGGTTCTTTCCAGTAATCCAGGAGCTGGGCAACTGAGTGCAATAATGGCAAAAGCACATTTCAAGCTATTAGGCAATGGTTCACACTTTGAAAGGAGATTGAGCAATCTCCTTTTCATGCTGTATTCAGAGCACAAATCTGAACCGAAAGAATTCTGTATTCAGGCTGTCAGCACTAGAGAGCTTTTGTGTGATGGAGCAGTGAGAATGGCCTTGTGGGTACACATTGGACAAAGCCCACTAGAAGAAGTGAATGTGATTTTCATTTTCTTCATTGTGTGAAGTGGCTACAACTATACTTTTGTAGAAGTCTTCTGAATATATCAAAAAATATACATATTTGGTACAGTGATGAGTACTATATGTAGGACATAGCCAGCTCTCATTATCATGCACTGTGCTAAAAATAGAAATAAGCAACACCCCACACCTGGCCTAGATGACCACTCCTCTGATATGCTGTTCATAGTACTTTGGTCAGGCATAGGATATGGCATGCAGAGGAATTGTGCTTGTGCTTATGGCAAGAAAATGGTTGACAGTGCATCTGTGTGTTCAGAGTCCCCTGACGTGCTTGCACCAACCCTTCTCATGATATTTCTCTCTTCTTGAAAAAGTTTCATTGTTATTCACTGGCCCCAGATGGAAGTAATATGGTAATACCATTCAGTGCCTTTTTCCAGTTAAAGGGAGTATGGCTTTCTCACGAGTCATAAATTCATCTCAGGAAGCATCAGAATAGAAAAAAAATCCAAACCCAAGACATTTGGGAGCACCCTTGCCTTTTGGCAGTGTCCACAAACCTAAAAGGTGCAAGGCAATGTACAGAGCTCAACCTTGGAATTGAGGAGACATCAATTTCAATTCAGATCTTGCTACTTTCTGCTTTGTGAAATGAAGTATGGCCTGGGTCAAGTTGCCTCTGTTGTCTAAAGCAAGGATCTTTCATCTATTAAAGGACATTATAAAAGTGGGTATTTATCATGTTGGGCTACCAGGAAGATTAAATGAGTTCATTTTGGTTAAGTGCTAGAGACAGTGCTTGCCTCTAATAGATATCTGATACATGCCAGCCATTATTACTGAGAGTCACCCTGAGGACACATCATATGATACCTGTTCTGGCAGATAGATTAGGAAATCCTGTAAGATTTCATATTATACTGTCTTTCCTCAATCCTTTTCCTCTCCCTCTGCTTACAGTTTCCTGGAAATATGGCAATATTCTACACTTTATAAACCCAACCATTTTTCTGTGACTTGCCAAGGCAACTGAAGGTTCTGGAGAAGAGTACTCAGCCAGGTATATGGCTATTGTAACCTCCTGGATCTAGACTCTTATCACACTCACAGCCTATATTCCTAAATTCCATTCCACACAGTTTCATACATTCTGTGTGCCACCCTGATTTTTAAATGTTACTTCCTTTGTTCTAAAGGGGGACCTCACCTTAGCCTTCAGGTGAGAACAGACGCTGCCCAAAGAAACTGCTCAGCTTTTGCTCTGATTCCTAGTGCTCCTCAGAGCTTCGGGGGCTGATGATACCTGTGCTCGGCTCTGCTTTGCCACGTTGTCTTGAGGCCCTCACTCCATGACCACCCTTTCTTTATCCTGTGTCTATTTTCTTTCTCCCTCTCAACTGGATTTTTTTCACCAGTGTCCAACTGTTTTCTTTCATGACTTTCCTCTGCTGATTTCTCAACTTCCTCTAGCTATTGCTTTAGTCCTTCCTTCACACCCAAATTCCAGGAAGTTGTTTTCAGAAATCTTGCCACGTCTTCCTTACCTGGCATTCTGTCTTTCCCCTTGCCTGGCCTTCATACTCACCGTTCCTACATTGACTACACTGGTTGAGGACATCAGAAACTTACATTGCCAAAACCATGAGTCCTTATCACTGTTCCTTAAGATGTGATAGTAGTGGATGGCCCTTTCACTCTCTTTAAAAATAGATTATTCATTTATTTATTTGTTTGTTTAGTAATGCGCGCCATACAGAGTTAGGGGGAGAACACAGAGAGATAGATGTTCCATCTGCTGCTTCACTCATCAGATGGCTACATTGGCCAGCTTTAGGGCCAACACTGAAGCCAGGAATTCCATTCAGGTCTCCCACATGGGTGGCAGGGTCCCAAATACTTGAGTTATCTTATACTACTTTTCCCAGGCCATTAGCAGGGATGGATCAGAAATGGAGTAGCTAGGACTCAAACCGGTGCCTGTGAGGGATGCCTAGCATTGCTGGCAGCAGCTTTATCCATGACACTACAAGGCAGTCTGTACTATTTGATTGCTTAAAAGGTCTCTTCTCAACTTCCTTGGTACCACAAGCCTCTTATTCTTGTATTCATTTGGCTCTCATTTTCCTTTAGCATCTTATGCTGTCCTTCATGACTGTTTAACCCAGTTTTTTCTGGGATCGTTTTCTTCTCTAGTATCCTACCAAGATTTAAAGACCATTGGTAGGCAGATATATCTTAAATAGGTACCTTGAAGTATTACTATTTTTATCTTATTCATTCTATTTTTTATCTTATTCATTCTTAAAAGTATGTACTTTTCATCATTATAGTTTTAATTTGTGTTTCCTTTATGGCTAACAACTTGAATATCAGTGTTGGAGAGGATTGGGAAAAGCAGGATTACTTACACTTTGCCAGTGGGAATGTAAAATACATTCTAGAAAACAATTTAGAAGTCTCTTCAAAAATTAAACCTGAGACTGCCATGTGACCAAGTAATTGCACTCTTCAGCATTTGTCCCAGAGAAATAAAGATTTGTATTTACTCAAAAATCTGTTTATAGCAGCTGTATCGATTATAGCTTCAACCTGGAAAACAGCCCACGAGTCCTTCAGTGTGTAAACAATCACCCTAGAAAGCCACTCAGCAATACCAAAAAAAAATTATTGATATGCACAACAACTATACTGAATTTTAGAAGACTAATGTTGACTTATAAAGGCCAGTCCCCAAAATGTACATTAAATAATCCTTAAAATATAAAATTCGTGAAATGATGTTACGGAAGTAGAAAATAGATTAGAATAGATCCAAAATTAAGGATAGGAGCGTGAGCAGCTTGGAGTCAGGGATTGAAGGCTTGAAGGGTGGAGTATTTGTGGGTTTTTGAGGAACAGCAGGAGAATCCATTGACAGAATTGGTCTGAATCTTAGCCATGGTGGCAGATACAGGAGTCTGCATATGTGATAACATTGCGTAAAGCTAAATATACACACACACATATGTGTGCATGCACATATATAGGGAAACAAATGAGAACAAAGAGACAGATTTGAGTAAGGTTAATAGCCTGTATCAATGAAGCTGTAAGTGTTATCATTGAGAAAAACTTAGAAGACATAGATACATCTATATTATTTCTTTAAACTTCATGTGAATCTAAATTTTCAAGAACATTTTAAAGGTTAATTTTTTTTTAAGATAGTTTGGGGCCAGAGCTGTGGCACAAGAGGTTTAGGTGCGGCCAGCATCCCATATGAGTACTAGTTTGTATTCTTGCTGTTCCACTTCCGAACAAGCTCCCTGCTAATGTTCTTGGGACAGCAAAAGATCTAAGTCCCTGGGACCCTGTCTCCCCTGTGGCAGACTTGGAGGAAGAAGCTCATGACTGCTGGCTTCTGGATAAACCCGGTCCATCTCTGATTGTTGCAGCCATTTGGGGATTGAAACATTAGATTGAAGAGCTCTCTGTCTCTCCCTCCCCTTCTCTCTCTCCAGTTCTGCCTTTCAAATATTAATTAATTAAATAAAGTTGGTTTTTTAGGATGGTTTTACATTGAAAACTCCTGCTTCACTAAATATTGACAAATATAAATGAAAAACTAAATTAAAATCCTTCTACAATATAAAATCTTTTATAAAATCTTTTATACACACACACACCCCCCCATCTAAGCTTGATTCTTTCTGCTCTCACCTCCTACTCACAGATCAGCTCCCTGCAATCTGGCGTCTGTCCCCGCCTCAGGCACTCAGACTGCAATCCTCAGTGTCGCCAGTTCCATCTTTGATGCCAGCTATACTGATGCCTTTTCAGCACTTACCTCTCCTTAGCCTGTATAGCATTTAGAGATGCTCAAACTATCTTTTGGAAACATTTCCTCGTTTGGCTTCTGTGACACCATATATGCTGGGTTTTCTTCCTCCACTACATACAACTTCCTACTCATCTTAACAGATTTTTCTTCCTCTCTTCATTCCTTGAGTTCAGTGTTTTTCTGAAGTCTTCTCTAATCTTTCCTCTCGTCCCAAGCTGTACTCCTGAGAACTCCATCTGTTCCTGTGACTACAGATATTATACGTGTACTAAAAACTAGCCAAGTCTGGCAGTCCAGATTCATTTATTCACTCAATCATTCAATCATTCATTCATCTTTCTCTCTCTTCCCCAAACTATGCACATGTTGACTTACCAGACAATCTAACTTAATAGGCCCTAGGCCACTAAATGCAACCCTTGGAACAGATATCAGAGCTTTCCCTTAAAAGCTGGTCCTCCCCATGCCATGTTCCTATTGACTGAATAGTGAACGGCACCGCCTGGTTGGTTCCAGTCAAAGGCATTGAGCTGCTGTGCATGCAATTCCTTTTCTCAAACTCTTTCCACTTGTTAGCCAACTTCTAATGTAATCATTTTAAAATGATTTACTTATTTTTATTATAAAGTCAGATATACAGAGAAGAGGAGAGACAGAGAGGAGGATCTTTGTTTGCTGTTTCACTACCCACTGGCTGCATCGGCTGGAGCTGCACTGATCTGAAATTAGGAGCTTGGAGCCTCTTTCAGGTCTCCCACAGTGCAGGGTCCCATGGCTTCGGGCTGTCCTCGGCTGTTTTCCCAGGCCACAAACAGGGAGCTGGATGGGAAGCAGGGCTGTCGGGATATGAACCAGTGCCCATTTGGGATCTCGGTGCATGCAAGGCGAGGATCATAACCACTAGGCTACCACACTGGGCCCTAAGTAAAATTTTCCATCTGCTGCTTCACTCTCCAAGTGGCCACAATGGCCAGACCTGAGACAACCCAAAGCCCGGATCCACGAGCCTCCTCCATGTCTCCCACATGGGTATGAGGTCTCAAGGCTTTAAGACATCTTCTACTGCTTCCCCAGGCCACAAGCAGTGAACTGGATGGGAAGTGAAGCATTTAGGACATGAACTGGTGCCCATATGGGATTCCAGTGCTTGAAGCAGGGGGATTAGCCAATAGGGCCATCATGTCCTGATGTAATATTTCTGCAGTCTATATATGCCTTCATTCGTTTAGCAGCTTACCTCCAAGTCCTCCTATGACTTTTTATTACCTCGAAGAAGTTCATATTACTCATATTAATATATACAAAGCCTTTAGCAAAACACACACACACATATGCATATGCACTTAGACATACTTCCAAAACATCTGTATCAGGAAACTGTGTCACTTCTCTCACACCAGCCAGGAATTATTGTCTGTGAGACCTCTATTTAAATGTCCTATTTCCCTCTTATCCTGATCCTTCCCACCTTCCTATGATAGCTCTTCTCAAACTTTAACACTTCTTATCATTTATAAAATTCTAAATTTCTTCCTTATTTCTCACAAACCCCATTAGCTATGAATTCTCCTTAAAGTAGGAAAGTAGTAGTTATCTCATTCCTTTTTTGCATGCTATAGTAAGCCTTCAGTCACAGAGGTGGTTGTGAATGGAACAAAGATGAGATCACTGAGTACAAATCCCAAGCATGAGTTAAAGAGAAGGCTGTGGAGTAAGTGGCCACCATCTATTGGCTAAACAGTTCCAATTTCAACAGCCCTGCTACACAGCCCCTCATTTCCAAGCCTTTTAGTCATTTCCTCTAAATCTTGCCAGTACTCACTCTCTCTCTCCCTCTCTCCCACATTGTATAAATCAGGATGAATCAGGCTCTCACCAGCGCTGACTGTAAGCATTGCATCATCAGCATTTGGAGCCTGTTCTCAGATTTTACGTCTGCTATCATATATCTGATTTAGATTGCATTTTGAACTGGAAATTTGGAGAGCTGAGCCCAGCTGGTCCAGGCACTGGCTTTTGTTGGCTGACCTCTACCAACTGGCCATGCCTATCCATGTAATTCACAAAAAAGCTTCCCTGGCTTCACCTGAAAGGTTTATTATTTATGGCCATAAGCCCTTATTTCATTCTGTCCAACCATTTGGCCAGATTATGAATGTACAATGATTTGAAACACAAGTGAAGAAATGTTCTTGAAATAGAAAAATCACATGTCTGCTGTGCCTTAAGATTTTCGATGTGGTTTCCCAATCATTATCTCACTCAATCCTCACAAATATGTAAACTCAGACTCCTTGAGTTACTTCTGTGTAACAGAAAAGAGACAATGAAATCAATAATGTATATAATATATGTAAAATCATAAAACAGATTTTAAAGGACTACCCTTTATACAAAAGCAGACTACACCAACAGCCAGTTCATAGAATAGGAAATAAAATTACCTAATGAGTCTGAAAAGGCATGAACTTCGCTATATTTGAAGAAGCACAATTTGAAATGCATTCTTTCCTTATCAAATTGCCTAATATTTGATAGTTTGATAACCTTGGTAATAGTATAAACATGGGAAAGTATAGATTCTCATATGGTTTTGACTGGAGTAAAAAATGATATCTTTCAGAGAAAATAGCAGTATTGTCTTTCACTATGTTACATAAGCACATGTTTTGACTTTGCAACTCAATTTCAAACATACTATGCATATAGTCACATAAAGATACAGAAATACTTGGTCAGAAATAGTGCACCATCACATAAATAGATTAGTAAAGTAAATTGCAAAATAAAAACATAACAAATATATTTAGCAATGACATGAAAACTATAAGAAAAATATGGTAAATCTATATGCAGTGGCTAAAAATACCCAGGAAAAACTTTTTTTCTTTTTCTTTTTTTTCTTTAAATATGGGAAGCAGACATTTAGCTTAGCAGTTAAGATGTTGCATTCCACATTGGAAGCCTAGATTTGATTTCGGTCTCCAGGTTTTCACCACTGCAGACCCTGAGAAGTACTGGCTATGGTGCATATATTTGGGGCCTGGCCACCCACTTGGGACACAGATATCAAATTCTGGGTTCCTGGCTTTGGTCTGAATCAGCTCCAGTTGTTTCAGGTTTTTTGAAGATGAACTGTGGCGTGGAAGCAACAGTCTCTCTCTCTCTGTCTGTCTACATACATCAATAAATACACATATATACATACATGTGTGTCTCTGGATATACCTTTAAAAATGAAGTGAAAATAAGTAAAAAGGAAAAATAAGTAAAAATTAAAAGGCAAGGTATATAGCAGTACATAAAATTGATTTTTTTGTTTGAAATAAACACCTTGAAAGTAAATCTTTATGTATATTTATTTTTATTGCAAAAACAGATTTACAGAGAGAAGGAGAGTCAAAGAGAAAGATATTCCATACACTGGTTCACTCCCCAAATGGCCACAATGACTGTAGCTGAGCCAGTCTGAAAGCAGGAGCCAGTAACCTCCACCAGGTCTCCCATATAAGTTCAGGGTCCCAAGGCTTTGAGCCATCCTCTACTGCTTTCCCAGGCCACAAGCAGTGAGTTGAAAGGGAAGTGAAGCAGCCAGGACATGAACTGGTGCCCATACGGGATCCTGGTATTTAAAGGGGAGGATTGCCAATTGAGCCATTGTGCCAAGCCCCTATGGGAAGTGATTTTACTTTTTTATGTCTTTGTATACAAATACATTTATATAAAGTGGGAAAAGTTTCACATATATCACAACACAGATTTAAGAGTTTTCAATGAATACCCATGTGCATGCTTGTCTTATAACAAGTTAAAACGATTTGCTTATTGCAGTTAACTATAATGGTTTTCAATAGTTTACTAAACGAAATTGGCTCAAACAGAAATATTTTAAAGGACAAAAAAAATTAGACACAGTAGATTCATGTAATTTTAAAGTAAGTTTGTACATTAACACTTAACTTGAGTAAAGCAGAATTCTCATATTTAGCCCCCAAATGTACTGGACCTTAAGAATTATCTTTCCCCTTTGCTGCACCTGGTGTGCTGGCCTCAAAGTCCAAGGGCCCCTAGAGGCCACCTGTCATCTCTGGGTAGTCCACTCCCTCTGCAGATCAGGGCCTTGTGTGCACTCCCCTGCCCTGTGCCCTGAGCACAGGAAGAAAGAATGAACGATCCTCCTGAAATACAGGTTTCCTCGTGTCTCACCCTTACTTAAAACCTTTCCATAGATTCTTCTTCCATGTTCTTTTCCCCCTGTGTATTTGGCATAAAAAATGCTAAGCTTCTTAACGTAATTTAGCATTGACTTATTTTTGTGACCTTTTGTCACGGGCCTTGATTTGGTCATGAATGAATAAGCTGCAGTGACTAAGTCACTAAGACAAGACATCTATCTATGGCTCCAACCTCATCTCTTCCTAAAATATTGAAATACTTTCAGTTCCCCAGTTTTACTCTTCTGTCTATCCATAGCCCTTTGTGCATAATTTTCTGTACTAAAATATTCTTTGGCGGGTTACTGCCTGTCAATATCTTGCCATCAATTGGGTCTTAGCTGACTTGCATTTCCTTTGTAAATCCCTCTCTCAAGACATTTTATCTCACTCATCTGTATTGTTCACAGCATTCTCCATGTCTCCCAAGTTTATACCTGGTCCTTTTTTATTTTTAGCGTAAAGTTTTGTTTTGCTTGTTTTCATTCCATTCCTGGGGGACAAGAAAAGTTTCTGTCATCCTGCTGTATCAAGTATACTTCTATATTTCCGGGCAAAATTTGGTGTCCCACACATGACAAATGCTTTATTGGCAGGCACAAAATGAATGAGTGCTGGTAGGTAAGTGGCCAAGATGAGAAAGACTTCATGGTTCTCTGTACCCAACAAGTACCCTATCATCTTTCAGGTTCTTTCCATTGGCATCCCCTAGTTCAGTTCCTTCAGCCCAAGCACTGTGTGTAGTCCAGACATGTATATCCTGTACTCAGTTTTCAGGACACAGTAGGAGTTAATAATTTAATGCCCTCCAGGCTTTTATATAATAAAGCATGGAGCACTGGAATGGTTGCTTCTTTAAGAAACCTTTCCAGCCTTCCTAGTTTCTGCTGCACTCATACAGACTCAGCATCTGGCAGTGAATCTCAGTGACTTGTGGAGCAGCATTGTAATAAACTGTGCTTCCTCTTGCCTAATGTGAGCTTACCACTTCTGCCCTAGATTGTGCTGGGGAGTGCTAGATTTTTGCTGGTGGGTAGCGGAGACCCAAATCCTGTCTATTTAGGGTTCCAGTAAATGTCTCATTCAGTTTTTGAAACTAAAAATCTTGAAATGTATGCCATATTCCAAAAACTTCCTCTTCCCTCCTCCAGAGGGCTGTTGGTGAGCTGGCAGGACCAGTGTGTGTGAGGCAGTGCAGAACCTGGGACACAGTCAGAAAAACCATGGACTTCTAGAAGTGTACAGACGCTCCCAGCTATACAGCACAGGAGAAATGGCTCTGGCAAGGGGACAACATTATATTAGTGTGCTCCTTCTTGTTTCCTCTTGCTCATATTTGTACTGAAATCAGAAGCAGTGAGAACAGAATCCAAGTAAGAGTCTATGCTCAGTCACCTTGTTCTGTTAATAAAATCTCTGGCATACTGTGAGCCACTGCATTCAATATCAAGTGGGTGAATAGCATAAGGTCAAGATAATGCTAATTTAATCTAAAACCACATCACTTTGGGGCATAGGCAAGATTTTTACAGGGAAGAGGAAAAGCAACCCGAATCTTGAAACATCTGTAGAGGGGAAGTCAGGATCAAGGACTGTGAGCAAGTGAACCTCTAGTCCCTCTGGTGGGCAGTGGTCCACATCACAGCAAGTCCAGCTGTGTTGGCTGTTAGCTACAGAGGGGCTGACAACAGGGGGCACACACAAATTTGTTTTTGTATAAACAAATTTATATATAAACAAAGGGTGCCTGATCTCATTATCTTTCTAATCATTAGTAGACAGAAGATCTTCTCTGTCTGTTCTCCTCTTGGTAAATCTGACTTTCCAATAAAAATAAATAAATCAGATTTACCAAGAGTGAAGGAGACAGAGAGAAAAATATTCCATCTTCTGGTTCACTCTCCAGGTAGTCACAATAGCCAGAGCTGAGCCAGTTAGAAGCAAGGAGCTATAAGCCTTCTCTAGGTCTCCCACACAGGTGCAGGGTCCCAAGTCCTCGTGCCTTCCTCCACTGCTTCCCCAGGCAACAAGCAGGGAGCTGAAAGAGAAGCAGAGTAGCTGAAATATGAACAAGTGCCCATATGAGATCCTGGGCATGCAAAGTGAGGACTTGAGCCACTAGACTGCCATGCTGAGCCCTTTTCACTGATGTCTTGAAGTAGAGGGTCCCTACTCTTGGGAAGGCGAATGTGTGAAATGAGTTGATATAGGTGCCAGGAAAGAGCTGGGAATGATGTCTGTTTGCTCCCATCCTGGTGGAAGCTAACACTCTCATATCTGAGAGAAAATTGGGCTCCTCCTGTGACACTAATAAAGTTATTTATGTGTGTTACCTTATGTTGCAGGACCTATCTCCCTGACTGAGCTAAGCTCCTGCCAGGCCTTTTTCACTGAGACCCTTTATTAGCCTCAAATCAGGGTGCTTGAATAATGGACACAGGTTGTGATAGGAATACTTTTCTTTAAACAGTGAATTCAACATGCTGTTACGATCTGTTTTGGACAGATAGCCTTGTATGCAGTTTTCCATTTTGTTTTCTACAGTGTGCTACTCGTATGTAGATTATATGAATTGATAATTGAGTTACATAAAAGGGTATCTATTTTTCTCAACTATGGCTGCATGTTAGAATCAACAGAATTTTCTTTTCCTTCTTTCTTCCTTACTTTTCTTTTTCTTTTTTTTTTTTTTTTAATTCTGATGCCCAGACTCCCAGCCCAGAACAATAAAATCAGAGTCAACAAAGGGGAGCCCAGACATTGAGAGTTTAATACTACTTCATAGCATTTAATAGTCAAACATCTCATAAGACTTCTTGGGTTGCTTTCTTGGTAAGATAACTCGCTAATCCTTAAGTGTTACCAGCATACAAAGTGAATTTGTATGTCTCTCTCCAGTTCTCTGGCATCTTGTGCAACTGTAGTTTGTTATTGTAGTTACCTCCCACATTCTGTTTTACTCCCAGTTCATATTATAAGGAAACTAAGGGCAAGTTAAAAAAAGCAAACATTTTTCTCACTTACTTTTTTATGTTACAGAAAAATAATAAAAATCCAAAGAGAACTTTGGAATTTGACTTAAGATTTTATTAACAATGCAGGTTGAGAAGGCCTCTTGTGGAGTCCTTCGCATTATTGTCAGTGAAGTTTACAGGCTGAGCCTGGTGACCTAACCATGACAAGGATGGCCTCCTGCGTGGGCAGGAGCAAGGCCTAATGCCTCCATGATTCTGCCAGCTGCAGGAATGTCTAACCACAGGAGCAATGGAGAGTAAACCTGCATAGAAAACCATGTCAGAGTACATTTGATTCATCCAAGTTGCCCTTATGCTTCTACCCAAGGCATTACTGAGAAAGGTAGCTATACATATTGTAAAGTATATAATATATATATTATATATATATATACACACATATGTGAAGTTAGCTTCCTCAAAGCACTACTCAATATGCATGGAATACAAACCTATATACAGCCATATATTCACATTGTGCATATAAAATTATATACAAACACATATGTATGGTTAGTTTGAGGACATAGTGCTACCTGCTGTAGCAAACACACCCCCAAATTTCAGTGCTTTGACTGTAATTGCAAAGAACACTTGGAAGCAGTACTACTTTGTGAGCCAAAAAAGAGAAAAGAATAATCTGTTGTCTATCGAGCAAGTCTCTAAAATGTTTTCATCATCATCATCATCATCTTCATCACCTTCATTACCATGGCTTGGGTGGAATCAGATTACTTCACTAGAACTTTCTCAAATCAAATTTTGTATGTTTGGGGTCCAGTGTTGTGTCACCACATATCAAACTGCTGTGTGTGATACCAGCATCCATATTGGACTACTGATTGAAGTCCTTGTTATTCTGCTTCCAATTTATCTGTCTGCTATTGTGTATGGGAAGCAGCAGATGATAGACCAAATACTTAGGCCCCGTCATCCATGAGTGAAACCCATATAGATTTCCTATTTCTTAGCTTCAGCCTGACCCAGTCCAGGCATTTGCCACTGTCTGGGGTCAGAACCAGCACATGGAAGCTCTCTCTGTCTGTCACTCTTCCTCTCTCTTTCCTGCTCCCTCTTTCTCACCTCTTCAACCAATGAACAAATGTGCCTTATTTTGTAGAAAGGAACAATTTATTCAGTTATTTAGCAAATCTCATTGGAGACTTTACCCTGTGGCAGGTAAAAGGAACTCAGGGATAAACAAAAACAGACAATTGCCCTGACCTCAGGATGTTTCTATTCTGTTACAGGAGTTGGACAGAGGATTTGTAAAGAAAGGAGCCTTATCCTAGGACAGTTGAAACAAAGGAAGATGGCCTAGACCAAGAGGTCAAGGCAAACACTGCAGAGGAAGTGATACCTCACTGAGCTGTGAGGAATGAGTCGGAGTTTAGACATCCAGACAGTGGAGTATGCTGATTGAGGAACTGAAAGAAGGCCAGTGTGGTTAGAGCACTGAAATTGAAGGAGAAGCACAATGCAACACAATGTTCAGAGGGAGACCAGGAAGGACGTAGGCGCAGCTAAGAATTTTGGCCTTTCTCCCAAAAGCAAAGCCTAGGTATTTTATTACTTCTTACCCCACTCATTCTTTACAGGCATGGAAAGGTCTTTTGCAGTAGGGAAGTTATGGAAGTAGATTGTAAGTGGTGGAACTTTTTCCCAAAGTGTTGTGGTTTTAGCCATACACCATGTATTCCACATCTCTTAATTCTCCATGTTGTTTCTTAGAACAAAAAGAAAGATGAGCTTACAGGAAATACAGCTTACTGAAGATTGCAGCCTGAGGAGAGAAGGACTTTTCCTATTGACAATAGGAATAATTTTCTCTACCTTTTCTGCCATGTTAGTTGGTAGAAAGATATGATAGGTTTAGAGCCAGATTCGCAGGTCTACCTTCTGCTTGCCAGACCCATCTGATGGTAAAGTTTCTGACAGTGATTTTTGAGAAATGGCATTTGATTACAACTTTTTCATTCTTGGGCCAAGTTGCTTCCCACAATTCTACATAGTTCCCTTTGTAATTCTCCCTTCCTTCTTCATAATATTATGAATATCCTTCCTGTCTGAACCAGACATTTTGCTCTTCCATCTTCTCTTCCCTCCACAGAATGATCTTTCTTTACCTGTGAACTCTAAATTAGAACTCAGAATGCCCATCTCCAAAACATCTACCCCAACAACAAATGTGTTGGTTTTATTCTCCTCCCAAGGAATAGATTAGCTATGTGAAAGGATTATCATCAGTTAGTTTTCTTAGAAACACAAATGAGAGTCTGGGCTCTGGGATCTGAGCTGGTGATGGCAGACTTTGGTGACTTGATTGAGGAGAAAACAACAAATCCAAAAGTATATCTTGAATTTGCAAGAAAGTCATATTCAGGCTGTTAGAATGTGCTTCCTTGGTTTGTTCATTCATGAGCCCCATGTACTAATGCATCCTGTAAACGAT
This sequence comes from Ochotona princeps, assembly GCF_030435755.1. Classification (NCBI taxonomy): domain Eukaryota; kingdom Metazoa; phylum Chordata; class Mammalia; order Lagomorpha; family Ochotonidae; genus Ochotona; species Ochotona princeps. Next base: position 97,911,605 of record NC_080834.1, on the reverse strand, counting down.
GATTAAAGTGCTGGGAAAATATTTTGCAGTTAATCCAGTCCATCCTGCTCATGCTGCCTAATGAATGTTGTCCCTGAAGATTAAATCTTGCCTAAAGACTAAAATCATTGAATCTCCTATACTTTTGTGTATAGGAGAGTTGGAGTCATTAAGGTCTTAACTCCTGAGCCACGTTGTCCAGTCTCACCTTATTCCATATATCCTACACTCCAGCCATCCTGACCTAATTTGTCTCCCAGAAGCCCCATCTTCTTTTGCCCCTCTGCTTTTCCTCCTGTGCACTACATTGAAAAGCCTTTCCCACATGTTTGTGTCTCAATATGACACAGCCAACTACAATGCCATGTGATCTCTGAAGATTTTTTGTTTCCTAAATTCAAAGCAATCATATCTTCCTCTATGCACTTTATGCATGGATTATCTTAACTCATGATCTTAAACAGTTATATGTGTGTCCTATTCTCTAATAAAATAACAACTTTTAGAGTAGGGTGTTTCAACTCTTTGTGTCTCCTAAAGGTCCTTCTAGTGGGAAAAAAAATCTTATGTAATCAGTATAAATTAAACTCAAATTGGACCCTAGAACAAAAACCTTTGTTTAGGAATTGGAAAAAAGATGATTAACTTCCATGAGCCTTGTAAATTCTTCACCAGCATCATGGGAATATTTCACTGTAAGAAATAAATTCAGAAATTTTCAGAGCAACTCCTGGTGTGGAAGTAGTTCATGTCAGAAGGAACGCTTTCAATCCTTCACATATTTCTCTGTGGTTGGTATTTAATGTTTTCATGACATACAAAATGTAACCGATAATGCTGTCAATTGTGAACTCTTATGTGGTACGTTTTGTCTTCTGAGATGGGTCATTAATAGAGGAGAAAGCTGAAACAGGGAGGTTAATCATTTGTCCGAGTTATCACAGATTTTATGGGGAACCTGAACTTGAACTCAGCCAATCAGAGTGTAAGACTTGGACTCTTGTTACTGTGTTCTTGGTACTTTCTCAATATCCAATTATCACTTAACAGATAATGCAGCTCATAAATTTAGCCCCTTTAGATCATAATAAAGTCTGTTCACTCTGCCAAGCCTTAGAAGATAAATCTCAGTTTCCTGTAAGCTCTCGCTGTCCAAGTGAAACATCCCAAGTCCATTTTATCTTTCCTCTCAGGTCAGATTTTCATTTCCTCCATGTTTTCATTTTGGCTACTCTTCCCGGGACAGACTCTGATTCTTCTATGTATTTCTTAAAATATAGGGTACAGTTGCTTTGTGCTACTCATCAGTGAGATGGGAAACATAGATGATGTAGTTCCTGCTATCAAAGACCTCTTCAGTGGGGCCTCAGTGTAGCCAACACATTGCCTTGGTCAAGCACTCAGACACAAGCACACGCTGGGAAGCTGCCACGCTTAGAAATCAGGGAGTGATGCCTCAGGGAAGGGGGTTTCACTCTGTAGATTTTATGAACTCTGTCACTTGCCCGCGAATTTTCTTGCTCAGTATCTTAAAATACAACTGCAGTCTGGGTTCCTCCCTCTTCACTTACAAGGGTGATTAACTAGTAGTGATGAATAATTATTTAATTGCCAGTTCAGCTACATGTGTGTAGTTGTTTGGCTTCTTCCCTCTTCAGTGAAAGAAGCCAGCCTTCTTCACAATAAAAATAATCCAGAATTAGTCAACTGCCTTTTAACAGGTTTTCATTCAGTCTGCCACAGCAAGAAGGTTCCAAGTTTGCAACATCACCTTTAGCTTAAAAATAAATAAAGAAAAGTTCTCACTCAGCCAGTTAGATTTTAGCTCTCACAGCATCTCCGGTAACTATTGGCAAAGTGATTGCTTCCATTTGGATATTTTACTCTGTCTTTGGATAAAAATTTAATCAGAAAGAATTATTATTCTTTTAATACCCATTTAACCTTTATATTCATGATGGATACAAAACCATTAAAATTTAAAGCCCCCTTTTAAGGACTTGTAGCTGATCTACTTTTTTCACTGATCTTTTTTTGTACAGTTTTTGAAGCTTGACCCAGGGGTCACAGCAAACTTCCCGGGCTTCCCCATTGACTGCTTTCCATTTCCATGTACTCTGTGCCCTATTAATTATTCAAATAGTGACTTACTGTTTTAAGGATGTGCATTGTTAGTGCTACTAAATCCATTTTTATTATCAAAATCCTTTTCATTCCATTGTGGAAAGTTTTTTTATTGGCTTCAGAATATGTGAGGACTTAACATCTCAGAAAGCTTGCCCATTACCTTCACATCATAAGGATAAACCAGCAACAAGGTTTATCAGTGGGATTGAGAATTGGGTCTTATGTTTCAAGTGCAATTTAAGTTTTTGGTTCAAGCAGTTTAGATGGATGTAGAGCAATAGCCTGGTTTGCTGCACAGTGTTCCTAATTTTTTAATTTGAAATGTAATTCATCTTCTAGTATACAAATTAATTCATTCAAAAGTATTCTTCTCAACTCAGTCCCTAGAGGAATCCACTGTTAATGGTCTGTGTATCTAATTCTAGGATCTCTCATGCATTAAAAAATTTACATGCACACATGTGTATGCTCATAGTACTGTACTTATTGTTCCATATATTGCTTTTGGCTTTTTCCCTAACAGTGTAGGCTCAGTATATTTCTCAAAATGACAGCTTGAGCCTTAGTCTTTTTAAAGGTGTGTGAGTTCTGTTGGATGTATAAACTATAACTTCTAGAATTTACATTGTTTCCATTTTCACCACTGCAGGTAAATATCTTTGTGCAATTATCATCATGAGTCTTCAACTTTTATCAGAAGAGATTTTTAGAATAGTCGGCTCAGTCAAAATTGTATTTGCCTGTTTGTTTATTCCTACTGAAATAGTGCCTCCCAAAAGGGTCTCAGTTGGTTATGCTCAATGGTGTATCTGAATATCAGACTCCTGATACACCCACTAACAAGTGTGTTCATCTTTTTAAAATAAATATTAGCAAAAACAATGTTAAAAGCAATCTTGATGTTTTGCATTTTTGTAATTTAAGAGTTTAGTATCATTTCCTATGCTTAGCAGCCACTTGCCTATTCATATCCTCTATGCATTTTGTTTACTAGATTATTCAGCTAAAAAAACTGGAAGTTAGTTGAGCTTCAACCTTTTCTCAGTAGTTGTTTTTAAACTGTTCCACACGGTCCTGTAAAGGCTTTGGAGAAGCGCCTGGATAGAGAAAAGTAGTCTGGCCACCTGCCTTTCCACAGGCCCTACGTTACCTTCCCCAGTCTACTCCAGCCACGCAAAGATTCAGTTCAAACACAGCAACTCATTTTATGCCTATAGTTATGTTGGACTTTCAGTTTGAGCTTAACCAATGGCTCCTGGGTTTAGAAAGCTGTCTAAAACCTTAGCGTTCATAGGAAGAACCCTAGTTTTATCACAAAGTGACAGGTCCCACACTCTTCAGTTTAGCAGTTTCCACTTGTAAGTGTCCTTAGATACCATATGTTAAATTCTTATTGCATGAGATGCTGGACTCTATGCTTGGTATATGCTTGCAATGAAAGAATCTCAACTGATTTTGAACTGTGGTAATGCAGCAAGGTGGAGGAATCCACCATGGCGGGGAGGGTTTGGGGAGGGGTGGGGGAAATCCCAGTGCCTATGGGACTGTGTCACATAATGCAATGTAATTAATAAAAAAATTCTTATTGCATTGCAAATAACCATGTAGTATAAAATATACAGTTAATAAATGCTGATTTGCCTAGTATACGTGCATACAGCTGTCATAAATTCCACAATATGTTAATATTGTTTTGTTCTTTATCATAGCTTCAACACATATTTGAAAACCAGAGGTATACATACAAATCATACATAGTCACATGTAAGTGCATCACATTTAGTCACATATAATGGTCAGGGCTTGTTATGATTGGTTCTTAAGCTTTTATGTGTTTGTCATGTGTTAGTTGATCTAACCCAGAGATGATATATTCATCTGAAGATTTTTCTTTCAAAACTGAATGAAAACTTGCTGTCCACGGTTGTGAGTAGCAGAAGCAGACCGTGCTTTCACTTCTGTAATTGTAGAGTGTGGGTACTCGGTTCATCCCAGAAGAATTCTCAGATCCTTTGTGTCACTGCTTGTGTGGTGTACTTTTCCCTACTTCAGTATTTTTTGGGTGGATAACCTTAGGCAGATTTCCTCAAGTTCTCTAAGCTTCAGTTCTTATCTCTCATTTTCAATGATAGTAATAAGGCATGCTTTGACATCCAAAGATGGAGTTGGATGCATAATGACTGTTCTTACCTTTTGTGCCTAGCATAATATCTTACAAAAATGTGAGGAATTATCCAAGTCTCTGTTGCCCTTCATTATGGTGATGAAAGTAGAAATGCTAGTTTGAACAGTGACTGTAACAATTAAATGTGTTGTAATTTTAACATTATTCCCATAGATTGTAGACCAGTATTGATATTATATCTCCATTCTTTTCTGAAACAAGGTTCTTTTTGCCCAGTTTCATATTTTAGATTTGAAAGGAAAGAAAAAGACATAGCTGTGGCTCACATTCTTTCATTCTCTCTGAAATAAGAGCAAAGTAATTGCTCTAAATAGTCAAGGTGGTAGCCCAAGGGCATTTCTGAAGGCTTCTTTCTCTTTTCCTTATTTTAAGAAGCATCTAGTTTCTATAGTGATCTGCAAGACTCATATATACCAGCTGAATCATTAAGTAAGACTTGTTATAATGGATTTAGCCAAAGATTTACTCAACACAGATTAAATGGTAAAGTGGTGGATATTTATATCACCAGAAAATATACTCTTGCATATTCAAAAATCTCTCTTTTACAAAAAAAAAATTATCTGGAGTTATTTCACAGTCATTCAATGCATTCAGCAGCTATTCCAGGGTCTTCAGGTGTTTCAGAATACAACACAGCCAGAAATTCCTGTTTTCAAGTTGCTCAGGTTCTAGTGGGAGAAGACATGCAGCAATGAATACAGCCAAAGTAAACCATATAGCATATTAACAGGTCATACAGCCAATGGAAAGAATAACAAATCGGCAAGTGTACAGTACAGACCAAAGTTGTGCTTTTCAGTGGTCAGGATAGATTTCTTTGAGAAGTGATCTTTGCACAATAACTTTGAAGTTAGGAGTTGCAACAGTGAGTTCAGGGTTACTGTCAGTGAATGAATGAGCTGCAGAGTAGCAGAAACTATGATCAAGAGATACCACGGCAAGAAGAGCAATGATCTCAGAACCTTGTGGGCCCTAATGAAGTTCTAGCCCAGGGACATATTCATTTTTGATTCATCAGACTTAACTATTCATCCTGAAATACAAAGTCAGTTCTAGAGGTACAAATGGTTTGTTCTATCAATTCTAAGAATATAATAGTAAACCAACTAAGTTTGACTTACACATGATTTGGTTGAACCTCCTCAATTTTATACATACACATATTTATTTGAGATGTAAGACAGAGAAATAGAGAGCTCTCATCTACTGTCTCACTACCCAAATGCCTCCCACAACCAAGTCTGGTTTAGGATCAAAGCCAGGAAACAGAAAGTCAGTTGAAGTCACCACATGGGTGACAGGGTTTGCACCCAACCTCTGGAGCCCCTAGCACTGTATCTCCATGGGCTGGAATCTGAAATTAGAATTCAGAATCCAACCAGGGACTCAGATGTGAGACATAAGCATTTTAACTGCTCCGGTAAGCATCCAGTCCTATGAACCTTCTTCTTTTTTTTTTTTTTAAGATTTATTCATTTTATTACAGCCAGATATACACAGAGGAGGAGAGACAGAGAGGAAGATCTTCCGTCCGATGATTCACTCCCCGAGTGAGCCGCAACGGCTGGTGCGCGCCAATCCGAAGCCGGGAACCAGGAACCTCTTCCGGGTATCCCACGCGGGTGCAGGGTCCCAATGCATTGGGCCGTCCTCAACTGCTTTCCCAGGCCACAAGCAGGGAGCTGGATGGGAAGTGGAGCTGCCGGGATTAGAACCGGCGCCCATATGGGATCCCGGGGCATTCAAGGTGAGGACCCTAGCCGCTAGGCCACGCCACTGGGCCCCTATGAACCTTCTTATTTTAGATATGACCAACTGAATCTTGAAAAAGGTAAAAAAATGTCCAATGGTAACCAATGAATAATTTTTTAAAATAAAGTTTTGATGTGTATTACTTATATACATATAGATAAACTTATAAATCATATATGTTTTGGCTAAATTGTCACAATGTGAACATGCTCCAATAACCATGCCCTGTGAGGAGAAGGAACACTAGTTGGAAAGCTGTTTCTATGCCACACCTCTCTTTGTTTCCAAAAATGAGCAATACCCTGAGTGGTAATAACATGTATTAGTGTGGGCTACCTCTGGTCTATGGACTTCTTCTAGTTGTATTTTGTTCTTGTTTTTTGCTGAGGTTTGAATGAGATTTTAGGTATAGCCATAATTCTAAAATAATTCATAAAGTCTAAAACGTTAAATTCTAAGTTTTGTTGCTTTTAGGTCTTTGATCATTTCAAGCTAATTTTTAAATGAGTTGATAAACTTATGGATCAAGGTTCCTTTTTTGTTCTTTTACCTTTTGCATGTTCAAGTATTCTATCACCTTTTTTGGGGTAAATTAATTAGTTAACCTTATGTGTATTGTGAGCAAAGTGACCAATACAGATCATTTGAGCCATATGGGGCTCATATCTGGATTCTCTGTTCCATTCCATCAATCTCTGTATGCATCCATTCTTTAATTATCACACTGTCCAGACTGTAATCTCAGAGTGAATTTGGAAATCAGTGCTAATGTTCTTTTTCAGAATTGCTTTGGCTGTTCTAGTTATTTATCCTTTTCACATAAATATTGGAATTGGCCTTACAGTTCTGGATCTCAGTTTGTAATTGTGTTGCATCACTGAAATGTTCTGTGAATACATGATTTATTAATGTTATTAAGTCTTCTAATCCATGAATACAATATATCTGTATGAATTTGTATTTTTCACTTAGGTTTTGTAGCATAGAAATTTTTTATGTGCTTTATAAGATTTATAATGAACTGTTTCATAGTTTGAGGTGCTTTTGTTAGTGGTACTCTTTAAAAGAAAGTAAGTTTCTAATAAATCATTATTATTAAAGGATAAGACTGATCTGTCCATATTGGGTGGCTCTGTACCTGATGATCTTGATAGCTAGCTCATGCATTAATTCTAGACCTTTTTCTTAAGATTTTGGAGGATATTAATGAAAACATCATTTTTTTTTCTGTGAATAGACAGTTGTATTTCTTTATCTGTGCCTTTCCTGTTTCCATTGTATTATGTGGGCTAAAGCATCCAGCTAAGTATTGATTAGAAAAGGTGACCATGGCCATTTTTCTTTTTATTTAATCTTGGGAGAAAGCATTAAAATTTTGGTCATGAAATATAATGTTAGATGCAGTTTATTTGTGGATACTCCCTCTCAACGTTGAGGGAATTCCCTCCTAGTCCTAGTTTTCTGAGAGTTTTAATTACAAAAGAGAGTTGGATTTTAATAGTAAAAAAGCTTCTCAGCATCAGATGAAAGGATGAGATTTTCTTCTATAGCTGCTTAATATGGTAGAAGATATTAATTTTCCTGTTGTATCAGCTTTGCATTGCCAAAGAAAACCTCACTTGGTAATGTTGTACTGGTCATTTTAAGCATTTTTGCATTTAATTTACCAATAATTTGTTAAAGATTTTCCATCTGTGTCTACTGGTCTTTAGCTTTCTTTCTATTTAATATGCTTGACTCAATCTGGTATTAGGGAAATAATGGTTAAAAGGAGTGGAAAGGTATTTCTCCTTGCTTAATATTCAGTTAGCAGGGAGCTGGATCAGAATGGACACATTGGGACTGAAACCACAAGAGACAGCTTCATTTGCTACACCACAGGGGGGCAACCTCTATACTTTTATTACCATGCAAGATATTTTTCTGTGTGTGTGTTTGTGTGTGCCTCTCAAAAGAGAAAATAAAATAGTAATTTAAAAAGAATGTTTCAGGGCCCGGCGGCGTGGCCTAGCGGCTAAAGTCCTCACCTTGAATGCCCCTGGATGCCATATGGGCACCGATTCTAATCCCGGAGCTGGATGGGAACATCCAGCTCCCTGCTTGTGGCCTGGGAAAGCAGTGGAGGACGGCCCAATGCTTTGGGACCCTGCACCCGCGTGGGAGACCCGGAAGAGGTTCCAGGTTCCCGGCTTCGGATTGGCGCGCACCAGCCGTTGCGGCTCACTCGGGGAGTGAATCATCGGATGGAAGATCTTCCTCTCTGTCTCTCCTCCTCTGTGTATATCTGGCTGTAATAAAATGAATAAATCTTTTAAAAAAAAGATTGTCTTTATTAATAATAAAGGCAGATCAGATTTACACAGAGAAAGAGAGAGAGAGAGAGAGAGAGAGAGAGAGAGAATATGATCTATCCACTAGTTCACTCCCCAAATGGCCACTATGACCAGAGCTGAGCTGATCCGTACCAGGAGCCAGGAGCTTCTTCTGGGTCTCCCACACAGGTGCAGTGTCCCAAGGCTTTGGACCATCCTCTACTGCTTTCCCAGGCCACAAGCAGGGAGCTAGTTGGGAAATGGAACAGCTGGGACATGAACCAGAACCCATACGGGATGCCTTGGCTTGCAAGGTGAGGATTTAGCCATTGAGCCTTCGTGCTGGCTCCCATTTTTGGACCCCATTCTTGTTAATTTTTATGGAATATTTTGGTCAGTTACTGAGAGAGGAAAACTGAAATCCCTGAGTTTAATTGCAAATTTATCTGTTTCTTCTTTAAATTGTATGTGGTTTTTGGTATGTTAGTATTCCGAAGCCATGCCATTAAGTACATATACATGTAGATTGTTGTGTTTTCTGAGCCCTTGAACTGATTCCTTCATCATTACAAAATATACTTATTGAATTCATATTATTTATGAGCTCTGCTGTATCTGATGCTAATATAACTCTTTTTTATTAGTTGAAATGGTGTATCTTTTCCAGTCTTTGGTTTCTATTCTGTCAATAGCCTTATACTTTAGCTGGGCGTAATTTTAGACAGAAAAAAATGATTTTTTTTTTAAGTCAGTATGGAAATCTCTTTATTCTAATTTGTATATTTAGAATACTTACATTTGTTGTGGTTATTGATCAGATCAAAAATCTCCTTCTTGCCATCTTCTGTTTTTTTTTCTTTGCCATCTATGTTTTTTTCCTTTGCATTGAGTATTTTTCACAATTCCATTTTCTTTTCATTTTTTATTATTTATGTCATGCTGCTTAATGTTGTCACTTTATTTCAAGTTTACATATCAAATAAGATCCATATTCAAATAGCATTATAACACTTAGTGGATAGTCTCAGGGCCTTGCATTAATATGCTTCCAGTCACCTTATCATACCATGTACTCCTATGGTTGTTTTGACTTGAAGATAGACTTTAAACACACAGCATCATTGCTAGCATTATTCTTTTGATTTGTAATTTTTGTGTTTTAAAACTCTAATTATTTATCTGAACGGACAAGCACTCCAGCCAGATATGGCACATGAGGGCAGTGTTCTAATGATTAAGGGCATCGTTTGCTCTACCTTCCCAGCAGCATTAGCAGGAACCTGGATCAGAACTAGTGGTCAAGATGTGATGTGATTCAGTCCACTGTGCTATGGGATTTTAAAGTTTCAAGCAGGAGTGTAACCAAATCTGGGTCACAGTGGATCTCCTGTTTTTAAGTGGAGAGAGGTTTTTTTAGAAATTTTTTTTTTTCTTTTTCTTCTCTTTGAAACCATCATTGCATTGTTTTCTCACTTTGTCAGAAACAAATCTTCTGTCAATTTCTACTCTTTTTCCCATACGGTATTGTTGTGAGGATTTGTGGGAGGGAGAAAGGAGAGTTGTTTTATTTTCTCTCTGACTGGTTTCAAAAATTTTACCTTTGGTTTTCAGTAGGTTGGGTATTATGCGTTCATGGAGGTTTGAGTTTCTTTCTGTTCTGAGATTCTAGATATCTGTCCTGTTCTGCAGTCGCTTAATCTCTTGGTTTTTATATCTTCAGTTTGTTGTTTGAATAATGAAAGTTAAGCAACCATTATCTCTTCAAATTTGTGTTTATTACGTCATTCTTTCTCTTTTCTATCCTGGAATTCTGAGTTCAGGTATTTGGTACTGCCCAACAGCTCCTGGATAATATTTATTTTCCTTACCCATTTCCCTATCTTTAGGTTTCATTGGTGCTAATAACTACTGACCAGGCTTCTGCTTTACTAATTCTTTCCATGGTTGTTAAATCTACTCAGGTGTTTTTGAAGTATTCATTTGTTCTATTTCTCTCTCTCTCTCTCTCTCTTTCTCTCTCTCTCTCTCTCTCTCCCTCCCTCCCTCCCTCCCTCTCCCTCTCCCTCTCCCTCTCCCTCTCCCTCTCTCCCTCTCAGGCGTTTTCATTGTATTCTCCTAAAACAGAATGAGACCAGTCTCATATGACAAAGTTTCTATGTGTCTGCTGATCATGCATGATTACTTCCTTTTCCACTGGAGCTTTCAACATTAATCATAGTTGCTTTAATATTTTATCTGCCATCTATGTCCTTTCTGAATCTCTGTCTGTTATTTGTCTCTTTGTTATTCTTGCTTTTGTGAAGCTTTGTCATTTCTTTCAAAGCTATTTTGCATAAGACTGTAGAGACACGGGTAAATACAGTTGATTCCTGTACATGCATATGCCTTTTTTCCGTTAGGCCTTTAGCACGGGGTATTTTCTTCAATTTGTTCAGGATTTGACTTTGGTTTGAAGTGAAATTTTATCACTGTGGTTACCTAGGTGCATCCCAGATTTTATACACCACTAAAGTCACCTTGTTTCTGCAATGCAAGGTGCTTTGCAAAGAGGATTCTCTCAATCTCTACTCCATTTTTAATATTTAGATATTTTTGGAGAGGCAGGACATACATCTCCCAATGCTACACTGCTCTTGCATTGAACTTTTGAACTTTATATTAATGAGCCACCAGACTGTTCTCTGCCCTGCTTGGGCCTAAGTTCTATTGAGGGCATCATAATCTGATTCTCCTTGTCCCACAGAATTGAAACATTGTTTGTCCTCTTCTGGCTGAAGTGGGTCTTTCCTTCCCTGAGAACAGTGGGGTTCATAGCCTTTTCCTGGAGCTAAGACTCTTGTTCTGAAGGAAAGATGTGATAGAAGGCTCTTGGATTGGCACTCAGCCTTTCCTGGAGCTGCTGCATTCTTCCTTCCCAAAGCTACAAAACAAGATACCTTAATCAGGACCTTTTCCTACCTGGTCTTTCATTTGAGCTTCATGAACAAAAAAAAGCATGCATTGGTTTCTGCTGTGTTCACAGCCTGCAGATTTTATGTTCATATTTTAATAAATAACCAGGCTTTTGCCATTGGCCAGCAATTTGGTGGTGATTCTTTTTTGTTTGTTTGTTTGTTTGTTTGTTTTTGTTCAACAATGTAACTTTCAGAGACATCTATCTCAGATAGATAAGCAAGTGCTCTCAGGCCATCTCCAGAGTTATCAGTCTTTAGTTCAGTTGTTTTTTCGGTAGTGTTAGTTCTCTGTTGCATGCAAAAAGAAAAAAAAGAAGTTGTGCATTTACAGATTGTCCACCACATTTTTGTATTGGCAATAGCAGTACTATTTTAGCTTTCTCCATATTAAGCATAAGCCATATCCATTTTCATGATTTGGATTGTTAAGATTTGGGTCGGTTACTATAAGACAAGTTTTCTTTGAAAACTTATCTTTTGGTGCATACATAAAATATGTCTTTAATGGATAAATGTAGTGGAATTAAAGTATATATGTATGTGAGTTATAGAACATATACAATCTTGATACATTTTATAAAATTTCAATGAAGCATAACTTACAGTAAAAACAAAATCCATTTTAACTAACTATGGGGGAAAAAAGGGAGGAATGGAGAGTGGCGGGGGGAGACAAAAGAAGACATAGAAAATTTCCATCTGCTGATGGATTCCCCAACTGCCCTCAACAACCATATGTAAACAGGCTGAACCCATGAGTCTCTAACACCATCAATGGATGCCATGTGGGTGGCAATAGCTTAAGTACCTGAAGTGTAATTTGCTGCCTTCCCAAGCATATTAGTAGAAAACTGAATAGGAAGCAGAGGAGCTGAAACTCAAGCTGGATATGGAAATAAAAGTGTCCCAGAGAATCAAGATGATGAAATAGGGTAAATACACATTTAAACAGATGGAAAAACATTTAATCATGATGAAGCAGAGAAGACACATTACAGGAAATAGTAGAGGACAGAACAATAGCAGAGAAGTACCTGGAGAATGACAGACACAGGAAAGCAGTGAAAACAATGTTGTGGAGTTGTAGTGACTGATAATCCAGTGACATCCAGCTAACAGCGATCTGAACTCCACCAGCAGCCGGAACTCAACCAGCAACCACGTGGGAAGGGACTTTCACTGGGAGCTTGGGAGGTGAACCCAGACAAAGAACTGTCCGTTCTGCTGGTCCGTTTGATTTGACCAGGAGCAGAGACAGAGCAGCAGATCCCAGACGGACAGTGCGAGAACAGGGTAGATTTCACAGCCCAGTCAGCCCCCTAGAGCTGAATTGGGCGCCATTTTGCTAAGGAGACAAAGGCAAGGGAAAGAACTGAGCATACGCTGAGCTGGGAGTGAACTCATTTTTGACTTCGTGAACTGCAGCATTCTACAGGTTCCACCCAAGACAGGTCTGGGTAGCCCTCACACCTGACGGTCAGCAGATCAAGAACTCTAGTAGTGCACCATTTTGTACAATGTGGCAATAGCTTTAGGACAGCAGGGGACAACAGTGAACTGCGCATGTGCTTAGCACGCAAGATCTCACTGAGTTCAGTGGATTGCACTGGTCCCACAGGAAAATAATACCAATTGTGGCATCATACGGGTCAAAATAGGTCTGTGTGGCACCCAGACCTAACGTCCAGTCGGTTCCGGCAAGATCAGCACCACCAACAACCTAACTATATAGGACACCTGGTGTCTCTCTAATCCTGGGACCTTCTCCAACCAGAAGTGGGAGAAAGGTTGCAGAGACAACAGTGCAACCTCAGCACAATAGCACAGGAGGTGGAGAGTAGTGAGTCAGCAGTTGGCACTATGGGTTTCTTTGAACCCAGACCTAGAACTTGCTGGAGGTTGTGGCACAAGTGGCTGCAAGCAAAGAGCTGTATACCAATGGCAATAAGTAAAATCAAACTGTAGACCTGTGGGTGACACAGCTTAGAAACCTGCCCCAAGGAGAAGAATCTGATAACTAGATGTATAATGATCAAGAACAAAAGAAGACACAAAGGCAAAATGAGTATTACTGAAGACTCCCCTGCAAAGGAGCAAAACCCTATGCCAACCTCAAAGCCAACCTGTTCAGTGACACCTTGGTCATTCAGTGGCGTGTTGTTTACCTTCATGGTGTTGTTGATTTCTTTTTTCTTCCTGTTGTTGATTTTGTTTTGTGGCTTTTCATGTGAAGGGATGTGTAATGGCTGTGTAATAGAGACTGTCATGTCTAGTAACATGTTATTTAACTTCATGGCATTGTAAATTTCTATTTTTCTTCCTATTGTTGATTTTGTATTATGACTTTTCATTTAAGGGGATGTACAGTAACTGTGTAATGGAGACTAACATATCCAGATGTGAAGATACAATGTAGTATGCATCTCTATTTCCAGACATAGATGGATTTACAATGAAACTGTTTACTATATCTTGACAATAGGATGCTGGACTCTCTGCCATTGTCCATGCCCACAATGATGGACATATGACTGTGTGTGAAGAACTATACTATAGTAATGATATAGAGGAACTAGGTCAGGGGGGGATTAGGGAGAGGAAAACGAAAATCTCAGGAGCCTATGGAACTGTATCATAAAAGGATAATAACAATAATAACAAAGTCACCATGGGAAAAAAAAAAGAGTCCCAAATGGTGGCCTTGCCTGCTGTCCCACAATATCCTGTCCTGACGTACACATTTTGAGTGCTCAATGCTAATAAAACATTAGTGACTGCCATGTTCACCATCAGTAGGGTCAGAGTTGTCGTCATCGTCATCATCACCGTCACAGTTGTCATGGTGCATTCATGTTGCCTTAGAACCATCTTCATGACAACAGAACTGAGTTGTTCTGTCAGAAAAGAAATCTCTGGCCCTGTTTTATAGCTTTAGTGAAGACATTTGCATCTTTTGCTCTAAAAGAAATAAACTTAGAACACTTCACTCAGTTTCACCAAATGAGTTCAAAATTCTGTTGCAGATAAGATAATTTAAGTCAGAGAGGGAGGGGACTTCCCCAGGGTTGAACTCTGATAATTTACATACTCATTGAATTTCCCCAGCTATATTGTAAGGCCTGAATGTTCCAATTTTAGTATATGTGCTGCCGAAGCAAGCACTTGAATGTTCGAATATTGTCTTACTCATCTCTTTATTTCCCAAAATTCTTGCATAGTGCCCTTGGTGAGTCTTTGTGGAAATAATGTAGACTTCCTGCATTCATGTTGATGTGTTTCAGGGTCACTGGTGAAAAAAAAATTGTAGATATATTTTTGCTCTTTTAAAAATTAAAATGTAATTTACACAGATGACAACATTGCCAGCAGGAGATAAAGTAAAATCTGGAGAATCCTTGCTATTCTGATTTCCCTCCATGTAGTATTTTCAGAACCCATGGGCAAACCACATTGTTCATGTAACCATTCTGAAAGTATACTACTCACAGCTAGCATAAACTTCCATTTCCACAATGTATAGCCATGGTGGATTGTACCCAATGTTTTAACGATGAATGTAATCAGAACATGAAAATATTTAAATGCACACTTTAAGGGAATTTGTAAAATGATTAGGAGGACCCCCCGCAAAAAAACCACAATTCATTTTTTTCTTTCACATCTATGTTTATTTTCCCCTCCCCTTCTGCATATTGAGGATTATTTTAAAGATTACATTGTAAAAACCAGTGGTTTCCAAAATGTCGATTGATATGGTAGATCAGAGTGCTCCTTTATAGATATGATAATGTATATAATAAATGTACATAATAAATGTATATTATGTGTATATAATAAACTTTATACCAATTATCTAATAGCCCAAGCACAGGCTGATGTGGGGAAAAGCGATGTTTTTATGGTCTCTCTAAAAACTACCCATTAGTGAGAATAAGGAAAAGGAAGAATGAACGTACAACTAGTAAGAAAACTGGTAGCTATTTATGGATAAATATGGTTTCTGAATCTACTACCATTTTCTACAGCCAGTCTAGCTACAGATATAGCATTTATTGCAAACGCATACCACACAGGCACAGAATTAATGAGTGGAATAAAAAAATGGTATTTGGTTATGGAAAAATTATAGCCTACATGTGCTTTCATATGCAAGAACCCAGTAGTCTCCAGGGGAAAATGGACAAATACTTTGCTATTTAATTCCAGTCATATCTGTTTATTCAGCCATGCATGTGCCTTGGAGCCCTTCAGTAATATCATTTAATTCATGGTTTAATTTTTGTTGGTTAATGTGCTGAGCATTTAGCATGCATAAACTTATTAACTCATATCAATACACTCTTAAATTGGTACTGTTGTTATTCTTGTTTAGTTGATAGAAAATAGCTTACTGTAAATTTAAAAAGCTAGTAGATAGTTATGAGACTGGATTTAAATAGTATCTTTAGAGCTTGAGTTTCTAATCAGTCCTCGTGTGTTCATTCATTTAGCATACTGGAAAACTACCATGTATCAGGTGGAGTTGTAGACCTTTTACATTTGCATTATTAGGTTCTTGACTATATAACACTAAATGCCATATGAACCCTACACTTTGCTTCCTCAAAATGGTCTGTTAATGGTCTAGGCTTTACAAGGTTAATGATGTTGATGAATTTAGGGGCCCATTTGATTAGATCTCACTTATGAGGAAATTCTTTTCAGGAGACTTTAGTCAGCATATCATCCATTTAATTTTTGTACTTGGCAGTGCATGGGAGATGCTAAAGGGACTTTAGTCAGGAAAACATCTTTACAATTCCTCTGGTTTAGTAGATGAGAAGTTTGTTCGGGAGATATCCAATAACATAATATATGTCACACAAAACATATATGGAGGTAGCTTCGGAACCAATTTGACAACCTCATGTCACGAGTAACATTTATTTGGCACTGGCTCAATTCCAGCATGGAAGTGATGATAATTCATATGCCAGGAATAAATTCAAAATCCCCTTTTCTACTTGCTTTTCTTTACATCCCAGCAGTATTGCAATTCACTCATCTATGGTAATCATTCTGGGTTAGAGTAGAGCAATGAGTTTTTTTATTATTATTTTTTCTCATTTCTAGTAATTGAAATTCTTCCCAATTACCTCCATAGTTTGAATGGCATTTATTCCCTTAACATAAATTAAATTATTTCTTCCAATTGCAATTGGGTTAGAATTCATCATTGTCATTTCCTCAAGGTTCTTTCTACCCTCTCAGATTAGGTTCATTTTTACTTGGATGAGTTACTTGTGCTATCTCCACTGCTTCTTGATCTCTCAGCACATGCACATTTATACGCACTTGGATGTAGACTGTTGGTCTAAGCCCTCAAGAGACAGATACAATATGTGATTCATTTCACACCCCCGTGCAACATCAGTCCTTGCCTGGCTTTAAATATTCAGCCCTGAGAGGTGGTTGGAGGCAGAGGCCAGAAGAGCTCAGAATTCTCTTATCTCTAACATGTGGACAATGATAATACATTCAATTAAGTGTCTCACCCATAAGAACTTCATAAACACTAGTTATTGTAATTTCCAGCTAGCATGTATTAAGCATCTTTTAAAATCTAGGAACTACATAGTATTTATTTGTGGGAATTGAATAGAATCCAACACCCCAACACTTTGCTCTGATATTCACCATATGGATAGCAAAGCTTTATTATACTTTTGGATGTAATTCCAAAGCCACCCTATCCTCTTACATTAAGCCAGCTCCTTGGCCACCTGCATGGTTTTCTGGCATTTCATTGGATACACTGAAACAACACAAGCAAAATCAGATGCTTCAGATTTGCTGTCTATTCCCAGGATCATTTTGTGAAGACTGCCAATATGTTCAAGCACTATTGAACTATGTATAGGTTTTCTTTTAAAGCAGGTCAACTTGAGCTCATTTCCTTTCTGGCTGACATTGGCTAAAATACTGTAAGTTTGGGCTTAAGAGTAAATGTCTTAAATGAGATAAAATAACAAGGGATTCTAACTGCCCATAAAACAAAGAATAGAATAAGGGGCAATTCACTTTATTCTTGAGTCAGAGCTCCATAGAAGGTTTGTTGGAAGAAAGTAGTTGTTTTCACGGTTGTTATGTGTTGTTTTGGA
The DNA here is from genome assembly GCF_030435755.1 of Ochotona princeps. Taxonomy (NCBI): domain Eukaryota; kingdom Metazoa; phylum Chordata; class Mammalia; order Lagomorpha; family Ochotonidae; genus Ochotona; species Ochotona princeps. Next base: position 97,894,153 of record NC_080834.1, on the reverse strand, counting down.
TTTTTGGGTGTTGCGTGTGTTGAAGATAACTTTGGATAATGATTGTGATTTTTGAAGCAGCTGGTCTTCTGGTGTTGTTACCGGGTCAGTCTATTTGTCCCTATTCTGACCACAATGTCATAAAATGCAGGATGCTCCCTTGGTGACTCTTCAGGATAGAGTAGCCTTGTCTACCTCAAGCCAGCAATTGGGCTGCAGGCAGGTTCCTGCAGGCCAGACACAGGGAAGGTAGATTCTATTAGTAAAGATCTTCACATATGCAAACCATTGTTTTTGACATGTGACCCAAAAGTAAAAGGAAAAGAAAAGGAAAGGAGATGAGAGAAGAAGAGAGGGGAGGAGAAGGAAGGGGAGGGAAAGAAAAAAAGAAGAAAAGAAGAGGAAAATAAAGGAAAATAGAAGGAAGTTACTATGAAATTCTTAACTGTAGTGTTCACCACTGGGCAAATTGTGCTCCTTAATAGGTTTTTTTCTTCCTTTTCTTTTTTTTTTTTTTTTAACTGAGTAAAGTTTCATGCCACTGTTGGTCTTGCCTCCACACAAGGGATCTGATATGAAGTCAGATACTATAATTGTTAAACTCTAAAATGCTTTCTAGGTACTTTCAACCTCATGGACATTACTTTTACCCTTCCTGTCCAAGCCTCAACTCAAATACTGCTTTTCTGAGTTTCTAGAATGGTTTTCTAACTTGTGCTTTCAGTTATTTCCCCTAAATAAGGCAGAGATTCTGCCTCCATTTTCATGGGAGGAGTCTTCCAAACTTAACAGAAAATGTACACAAATTAAAAACTGCTAGGGGTTTGAAATGATTCACATTAAAATAACCTTTTTGTTCCATTTTTTCATGAACTTTTTTTTTTAAGATTTATTCATTTTATTACAGACAGATATACAGAGAGGAGGAGAGACAGAGAGGAAGATCTTCCGTCCGATGATTCACTCCCCAAGTGAGCCACAACGGCCAGTGCTGCGCTGATCCAAAGCCGGGAACCAGGAACCTCTTCTGGGTCTCCCATGCGGATGCAGGGTCCCAAAGCTTTGGGCCATCCTCGACTGCTTTCCCAGGCCACAAGCAGGGAGCTGGATGGGAAGTGGAGCTGCCGGGATTAGAACCGGCGCCCATATGGGATCCCGGGGCTTCCAAGGCGAGGACTTTAGCCACTAGGCCACGCCACCGGGCCCTTTCATGAACTTTTAGAAGCTTCTTCATAGATTTACAATCAAGTCCATCCTCTTCTGAATTCTGCTGAAATTTTGATTCAATGCCAAAAAATATGATTTTTATTTACTTTCTGGAAAATGAATAGAACTGGAAAGCATTGAGAATGCCTAGACCAAGTCAAATGACATGAATAATCTTGTCTTCCCACACTGGGCAAACATCTTAAGTAATCACTAATACTTAACACATTGCTAAGCACCTAATATTTACCAACAACAACACAAGAAAAGCAATTGAAGTTACTTAAACATTGATTATACTTGTTTTGTTGGAGGAAAATCTATTGTTCTTTCTTCTTCGAGTCTAGGCAGTGAAGAAAAGAGTGCTGCTGTTCCTTTGCTTTTTGATTGTTGAGTACAAATAGTTCTTTGGGGGGCAGGGAGGATTTTGTTTCAGCTTTTGTTTTCACAATCAAAAGAGCAGTTCAATCTGTTTAGTCTCCCTCTCTCCGCTTGTAAGAATGTTCCAGGTTAAGCTGGGCATTGGTGTCCTGACCAGTTAGCTTAGGCTAGAATCTGGTCCAGGTCTTCTGCAGATCTCCCAACAGTATTTTCCATGTTTCTTCAGTCTACTCAAAGTTTAATGTAAACTGCAGCATGCAATTGGGCAGTGACTCTCTACATATCCTCTCTGAACCAGTACAAGTTTGTGCCTGTGAAGAAGTGATTGGAAGGTCTACTTTCAGAGTCCGAATGGCTCTCTAATGAAAAGATACACAAATGAATATCCCCAACCAATGCCTCTTCAGCAGCTGTTTCAGTTAGGCTGCCGGGTTTTCCCATCCTTCTTGCTTTTGGCAGTTCATCACTTTTCTGCAGCATGTCACACCTTCTTATATTTTATAATCATTACTGCTGTTACTGCTACTATCCACCCTCCACCCCATGACAAACCAAGCTCTGTTTGAATTCCTGTGGGCTGTGGCATGGGAAGGCATTTTGCTTGAATTTGGAGGTTACCATTTCACTTTGTATACAGAACAACAACAACAAAAAATCAGATCCTGTGTTTGTCTCAAAGCAAAAATTCTAAAATCTAGCCTGAAGTGAGGAAACAGATACTACAGTGCTAGGAACTGTCTGGGCTCACTTCAAATAAAAACAGAGAAGGAACCACCTTCAGACATCTATTTAGCAGTTTGCATTTTTCTGCTTTCTTTTAATTCATAACTTATACTCCTCAATGAGCTTCAAATATTTTGAGCAAAACAGTGTGGATCATAATTTGATACACACCAAATGTTCAGAGTGGTGGCATCAGCACATTCACTCTTTATTAATGAAATCTTGAATGTCTACTAGTTAAAAGCCTCAGGTTTATAGAATGCTGATACCAGCAGGTACATTGGAAATCACTCCCTTTTTAAGCAACAGTCTCAAACAGAAAATGAGGACACTAGACCAAGTTCATAGTTTTCTTAACTGAATTCCACATCTTACAGCTTCTAATTAAGATCTCTTTATCTTTTCTTCTTTTTAAGATTGATTAATTTTGCTTAAAAGAGTTAGAGAGAGAGAGAGAGAACTCCTAACTGCTATTTAACCCCCGAAATGGCCATAATGGCCAAAGCTGGACCAGTTTGAAGCTGGGAGCCAGGAACCTTACCAGATCTCCCACATGCATGCCTGGGCCTGAGCACTTGGGCCATTCATTCTCTGCTACTTTAGCAGACTGCTAGTAGGGAGCTTGATTGGAAGTCAAGCAGTCAGAACTAGAACAGGGGCCAATATTGAATGCTGATACCTCAGGTGGGAGATTATCATTATAAGCCACCACGATGGTCCCTCTCTTTGTTTCTCTAATATAGCTACTATTTCTTCTTCATGAATCAAGAAGCAAAATGTATATAACCTATCAGCAATATATTTAATAAATGATAGAGATATATTGCTGCACTTCATAACTAAGCTTTATAGAGTACCATGATATTTTATATTAAGATTTTTTGTTTTATGCTATTTCTTTCCTTGAGTCTCTCAACAGTTGCCAGGGTTTTTAGTTGCATGTCAGTTGCACAGGTATTACTTGAAAGCCTACAAAATATATAAGGTAATATGAGAATGCCTCTCATTTATCTTCAGCAATGTCTTAACCATGTCTTTGTGAGAGACAGCTGGATTGAATGAAAGAGTTTAGACTTTATGGTTCTGCAGCTTAGGTAGTAAATGCCATTTTATTGCTTTCTGGCAGTGTTCTCTCAGGCGAATTATTTCATCTCTGAGGTTCAGTTTCCTTGAATTAAAAAAATACATATATAGATAAGTCTTTCTTTTTCAGCACTATTAGCATTGGACACACACATGCAAAACACCAAAATCCTTGTGGATACTTTAATATTCCACTTTCCTTCCCAACCTTCTAAGATCAGAACTGTTTTCAGTCCAGCTTGGGTTGTTGGAAAAGGACAGAATAATGGACAGATAAATCTCATGAGAATTCAGTCACTGATCGTTTAAGGATTTGATTGGTCTCTAAAGGGGCTGTAACATGTGTGTCGGGAAGGCAAATTGCTTAGGATGGATTTACTCTCTCTGTTATTCCCATGTGATTTTATTTGGTTGACCAGGTTTAAAATTCCAAAGACTTCTTAAAAATACCTGAAGATCAATACAACAGGGACCCACACTCCTGGAATTTAAAAGAGGAAGTAAAAAACTGAAAAAGTATGCAGGAAGAAAAGCTTACATTCAAAATTATTATAGTAGTAATATGAATTGGATAATGAAGACATTGATTCTAACAAGATGATGAGGGAATGCTGTGTGGAGTAGGTGGGAACTAGGTCGTAAGACCTGAGCAAGATATTTGACAGATGGTTTTCGGTAGGAAGGGAGAAGTACAAATAGAAAACACCCTGCCTAAGAGACAGGAGGTGAAGGTAGCTCTCTCAGGGTGGACTCTGGGAGGGTCCTGAGTGGCTGGCTGGCCCCTGTTATCACCACGAAAACTGTGAACACTGGAGTGACATGACCACACACTCATGGGTGAAGCACCTGCAGTTGAGAGCCATGGATTCAGAAGTTATAGAAATGCGATTGAAAAAGTGAAAATAGAACATCCTAGCCATTTTAGCTAACAGGGAAGCTTTGTGCCTTAACTTGAAGCAGACTAGAGATTTCAGAGGGTAACTGGTCTACGACTTGAGCCACACATGCGTTGTCCACAGACTCTGGAGCTGTTTTCACCATTGTGTAATAGAATTGGTTTTGTTTTTAGCAGATTCTCCCAAGGAAGTGTGGTAATCAAATTTCTAAGGCCACCCCATTAAGAATTATTAGGAATAAGTCGTTGCTTCTGTGTAAAATGTCCAAAAAATCATTCTCCCTTAGATCCTTAGAACTTCTTTAATCCCTGAGTCAGTTCTGCTGTGTGTGTGTGTGTGTGTGTGTACGCATGTGTGCATGTGTGAAGATCAATCTGGAAGCTTCAAGTAATTTTGAGTCAGATATTTATAAACACATTGTGGTAGTTAACAGTAACAAAACGTGTGTGCCTGGCCTTTTGTTTGTGTCTGTGTGATTCTGCATGCTCGTTGGTGTAACGTGAGCAGAGCTGCTCTCAAGCGTTAATGCCAACTATTTGTATTTGCAGATGTGACTTATTACATCCATTGTGTGTGTTTGTCCTCACCGCATCCCATTCCCAGCCTAGCCCCAACTTCATGTGCCAGATCCATCCTATTATCAGGAAGTGCTATACTAACTACTGTGCTCGATGCATGGAAGCTCAATGTAAAGAATAGGCATTTTTGCAAATATCTTTGAATAATCTTGTTATTATAAATAAATACAGCATCACCTAAAGTATGTCCAGACAAGTTTCCTAAATTTATCACTGCAAAGTTTTAACAACATTAAAATGTGACACTTTTCTTTTGGCTTTTCGAACAAGTCAGTGTAAGAGATTTCTATAAGAAAAAGTGTCTGTATTCTGTGGCATTATTATTAAAGATGTTTTCCACCATGTCAATGCCAGTTTTTGAATTTAGAAGCTAATTTCCTCTTAACATTTAGTTCTACTCTTTTGTAAGAGAAATTATCTTTTTTTTCACATCATTTACTCCTTTGTCCTTGTTATCAGAAAACACAAACATACATGCAGTGCTTTTTTAGGGGAACCATCTCTTTCTGGTACAACTTTCTCTTCCATTTTTGTCTAGAATCTTGGATGTGTCTCTGGGTGCTAGTTAGAACAATCCTGATGTCAAATTCTCTCAGAAGTCTGCTTTTAAAATAAAGCAAATGGTAGAGATAAAGCATGCTTTTAAAAACAGTGGTCTTTCTTGATTGCAGCTAATAATATACAGTGATCTGAGTGCCTTTAGTATCGATAGCGAGGCAGCACCCAAACAACCCATTGATGGGCAGGAGGGTCAGGACCATCATCTCAGGCATCTTTTCAATTTTTCAAGTGATACCAATGTTGAGATTTAGGTTTTAAATTTTTTTGTTATGTTGACCATTTTTATAGACACATATTTCTAAAAAATAAATTTCAAATCACGTGCAATCCTATAAATTGCTATAAACATTTTAAAATAATTTGTCTTTTAATATGATAATCTGTTTTCTTTTTTCTTCTTTCTAGATAAAATTACAAATATATATGCTAAAGATGTTCATGTGTTTATTATAAAATTTATGTATTTATGCTTTCATATTTGACATATATTTATTTGTAAATTAATTATGTGCATGTTTTGATTCAAAATCTGTTTTATTCCCAGAGACATATTTCCAGATATACTTAGAAATAGTCTCAGAAAGCCTAATTTTAATACTTATAACACTCACAGTTGTGCCATGATTTGCTCATATTCTAATGTATTAATGTAGCACAAAATATTCTTTTTTTATTAATTATTTTGCATTATGTGACAGTTTCATAGGCTCTGGGAATCCCCCTCCCCCTCCCCAAGCCCCTCCCCCCTGGTGGATTCCTCCACCTTGATGCAGTATTACAGTTCAAATTCAATCAAGATTCTTTCCTTGCAAACATATACCAAGCATAGAGTCCAGCTACTTATTGTCCAGATGGGTTAAACAGTTTCTTGGGGAGACCATTTCTGGTCCGAAGTTAGAGCTGGTAGAATATCATCCCAGTCAATTAAGAGTCCCAATATAACATCAACAGCAATTTGCAATATTATGGAATTGACATGGTTTTGAGTAACCAGTATGTTAAAAAAAAAAAAAAAGCAAGTCCTAACCACAACCTATGATTAGCTCATTGACATTTCAATTTTAGTTTATATACAGGACTGGCTGCTATATACCTTAAAATGGCTATAAGGTACCATTCAGCTGTCTTGTGTCTATTTCATTTTAGTATTTAGCCATTTGTTGTGTTGAAGTATAATTTTGCTGATCTTGGCAGATTTTAGGATAATCTAGACTGGCTTGTAACTCTAACAAGACATTTGTCGACATTTAAGGTGCAGAACATTTTTTTTGGGGGGGGGGGCGGGTGTGCAGGAAAATCCTCAACACCATGGTGAGGAGTGACTAATCTTTGTGTCCCACCCAGCAAGGCATGAGCCAATCCACACCAGCTCTTTCCTGTCAGATTTCAAGCTCTACTTTCTGTTGTTTGTCTATTTATTTTAGGTTTTTTTAGTTTGTATGATTGTTTGTTTGCTGTGAGGGGTTTTCGAGGCGATCCCAATGGTCATTGCGAGGGAGGACGGGGGTCCAGAGGTGGAGCCAGGCTCGAACCAGAGAAAGCCCTCCTCCCTGGTCCCTAAGGACATTTATTGTTCTTCTGTGTCTGCGGACCACTCCGGGCTTCTGGTTGTCTTTCTGATGACGTTGGTTTCTGCGTGGTAGTGTTTGGACTTCTTCCATCCTCTGCGGAAGCTCCGGTTGGGGGTGGGTGACCTCAGAGTACTCGGCCTCTGAGGGCATCCAATTCCCTGTGGCCTCCTTGGCAGTTGGGATATAGTCCTTGTTGCTCGTAAGCAACTTGGAGGTGCTCACTCTTTTCCTTGGGAATAAATTGCTATCAGTTGATTATTTTCGTTGAGGGTTTAATTTTCCTCTGAGATGGAGAGTAAATCCTGGTTGACATGATTTTGTCTTCTCAGACCTCTCTTGTCTCCATTGTAACGAAGAATGGCTGCTTTCCGCTCTTCCTAAAAACCCAGTATGTGGTAAATAACTGTCACTAGTTTTAGGAGAATTTAACTTTGGCTTTGAAAGGATCCCTACTAACTACGTTACTCTGAAAATTATTGGTATGACTTTCTCTTTTGAGACAAGAAAGATAGACCATGAAGTGACAATAAGGACTTTGAAGTAAAACACAGAAATATTGTGGAATATAACATATGAACATTCTCTTAATGGAAAAAGATTGTGCCATCTACTTGAGCTCAGTGAAATGAGCTTGGTTTTTGGAGTCTTGAAGTGTTGAGACAAATTCTGGGAGAAATGAATGAAAAGTGATAACAGGAGTGGCAGATTGACGTGATCACTCAATTTCTAATGAGATTTGGGTCGCCTCAGTGTGACAAGGCATGTGTTTAGAGGATGCTTACAGTCTGCTGGGAAGCTAAGGCATTATTAAGATAGCCCTGTCACAGTGTGGAGTGGTATGTAATGAAGTACCATCCACAGTGGCCCAGAGAGCCGTGAGATACCCACTCATTCATACTATACTATCCTCCACATCTGACAAAGCCTAGGAAGGAGTCTTTCTGCTCATACTACTATAGCCTTTCCAAAGCATGCGTTGTGTTTGTATCACTATGAACCAAGCATAGATTACCATTGCCTAGGACACAGTGGGCATTCAGTGGATGTTTGTTAAATGAAACCAGCAAGCAGAATCATAGCTTTCCCTTCTGGTGATTTGCTTTATGATACAATTTCCAGGAATGTATTGTATCTAAAATTGGATACCATATGTACAGGGAATCCTTTGTTATGTCAGTGTAAAATCCCTCCAAGCTAAATCCCCTTTCAAAAATTTTTATTGTGTTTATTTGTTATTTTTTAACATACAAACTAAACTTTACAGTAGGGTGGCTCTTTTGGGATGGGAGCAGATGTATCCAGAAGCCACTGGTTTCTCTTCAAAGATATTTGGATTTATAGTGCAATTTTTTTCTTTCCAAGAGGCCAGCTTAGGAACAAGAGCCAGAGAAGAACAAGCCAGGGTAATAAGCAAGAAAATGTGGTGAAAAGGTGTGAAATTGCTCAACTTCTCTAGAAGAAATGGATGAAATTAAATGTTATACAGTCCATCAAGGACTGTTGCCAGGTAGCAAGAGAGAGCGTATCATTCATGTTGCTGCAGTGTGGTCTTCGCCATTGGAGGCATCTCCTGTTAATGCTATCTAGGTTTCAGAGGTTCAGATGGCTACCCTGTGTGCATCTCACTTTTTCGACTCTAAGTCCCTCTGACCCACAGTATAAATTTTTGTTTTAAGGAGGGTTCACCCAGGGATATTAAATGAAATGGGTCTTGGATGGAAACTTGGCATCCCAGTTTGGAAATATTTTTTATTGGGTACAGACTTGGGGGGTAGGAAAAAACAGACATAGTTTCTGTGTTGTAAATGTTAATAAAAGAAAGAAACAAGTAAAACAAATTAAAATGTTTTGTTTTGCTGAAATTTTTCTTCATATTTTCATGACTCCAAAATACTTTTGGTTATTATGAAAATCTATAACTACTTCAGTATAGAAATACAAAAAATAAATGAAGTTAAGTAAATTCTAATAATAATACGAAGTGGAAAACTTTAGTAGTCAATTGGTAAACATTTTAATCATTTTTTTCTAATATGACTTTATTAGTCAAGAAAGATTATTATTTTATTTTAATAAAGGATTCTTAAATGCTGTCTTTAACTTGCCAGTGTGGCTACTCATTGGTCTTAAGCTCTTATATTTTTGCCATATGAGTATCTTCTCAGTTTCTATGGCTGACTTGTACTTGTCATTATTGACAATTTCTTAAATAATTAGATCCTCAAGTACATTGCACTTAAAATTTTTAATACCAAAGTGATTAAGATTAGGAGAAAATAGAGAAGTTAAGTCAGGATTTGACTTCAGTGATCTATTGGGGTCACATTTTCCTATCAAAAATATATATTTTGGCCCAGCATAATGGCTCAGTGGCTAAATCCTAACCTTGCACAAGTGCTGGAATCCATATATGGGTGCTGAATCCTGTCCCAGCTGCTCCACTTCCCATCCAACTCCCTGCTTATGGCCTGGGAAAGCAGTCGAGGATGACCTAAAGCCTTAGGACTCTACACGAATCTGGGAGAACTGGAAGAAGCTCCTGGCTTTGGGTCAGCTCAGTTCCAGCTGCTGCAGCCATTTGGGGAGTGAACCAGCAGATAGAAATCTTTCTCTCTGTCTCGTTCTCTCCATAAATCTGATCTGCCTTTCCAATAAAAATAAATAAATCTTTAAAAAAGAAAGAGATGCATGTATAAGTGTAAGGAAAACCAGAATAACAGAAAACTTGCATTGCACTGGCTCTCCTGTAGACTGGCCATTTGATTGTGAAATGAGTAATGTACTGTCTGTAACCTTTGTGATCTTAGTCACTGTGTATTTGTTATTTGGGTGACTTAAGGCTTAACATGGATGACTTCTAGGGGCAATAGATGACTGGCCTAGATGACCTGTAAGTGGTAGCTATAAACCACTCATAACTTAACCCAATTAAATTAAATAGAATTAAAATTTTAACTCTCCTCCCAATAGCCTCATTTCACATGTAGTGAAATAATCATAGACAGTTGATAGCTACTATACTGGACAGTGCAGAAGAAATATCCCTACATTTCAGAGAATTTTGATGGACAATACTGACCTAGAGTAACTACCTCCTTCCAGAGATCTGGAAATTGCTGTTTGTGTTTGGAGTGTATCTCTATGAGTTGTTCAGTGAGAGGATGAGAATAATACAATCCTCAAAGAATTCTGGCTCTTCTTGAACCACATGCAAGACCATAAACCTGGCATGCATGAGGGAGGTGGTTATTTTGTGTTGAATGGCATGTCAGCTGCATCTCCACAGATGTGCAATCAGTAGGCATACTTATTCTGAATTCCATCAGAATCATTTTAAGTACCATATGTCCAGTGTCATCTCTGGCACATTTATTTGGCTGTATCCGAATTCCAAAGTGAAATCTCACAGTCACTTTCATAAATTTAGCATCAAAGGCCAAGGTGATGATGACATGCTGAGCTTTAGAAGTCTAAGTGCAGTGAACAAGAGTGCTGAGGAGGAAGAAGGAGAGAACGTCAGGGAATCATGTTGCTATAATGGATTAGCAGAAAGGCATCCTGAGTGAGCACAGCAACTGCGCAACCTGCTGCAGAGTGTCACCCATCACATTCTGTGACATTGCACTGTTAACTAAAAGTCATACACCAAAGGCAGTGTTCATTGTGAATATCACCAACGGTAGTCTTTTTAAACAACATTGTAGTAAGTTCACAATTAGTGACTACCTATTCTCCCTCTGTTTTATTTTCATTACTGCTTAGATGTAATGTTCCTCATGTTTTTTTGAATGTGTGACTGCGTGTGTACATGAATGTAGGCACACCTTGGCTCTCACATGTTTATAAATTTATTTTGTCTTTATGCACAGAAGCTTCATGTGTGTGTACATATGCATATACTGGTGCTCACATAATACATTTTTCTCTTTGTTTTTGGCAACTTCACCAAGTTGTTTTCAACATGGACTAAAGCTGAAAATGTTCCATGCACAATTCTGCCACCTATTAGGTGGATGATTGTGGCAAAGTTACTTGCCTTCTTGCATTGGGTATTTGGTAGGCTCAACTGTGGACATAAATTACATTGTGACTTTTGTTACTAAGTATCACAAATTCTCAGTAGTGAATGAGGGGGCCCTTAAATGTCTTTCTCTGTGTATTTTTTACAAAGAATTACAAAGGATGTAGCCAGCTAAACTCTGTCATGGACCCCACCACAATCGGGTGAATTTTTCTAGATGCCCATGACCACTGCAGGAGCTAAGAAATGCAAACCCTCTAGCCTTTTTCTCAAAGAGCTCTGTAATCCACCAAATTGAATATAATAGCAATGAGAGCCACATTTGAAACACGTGTCTCCTGCCCCTGGAGAGTGTAAACCCCTGCTCAGGTCTTATTCTTGGCAGGATATCCACCTTGTGCTGGTGTTCATGGGTGCTGCCTCTGTATTCTGGGACCTTAACAATGCCTTATTCAAGCCTCTGTGCTCTACCCACATCAGTAGTCTTTCTGGTATGCGAGCATACACATGCACGCTCTCTCTCGCTCTCTCTCTATCTCTCACACACACACACACACACACTCTCTCTCTCTCTTCAACTGTTTCGTTCTCTTGCAAGATACTTAAGATTGAAGGACCTTGGCAATGTCTGCTCCACCTTGACTGAGGCAAAAAGATGTCCTTTCCCATGCTGTTGATGTTGACAGGAGGGCACGTTTTTCCTCCATGTGCTGCTGAACTCTCAAGCAAAATGTACAAGATGTTTTCTGGTTACCAAGGATACCTGGTGACATAATCATACCTAGCCTTTCTTTCTGCCCACCCCCTCAGCCTCCCCACTCACCCTCCCCTCCTCTGGGTCTTTATGTGCTGCTGTACATAAAGTACAGCTTGTACTCTATAGAGCCTCTCACTTATTTTGGCTCAGGAGCAGCTGCCAGAGCACTGAATGGAGAGAACAGTACACTTGCAAACACTTCCAGACTCTCCATGGACAGGTTACCTCTTCAGATAAAAAGGAGCTTGTGTTTTCTTATACGCTGAAGGATTTTACCATTTGCAGATTCATCCAGTTTGTTTGGTTTGGTAGGAAGTTAACAAAAACTCTGATGTTCTGCAAATTTGCACATAACAGACATCCTGCTGTCCTCATAGTAGATTTCTGCCATGATAGCTTTTAGCAGTAGTTAATTCAGCATTTCATCTGGAAAGTTCTGGCATTCTATACAGTCAATGTGTGCAGGTGGGTATCGTCAGGATATACATATCTGCAGGCAGAAGACTTTACAAAGAGGAATGTGGCTTGTGTGCCATGTAGGGTGATGTTATCTGTCAAGCAACATGTAGATACCTTAGACTGACACTCCGGCCCTTCCTTGATCTTACTTGCCAGTGTGTTACCCCTAGTTCCTTCCCACATTCCAATCAAATCAGCAGTGGATTCTCCATCACGACACTGCTCACCTTATTGTCTCTCCTTGGAATTCTCCCTCTGTACTGCCAACATTGGTCCTCTTCTTAAAGAACTGTGCTAGACTCTCGCACTTTGAGTCTGCCTATGCCATCCTCACTGACTTCGTAACTTGCGGTGTTATTTACTTGAATGTCTCATCACTCTAGATGTTAAACTCTATAATGATGTTAGGGTCCAATCTCTTTCTCCTGGCCTCTCCCTCCCAATGAGACTAAAAACAACTCTTCACACTGTAACTGTTTAAGAAATATGTATTGAACAGGTGATTAAATAAAGTTGCAGAAACCACATGCCCCGATGCTAGTGCAAGCACTTCCCTTGACTACAGCTAGTGGAAGGAGAGTTGCTGAAGGAGAGTTGAAGATTTTGAGTACTCATGGAATGGAGTCTTTGTTTTTGTTTTCCATGATATGATTCCATAGGCACAGGAATTTCCCCTTCCGCGCCCCTTCTCTCCCACCACTATTTAATCTACTATTACTACAATAGTATAGATTTTCAGCAACAGCCACAAATCCATCATTCTGCTATTTAAGTGTATCATGAAATTGTAGGTATAGACAATGGTAGAGCATCTAGCATCCTGTGTCAAGATGTATTTAACAGTTTCATTGGGGGAGTCCTTTTAGAGTTGCTATAAATCATAAAACAATCTAGTCACTAACATCCCACTCAAAACATCTTCGTTTTTAAATGACAAAACAAGGATTTAGATGTGTTGTATAAACCTGAAAACTACTGTTGAGGTACACATATTTCTCAGACACATTTCGGGAGGACCATTTTCCACCACAGAGCACACGAACCTCCTGTACTTGTTTCTTTGGTAATATAAATAGTACTGAAAAAAATAATAGACATCTTAAAGAGAACATGAGTGTTTCCATCATATAATGCTTTTGCACGGCCTGATCAAATACCTGGCTACAGGAATAGCCTTACTTAATCATCTGCAGAAATTCAGAGTGGCAATTCATTGGCAGCAAAAAAGGAAATGTTCCCACAAGAGCAAAGAACGGAGAGGAGGAAACCATTGGGACTCCTGCACCCCAGCGGTAGGAGAAGAGCAGGAGCCAGCTGGTAGGGTGGGGAAAGATTCCTTTGACTCAACTATGTAACAGAGCATTACGTGAGTGAATTCAGAGCTTTCCATGTGTTCTGAACTGAGTGCTGCATGGAATGTGGACTGTAAATCTCTCATCATCCTCTTCACTGACCTGAAAACAACCCCTGTTTCTCCCATCTGCTTCCCAACCACCTGCTTTTCAGACTTTATCTGCATAAGTTTTTCTATCCTCCTACCTCCTTGTCGTGTTTTCCATGGTACATCTCATTACTGCTTTTCCAGGTGCATTAGCAGGGAGCTGCATAAGAAGTGGAACAGCAGACATTGAAACTGCTGATACCCATGAAGGATGCCTGTGTGGCAGGCAGCAGCTAAATGTACAACACCATTGTGTGAGGTCCAGGTTGTGAACTTTTGATGTCAAGGACCACATTTTGGTTTTCTCTGAATCTTGAAAGTTCATTATGTGGAAGATGTCTTTTGCTGAGTTAGAAACAAGCAGGATGCCCTTTTTCTAAGCATTATAATGTTAGCTTTACACCAGGTTTTAGAGCTCTTCTCTAATTCTTACCATTCTTCTATCATATCTAAACAAGACTTGTGCTCTCCTCACTGCCTCTTCTCACCTTCTAATTACCCTACCCCTCAACAGTTGCTGAATGCCAATTTCATGACCCTGTCCTGCTGATAGACTCCACTCCTCTGCCTATTCACAGATCATTTACTGTAGTTCTAGTTGACGCCTGTGGCCTCATTCTACTTTCACACCTGCCTAACCATTCCTGTACAGTAGGAGTCATCCACTCCCCTACTAAAATCCCATGTATGCTACATATTCCTACTAATAAAGCTCTTCTATTACTGCTGAACACTTTCTAATTGAAAATATAATCTCTTATTTCTTCTCATTTGATGATTAAAATCATTCTCTGGGGCACAAACTTCAGAAGTACCAGAATTGTTACTGGTAAAAAAAAAAAAAAAAAAAAAAAAAAAAAAAAAAAAAAAACAGAAGCTCAGAAAAGTAAAATAAAAATCTAAGTGTCCATAGCTAAAAATGACAGACGACCTGAATCACCATTATCTGAAACAGTATTCTTATTTGAAAACGTTTGCATTTTGCAGTTCTATGGCTTGAATTTTCACTCTCAACTTTGCTAATTACTCACTGTATGACCCAGGGAACTGCCTTTAGGCCTCAGTTTCCATTGTTGTAAAATAAAGCAACTCTTGCCTTTTATGATTCACTGGAATAGTTTGACGAGTAAGAGATATAGTAAGAAATCTCAAAGTGTAAATCGTAGGTAAGGATGTGAATAAGCTCTGTAAGCATGGCATGCCTCTAGCTTCCCTGTGTGAAAGACAGAAAGGAACAGTTCATGTAATTTCCGTATGTACCTGAAAAACAGATTTTTAGGCAAGACTGCAGAATCACAATGCTTATAAGGATATAGAATTGAGGGATTTATTTTTATGACTTAAGTTTATACCCTGAAAAACAGTATTAAATTACAACTTTTAAAAAATTACCCTCCTCCTCACAAGCAACCTCGTTAGGAAACTAGGAGAATGTATGTGTGTTTGGGTGAAGTACAATATGCTGAGAGTCTAAGTCTTTACATTTACCTGTAAAATTCAGTGATGCCAAATGTTGAAATATAGACTTGTCTTACATAGTGAGAGTTTAATCTTATGGACAAAGTTTATTGCATACTCCAGAATCTGTTCAGATTTCCCTAATTATTGTTGAATTGACAGTTACTTTACAAACTATCCTTTGGAACTTTAGTTCCAATTAAAATCATGGGGATTTTTGTGAAATTTCTAACCTGAGTGCTTTATATCTTTTCCTAAGTGTTCAGTAACCTTGTGAAAAATTAACTGTATGATATTTTCACAAAGACATTTTTATGAAGAGAATGTATGGACAGACATCTCTGTCATCATTTTGTCCTGCTACTCAGGATGGGCAAGGGTCTAACAGCAGAAAATAAAAGGCATGGAGTCCATATTTTAGTACACTGGTCCAAAAAATAAGAGTTGGCAAGCATGGAGGGGGTGGTGAGTGCAGCATCCATCCATACATGTATATCTAGTACCTCATTTTATTTTCACACCTTTTGACTTTGAAACCAGCTATGTGTGAAATAAAAGTGAATCACAGGCCCTACTAGACCTTTCTCTGAAGGAAAAAATCATGTAGTATGGCTCAAAAGATTTAATTTTAACCATCAGAAGCAAGGAGTTTCCAGAAGTAGTCTCCCAATAGCTGCTCCAGATTCTTGATCTTTTTAGGTGCTAGCTGTCAGATTTCAGCCCAGAACCATCTACCTGGATTAAAATTAGCATTTTGAGTTTCTAACTGAATGCATTCCCCCCTCTTTGCCTTCTTAAAATGGACAAGCTTTCCAAGCGGGGAGCCTGAAGGACAAGGAGGGAGCCTTGAGCTTCTGGTGCCCCAACTCAAGGTTAGATACAAGGTAAACAAATTGGGCAGAGACCCATATAAAAAAGATCACTTCACACTCACGCATTTTCTCCAACTTAATGTTGGATCTGATATCTGAGTGTACGTTATCCAAGTTCATACATTGTATCAATGAAGAACCAGATGAAGACCCAAGTCTTTATATTCTCACTTCATCTGTCTGCATGAACCTTACAGAAGGACGAGTATTGTAGGCCTTGTGGGCCAAGGACCCCACTTTCTGGAAATGCCTATCTCCTCCCTCAGAATGTTAAAGGAGGATCTGATGGGGATGGTACTAAATATGTGTCCCCTTACACTGTGATGAGGCTCCAGTGAGCAGAAGGATGTAGTATTTATTCTGAAAGATGAGAGGGATACATTGAAAACAACCTAGCATTTTTCTCTGAAAATAGTTGTGGAGAACAGGTTGCAGGGCAACCCTCAGTTATTCCCACATCCTGTTGCTTGCGCGTTTGAGTCAGCCCCTTTCCCTGAGGACCAGTGCACCTGCAACTTTCTCATGAAGAGAAGAAACAACAGTATTGGGATACAGCTTATTAGGATTACATCAGAAAACCTAAGACTCCATATAGAAACTGTCTTAAGCTCTTGAGGAAGTAAGTGACCACGTGAGAGAAGCCTATGGGGCAAGGAACTGTGAGTGATGTGGAGAGCCTAGGAAAGATGTCCAGCGGACACTCCACAAAATGTCCAGGCTTGCAGTCACATACTCGCCAGACAAAGAACTCTTCCAACAATCAGAGAGTTTGAAAACAAAAGTTCCCCTGTCCGGCCTGCAGTTGAAGAGTATCTCAGCCAGCAGCACCTTGATTGCAGCCTGTGAACTAAGGGCAGGTCCAGAGCCTTAGAACCATGGAGGTAATGAGTGTGTGTGTATGTTTGTTAAGCCAGCAAGATTGTTAGGCAGCTCCCAACAAGCTAGCACAATCCCTTTACTATTTTCTAAACTACTGTTTAGAAAAGCTTCTCACCCAACTAAAAAAAAAATAACATAAAAAAAATAAATCATCTTCAGGATTTCCCAGCAGGTAGGTGGTACTATTCTGCTTAAATATCTCCAGTGGGTAGCAGATATGCACATTGTTAAGTTCAGCCCTACTAACAGTACTGCACTCTCCACCAGAAGCCTAGCTTAGGCTATGGATTTTAGGTGTTCCTGTGTCTGTTGGCACCAGGCTGCCCAGGTAGCTGTCTATCAGTTCTATATGTGAAAGGAGGGGTAGGTGAGAGCACATGTGTCCAGTCAAGAACATCAGCTGCTCCCACTTTTACTGGCTGGCAGTCTTAGAAACGTTCATTTAGTTAAATAGGTTCATGGGCCCTGCCTTGCATCCTTGCATACTTCCCTCATAGAGTTATGGCCATAACGTGAGATGTCTGTTGAACATGAACATGTCTGTTGTCTGTAAATCAGCAAGTGATTACAAGTAATGGTTATGATTAAAGTAACAGTCATTTGTCAGTAAATATTTGTCAAAGCTGGTCCATGCTGATGGAGACAGGCTCTCCAGGGAAGTCGCTGATGTGAAGATTAGGAGGAGACTGGGCCCAGTTTGGAATTGCATCATTGCTTCTGTATTCCCAGCAGTACATTTCAGGTCTTGCTGCAGGAATTTGTTTTTTGTTTGGTTTGGTAGGAACAAGCAGCCCCTGGAGCCAGTTATGTTGTCATCAAACTTAGTTGGTAATTAGTCTCCCAAGCAGCTCAGTGGCAAGGAGACAGTGTGAAAACTTGGATTCTGTTGTGCAGGTGGAGGTGGGGATCCTAGAGGTGGTGTATATGCTTGGCTATTTTTATGCTTCTTCATGCAAGAAGGTTCCAGAGATTCTGAGTAAAGCAATTAGCATCCCTCTGTCTGCAGGCAGAACTGGTTTGAACATGCTTCTCTGCTCTTGAAGGGCTCTTGCAGCCTTGGCAGTTTATCTGATGAAAGATTTAGCTAAGCAAAGTGTCTTCACTTAAATCCAGCCACTTTGCACCCCCAGTCAGCCCCAAATTTGTGTATTTTCCTTCCTGTAACTGTGAACCAACAAAAATTAAATTAATCCCCAAGAGCTTAAGAAATTATTAGCATGTTTCATCTATCTATTTGAAGATTGCCCAGCCAGGATTGTTAATTCTTTCAGCATAGATGATTTAGATGTTCCGATTCTGCTCATTGAGAAGAAAGAAAATATGTTTTATACATGTATCTTCAGGCTTTGTTTCATATATCTGTTCGGTCTACATGATTTACGTCCCTAATAACCATTCCCCCCACCATTTCATTGGAGATTTAGTTTGTCACCTTCAGGAAGAATAACACTAAGATCCCATTATTAAAACCAACCTCCTTAGCAAGCACTTCCTTTGGAAATGTAAGCTGAATGTGTTCACAGCCAGCCAGCCATCACTGTAGATGTTGATATTAGATCCCACAGAAATGTTTCCTATCATTGGTCTGAATTTTTGCAAGCCTCTGTGCACATCCTGTGCTCTGAGCAGCATGAAACTGCATGTGGTGTAGAAATCCAACAATTGGACCACATAGAACCATGCTATCAGCACTACATTTGGTATCTTTATCCACCCAAGTTTTTTTCCCATGATCTCAGAGTATTTTTATATTATTTTCTTCCCTGACAGAGGAGGCATTGTTGTTGTTGTTGTTGTTGCTCATGTTCAGTTTCATAATCTAGACTTGGTGGGTAGTGCTAATTCAAGTACTAGTGTGAACTATTTAATCCAACTTTCTTAGTTTTCCTTCCTCAGTAGTTCAGTTGGTGCTAGCAGCCTTCTCCACTATGGCAATTAAATGCTTTTTCATCTTTGATCCTAAAAACCTTTTCACCAACAACATATTACACACCTCTGAAAATTATCTCCTCAGTGCTCAGTTCCTGTCGCTAGATGGAGAGCTCTTACAGAGAACCTGTTTGCCTGGCTTGCTACAAACCCAGGGCCTAACATGCGATCTTGCTGAAAGCTGATATTTCATAACTACAAATTTCCTAAATAGGTCATTGTTCTTAGAGTTTGTTTCACATATATCATGTCATATAAATTTTGTTACAACTTTGAGGACGCCAGGAAGATTTTGTTAACTAGCAAAAAGTTCACATGTGCAGCTTCCAAATTAAGGATTACATTCTCATAGTTCATAGATGGCTATTACCACTCACGGAGTACAGGTAGAATTCATTATAGTGTTCCATTGTACAGAAGGGGCAACTGAGCTTTTGAGAAATCTTACAGGAAGTTTGTGGTAGAAGTAACTCCTATGCATTTCAGCATACTTTCTTTATGTCTGTTTCATTTGGCCACAGACATGTGGACCAACTGTGCACATCCTTAAACTAGCCTACACTGGAAGTTTTAATCCAGTGTTAGAGATAATAATTATTTCCCATGGTCCAGACACCATCAGAAAGAAGCAACATGAGGCAGAGGAAAAATAGAGTAAGATGTGACCATCAGCAATGGCAAAAAGAGAAAACCTCCCTTAAAGTAAGGGAAGGCTCCACCACCATATCCGTGCAGATACATATCAGCAAGGATTGTTCCTTTTCTTAGTAAATAGCCTAGACAGCATTTTTTGAATCAAAAAAAGCCTTCCACCTGACCTCATAGGCAAAGTCATACTAGTTTATGTTGAAGGGAGCCATTATAATTACCTCATCTTTGGATCATTTTCCTGTATATTTCTTTGTATTTTTGACGAGAAGGCAAGGGCTTATTATATGCCTTGTGAACACCTGCCCAACAGGATTTATGGTAGATACTTTCAGATAGTCCTTCCTTTATTTCAGATAAATGCTTCTGTATAGAATTGTGGGTTCATATAATGTTTTGCACAACTCCATGTAAGGTTTCTTAATTTTTTTCTAAAGAGGAAATATGCATCTGCTGCCAGCCTGCTGTTGTGATTTCTCTTTATACGAGCTTTGGCCTCCCAACATTTTGAGCCTAAAACTCTTTGATGTTGTCTGTTGTCTCTAAGTATAAAATAAAAGATTATTATCTTTACCCTATAGGCTTGGGAGGAGGGCAAACATGAACCATCCCTATGTTTTCACATTTCTATGGTAATAAATGATGCCAGTCCTAAGACTGTCATATTTGGCCTGTCTTTATAGAATAAGCACTTGGTGTGCCATGTTTTGTCATGGTTCCAATGCTGTATTAGTTCCCTCTTACTGCTTCTGACTGAGCAACTTGACAAGGGAGGCATCTATGGTCTGATTCTTCACTCTAACCCCGCAGGGTTTACAGTTAATGCTTTGCACACAAAAGAGGCTCAATGCATGAAAACATGCATGGGTGAGTTTTCCAGTTTGATTCTATAAGCTGCTTAATTCTATAAAGAAGCACCACCTAGGTTTTCACAAGACATTTAATTGATACATATTTCTCATTGCATTTTAATACTTCATAAATGTTTGTGTCACTTTCAGTAGACCCCCAAATGAACAGAAATTCAAATATTTCAAATTACAAAATTAATACTTTGAATATCTCGTATAAATGGCACTGGGCTCATGATACTTGATTTCTGAGTTTCATGGCCATGCTTGGATGCCTAACTTTGTGTTCATGTGGCATAAAATTCTAGCATTGATGCCAAGTTTATTTATGTCCAGTTTTAATCCTTATCATTCACAGATGAGGAAGCTGGCATATTTAGCTTACTTTTCATTAGTGAATTAGGGACACAAACTGTTCTCAAGATACTATATGTGCATTTGTGGTTACTGATTGTTTTTCCGCAAAAACATATTCTACTTTGTGACCATTCCCAGACTAGCTAGTTCTGAAGATCCAGAGGAATTAAAAACTGCTTTGGTTTGTTATGCCTCATTCCAATACTGCTGTTTTTACTGACAGGCCAGCCCCCTGTTCCTTGTGCTCTTAGATAAATTGACTTTTTTTTTTGGTAATGGAAAGAAAAGTCACCCTCATATCCCACTAAAAAATCCTATCAATTCAACTGATCTTGTTTACTTTTTGGATATATATCTTGGAATATCTTCTGTTTCCAGCTTGGTAGCCAGTGATGAGCTAAGCAAGTCATCATTTGCCTTTCCACAGCCTGCAACCCTGTTTTCCAAATTCTTTTCCACCTTTGAGGTCTTCCTAACTGTAATCATCATGGTGAGGAAAAGAAAGTCTACAAAGACAATTTCTGGAAATACATGGGGCTTCTGCTCAAGAGACAAGAAAGAGAGGAAGAATGGTAATAAAACAAGGGACATCTTTGCCCTGGTTTTGTGCCATCTGAATCTGAATCTTGGCAATGCACCCTTTTATCTGCAGGCGATTCAGGAGCCCCAGATGCCTTGCCTCCCAGTATAGCTGCTGTGGGAAAATTGCAGAACAGCTTCAGGCCATACGTTGATCTATGCAAATTCAATGTATGCACACATACATTATTAGAATGCTATCTCTGATGATGCCTATTCCAAGACTTGTTTGCTTAGGTAGTTTCCGATTGATAACAATCTCAAACAGTGGCCAATATTTACTTAGCATTTTATATTCACAAAATGCGATCATGGTGTTGTTGCTGATATTATTAAATGTTCTGTTATTATACTAAATGTTCTGGTTTTTGCTTGTGCTATTTTTATTGCTAATTCTTGGAGGTACTGTGGCCTGTGTTTCACAGATGAAGAGACATCCAAAGGAAGATAAAGAATTCTGTGATGACAAGTTAGCTCTAAGTAATGGCTCCGGTGCACATTTCCAACCTGTTAACCTATGTACTCTCCCTTAGAGCTATGTAGATCTCAAGTTATTTGACAAAATCAGAGTCATGTTAAAAGGTTTCACCTATCCAGCCTTCCATACTGTACCATGTGCCCACTAGATATCAAAATCCTTCAGAAAGAGCTTTACTCTTTGAAAATGTACCATATTGGGAAGGAAGCAGTTCCATGTTATACTAGTGATTTTTATTCTCCATTTGAAAATATGTGTAAATCTTTGAAGACTTTGGAAGTTGAAGCCAGGGGTTAGGACTCACAATTGGCACATTCTCACCTTCTTACAACTTGGAAGAGATTCACCAAAGAGAATTTCTTCTTTTATCTAAAATTTTCTAGGAAAGACAGACCCTGACTGCACTGACAAGTAGAAAAACGTGTCTGGCCTCACAAAGCTGCTTTGAACTCTGAAGTTGGCTGACAGTCTGATGTACAAACAGGGAAACATTTTTACTGGCACTTTAACAGAGTCTGATCTACAAATCTAAAATCTCACTGCAAGAGTCAGTGGTCACTCTAGGTTAGACATCAAGGCCTAAAACTTCCTGGTGATGTCAACAAGGATAACTGATGTTTATTTTATGGTTCACGCCCCCAAGGTTGCAGCAGACATTTTGCACATCACTTCTAGGACTAACAGTAGATGTGGTAATCTTCACAAGACTGAGCTAACACATCTGCTAGAAGGGTTATTCATTTATTTGAATAAATAGCAAAGCAGTGAGGACTAGGAGGGTGTGGACCAGTAGGTTGAGTCAGACAGGCCTAAGTATAAAATCTAGCTTCACTACTTGTTACTTAGGCCAGCAAGGCAACTCCCCGTAAACAGTGAATTATAAATAGCTGCTTTTCAAATAAGACAAAAAGGTGCCTGAGACGGGCATCTGGTACAATGCTTAAGCTGCCACTTGGGAGTCTACATGTCACAAGGTTCAAGTCCCAGCTCTGCTCTATATTCCAGTGTAACACAAATGTTCACTAAGCAATAGCCACAGGTGATGGCCCAAGTAATCAGGTCCCTGAATCCAAGTGAAAGACTCAGATTGAGAGCCTGGCTTCTGTCTTCAGCTTGGCCCAGTCCTGACAATTGTAGGCTTTGGGGGAGAGGGATGCTCTCTGTTCTCATTTCAAATAAAATATTTTAAATATGCTTTACAAATTAATTTGGGATATGCATTATTCTTCCATCCTTACTTCCTAGAATACCCAGACACAAAATGTATCACTATGAAGAAGGTAGGTTTTCTCCAGCCCAATTTTTCTTGTTACCAAAGTTTTCTCTTAAAAGCTCTTAAAAATTTCCTTCTTCATTTTTGCAGGTATGTGGGTGCCAGAAATACATTCCTATCTTTGCTGTATTCCTTTTGCATTTAGGGGCTACTGAGTGAATTCTAGAGGTAGCCAGGTGACTGATTTATGTTTTCCCTAGATAAGAGCACATCTTCCTCTCAGGCCTAGAACACCAGATGTTGAAGGACCATGTAGTATTCTCAAGTCTGGAGAAGGTTTCTCCACCCTGCCTTCTAACAGTGAAGCCTGTTTCTATTTCAACTATTTTTTTCCCAACCAGTTCATTCATTTTTTTCATGCATACTACAATAAATTTCAAAATTATCACAGATTACTGATGTAATAGTAGAGTATATCATTTTTAGCAATTTGATGAACAAAGCTAGATAGTTTGTCAAAACCACATCTATAAAGAAACGGACATACCCAGGGAATAAGTTCCCTTTACCCCACAGAAGGACATGTGGTGAAACTACCAGTAAAGGGATTTGCTCATGCTGTGAGATTGCCTGAGCCAAAACTCATGTTCCTGTGTATTCCAAAATCCAGCAACTTGTTTTTTTCACATCTTTTTGTCCATGTTTCTGCCTTCTTCTGGCCTCTGGAGCAAGCTCAGGCTCAGTTTGCAATGAAGGTATAGAATGGTCTGATATGGCAGCCATCCAGATACCTTGGGAAAATGCTACTGTGCTTGGAACTTGCTTTTCTGCCTCTCAAATGCTTAACACTGCTGGGTCATCATCCTGTCCCTGACCAAGGCAGAAGATGAAATACCCTGGGGCTGTGATTATACTGTCAGCCCTTCATTAAGACTGATTTATTCATAAGACACATTTTTGAGACACACGGAAGTCACATAAGAAAAAACATTTTTACAATTTGTACCCTTCTTCCCATGGTATCTTGAGATGTCTTGGAGTCGCTTGATGTATGATATTTCTCAAGACTGAGTGACAATGTATTAGGGTAAAAAGTACTTGTCCTGAAAACTTGAAAATTCAAAGTTTACTCCTGCCTCTTCTGATAGTCTTTTATTAGTCACTTTACCCAATGTAGGAAGTTGATTAAAATAGAGTCGTACATTTCATTATGGAAAAAATGGGTTAAGTAATGAATATGAGTTGTTTAAAATAAGTATTGGGGTGCAGTGAGTTAGACCAGCACCTGCAGCACCAGCATCCAGTATGGTCACTGGTTCCAGTTGTTCCTCTGCTGATCCAGCTCCCTGATAATGTGCCTGGGAAAGCAATAGAACAGTGCTTGTGCCCCTACCATCCATGTTAAAGATCCAGATGAAGCTGTTATTAGTTGGCTTCAGCATGGACCAGCTCTGGCTGTTGCACCCATCTGGGGAGTGAAGTCAAAGAAATAGTCCATACCCTTTCCAATGATGTTCATTTTCTAAACAAAATTAAAGTTTCACTTGGTCCTTAGAGAATTAAAGCCATTCATGACTAAAACATTCATCTTATTAATGGGCTATGAATAAATATTTTGCTCCTATTTTACTTAATTTTCTATTTCAGCTACCCATATAACATTTATTTGTAGTATCACCTTATAATAATTTGTTGTCTGAGTTTACGTAATGATTTTATATTGCATTTTTTCTTTGCATTTTCTTCCATTTTAAAATTGAGGCATAATTTACACACAGTAAAATACTTAGTTCATGGGGGTTATGTTTGTGAGATTTGTGCATGTCACTCCAGAAAATCTCTGTATTTACTCCAGTAACTCCTCCTGTCACCCTCTGACAGCTTCCGTCACCATTCATCATTCTTATTGCATCCTTGAAAACAGAGAAGTGTAGGATCATCACAGCTTCATTCTTTGTATCTGACCTCTTTTAGTCAGTGTGCAATTGAGATTCATTCATTCATCTGTGTTGTAGTAACCATCTATCTGTTCCTCTCTGTTGTTTAGTATTCTATGAATACACCACACAGAAATATATCTTCATTAGTTTATCTGCTTACTTCATTTCCATTTTACATGGGCTTCTGTAAGTAAAAAGTCTGGGCGTAAAGTACTCTAAATAATTTTCCATCAGTTCCCAAAGTATAAGGGCACTTGTTATCAGGGGCCTTGACCACAACCTGGACCTTTGTTTCTCAATATGAGTATTTATTCTTCCAGTGTTGCAGCTGTTGTCATGGGGGAGTGGGAACATGCTCCCTTGGTATAAGGGCCTTGGGTTCATGTGGCAGCTCAGCCTGGCCAATAGTGAAATGACCAAGTCTAAAATAGTCCCTCTGCCTTTTCAACTCTAGCATTCTGTGGTCATTCAAAAAGTATCTCCTCTGTTCTCAGGACATCTCATCCTTCTGAAACATTCCTATAAGACCTTCTTCTATGACTCTCAGTATTAAAGAATTCAAAGCATCATGTTATTTAAGATAATATCTCTGGTGGCTTTTATCTGTCATATCTCCATATTTCCTTCTTGTAGACTTGAAGCCTAGAGAGAAACTGCCTAGAGAACTTGCTGCAAGAAAGATTTTTTCACAATGTTTTGGGCTTTATGTTTCATAACATCTGTCAAGTTCCTAGAGTTCTATTAATTTGCAAAGCTAATCATAGATAACAGACTTTGCTATACTATTGTTTAAATTGATCCATACTATTGAACATATTTCTGGGACACAGTGTGACATTCCAATATATGGATACACTCAGAAAGATCAAATCAGGTAGTTAATATGCCTGCTACTTCCAACATTTATCATTTCTTTGTATCAAAATCCTCTCTGCTATTTTGAGATACTAAATTAACTGTTATAACCTGTAGTTACCCTACTGTGTCATAGAACACTGAAGTTATTATTCTTAATTATTCCTATCCAGCTGTACTCCTACACCTATTAACCATTCCCTACCCTCTTAACACCCTGTGCATATGCAATGTGCCCTAGAGACCACTACATATGCTTTATCATACTTTAAAATTAAAATGTTAGTACTTTCTGACTCTCTTCATTGTTTAGCACTTATCTTTCTCTTTTTTAAAGATTTATTTATTTTATTGCAAAAAAAAAGTTTTACATGCAGGAGAGAGAGAAAGAGAGGGAGGAAGGGAGGGAAGGAGGGAAGGAGGGAGAGAGAGAGAGAAGACTTCCATCTGCTGGCTCACTTCTCAAATGGCTATAGTGGCCAGAGCTGAGAAACCAAGAACCAGGAGTGTCTTCCAGGTCTTCCACAACCTGGACTTAAAACATTCAGTGCTTAAGTCTGCTGCTTTCCCAGGCCATAAACAGGGAGCTGGATCGAAACTATAACAGCCCAGACCATATAGGATGCTGGTGCTTACAGGAAAAGAATTAGCCTATTCAGCCTCAGCCCTGGCCCTGTTTAGCCATTACCTTTGGTGGTAACTTCTAATCTATTGACTTATTTTTTTGCTATTTGATTTGCAAGAGAACCTGTAAGCTGATCTATATTCTAGTTCATTCCTAGCAAGCATTGTTCACTTGGCAATTTCTAGCTTTAGAATTTAACTTATTCATATATGTTTTTCCTCACAATTTATAGAGACAATGCTTTTAACAGGCAGTGCTTCCTATCATGTATATGCATTCTCCAGTGTTTTACTTTAAAAGTAAACATTGCTTCACTTTAAGAAATACTACCTGTTCCCGGTATGGAAAATCTGGAGAGAGTTAAACAGTGAAGCAGGATATTTTCTAGTTTGTCTTAAATAATTTATTTTCAGTGCCAGTGAAATTTAGAGGTTAGCAAACTTGCCATATAGAGAATTCAAAATGCGTATCTAAAAAAGTATGCACTTATGAAATACCTACTAATTTCATGCACCATCTTTTGAGGCATATTCTTTGCAACCAAGTAGAGTGAGAAGAGTGCAGACTTATAGAAGCAAAAGGGATGCATTCTGCAGCAGAATTTGACACAGTTATTAAGATCCCACATAGAGAATACCTGGTTCAAACCTGACTCCTTTGTTTACAATCAAGTTTCATGCTAAAGTATATTCTGAGAGGCAGGATAGTTCAAGTACCTCAGTCCCTGCCATTCATATCTGGAACCCAAGTTGTATCCAAGGTTTGTATTCAGCATGGTCCAGTCTGACAGTTAGAAGCATTTGGGGAATGAAGCATGAACTAACCTGTCTTCTTTTCAAAGAAAGTGAAAATATAAACATTTTTAAAATACTTAAAAACTTTATTTTTTAACATTGACCCAGATGTCTTCTAGCTCAACAACTTTGGACAAATCACTAAACCCTTCTTTGCCTTAGTCATCTTATCTATAAATCAGAAACAATGATGTATATTTTTCAAGATTGCTTTGAGGATGTTAAATAGACATATATAATCCCTGGCATAAATGTTATGAGTCCAATACAGGTAATTAATGCAATTTTTCAGTATTGCCCTTTCTGCTTATTATATATCCAAACAGATCTTTGAATATTTACTGAAGCAAAAAGCTTTAGATTCTAACTTTGGAAGTTCCAAAATGAAAGTGTGCACTTCGTTTTCATATTCATAGGGGCCTAGACCTTTTACTATTCCATTAAATATTTCCAAATTTTTTATTGGATCTAATAAAAGCCCACATTTTAAAGATCTGAATTATGCCATCTTTAGTAAAGAGCATAGAGGGACCTAATCAATTTATTAAGTGACCGCAATCTCTACTGTTTTGCAAAGAATTGACAGCCGAATCAGGAAGTATGACAGGATGGTGCAAGTAAGGCTTGCATTCAATGACTCTGGAATCTGGGAACCAGATGGGATTTGCTCCCTATTATCAGGAAATAAGAGGAAGAGGGGAAGTAAAAGCTTGTGATAAGTTAAAAACTCAATAGGCTTGAGGGAGACTGGCTGAGTTACAAAATAAAAAATTGGGTTGAAGTGATTTTAACTTAAAAGAGGCATATTGTTTATCTACAATTTTAAAGTGGTCCTAGCCTCAGGTAACCATTTAGCATTTCTGTGATTTTTCTTTGATGGAGCGTGAGTGAGTGTGAAGCACTGTAACAGGTCTGACCATCGGTTTCTTTCATCAATCTCCTCCAGTGCATATGCTGTGTGCCCTGGACAGGAACACTGCCCATCAAGACAGAGTGTTCTGCAACCCAGAGCACTGACCATGGGGTTGGGAGCTCTTCAATCCTTTGTTTCTTCCAAAGACTGCGGCTGACTTTGTGGCAGGCTAGTTTACAAAGCGAAGGAGATAACCTATCTGTAATGGACTAGGACTCAGCTCAGGTGTTATCTGATTACAAAGTTCATGACTGTTGCTGAGCTCAGATAAGGAAAATGGCATAATTATTACCTAGACTCCCAGACTGTCCCTTTGACCATCAAATTCCACCTTGTGAAGTCTAGCATCATCTGAAGCAGATAAAGACTCATACAGTTCAATATATCAGCTGTTTTAAAAAAATGTGGCTTTGTTAGTCATTTGTCACTTATTGACCTCCTATTGTTTGTGCCAGGTGCTATGCTAGGATGGGAATATAAAAGATGAGCTAAGGCTTGGTCCCATCTGAAAGAGCTCAAAATATTGTGGAGACACAGGTTGGTGTTGTGACTCAGTAGAGAAAGCTGCTACCTGCCATACCAACATCCCAGACTGCTCTGCTTCCAATCCAGCTACCTTCTAATGCACCTCCATTGCCAGAGTCCAGCTCCGGCCGAGTTTCGGAACTCGTGAAGTGTGCGTGGAGTCGGCACAAAGAGAGAAAGAAAGAGACGGACCACTAGAATTCCATGATGATAGTGGACTCAGCAATAATGCCGTCCGCTTTATTTAAGCAGAATCAGTCAAGCTCTGGCTCAGACTTTCTACGTCATGGTCAAGCGGGTGTTACTAAGGCCAATTCTGCTGTTTGTTTCACCTAAGGCAGGATGTTATTCATGCTGGCGCCTATCAATCAGTAACACATTCTTACTACAATCCTCATTCTACAACTGGTCTTGAATCAGCTAAGGGAGGAAAAGTAACACAGGAGGCAGGACCCAAAGATCAAAGAAAGAGGGAAAGAATGGGTTCCCCCTATACCTGGAGACTAGCACCCTTGATTAGCATATGGTCAGTGGGAGAGGAAAGGCTCTAAACAGGTTCCTACCACCTGGGGACCGAACACCATTGATTAGCATATTAATGGGGGCAGCTGTAGCAGCAGTAGTGAGACACCTTTTGGCTAAAAGCTATGTCAGCAACATTAGCTTTCAAGCTCGCATTGATATTATACGTTAACTGTTAACTCCGCAGAGGCAGACAATGCCTAAATAAATTACAGAAATCTCAGTGGGATAGTCCGGTGTCCATGCAAAAAGAGGTGGAGCTGCATTCAGGTGATCTAGAGATATTCCCGCTGGGAGCCCTGCTGCACAGCAGGAGGTTCCTTGCGGCCCTGCCAGCAATGGAACAATACTCTTTATACCTTCCTGTCTCCCACATCCATCACACAGACCCCAGCACTCCATACACAGCAGAAGATGATCCAAGTACTTGGAGCCCTTCCACAAAAGTAGACGACTTAGAAGGACTCTGAGACTCTTGCTTCAACCTAGTCCAGTTCCAATTATTGTGGCCATTTGGGGAGAGAACCAGCAGATGGAAGATCTTGATTTGTCTCTCAGTCTCTCCCTCTCTGTTACTCTTCCTTTCAGCTAAATATATATTTTTAAATATATGGTAGAGATAGACATATTTTACAAAAAGGAAATCTGCAATATCTTTATGGGTCAATGAAAAGGGAGCAACTATTTAGGCCCATGGAGGCATGATTCAGGAAAGGCTTCAGAGATAAGAGCATGCATGGCTGGAGTCTGGAGTTTGTCCACCAAAAATATGATAGGAGCATCCACAGTACAGGGGTCAGTGGAGAGGGAGCAGAGGACATCTTTGGAGAAGTGCAACTAAATTGATTGGTCTAGAATGTAGGGTGCATCAGAGAATGGCTGGGAACCAGATGCACAGAGTTGTGAAAGTTCTTAACAAACCAAAGAATAAGATTTCTTATGCAAACATCAGAACTGTTTTATAGTTTCAAGGCAAGAAAGAAATCTGGTCTTGTGTGTGTTTGTTTTTGTTTTTGCAGTATGTTATTTAGTAACAGATCTTAAGTGCCATTTATTCTTTGTTATTCTTATTAGAATATTGAGACACAGATAAGGGGAATACCTTGATTCAAATCACAGAGTATATTAGTAAAATTCGGTTCCATTGGCGTAAAAACACTAGAAAATAATAGTGATTAAATAAGATAATGTCCACTTCTATCTGACCAAATGAAGTACATAATCTAAGGCAGTGACAGATAAGGACTAGTTTCTGGTGATCTTCCTCTTTCATTCTTAGCATGTGGCTTCTATTTAGTGATAACATTGGGCTGCTCTGTGTCCACATGAACATATCCCTGCCTGTTAACACACTGCATTATACTTTCGTCTCCATGGATAGAACAAAAGTCTCATACTGCAAAAAGAAGGCTGAGAGGTATATCTATTTTGGTTGTTCGTATACTTGTCCATAACTTACATATTCTAAAGGAAGAAGATAATTGCTGCTGTTGTGGTAGCATGTTCAGGGTTAGCATCCCACTTCCTGTCAATACTGTAGATATCTAATTCTCATAGAGATGATCTTTAATTAAGAAATCCAAGCATACTTTGAATATGTACAAATTCCATCATTTCATATATCTGCACTGGATATGTTTCCCCTTTGTTAATGAGTTGCTTTTATTAATTCGTAGATCATGCACATAGGAATCAGAAAGACTGACATTTAGTTCCTGAGTTCAGTTTTGTAGCTATGGATATTTATGATTCAAAAATCTGAAGTTTTTTTCTCTAGAACAGTCACACTATTGCCATGCTGGGGTTATTATAGTATTAAATGGAATCATTGTCTTGAGTGCCCAGATCAATGCTAGTTTCAGATAAATATCAGTGCCATAAGTGTTACTTCCCTTCTTTCTTTGTTCAGTTTCCTACAAACCTTAGACAACCTAAGTTGACCAGAAAAGTAATCTAAATCATTGATAAAATTGCTTTCCAAATATTTACATCAGATTGTCTAAAGGCAAAGTCTGTTAATCTTAAAAGTACAAAAATTTGTTAGCTTGGCACGGTGGTTCAGTGGCTGAATATTCCCCTTACACATGCCAGAATCTCATATGGGGCTGATTCATGTCCAGTCCAAAGTAGACACGGGGGTCGGGGGATAAATGGGTGAATTAGAACACATCCTTTCTTACTTGCAAGCTCTCTCTTTCTCTGTCAAATACATTTTTTTAAAGAGAAATGTATGGGAAACAATCTTCTGATCACAAGATTACTAGCAGTAATAGCATGCAGTTCCATTGAAAAGTAAATGCAGTCTTTGCCCTCCAAAAAGGAGTGCACAAAATGCACGCTAGTTCTAGTCTCTAGAGTGCTCTATATTAAACTCTGGGACTACCTATAGCAGGCAGTCTGCACAAACGACATTTTGTGTAGAAGGTCAAGAGTTCATGAAAGTATCATCCCATAAAGGATGATGGCAGAATTCAGGTGCTTTCCCCAGTAAAAAGACCAAGGAGAGGAGCAGAAGGTTCAGTGCTCTTCAGGGCTATTTCATAGAAGGGGCAGCCTAAAGGGGAAGAGGTAGTGCTGATGTAGTAGAAGGTACATACAACTAGATGAGGAATCCGTAACAATTAGACCATTCTGTGAGTAGAATGGACAACTTCCTAAAGCATCTTCTGCCTCTGGGCATAGGCAGTCTCAGGGGCTGGACAAGCCCGGTTATAAAAAGCTGGTGAGCATCACACTGACAGAACAGATAGTTTTGAGTGTTCATCCTTAGAATTTACAACTTACCATTGAGTATATATAAGCCAATGATGCTATATACAGGCCCATATTACAAAGAAGGTATAAATAGTGCCAGCAGTGAACAGAAGAACAGGAACTATTATTCATAAAAGAGGTAATATTACCCCCCCTCCTCAGGCAGTGTAGATGGAGATATTTAACTTCTAAAAAAAAAAGCATATTCAAGAGAAAGGTAACAGTGGATGGAAAAACATGCAAGGACAAGGAATACGAAGCTTGAAAAAGCTTAAGTTGGCAAGAATGAAGACTGAGTTGGGGGAGGCACATGGCGCTTGGAAAGAACATAAGACAACACCTTGTAGAGCCCTGAGAGTCAAATTAAAGTGTTTGGCATTGGCAATCAGTCACTGGCACCACAGCACAGGCGTGTAGGATGATCCTCTGGAAAAATGTCTTCCATCTACACATCTCCATTCTCCCCTGCCTTTGATAGTAAACATACTGTTAAGGTTTGCTTCCTAGCTGAAACTGAACACAGACTCCAAGCCACTGAATCATCTGAGTTTTTTTTTTACCCACCAAAAACAACTCCAGCATGGCATGCATTTGAGCAAACCAAACGTGATTTCGCTCTTCTAATTTTCAGAGCTTTTTTTTGGCTAAATGCAGAGTGAGAAATTCATACCTTTTTCAAACAGTGTGGGTTCTTTTTCCCAATTCTTCTCCTCCATCTGGTTCTGTGGAGGGCTTGGAATCCAGCAAAGTGTGAGTTCACTGTGCTGAAATCCAAAAAAGACTGCTAAACTGTGAAGGAACATTTGCATTCCAGAGCAACTGAAAGGTAGTCCACAACACTTCTGCAACAGCAAGGGGAAAATATCTGTAGATTCTGGCTCTTTCACCCTTCAGCAGTTACAGTATGGGAAACCCTGAACATGTTCACTGGGCCTCTCATACCTAGTCTTAGCCACTTTTAGCTTAGTGAGTGGCATGGGGGTGGTGGTTGGAAGTGGAAGAAAGAGGAAGCAAAACATGAATTTATTTTATTGCTAGTGTCAGAAAATATTACAGCCAGGATACAATTAAACAGGACCAAATCACTTCGCCATCTTCTCTTTGAGCTCTGCACGAGGTTTGTTTCTCTTGAATGGCTTCTGGAGCTGAGTATTTGGCACACACATTAATAGTGCTCTGTTGGGAAGGAAACCGCAGTCTTGATCCATGATCTTGGCATGTCATGACGGCCTTCTTAAGCTATTGTCTTCCACTGGCAAAAGTATAATTAGAAGGCTTTGTTTTCAACAGAAGCCAAATGATTGCCAAATCTGTTCAAGTGATCTCTGGAGAATGGAAGTTAGCTCGTGGCCCCCTGGCTGTTCAAGTTGCCGCTCCCAGGAGTTAGAGGCTTCAAGTTTTCCCTTTCTTTTGAAAGAGGAGCAAGTTTGGTTTAAACAAGCTTTTCCATCGTGCCCTGGAGGGCAAGGAGAGACCTTTCATGACCCTAGTTGCTTGGCTTACACCATTTGTGGCTTGCTATAATTTAGGAAGTAATTGCAATTCATAAAGCCAGGTAGAAAATAAACATCTTGGCAAAGCTGAGTTTTAGGCAGCTCTGAAGAGAACTGACGCATGAGTGGAATGGTACTGGGAACGTTTCTAGTCTCTGCTTGCAGAGCTTGATTCTAATGGATGATTCAGAGTCATTTAATTCTGATCTTAACTGTTCAGGCTGGCAGTCATTACTGCGTCTATGCGTAGTTGAAAACATCATCTCTTAAGCCTGGTTTCAGATCCTCCCCTGGATAGTTCAGTTACCCATGGTAGACAATACCGTTAAATACAAAATGTATTACCCCACTTACTATACTGCATTATTAACTTTGGATTATTCATATTACTTCAGGAGAAATATGAGGCATTAGTTTTGTTGAAATACACATTCTCATTGAGATAGGATCAAAGAAACCAAAGATGGGGAGAAACTTTAAATGCTGGATTATTTAATGCCATGCATTGTTTTTTTCATTCAACTGAGGGCCTGTTACATCTGATATCTTGCTCCAGAGGCTGTGAACACAGAGATGCCCGGAGCAGGCTAGAGAGACATAAACCATAGACACTGCAACAACTAAATGCCATGAGGTGGTACCAGATAGTGATAAGAACAATGATGAAAGATGCAAGGTAATGAGAGTCTGGCTTAGGAAAGGGCACTGCTTAAACAGAGTGAGTGACGCAAGACCATCTGGGGATGGTGATGAAACTGCCGGCATACCTGTAGGAGTAGGTGCTACTGAGTAAATCTTTGGGGTAGTCCCAAATGATCATCCCTTAACTAATCAGAGAGTTACTGAGCTCTGTGCACAGACATTGTTCTGGAAATGAGATGAAGCTGTGAACAAGATAAAGAGACGTTCGCTATTGAAGTTTTTGTTCAGTCCTCAAACCCAGAATTTGAAGGGACCAAGAGATCTGTTAACTTTAAGTCCCTCATTTCACAGGTGAAAGAATTGAGACTTAGAGAGGAAATGCTTTGTACAGGCCCCACTGTCGCTGGCTGGCCTTGGTAAGGTGAGAATTTGGGCCTTCATTTCTCTTTGAAACTGAACCAGATGGGGTCTGTATAAACATCTAGTTCAACAATTCCAGTTCCAAACAGTCCTCGGGTCAAGACTATGATCCACAAAAAGTCTTTTTTTTTTTTCCTTTCAGCACTTGCTGTATTCTCTAAATTAAAGATAGTGTGATTGAGAGTTGTTGAGAGACACTTCACAGACAGAAGCATCAGAGCCTTAGTGGGACATAGATTATAACTAAGGAAAAAAATCAGCTAAGTGTATCTGGCAAACTATGCACTCTATCAGACTTCTCCATTCATACCTAAATTCATGGCATATAACTGTTCCATCGATTATATGTTCCAAATATGTAAACTAAAGAACCATCACAAGAAAAAAATTATTGAAAACAACTGAAATGAAAAAGAAAATGTGTATTTTTTTTTCAAACTCAAAAGTCAAGAGACTTTGGGCACCTTTGCATGAATGTTATGATTGTCTGCTTCTCCCTACTAAGACAACTAGTAGAAATTAGGCTCAGTTGATTTGTCAGCAATTGATGAACTGAGGCAGGGGGATCACTTCTCATTAGGAACAGTAATTCTTTCTAATTAGAGCATCATAACAATATCCCCATCTCTATATTTTCTAAGAATACCTTTCCACATTTCTTAGCTTATTTTATTCTCCCAGTACTGACATATGGGAGAAAATGTTTACTATCCCATTCTATGTATCATAAAATAAACACCCAATGGGTTTAAGAAGTTTTATTCAAAATGCAATGCAATTCAGGTATGTCGGAAGTGAGTGCCTCAGTAGAACTTGTCTATCTGTTAATATAGCTCTTGACAAGTTGTTGAAAGCAAGAATTGGGACAAGGGCACCCGAAACATCTAACTTTGGATAAGCATAAGATTAGTTCCTCTGAAGTCTTAGGCAGAAAACAGGCAGTGTGTGACAGTCTTGCTTCGACACTTGTAAAGCCCAGTGTAATGAGTCTCCACTAGTGATGTAAATCATTGTTAATTGTCATATTCTTATTTACAAAGATTAGAACATCAAAGAGATATTTCAGTATTCCAGAACTGAAGTAGCATGGAATATAGGGGAAAGAGTATTACATAGAATACACACTTCATCAAAGTCCTGAGCTCTGCTCCATGGCGAGAGAGTAAAACATTAAACAAGTTGGCTTCCATGAAGGTAGTATTCTTATGTGTCAGGTGAGGAGATTGGACTAATTAGATGAATTCAGTAATTTTTTTGAGCTCAGCCAGACTGTGTATCTATGAATGATGGCAGAGATAAACATCCTGGGGATCAGAAAACTAGACAGAAAGTTATCAGAGAAACCTGTAATAGAAGGACAGTGTGAAACAGAAGAATGAGCTTTGTTCTTCAACTTAGCAACCCACATTTGGAGTCTAATGGCATAGAATTAGGATGAGAACTCTATTTCAGATGGTGTGCAGTTAGCAAACCGCAAGAACTTGTTTACATTGAGGTATCACTCTGTGTTCACCGGGTATGTAAGAGACTTTAAATTACTGTATGAAAAATAATATGTATATCCCAGAGCATAATATTTACATTCAAGAACTACTTTTCCACAAAATTCCCAGCAAGCAGGAAGAAAACCTCCTAGAAGCCAGAAGGCCATTTTGTGTTATACTAGTAATCCCAGAGTATTATTTCCAGGATCCTTAAATAATCCATGTAAAATCTTTTTTAAAAACACAGATAAAATTATATCATTGATGACAAGGAAAATAAAATCTGTAAATGTACTAGTTATGCATGCTAACTTAACTGAACAATCAAGGGAGGAACAAATGTTGTAGTGATGTAGGTTGCTTGGGATGTCCATATCCCATAACAGAGCAAATAGCACCAAGTATTGCCTCCACTGCAAAGCCAGTTTTCTGTTACTGTACCTGTTCATGGCTCAGCTACTGAGTCTCTGCCACCTACATGGGAGATGGGTAGAGTTCCAGGCTCCAGGCTTCACCTTGGCCTGGTCCAGGGTATTGTGGGTATCTGAAGTGCAAGCCAGAAGACAGAAAAATCCCTCTCTTCTGCTTTTCACCCTCTCAGTGTCATATTAATTTATAGAAATTAATAAACACTTTGAAAATAATCGAGGGATGCAGGGTTAATCCAATAAATGTCATAACCCCTAATAGCATAAGGGAATTATATAAAATGAACATTGATTCCATAGCAGCCATCGAGTACTTTCATGTATGTGATATTTGATCCTCCCAACACTGCAATGTGCGAATTTTCAATCTTGCAGTCTTTGGAAGAAGCCAAAGGCCAGCAAGGTGGAGAAAATCACCTAGACTTTTGAATCTGGGTCTCCTGAATGTGTCACTACTACTTCTACTGTTGTGACAGATTCTTGAGTTAGTAAGTCCTTGAAAATATCAGGAAGGAAAATCTATGACTTAGTTTGCAAGAAAAGGAATTCTATTTTTTTCCCTCTCAAAATAATCTCAGTAGCATTGTATTATCTTTTAATTTTGGCCTTGGCAAGAAGGCCTAACAAACACTCATTAGATATCACCTATCTCTAGCACCCATATCTCTCAAGGGTTATGACACATTCTAGATGTGCTTTAGAACCAGTACATTTTAAGGTAAACACTCACATAGACACAGAGTACTTCTTTTATCCCTTGAAGTAGAAAAAAATAGCCTTTAGTCGAAATTTTTATCTGACTGACTAAAGTTCAAATCATAATCCCAACTCCAATGTGTAAGCATATGCAACAATGTAATTTACTTTGTAAAGAATATGATTGTAGTTTCTAACAAATTGAAATGTCATAATCTAATCGTCCTAATAAGTTTGTCCTTTTTGTTGGCTTTTTTTCCTTATGATGTCAGGATGTATTTCTTAACTTTGAAATTAGTTTACATAGTGTGAGTAGGAAATCCTTTTAGCAATTTCTTTTCTGAATTCTGTGTGAACAGTAATGTGTGCAGCTTTGTATACTTGTTTCTGACATGGTGTTCATGCCAAGCAATGTTAAGTTGGTCTTCACCATTGCTAATACACAAGTTTACAAAAATTGTATTACAATGATCTACCTGTGAAATGAGTCTTATTTCAAGGCAGGCCTACCCAAGACTCTCTTTTTCAAAATGACTAAGCAGTGAAGACTCTTGTTGTAATACATTAATCCTAAAGCATGTTAAAATTCCACAGCATATTAAAGCACTTTTTTTCAATTGTCACATCAAATCCTACCTAGAGTCAAGAACCCCCAGGATCCTGCCTGCTCTCTCCATTCGTAAATAGCTGTTCTATTCTGTTTCCATCACACATTCCTCATGCCTCCATAATAACAATTTCTACTGCCCTTTGCTTGAATTGGTTATTATGGATATGTCTCCTTTTCCCCATGTTGGAAGCCTCCAATGGCAAGGATGGCATCTTTGTTCCCTTCTTTTCCTGCCAGCTTGTTGAAAGTTTAGGTCCACTCTAGGATTTCTAGTGTTAGATTAATTGAAGAAGTGGTTTTGCTCTTCAGACAAGCCTATGAAAAGTTGGTTTAAAGTGAATTTTTTTAAAAAATAAAAATTTAAATTCTTTGAATTTTCAGTTTTGTGTTAGCTATCACTTTTTGGCTTCATGTTATGGATCACAATTCAGGCTCAAGAGAATATTGTATAAAATCACATTCAGGCTACATGTACAAGGTGTATCTTTTGTTTAGGCTTGAATCCTTACTCTAAGATACATCAGTATCCCTATCTATCTATCTATCTATCTATCTATCTATCTATATTCCAAAATTAGAAAATAATCTGAAATCTGTAGTACTTCTCATCCCAAGCATTCAGATAAGGAATGCTCAAATGTGTACTTAAATTCAGCTAACAACATTGGCATTTCAAGAGTAATTTGCTGAATCACAGCCCTGTTCTCTCTTTACTGTACCACTTTGCCATTCTGTTGAAAAAAATTGCACTTGAACCAAGCTTCTCAGCTTTTTCACACCACAGTACTTGGAGTTATAATGTTTGGGATTCATTCAGCCCACTGGAGGAAGTAGATGAGATTTCTGTCCATCCAAGATGACCACCTAGGGACTTTGGAACCTCTCCTAGTTCCTGACCATCCCAAATAATGGTACCCTTGAAAAGCACTGTCTTAGTCTGCCAGCTGAGATGCTCTGGGCTGGAAAATTATTATGCATGGTTAAAGAAAATCATTTTATGTTAAGTACATACTCAGTGTTTGTTGATTCACTAGCTAGCCAGTATTTGTGAAACATAAATTTATGTCAGTATTCTGCTTATAGAAGGCTGAGGACCCAACAGTTAGTTTTTTTATCTTTCCTTGTAGGAGTCAGGGTGACAGATCTCTTAAGGTCTAAGGTCGTAAGCCCTTTGAATGCTTTCTATTTGCTATATAAAGTATGAGTGCTAAAACACAGAATGATTTGTAATGTGGTGCAACAGAGGGATTCTCACTGGACTGGGAATTCAGGAACTGAGAGGGGTGTATTCTAACTCTTTAGATGCCTTGTTTTATTGTCTGAATCTTCAAACAGGCCTCTTGATTTAAAACACATGACAATGAACACATTTATATTCCCATGTGATATTACAAATAATAATATTCTATTTTCCATATTGCTTAACTCGCAACTAATGCTTCTGGTACTTAGATACTTCATTAATATCCATCTAATGCTTCCAGCTCTTCTTCTGTTAGAAATATTCACAGTATTCAAGTATATAAATGATAAAACTAGATTTTATATGTAATTTGAAAATAGTTACTTTTGAAATTTTGTGTACAAGTTTTGTTTGTGAGTTTTTAAATTATTGTTGTCACTTCCTTAAAAAAGCATTTATTTGAAAGGATAGGGTTACAGAGAGAGATCTTTCTTCTGCTGGTTGCCCTCCCAAATGGCTGCCACCGCCAGGGCTGGGCCATACTAAAATCAGGAGCTTTTTCCAGATCTTCCACATGGATGCAGGCGCCCAAATACTTGGGTCATCTTCTATTGCTTTCCAATGTGCATTAACAGGAAACAGGATTCGAAATGGAGCAGCCAGGACTCAAACCAGCACCCATTTGGGATAGCAGCAAAGCATAACATGCTATGCCATAACTCAGGTCCCCACTTCTGATTTTATTCACAATGTGATATCATCCTGTCAAGGTTTGTTGAAAAGTTTGTGCCTTTCTTTTTTTTTTTTTTAAAGATTTATTTTATTACAAAGTCAGATATACAGAGAGGAAGAGAGACAGAGAGGAAGATCTTCCATCTGATGATTCACTCCCCAAGTGAGCCGCAACGGCCGGTGTGCCGATCCGATGCCGGGAACCTGGAACCTCCTCCGGGTCTCCCACGTGGGTGCAGGGTCCCGATGCATTGGGCCGTCCTTGACTGCTTTCCCAGGCCACAAGCAGGGAGCTGGATGGGAAGTGGAGCTGCCGGGATTAGAACCGGCGCCCATATGGGATCCCGGCGCATTCAAGGTGAGGACTTTAGCCGCTAGGCCACACCGCCGGGCCCAGTTTGTGCCTTTCAACAACTGATTTCCTGCCTTTATGTTTCTGCCACTCATATCTATCACTTTAACCACCATAATTTGTTGGAGTAACTGCCTAAAACTTTCTGTAAACAATTCCTCAAAGAATGCCTGCTGCAAAAGATCTACAGATTATTCATTCAGCTTAGGCCAACCCTCCACCCCCAAGCTGGTTACCAGTTACCCACTGTGTGTTGTGAACTATGTTGGCCTTGGTTAAGGATGGTCAGGGTTGTAGGTGCTGTGATGTGCTTCTCTGACCCCTCTAGGAGACCAAGGTTCTCATTCCCCAGAATGTTGGGAGTGCTGAAGGACAACAGTTTATAGTTGAATCCTTTCTGGTAATTACCTTCATCTGAAGGTTACCTGCTGGTCCAAGATTTCCCCTTCTTATTGGAAACAGTCTGCACTGATTGCAGACAGGAATGTGAGGCTTTATTCTCCGGTACAAAGGAGGATGGCATTCAAGGCTAATCCAGCTTAGTTTTCCATAATGCCATCAGAGAAAGGTCTTGGTTATAGCCATAACTGAGGTTCTCTTTCTGCCCAGTTATTCCCTCCAGCTCCCCCAGGTGATGGCAAGGGCACTCACTAATCAGCTCCAGTCATCTAATCTTTGTTGCAGAGTCTTTTCTAGGAAACTAAACCTCAGACTATGGTTCCTTGTAGGGAGGGAGGAGTGGGGTTTTGATCCTGGAGGTCCACTTGAGCCACTAAGTCAAGGACATTGTATTCATGTGTCATCATCCATCATGTGGCAGTGCAGTAAGTTACCTTATTTTATTGAAAGTATGAATGACACCTGAGCTTCCCTTTGAAGAAAAAATGGGAATTTTCCAAATAAATAAAAAGGTGGGAAGTATCTTGGTTTGTCAAAGAATGTCCCTTATTACAGATTTGGCACAGAGCATAGAATTGAGGCTGGACTGTGCGAACCAGTAAGCAGAGCAGTAGAGGAGGATCTGGGTAGGTGACTTCCACAGATGTCAAAGATTTTTCAGCTGGAAAGTGCTCTATCTTGTATGTCCCCACCTGTCCAGGATCAAAGCCATATTTCCGCCTGCAAGAAATGATTTGAATAGCTACATTGAATACTTTCTCTTTCCTTCAAATCTACATTTTAATTAACCATTTAACACTTCAGAAAAGCTTACTATTTATATAGTGAGTATATATCTTTTTGTCAGGCCTGAAAAGAACCATGTGGAAAAAAACACAAAGATTTCTATCTGTGGTACTTAAATTGCTACGATTAGCAGTTTCTCAAGTAATAACTGGGAAGACCATGCAGTGTAGTATCCCAGGTTTCTAACAGATGAGTTCCTTTTTCAAACCACTATAGTATTATCCAGTTGTTTCTCTATCTGTGATCATGGAAATGTTGGCCTTTCCCTATTATGTTAATTCTGATATATCATAGAGTGTTAAAATTGCAGAATTGGAATTATCATTTCACAGTTGAGAAAACTGAGGTTTTGAGAGGAAAAAAATATATAGCAGATTATGTTGAAGATTTTTATATGTTTTTGAAAGGAAGAGTTAGAGAGGGAGGTCCTAGTTCTTAGATCATCCTCTGCTTTCCTAGGCACATTAGCAGGGAGCCAGATCAGAAGTGGAACAGCCAGGATTCAAACTAATACCCGTATAGGATGCTACTGATGAAGGTGGTAGCTTACTCCGCTATGCCACAGCACTAGGCATATACATTGGATATTGATAAAAACCAAAATGACAATTCATATTTCTCATCTAATGTAACAATTTCCCCTCTGTACAACTCCATAATGAATTTCTCTGTTCCTTCTGTGAATTACTGGGCATTAAAAAAAACTGGGGCATTACTTCCACCTAACTGGTCAGTTCTCCAGGTCTGTGCTCCCCTGAGAGGTAGGAGCCTAGCTAAAGGAGTTCCCAGAACTTTCCTCCCCAAAATTGTAAAGGGTACTATTTTCTAGGAGAGAAAGTGTTGTATGTTCCTAGTGGGCCAGAGTCTGAAAGGCATGACCTCCTCCATCATTTGCTAACATAAGGTGTCAGTAAATTACAACATGCATTTCCTGATTTGGGAGCATTTTATAATAGTCTCACACTCTTGGCATGTTTTACTTCCTTTTTTTTTGCAGCAGAGACGTTCAAATTAGCCTGTCCTTTGAACAGACTCTCCGTAGACCATAAACTCTTCTCCTGAGAAACTTGACTAAACCTTCTATGCTGCTGCTGGGTTTCAGTAAATGAGCTGAATCTGGCAGCCAGGCCTCACTGCAAACAAAAACATTTTCTGGTTAAGCATTTTCTGGTTTGTTCAACTCCATGACAGGGCTAGCTTTAAAACAATTTTTTTAACCCACAAAGGAGCAAAACACAAGGCTTGGGAAACCAATTTCCAGCCACATTAGCTCAGCTCATCTCAGTAGAAAAGCAGCAGGACCCTCTTTCACCAGACCATCATCGTCATCACTGCCAGACGCTCATCCTATGCATGTCTGCTATTTTAATTTCACCACTTCAGAATGGGGCAAGAAAATAGGTTAATAGTTTCCATGCGTTTAGACTATGACCAGAAGCATGCTGAGCAATTTCAGAACTTCGGGCAACCACAGTTGTGAGGGGAGGATGATGATGATGATGATAGATCAACCAATTCATCTTGGAATAGGTTCCAGAGTCAGGGAGTCAAGCCAGCACTGTGCGGGAGGGATGTAAACAGTATTCTTTCATTCATTCTTTTGCACATATTTATCCTTAGCATGTTTTTATTCTATTGCAATATGGACAGAAAAATTCATTCTTCAGACTCAGTCCTTTCCCTTAATGAAGTTACAGTAGAGTCGAAGAAATAAACATATGCACATGTAATTTAATGAAGTACGCACTGAATGTTGTCAGAAAAGTGCTCAGGAAGGGAAAGATGCAATTCATTCTCAGTGCATAATGGAGAAAAAACTTCACAAGTATATGCCTCTGACCTATGCCTTCAAATGGCAAAATGGCAAAGTGCAGGTCATGTAAAGCATTGGGTCAGGTACAAAAACTATGGATGCTTGTGATAGGTGCACAGCCTGAGATGTTAGAGACTAAGCCTAGACAAGAGAGTTGAATACTATCTAAGCAGTTATGTCTGTGCATCATAGAGCCGTGAAGCATTGTTATCTGGAAAGGTATTTTGTCATCTCAGTGTTTTAGAAATATTTGGGGTCACTGTGGAAGCAAATTACGGGAAGTAACTTGCAAACAGCGTAGGAAATCCTGATGCCATTGCTGTAAGTCACATTTGAAAGTTAGTTACCTACCTGTAAACACACCTTGCATCACAAACATTTAGAGATTCACATTGTAAGAATGCAGTTGCTTCTTCATTTTCACATCTCATTCAGGCTTGTATCTTCCCTATTAGATCCACATGCTAGGTTTTCCCATTTTGAAACCCAGTGAGTC
Organism: Ochotona princeps; assembly: GCF_030435755.1. NCBI lineage: Eukaryota > Metazoa > Chordata > Mammalia > Lagomorpha > Ochotonidae > Ochotona > Ochotona princeps. Next base: position 97,850,771 of record NC_080834.1, on the reverse strand, counting down.
AGGCGACATAGCTACTCTGCTTGGTAAGAGGATGGAATTCACAGGAAGGATGGAAATCCTGAATCCCAACTCACTCAATGGTGTATGTTTTAAAGGGTAGAACTTTTTCATTAGGAGGGCATGTGACGGAGCAGTTTAAAACACTGTTTGGATAACCAAGATTCCATATTGAGATGCCTGGGTTTTGGTTACCAGACAGACCACTGTAAAAAATTAGGGGCCTTAGTGACTTCACTGTTTTAATGAGGACTCACTTTTTAGGAGTTATAGTGAAATATCCTTCATGGTTATTAAAGTTCAGGCTCATGGTCAAAGTCTCTTCACCATCCATTGTAGTAAATGAAATTTACTACAACAAAGCTGTGTCCATCTGTTTACATGTATATGACTATCTTCACCTCATAAGGGCAAAATTAAGTTGTTCTAATAAAAATTTATAATGCAAAAATTTACAGCAGTGTTCAACATCACACTTGTTATCATGGGACTGTACAAGGGTAGAAATCAGAGAATTGTAATCCTCAATCCTGGCTTTATCACCTACACCCTAGGTGACTTTAGTAAATTGACTTGACCTGTCTAGTTTTTCTTTTTTCTGTTTAAAATTTGAGTGAACTTCAGAGAGATGATGGAAATGGAATTAAAATATGTGCTTATATAGGGGCAAAAATATTTGAAAATCCATGTATGGTTTTTTTTCACCAACTTTTCACTGACTTTTTGAGGACCCCTTATACATACCCCTTATACATACCCCTTATACATACTACTCTGTGTTCCTGAGAATTCATGACAAGTTCAGTGTGTTTTGAAAACATATTTGTGATACCCACACAGCTCCCTTGAATTGCAGCCCAACCATGACATTTTTCTTTCTCTCCATAGAACACGCTGGAACGGTGCAACGTGTGCTCCAAGCCCATCATGGAGCGTATTCTTCGTGCCACTGGGAAGGCCTATCACCCTCACTGCTTCACCTGCGTGATGTGCCATCGCAGCCTGGATGGGATCCCCTTTACTGTGGATGCTGGCGGGCTCATTCATTGCATCGAGGACTTCCACAAGTAAGCAACATACTTTCCCTTGAAATCTGTCTGTCCCGTATTTGGGCTCCACATTCTAGGTTCTCAAGAAATAGGACATTACGACCTTATTGATTTTTCATGCATGATAGGAATTCATATCAGGCCATTCACGTGGACATCCAGCTTCACTTCTGCTCAGTGTTACCTTGAGGTTTGTCCATCACGTCTGTATGTGCTTCTAGTTGTATAAATATTGACTCAGTTGCAGAATATACATGTGAGAAAGTGGCAGAATCCTATGCTAAATATGAACAAGATATGTGACATCTGGAAAATTACCAAACTTCTCAGCATTCTTCAATTTGGTCACCACACCAAACCCTGTATGGAAGCTCTGTCAACTCTGACAACCCAGGGTTCTTTCTAGAACTGACCTCCACATCCCTGACTGAACAAGTGGGATGCTCCAAAGCTCTTCCTGTTGTAGGCCTCTTGCATTCAAAGACAGCCTATGCCACCAATGACAAATTCACATGTTTCCCAACCTCTCCGCCTACCCAAATGTTTTCTTCCTCTTGCCATTGTCTAATGAAGAGAATCAGTAAAGTCTTGTGCCATCATTAGAGGAGGAATACAAAGTAGATCCATCCAGTCAGGGCGTTAGTCTCATGAGTATGGAAAAATATGTCCCTCATTCCATTAGGATAGGTGGAATTTTCATTTGGAGAATTATATAGTCATGTACTCTGCCTATTTTTATATGGACAGTTAGTGAGTTGCAGTGTATTTTTAGAGGGGCTAGATGAATGTTATGAGCACTTCTATGAATGGTTGACACAATGATCTCTAACTTAGGCTTGCTAGGCGCTGGCCTTTAGTAAGTTTATATCCATGAACACTTTCTCATTCTGCCCACGAGGGGAAGCTCATATTGCCCACCTTCTTGGGAATGGCCTCCAAATGCGCAGGCTTGTGGGATAAGTTTTCACCACTCTGTTGATTGTCAACAACAACGGGGTACTTTCCACAAGCAGTTGGGTGACCTGAGACTCATGTTTAGAAAATGAATTCCATGACCACCTTCCAGGAAGCAAGAAAAGTGAAAACCCCAGAAGATGTGAGACTGAATGAATTAAAAATCTAAAAAAATAAAAGGCAGAATTTCTCAACCTGAATTAGACAAGGAAAAGCTCACTTTTAAAGGGCAGTCACAGCATAAATTGTTCTTCACGTTATTGATATTTTTAACTTGTAATTACACATAAAAAACCCTGCATCTATTTAAGGCAAATGAAAAGATACCAAGAGGGGAGTGTGCTTCTGTCACGGCTTCTCTCTTTTCTTAGACTAACACTAATCCAAGAAAGACTGATAGATATAATCAGAGCACACATGTTTCTGTTGCTGAAAAAGACTGATAGGTTATACCCCTTAATTAAAACAGGAAATCAATTCTGACAAATGTAAGTTTATATCCATGCCATTTATCTTTCATAGGGGTGGGGAGCATAATTAGAGACTTGAGACTAGTGACATAAGTGTGTGGGTCTGAAAGCTCCAAAAAAGCAGACTTGAGTAACAAGAGGAAAAAAAAAATTTCAAACATCAGCTATCCCCACCACTAGTCCAATGCGTGTTAGAATATAAATTATTTTTTAAAAATAATGTCTGCATGATTGATGGGTGTATAGCAAGAAAAGCTTTTTGATCATTTCTCCCTTTCTCAGAGGAAAACAAGAGAACATTTTACAGAACTTTCTGAGCCTTGAACTTACCAGACACAAAGCAGCTAAAAGCCTCATGCAGTCTGAGCATTGCAAGGAGAGGCAGACAAAGGACTACCACCTCCTTCCTTGTCGGCACTGTTGTTGCTCCTTCTGAATTGTGGTTTCCTGTAAGATTTTATTTATTTGAGTTCATTTTCATTTACAGTGATAAAGAATCTATTCTTTGCCAATGACTGTGCTAGGAGTTGATAGTAGATGAGCACCATTTGTCTGCCTGTGTCTCTGAGAGTTGCCATGTTGGGAAGGAGCTTGCCAAGAGGAGGAGGGCAAACATTGCAGCCAGACATCACTACAGAAAGGGCCAGATGCCAGGAGGCGGGTCCAGATTAGGCCTTGCACTGGCAATCAGAAGAGGTGACTTGACCCTAGTGTCCTAGCAGGTTTCAGAAAGCAAAATTTTAAGAGTGAGTTAAGTGGAAAACAAGGAGTTTCTTCACAGAAGGATGTAGGGGATAGTCCATTAGCAAGGTTTCAAAAACCAGTAGCAGGAGGCTTGATACCTGAAACAGAAATTTGAGACCAAATGGGCCATCCCGTCTATTCCACCTTCGGTCAACCTTGGTTGGTGTCCTCCAGCCTTTTGGTGCAAATTGTTCCATTGGTGTCATTGTAGACTGCCAGCTTACCTCCTAGAAACACATACATGCTCATGCACTTTCTCACTTCACCTAAGTCATCATCTTTTTTTTTTCCAATGGACAAATAAGAGGTGTGCATATCTTTGGGACACAGTGTGATCATTGTATACCTTTACTCACTGTGTATTGATAAACGCAAGATACATAGGTTATTCATTATTTACCACTTCTTCATCAAATCAAAATCCTCTTCTAATTCTAGTTATATTACATAACAATCACCCTTTTTGTAATAGCAAAGCATATTGTACTCCTCCTATCTAGCTGTGACACTGTGCCTATCCACCAATCTGGCTTGAATGCATTCTCTGGCTCTGTGGTAACCACTGTTACTGCAATAGGATTATCACTAGTCTATCTTAAAGCCTATAAACCAAGCATTTTCCGAATCTAAAGTGAGTAGAATTGTGCAATATTTATCTTTCTATAACTGGCCTCTTAATGTTGTGATCTTGGAGTCTATCTATATCATTGCAAGTTATAGGATTCCATCCTGCTATGAATTATACTCCATTGTACATATGAGCCCTTTCTTTCATCCATTGATAAACTCAGTTGATTCTGTATCTCCGATACTGATTATTGGGAGAGCTGATACATAATTATATTTTTAATTTTTGAAGAACCTTCATACTGTTGTCCTTAGCAACTAATTGCATGCCCACCACTAATATGAAAGTGTTTCATTTCTTCCACATTTTTACCGGCACTTTTTATCTTTTGTATTTTTGCAAACAGCTATATTTACTGGAATGCAATGATAACTCACTGTGGTTCTGACTTACATTTCTCTAATTTTGATGTACTTTCAAGTACTTGCTCTTTTTAAAGGCCAAGCTCAATCATCATCTCTGAGGAGACTGCTCTGATCTGAACTCCACCCTATCTCTATCTCTATGTTGTAATTTTTATCTCTTTCTCTGTGTCTCTATGTCTAGTAGAATTTTATAAACTTGCTATACATATCCATGATCACAGACTGGCTAGCAATGAAATATGTATGCATAAATTTTACAGTAGCTTTCTTAAATAATTGTTACAATAATATAGGACACATAAAATGAATAGAACAAATGCAAAAATACATAGAACCCCATTTCCATCCAGTCTGTGCTTTGATGCTTATTTTTGTATTTCAAGTTTCATATGAGGAATCTCAGAAGTGCAACCTAAAGTAACTGATTCTTTTAGTGTATTGAGTTTGTATTCCACTGTCTGTGCTTTCTTGCCAGGAATATTACCTTCATCCACTTATGTAATCATCATCCTTTTCTAGACTGTAGGAATGAGCCAGGATACACTAGGATTATCCCTTTCTGAGCCTTGATATGAACCAATGAAAGTACTTCCTGTCAGGAGAAAGTAATATCAAGTTGTAAAGTGCTTTACAAGACTTGGCACATAGCAAACACTCAATAAATAATAACATTAGAAATCAAATGTTTTTTCTTCAAATTTGTTATTATTGCTATGGCTCATTCACTGAGCTTAGCCACAAGACAGGGACTCCTCCTTGAACGGTAGGCCCAGGAACACTGTGAGAACTGTGGGATCACATTCTTTGCAGTCACTTTGCTTTTTCCCACCTTGGAAATGACACCAATTGCTATGAAAAAAATCATTCCTCATCCATAGTATAGTTTATATCTTTCCACATAGGACGGACCTTAAGATTAAACCTAATACCCAAGTTAGTTATTTTTCATAAGGAAAAAAAATGACAGATACTTCACTTTGTTAGAGAAAAGCCAAATTTCCTCTTTCTATAGCAGTTACAATTGTTGTTTCTAGAGACTCAGACATAAAACAAAGTTCTATTCTGTTCTTGGGGAACTAAAATTTAGTTGTCCCCAAATATATGCAAATAATTGTTACCAGAATAGGATAAAATTCTTTCATCACATTTACCCAAAGTAGTAAGTAGTGTGCAGGAGGACGTCTTGGGATACAGTAGTAAGCAAAAAATACTTCCTTCCTCAGAGTGCACAGTCCCAATAGAATTGAGGAAAAGAAGTTTTACAGTTGATGCCAAAAGCCTGTTTATTAAACCATCAATGACCCAGATTCAAAAATAATCAGGTAGTCCAAAGAAATATTTTTTGCCACTGAATATAAACTTCTTGCATAAAATACCAATTATAACAACTCTGATTACTGCTCCAGTTATACCACGATCCTTTTAATTTTTCTTTCACAGCAATCAATTGATCTGCTGCTTAATTCATATTTATTTAGATTACAGCCATACAGATGCCTTTTGGGTGCTGCCAGTAAAATTAATATGTACATATAGAGTATAATGTATGTAAAAATGCTTTGACAACCATAAAGTGCTGTGCAAAGTATTAGATGACTATCATTTCCTTTTAAGTCTGAGTACAAATAAATTTTAACATCATTAATCTTAAAACCATTATCATGAAAAAAACAGTTGTACCATTTTTAATCTCTTCAGTTCTTACCCATGTCCATTTCAATTCATCTCTCATTTCACACTTTCACAAATGCCACCCCCAACTTCCAGAAAATTAAAAGAGGTCCATAGCCTATATCTGCAACCTACTAATCTATTACATGTTTTTTAAAAATGTTAGGAACTGTCGGACATATTGAGAAATACTGGGAAGAATTGAGATGGCTGAATGAGAGGCTCTGCACTGACCTCAGCCAGAGACAAGTTGCACACCAGTTGAGGACAATAAACTCCAGTAAGGAAGTGACAGGAACTATAAGCAACACAGAGACTGAAAACCAGCAGAGAGAGAGACAAAAATCAGGCTGCTGCTAACCGAGGGACACCATCTGGCCAGGAAAAGGGTTCTATTTATAAAATATTAGAGCTGAGGAAACTCGGGGAACACTTCAGGAAACTGACAGGGAGTGCAGACAGCACAACCTCTAAAAAACTAGCAACACAAAATAAAGCCTGCTGCCGCCTGCTGCAACTGCCCACTGCTCCTGTCCCAGCGCCCTGGGCAGGGGACACCAGGAGAAGGGTCCTAAAGTTATAAAATTTTAAAAGTGAGCAGAATGGCTGAGGAAAAATCTTGGCTAAGGAAGTGCCAGAATCTGCAAACAGCACAGAGACCCTGATATGAACGCCACTCCACAGCACCCAGATTATAGCTCTACCTGCCATGAAGTATGAGGCTGCTGAACAAACGGAGAAGGCAGTGAAGCAAGAGACTTTAAATACAAAGGAAAAGCACCTCAGAAGCCAAGTGATCTGAAGGATTTATGTCTCCTGGAAATTTCGCACAAGTTCTTTAAGAAAAATGTTCCTTGCATGATGAGCTCATTCAGCCTTCTTATCTCCCATTCCTCCCATTTGCTTGTGAGTTTTTACAGGACAGAGGCCAGTCAAAGACAATTCTAACCACTTGATATTCTGTGTGGGCTTTGGTGCCAAAGCTTGCTTTTCCCCAGCTAACCACTGAAATTCCTCATGTTTCCTTCATTATCGTTCAGGCCTGTTTCCCAGCTTAGCTGAATGCAATGTTTCCATGTTACATGAGGGACACGTTTGTTCTTTCTTGTTACGATCCCTGCTCTGACTTCTTTCCCAGTGAACAAAGCATGCTGCCCACTGCCACCATGCCCCACTCCTTCCCCAGTTTCCCTGCAGGGGTGTGTAGGGATGCCAACTTGCTGGAAAGAGGCCTACAGAAAATGCTGCAACTCCTACCACTGCCACTAATGGCAAGGTAGCCCTAACTACAGAACACTTCCACAGTCATGACGTTAAATCAGGTCTAGAGGACCAGTTGGAATGCAAACTATTACTTGGCTTCAGGGAAGGAACCCACACTGCCTCCCACATCCCAGAGCATCACACCTGAAAAGCTGCTAAAGCAACTCCTTTTGTCTTAGCGGAAGACAAACAGCCCATTCATGACCAGAAGCCCCTAGAGACAGGAAGGGCGCTTTCTGGGGCAACTAGCAGGCCTCTGTGAGTCCTACAGCTGTGGGAATTTGGGGCACAAGCCCTGGAGTTACACACTTTTGCTCTGTAAAATCAGGGGAAATTCCTTGTGGGTTCTTTGGGTTAGAGACTAACAGGCCCCAGAGGATCAGATCTGAGAAATCTCCTTCTACAACTGTTACTACTTGGTACCAGGCTAGTGGGAGAGCACAGTGCGAACCCCAGCGTCAACTCTGCATGCCCTACAGGAACCTGGAACAGTTTCCACTTTGTGTCCCATGCTTTGACTGTGGCTGCTGCCCCCTATTATGTAAGTCACACTCACCTGTGGGATATAGCAAGCCATACCTGCATTCTTTTACTCCAAGTTGGTAACTTCCAGTCCAGAATTCCCAGAACAATTTGCAGCTATCCTGAGGGACCCAGGTAAGGACCCCACCATATCCTGCGCCCTGGGGACTGTGACTGTTAGTGCTACATTGTTCAGTCATCCTAACGTATGCTGCCAGACATAGAGAAGAGCCTACTTGCATTGCAGTACTCAAGACCTGCACCTGCCATTGCATCCTCCCCAACATAACCTATATTCACCCTGTGGGAAAGAGGCAAAGCACACTTAACATATCCCAGTGCTGAGAATGAGCTCTTCTTGCGATAAGCCCTCAGAATGAATCACACCCACCTAGCAGCACCTCAGAAAAGACTATCTATAATATGAATTCTGAGGGTTAGAGCTATTGATGCCATGAGCCTTGGTACTACTCAGGCGTACCTGGCAGTACAATGGGACATCCTCCACTGTGTTCCAGAGAGATGGCTGTAGCCACCAAAGCCTTTAGTGTGACTGACACCCAATTCTCAGGAAAGTAAAAATAATGCCTTGGAAGCTCACGTCCACTGCAAAATCATACTAATACCTCCATAAACTATTACATCCTAGACAAGAATAACCCCTATAAATCCTCATTACCTACTCTGACACTGATTATCCAAGGGTTACATATCTGGGCTCCCATAGATCAAAAGCCAAATCAACAACACAAATAATACACAGCATTCCTTCCAAACAAGCAAGTCATCCAGTGAAAGCCACTCCATGAAAAATAAGAAAGGGGAGGGAGAAAGGAACAGGAGGAAGAAGAGACAGACTGTGATGTCACATATGCAAGCATCAATGCAGGGACACAGGAAACAAAGAAGCAAGAAAACCTGACACTTCCCAGAAAACACAGTCATTCTTCAGGAATAGATCCTGATCCAAAGCAACTCTGTGAAATGCTAGGAGAAACATTTAAAATCATAATCATAAAGACACTCAATGAGATACGAGAGAACTATTATCTGTAGGGCAAGACTTTTGGAGTTACTCAGCCAGAGAAAAGAATTAAAAAGAATGAAGAAATCTTATGCGACATGAGATACCATAGCTCAAATCAGTTTCTGTACTATAGTGAAACCTGAAGGAGAGGAGGAAGAAAAAAGTCACTGAGGACATAGTAAATAAAATAGTTGAAAAATTCCGAAGTCTTAAAAGAGATACAGGAAGATACATCTAGATACAGGAAGCTCAAAGGACTGCAAGCAAAAAAGATCTTTAAGTATATTATAGTCAGTTTGTCCAATGTTGATGACAAGGAGAGAGTCCTAAAGACAGTAAGAAAAAAAAAGTCACCTTCAGGAAGACCAATTAGACTAATAGCAGACCTCTCAGCAGAAACCTTATAGGCTAGAAGAGTGTAGAATGATATTCAAGATCTTGAAAGAAAAAATAAAAATAAAAAAACCTTTCAGCCAAGGACATTATTTGGAAGAAAGCTATGCCTTAGAAGTGAAGGGGAGGGCCCAGTGTGGTAGCCTAGCAGCTAAAGTCCTCGCCAAGCATGCACCAGAATGCCATATGGGCACTAGTTCTAATCCTGGCTGCCCCACTTCCCATCCAGCTGCTTGCTTGTGACCTGGGAAAGCAGTTGAGGACAGTCCAACACCTTGGGACCCTATACCCATGTGGGGGACCCAGAAGAAGCTCTGGGCTCCTGGCTTCAGATCAGATCAGCTCGAGCTATTGTGGCCACTTGGAGAGTGAAGCAGAGGACGGAAGATCTTCCTCTCTGTCCATCCTCCTCTTTGTATATCCAACTTTCCAATAAAACTGAAAACTATTTTTTAAAAAAAGGAAGTGACAGGGAGAAATAAAGAATTCCCAGATAAACAAAGACTGAGTAGAATCACTACCCCAATCTGCCTTACAAGAAATCATGGAAGACTAGGAGCATGCATCATGACAGTTCCAAATTCTGATGAAGATACAGTCAATAACCAATCAACAAAATGGCATGATTTAGTTCCTATTTATCAGTATTATCCTTGGAAGTAAAAGGATTAAACTCCCCAATCAAAAGATACAGATTTGTTGGTGGTTAAAAAAATCCTACTTTATGCTTTCTACAATAATCAGCTTCATGCATAAAAAAGAACAGATACTTGAAAATGAAAGGCTGGGAAAAGACATACCATGCAAATGGAAGCAAAAATAAGTGGGAGTAGCTATATATGCCAGATGAAACAGACTTTAAATCAAGAACTGTAAAAAGAAACATTATATATTGATAAATCATTTCAGCAAGAAGATACAATCATAAATATATGTATATACAAGACCATCCAGATATATAAAGCTAATTTTATTATGCCTCAAAGGAAAGATAGTCTCTAATACGCTGACAGTGGGAGAGTTTAACACTCCACTGTCATGAGCAAACAGAGCATTCTGACAGAAAATCAACATAAAGTTAGTCCAAACTATGGAGAAAATGAACCGAACAGATATGTATAGAACATTTCACCCAACTATCAAATACACATTCTTCTCATCAGAACATGGAATTTATTTCTGAAAAAATCACTTAAGATTTATTCTCATTTGAAAGGCAAAGTTATCAAGAGAAGGAGAGAGAGAAAAATCTTACATCCACTGGTTCACTCCTCAACTGACCAGAATTGAGCTAATCTGAAGCAAGGAGACAGGAACTTGTCTCGGGTCTCCCGTGTGAATGCAGGGTCCCACGGCTTTGAGGCACACCCTGCTACTTTTCTAAACCATAAGCAGGCAGCTGGATCAGAAGTGGAGCAGCCAGGACATAAACCAGTAATCATTTGGGATGCTGGTGCCTCATGGGAAGGTTTAGCCTATTATAGAAGTTTTCTAAGATAGAATATATATTAGTCCACAAGTCAAGTCTCATTAGCTTTAAAAGCTTTGATATCACATAAGTCCACAAATAAATAAAACTAAAAAACAGTAAGAGTAAAAATTTATTAATTTGTTGCAATTAAAAACATACTTCTGAATGACCAATGGATCACTGAATAAATTAAATAAAAAAATTTCAGTGCCTTGAGGCAAATGAAAATGACACAATAAAACCATAGGATAAAGAAAAAAACGTACTAAGAGGGAAGTTTAGCATAGTGAATACTAAACTTAAAAAAATATATAGAAAGATCTGATACTAATAATGCACAAGGACTTAGGAAAATAAAAATTCAGAAGATGAGAAATAATACAAATAAAAGAAGAAGTAAATGAAATTCCAATTTAAAACACAATGCCAAATAAACAAAAAGCTAGGTTTTAAGGATAAAATAAGCGGGCCCGGTGGCGTGGCCTAGCGGCTAAAGTCCTCACCTTGAACGCCCCGGGATCCCATATGGGCTGCCGGTTCTAATCCCGGCAGCTCCACTTCCCATCCAGCTCCCTGCTTGTGGCCTGGGAAAGCAGTTGAGGACGGCCCAGTGCATTGGGACCCTGCACCCGCGTGGGAGACCCGGAAGAGGTTTCAGGTTCCTGATTCCCGGCTCCAGATCGGCGCGCACCGGTCCGTTGCAGCTCACTTGGGGAGTGAATCATCGGACAGAAGATCTTCCTCTCTGTCTCTCCTCCTCTCTGTATATCTGACTTTGTAATAAAATAAATAAATCTTTTAAAAAAAAGAATAAAATACGCAATTAAATCATACTGTCAAAAAAAAAAACAGAAATTTTGAGCTAAAAACACATTACAGTCACAGAAATACAGAAGAAATACATCATGAACATGTTAATAGATTGGTAAACCTCCAAGAAATGCTTAAATTTTTGAAAACATTCAACCTACCAAGATTAAATCAAGAAGACACAGGAAATTGGAACATACCTGTAACAATCAAGGAAAATGAAGCAGTAATTAAGTTTACCATCAAAGGAAAGTTTAGAACCTGATGTATTTACTGCTGAATTCTATAAAACTTTTAAAGAGGAAGCAACTCTAATAGTTTTCAAACTATTCTAAAATATTGAAAACCTAAAAATTCCCTTATGAGACCAGCATCATTCTAATACCAAAACCAAAGAGACAATGCAGAAATAAAACTATTGGACAATATCCGTGGTGAACATATACAAAAAATTTCAGCAAAGTATTAACAAAACAGGTCAAACACACTATATCTAAACAACCATATATCAAAATCAAATAGGATCTATCCCAGAGAAGCAAAGATTGGTCAATATTCAAAAATCAGCCGTGGTCAGAAGTCACATCAACAGGTCAAAGAACAAAGACCATATGATCATCTCCATAGATGCACAGAAAGTATTTAAAAAGATCCAATATTCCCAGGGCCACTGCCATGGTGAATACCCTAAGCTTCCACTTGATGCACTGGCATCCTATATGGGTACCAGTTCATTTAACAGCTGTGTGTGTGTGTGTGTACATCCTGGCCTTTATAATAATAATAATAAACCTTTAAAATATCCAGTATTTTTTTAAAGATTTATTTATTTTATTACACATTCAGATATACAGAGAGGAGAAGAGACAGAGAGAAAGATCTTCCGCCCGATGATTTACTCCTCAAGTGACCACAACGGCCGGTGCTGTGCCAATCCGAAGCTGGGAACCAGGAACCTCTTCCGGGTCTCCCATGTGGGTGCAGGGTCCCAAAGTTTTGGGCCGTCCTCAACTGCTTTCCCAGGCCACAAGCAGGGAGCTGGATGGGAAGCAGAGCTGCCGGGATTAGAACTGGCGCCCATATGGGATCTCGGGGCGTTCAAGGCAAGGATTTTAGCCTCTAGACCACACCACCAGACCCTAAAATATCCAGTATTATAGGGCTGCCACTGGGGCATAACAGGCTAATCCTCAGCCTGTGGCACAGGCATCCCTTTTTGGTGCAGTTCAAGTCACAGCTGCTCTGCTTCCAGTCCAGCTCCCTATTTATGAACCAGAAAGTAGTAGAGGATGTCCCGGGTCCTTAGGCCCCTGTGCCTACATAGGAGACCTGGCTCCTAGCTGCAGATCAATTCAGCTCTGGCCATTGCAGCCACTTGGGGACTGAACCAGCAGATGGAAGACTTCTGTCTCTTCTCTGTCCGTAAAATCTGCCTTTAAAATAAAAAAAAAAAAAATAGTTTAAACCAATATTCCCTTCACAATAAAAGCACTTCCCAAATTGGGTACAGAAGGAAGATACTTCAAATTTATAAGGATTATTTATAGCAAAAGCAAAACCTAATAACATACTAAATGGGAAATAGTTGAAAGTGCTTCCATTCAAAATCTGAAAGAGGACAAGGATATTCACTTCCATTATTTTTATTCAATATAGTATCTAAAGTTTTACAAGAGGCAATTAAGGAATGTAAGAAAACCAAAGAAGTAGAAACTGTAAAGGAGAAAATCAAAATCTACACATTTGCAGATAACATGATATTGTACATGAAAAAAACTGAAACACCACACCAAAAATCTGTTAGAATTATCAATTCACTGACGTCTCAAAATACAAAAACATAGTATTTCATTCATCAACAATTATTTCACTGAAAAATCTTATTCACCATACGATTTATGGTTAAATAAAGCAAAATAAAATCTCTCAAAGGATAATTATGAAAACACTGAAAAAAGGAATCATCGAGGATACACCAAAAAATGTAAAGATACTCCTTGCTCATGGGTTGAAAGAATATCAATAAAATGTTTATCTACAGACAGAAATCAGTAGACTAGACTCAACTATCAACAGATTCAATGTTATCTCTTTCAAAATACCAATAACATTCTTTACAGAATCAGAAAAACTGAGTAAGATTTGTGTGGAATCGTAAATCTGTAGAATCACCAAACCAATATAACTGGAATCATCCTTTGGCCTAACTTAAAAACATACTACTAAAGCAATAATAATGATAACTTTGCTTGCATGAAAACCAGTACACAGATCAATGAAATGAACAGGAAACATAGAAATCCATGTAGATGCTGTCAAAATTTGTTAAGCATTTATTTACTTGAAAGGCAGAATGAGAGAGAGGAAAAGACAGATCTTCCATCCTATGTTTTACTCCCCAGATGGCTGGGTGGGCCCCAGTTGAAACCAGAACCCAGGAAATCCATCCTGGTCTCCCACACAGGTAGCAGAAACCCAAGTACCTAAACCACCTCTCACTACTTTCCCAGGCTAATTAGCAGGAAGCTGGATCAAAAGTGGACCAACCCAGATTGGAACTGGTATTTTGATATTGGTAGCTGCATTGCAGGTGGTTGCTTATCCTGTTATACCACAATGCCTGCTCAGCCACTTGATATCAAGAACATGTGTTGGAGAAAGGATAATCTCCCTGATAAATGGTGCTGCCAGAACTAGATGTATATATGGAAGGAAAAACAAATGAAATCAGATCTCACTCTCTCACCAAATGCAAAAATCAACTCTCAAGATTGTGGTTTTACATTCTTGGTCTTTGTATAAACTATGAAATTGCTTAAAGCATAGGGGAAGAACTTCAAGACATTGTGTTAGGCAGTGAGGTTTTCTGGATAAGGCCTCAGAAAACAGGCAACAAAGCCAAGCCAAGCAAATGGGATTATATAAATCTCAGAAGCTTCTGCACAGCAAGGAATACAATAGAATGAAAGGACAGTTAACAGAATGGAAGAAAATATTTGTAAGCTAATTAGCTGACAAAGGATTAAAATGCAGAATGTATCAGCAACTGAAATTCACACACACACACACACAAAATCCAGTTGACAAGTGAGCGAAGGAACTAAACAGATCTCAAAAGAAGAAATGTAATCAAGAAATAGATGAAAAACATTCTTAGTGTCAGTAGCCATCAAAATCACAATGAGGAATAACCTCACTCCTATGAGAATGGCAGTGATGAAAAAAATAAAAGAATCATAAATGCTGGCAAGCATTGGAAAAAGAGGAACTCTTATGCACTATTGAAAAATCATAGCAACCACTGTGGAAATCAGTATGTATATTTCTTGAAATATTAGAAATTAGGAAGTGCCATATGATTCCGCAGTCCCTCTGGGAGGGGTAGGAGGAATAAAAGGAGTTTTGATAAAACAAAATCAAGGAAGCTGGGTAGAGTTAATTCGTTGTAACACTTACACTAATATGAGCTGTGAATTGGATAAATGGGGTAAGCAGTATAAAGGCATTTGTATTGCTACCTTACAATTGTTGTTTTATAACTTAAACTATTCTAAATTTTAAAAAAAATACTGAATAATGAAATATTAAACTTCTTCAGGCAGTCTCAAATTATATGCATATATATTTACATATACATCCCAGTTAAAAATGCCAAAATCCCTTGAAGAATGAAGAAAATCACAGTTCTTGAAATTTTTGCTCTCAAGCAAAATATAAGAATTTCAGATCTGACAGATGAAAGGGTTGGTATAATGTGTTTTTAAACTCACCTCTGCCATTTTGTAAAGCTAGTTGAGGCTTTTTGTCTTAATTCCTAGAATTCAAGGCTCATTTCTAAGAAGGGGGCTCCAGTAAGTGGGAATGAGGCCAAGATACCAATTTCATATTGCCTTCAGGATAGGGACTGAGGGAAAATAAACAAGGTCTAGAAGCAGAAAGCAGACAAGCAGGGGCCTGCAGGACCTTCCTTCTGCCCTCCATGAAGCCCAGCCCAAGCTCAGGTTTCTTACTGGAAATTAGTGCACAGACAAATTTCATACCACAGACCCTCTGACTGTGTGAGCTGCTCACACACTCGCACCCACCTCAACAAATATCACAAGATTTTTCCATCTACAAAGAGCTGAAGAGTCCAGTACCTTCATTGTAGAGCTGAGAAAGCACACCCAGACAAGAACAGATCAGGCATGCTGGCTCCTGCCGAGTTTACATCCTTTCTCTCTTTTCTAAACTCTATCTCCCCCTCAGTCATTGTTTATGCTCAGTATCTAATCAGAATGCTCTCTCCATTTTCAGGAAATTTGCTCCCCGATGTTCTGTGTGCAAGGAGCCTATTATGCCGGCCCCTGGCCAGGAGGAGACCGTCCGCATTGTGGCTCTAGATCGTGACTTCCACGTCCAATGCTACCGCTGTGAGGTCTGTGCCTTGTGCCCCCACACCCTGCCAAAGCTAGCTTTTCAAGATAGTAGGATTTTGTGAAATCTGGGGAAACCTTTAGTGCTTATATTCAAAAAACCTGATTTTAGCTCTGATATTGAATACAGAAACATTGGATAAGTCATTTTACTTTTCTCTCTCCCATCTATACAAAGACTTTACATATTAACTCCCACAAATATGGCTGTGAGATTGAAGCTCAAAACTGTGTGCTAAACACTGTTGTGAATTATGAAGTACTGAATTAGTAAGAAGTGGGATTGCCCTTCTGCTGAGTCCTCAGTGTTGGCCCTGTTGCTTTGGTCACTGCTCATACAGGGCAGGAGTGCCACTGCCACTCACTGAGAACAAGAACTCAACATTTCGGAGGAGCTGGGACATCTTGTTCAAAGTCCCCAGAGATTCATTTACTTATTAGTAAGAGCTGACTTTTTAGACAAGAGGTCGGGTGAGGTCTACCTGAGAATTAGGCTCCAGGGAGTAATATACAGACATAAAGAAACCTGTAATCCAGGCTAGGAGTGATAAGAAGCCTTCTCAGATGGGGCCAACCGAAGCCTAAGGCAGGTGTAGCCATGCATGCAGCCAAGAAGCAGTACATCTTCCCCCTTATTATTTGGGCGTCAAATGGGTACCACATTCTGATTTTTTTTTAATGTTCTCTATCCAAATTTTACAAGTTACCAGATCCCCTGCTTGGAAGCAGTGTTTAACTTCTCTGAGTACAACACTCCTCAGCCCCTTTTTCTATCTGTGTGAAATCTTTCAAATACAGACTTTCTCAATTCCAGTTGCTCAGTAGGGTTCATCTAGTTTAAGCAGGAGTTCCTCCCAGGATACAGGCCAGCTGGTCCATCAGCACTACCCCTGGCTCTGTGGGACTACGTTCATTCCTTTTACAGCTTAGTTATAACTGACCATCTGTTTCAGGCAGTGTGTTCTGTTTTGCCCTAGAGCCCAAGTTGCATGCCTCTTCCTGGCTCTATATGAGAAAAGATAATGAAATACAATGCAAGGTTTTAATTACTAGGGAAACAGAGAACACAACAATGTCCAACCATCATTTATATATGATCCCAAAGTATATATGAATGCATAAGAACTAGCACATACTTTAGGGATTTTACATATGGAGAAGCCAAGGCTCAGAAAAGGTAGGTTCCCAGCACTGCTCACACACTTGATGTTCACACCAAACAGGCCTTTTGCTTTCCCACTAAAACCTGCATTAAATGGGTCCTTCCTCTTCTCAGAGTCAACAGTGGCTGTTCAAATTAGGGTGGTTTTATAATGCTGAGGACTGTTTTAGAAATGAAGACTATAAAAACAGAAGGAACATTGAATTACAAGGGGCAGACATTTGCTCTGACCTGCCATCAGACTCTGCCTGAGACCACACAGATGGCCTCCCTCTTTGCTCCTTACCTTCTGCTCTAAAGCTCCTTTTAGCTCCAATGTTCAGTGTATTGGTGATTCCAGTTCTGGCCTCTTGGAGGTGTCCAGGAGCCTGCAGATGTCAACTCATTGCACATTCAAAACTGTAGCATCTATGAAACATATTTTGCTTTCATCCAATTAGGAAAGATCTTGTTTTGTTAATTGTTCAGTTTCCAAACTGTGTCTATAGAGGCACCATATTTGCTTGTTCTTTCAAGTATAACCAATCTTGCGCAACACTCTAACTACTGCCTCTGCTATAAGCTAAGAATGAGCTTCAATTTTATTATGTGCCAAATATATTCAGTTCTGTTGCCATCATGGTAGATAGCAGAGGAACATTCTACAGCAGTTCTGGCCTTTGCAAGGCAATGAAGATACACACCATCAGATGAAATCCAGTATATTTAGTTTCCAAAGAAAATTCTATTGTGTCTGTCTATAGGCAAGGGCCAACATTTTGACTGTTATATAATATTTCCCAAGTGGACCCTCTGCAATACTGTCAGTAGTGGCATAATCCTTTAGTTATGTAACTGCATTTTTTTTTCATAATACATTCACATCCATTATCCTCTTTGATCCTCCTGACAGCTTAGAAAGGTAGAAAATGCAGCCATTATTTTCAGAGTAGCAGTCGACCTTGCAGTGATGCAAGCTGTGGCAGTCCTAGGGGTGGTGTTTCCCAGTCCAGTCTACATCATGCTCTGTCCTTTGGGCAGTACAGCAAAGCAGAGCTGGCCACAAATTTAGGATGTTGTTTTCTTTCTACAATCAGCGTAAATATTGCAGAACTCATTAGGGGTCCTTCTGCTTGGCAGCAATCGCTTTGTGCTTGCCCAGAAATGGCCAAAACATTCCATTCTGCACCTGTATATTCCTTTTGAGAGATCCTCAAGCTCATGATAAACTGTGAAGATGAATTAGTGGTTAGGAGCCTATTGTCCTTTCATCAACTCCTATTGTTGGCTGGATGAGAATGGAGTGGGTACACCAGGTACACCAGGTAGAGAGGTACGCAACCAGGAAGGTGGTAAATAGCCATTTCATGGAAAACTAAGGCATGTGGTTTCACTGACACCGTTCTCCAATGCCTTGCTTTTCTAGGATTGTGGCGGTCTTCTGTCGGAAGGCGATAACCAAGGCTGCTACCCACTGGATGGGCACATCCTCTGCAAGAGCTGCAACACAGCCCGCATCCGAGTGCTGACTGCCAAGGCGAGCACCGACCTTTAGATTCAGTCGCCTGTGTAGCTGGTTGGTGGATGGCGCTGAGAAGAGTGAAACACAAGGGAAACCATTAGGAAAATAGAGGAAATGCAATCATCTGTGGGGTGGTCTCAGTTTTTTATCTGCTGTTAACTTTTCTTTAGAAACACATAGTGGATAAGATTTTTTTTTCACTTCCCACCGAAATAACACATTTCACATTTAATCATGCCAGCCCTCTGTGGGCCTTTGTTCCAAGTACTTACACATTTTTGCACGGATTATGCTCCATCCCATTCACTTCTGCATTCCTGTAACTTTTAATCCCCATGTTTGTCTCACTTTTCATCTGGTTGAATGGCTTTTTTTAGTGTGGTATTTGCTGTCACACAGTTTTTCCTGGGTGAGGCTGCCAAATCACAGGTGATTTTCAGGTTTAAAGTCTCCATCCTATCACTTCCACATTGCCTGTAATTAGAAAGGTTAGCCATTCTTTTGCCATGGATTTAAAATATATACTTTTTGCTGTTGCTGCATAACACTCATGTCTCTTGGGGTGAGATTTGGTGCAGTGGGAACAATGTATATTGTCAATATTGGGCTTTAAAGGACTAAAGTTTCAAGCCATTGAAATTTAAAGTCTCTAGCAGCAATGGTAAGAACTCATTGAAAACAATTATCGGCCTATGGTTAATGAGCAATGGAGCAGTTGAATTTCAAACTTTTCCTAAAGACATGAAATTTGGTATCCTGGGAAAAGCAATTGGCCAGGGAGATGGAGTGGGTTATGTCTGAAAAGCCCTTTATTCCACAACATCATCATAAGGTTTCCCTTTTCAATGCCACCACATAATACAAACATGGTTTTCTCTAGAATGAAACATTTACAGTACTGTCCCACTTTTCATCTTAGAAAGATGAGTACTGTCATGGTGTTTCCAATATCCAAACGCATCTTCCAAAATTGGCGTATTTTTCTCTAGAGAAAGATGTAAAGAATAGTTCAAATTCCTTTTTGCCTCCAGACCCAGGCCCATTTTTTGTCTGACACTTGCAAATCAGGACACAGAAAATAAGATTGTGAAGCTTTGTCTAGTTGACTTTAAAAAAGAAATCTTAAAAAGATTGTGAAACCAGTTTCATTATTATCCTAATCCTTCTGCAACTCAAATTACATATTGTAGGAGACATTTTCATATCATCGACGTGACATTTATACCACACTTTCAAAGATAATCACAGGGAAAAAAATTGTCTTTCTGAGCTAAAAATATGCAGAGTCTCTGCCTAGAATCCTTATTCAAATTCTTATTAGCCAGTGGAACACTTGCATGCCAACTGCAGAGCCATATTTATTAAGTTCTAGCGTGTCTCATTTGAGAGACACCTAGCTTAGTAATGGCAAGTTGTTATTTTGTAAACTAAGTATTTTGTATTGAGATTTCTTAAACCTTTCTTCAGATTTTCCATAAGTATATACTTTTAAATTATGGAGTATTTTAAATATGAAAAAGGTATAAATAATATAATAAATTCCTATATGCCGAACACCTACTTTAAGAAATCAGATATAACATATAATTACATTCCCCAGTGTCCCTTTTCCTTATTCCACAAATAGCTTTTCTTAATTATGAACTGATAGTTTCTAGTCTGATTTTTAACCTTTAACATCCAGAACGGTAATGAACAATTATTTGTGCATTTTTTTATCACAACCCTTGCCTCAGGAGTTCTGATTATTTTACTTGAATAGAAATAATAAAAGTGCTTTTTTAACAAAAAAAAAAAAAGAAAGAAAAAGAAACAAAAACAAAAAACAAAACAAGAACAAATTCTGAAGCCTGTGGTCACTGTGGAGCTCAGTCATCTTCGCTACTTGGTAGCATATTTGCTTGTGTCAATCACCAGCTTTGTGCTCAGACCATAAACGTGACACCTTCTCAGAGCTTCTTTGACCACTGCGCTGTTCTTACCTTGCTTCCATTATGCTTGAGCTCATATTGTGAAATATAGTGAGACTCATGTAGTGCAGCATGTCAGATGTAGGATACAATGCCAAGTGTGCCTTTGAATTGCTGTCTTCCAAATTAAACACGAGGCAATCCCGATGGCCTCAGAGCACACGGACTGTTAGACAACTGGGGTGATAATATAATCTGCTTGAACTGATTTGTTGGCTTGTTTTCTGTTCCATACTTAGGGGAAATTGTCTTTAGGCCGAAAGCAGAGAGTCCAATTTATTGAGAGATTTTTATCTTGGGAAATACCATCACATTATTGTAAATTTTGCCAAAAGAGGAAGACTGAAATATTTATGCTATAAAAATATAATAACAGCCTACTTTTTGATATACTTAAGTCTTTATGTAACCAAATGTTTACATGCCAAAAGAAAAAGTTATAAGAAAATAGTGTCACAAGCCCATCGATGTGACGTTGCTAGCACAATACTGCTTCTTTATAAATTTTTATAGTATATTCTTATCACATAACCTCAGAGTATCTTTACCAAAGATTTTTAAACAAAATTTCTTTTTAATAGACATACTTTTATAATAATGAATGTGCACACATCCTTTTGCAGAAATATTTAGCTTTAGATTTTTTTCTTTCACTAGATATAGTAAGGAAAGGATCCTACCATATTTTATTCTGATATCTTAAATATATGATTCATGTTACTTATCTTTTCTATTAATCATTTGATTTAAACAATGCCAAGTCACTCTGAACTGTTTGTTGCATGAAATGTTGCCTATAACAGATACAAAGATATTACCTAATCATTAAACTATACCATCTTGTTTATTATTGTTTAAATACATAGATAAGAGGAAAAAACAAAAATCTATAACAAAGTTCATAAAAATGTATACATTTTTTAAGAAAATGTCAGCTGCACAATTATTTGATAATCCTCTGTCACATGGGAAACATGGAGAAGGAAAACCACTCACTATGTCATGGGTTCTGCAGGTCACTTCAAAATGAAATTTTCTGGATGTTTGAATTCCAGCACAGACTGACTCAATATCAAGTTTCATCAGCAACAAACAAAATGAGCTTTGAAAATCAAAACTATGTACTTCTCACCATGAGACATCAAGGTTGCAATATGCTGACCTTTGTGCAGATCCATGATGTGGGTTGTTTTCCTTGTTAATGCCTTGTTGGCACTATAGAAGCCATTGACTGTGTTTGGGGTATGCCTATTGCTGAGGTGGACTTACCAACATTATGATTATTTTCTGGGAAAGATTCTGTAAAGATGTTTATGACAACATTTGCAGAACAACAAGCCCAACTGCATTGTGTTAAGTATTTGGTATTCTGATCCAAAGAGATAAACAGTTCTTTTTCAATGGAGCAATAGTCGAGAGTTGATGGACACAGAGAGGACTGAAAACACAACTTCCAATCATCTTCCTCATTAGCAAAAATCCTAGTAATGTGAACCAGCCAGCGACAGCAGTGTTATTTCTATTTGATATGGTTTGGGCTTCTCCTGTCAAATCTGTGTCGGCTGCCCCCTGATCCTTCCATTCTCAAGTTCTGAAGGGTGTTGGGGAAATTATGGCAGCTGTTAGGGAAATCAGGGAAACACTGATACAACCTCACAGCCTCTTACCATTCCTCTTGGCTTGGAAAGGCTTCTTCTTCATATACATTTCCAGAAATATTGCTATTCTACCTTAGTATTTCACATTTGTAGTTTAAACAAGTGATTGTCCATCTGTTGCCTAGAGCTACAGTACATGTGTGTTATGAATGAAATATGACAGCATGTTCCATACCCCTGCTTTAGCCATCTGTAGGAAAGCAGCAAGCTGAGAAAGAGATACCTCTGCAAAATGTGCCTCAAGTCCATTTCCTGAAACCAGTCTGTGGTGCACTTTCAGAAGAGACAATCAGAGAGCAACACTTATTTGTGCCTTAGTTTTTAAAAATCTACTCACTGTACTATAAATACATCACTGAAGAGTCAAATAGTGTAAATAATCCAGATCACAACTGTCAAAAAAAGAGTCAAAAAAGAGTCAAAATCCAAAGAAGTTTGAAATTATCATGTTAATATGTTCTAATAGGTCTCCACTCCATTTTCCTTTCCTCCATCCTATCTCTTTCACCTTCTCCCCCTTGCTGCCTTTATTCCTTCTTGTCATCCTGCCTACTTATGTTGTGATCTTTGGACTTTTCATGAATTAAAGCAATGCATTATCATCCTTCTGGAATTACGACTATTTTAACGGGAATTAGTTGTGATGATCAGAAAAAATATATCACATCCATAAAAATCTTCCATTAAAATGGCGCATGTTCAAGTTGTAGTTCTTCATAAAGTAAGATATAATACAGTATTTCATTTTGTTTTTAATGAATTTTCATCAGGGACCCAGGTCATGCATTCCTGGAAAATCCATTTATGACTGATGTCATTTCCTCAGCTATATGGGCAAAGCGATTTAAGACTAGGTTATAGTTTTTTTTTTAATCCAATGCATTTTGACCACAGGATTTTGTTCTGTTTGGTGATAGTTTATTGTTTTATTTGTTTGAAATTTCATGATTTTCCTTATGGCAATGGAAAACAGTTTTATCAAAGAAAAATATCTTTCCAAAAGTTTAATGTATCTTTGTACATGGCCCTGATTATAGCAGCAAAGGCTAAGTAGTCAAACCTGAGCATTTTTCAGGGGATGGATCAGTAATAGTTTCCTGTTTTTTGTTTTTGGTGTGCAAATTATGTGTACATTTCCTTTCAATGAAGAAAAGAATGACACTAATTCTCTTCTCTATTTTACTATCCTGGCCTTTGTGCAATAAGTTGTAGTCTCCATTTCTTTGGCAACATGCATGTGATTTTGTGAAGAGCTTTGTAAGACATGCATTTTTAGTTAACCGATTGAAGTTACCCAATAAATGCTGAAAACATTGTCCATTTCTGATTAATTTATAGAAGTCTCTAACCACACGAATAGATACCTCTACAGCTAGTTTTTGTGTTAAACAAAATTTAATCTTGTGCAAACGCATATGAACTGAAGAGTAGGTAAAGCCTGCAGTTAATTCCTTTTGTAAAACCTTAAGATCCTTGCATTGACTTGAACCTTGGCACAACAAGAGGTGTCTTGGGATGCCTCCATCCTATATGGGAGTGCCTGAATTTGAGTTCCAGCTCCACTTGTGATTGCAGGAAATGGTTCAAGTACTTGGGTCCCTAATTACCCATAGGAGACATTTAGATTCTGTTTGAAGCTCTTAGCTTTGACATGATGTTGCAGGCATTTGGGGAGTGAACCAGCAGATGGAAAATACCTCTCTCCCTCTCTTTGTCACTCCTAAGTAAAATGAATAGGTAAATAAATAATTTTAAAAATATACTTGCTCTAAGCCTTCCGTGCTACATGCATTGCTAATTTTTTCAACATATCTAATTCACATAGGGATGAGGGAAACCTTATTCTTGTAACTCTGATAGACATTTAGTTAATATATCCACGTTGAAGCTTTTTTCCTTAACCACATATGCAGTTAACCTACTTAGAATGTCATTTCTAACTTTTGTGCTAAACCCTAGGTTTTGAATTATGTGCCAGAAATGAAAAGTGTCACTATGTCACCTGGTTTTCTTACTAATATAGAGTTATGGTTGAACCCCAACACTAAATATGTTTGTAGAGAATAGAATCATGAACTTTTTAAAGCTCTGATTCTCTTCTTTTTCTTTACTAATTACCATCTCCAATATTCTTAGACATGGCAGTCCACTGTAGCTCTTGAGCTACACAGAACACAGCAAATGTCTAAATATCTGCCACTTTAGATCTCATACACTAACTCTTCTAAGCTTTCCCTAATTAAATTTTTCCATTGCTTCAGACAATTCAGTGAAACTTAAAGCCATCACTCTAGGTCATGGTAGGTGCAAATATTTATTGAGGATTAGAAGGCAATGAAATTGGAGTTCTCTGAAGGGAATCTCTCCCAAGCACTCAGACCCAGAGGAATAATAGCTAATTGTAAACAGATTCCACTACATGTAGCACAGAGTCTTTCTTTATGTTCTCTACTATATTTGGTGACATCCAAATTCTTACAACAGGAAGCATAAGTAAGCAGTTGACATTATGGATTCCAACTTATTCGTCAATTCACATGGTCTTTTCTTGTCTTCCCAAGAATAAGATATGGATCCGTGCTTATATGAGAAAAGCGTACTAGACACTGTAAAAGTTCTACATATATAGGTACTGGTTATTTGGTTTTGAGAATCACTTGTGTTCTTTTTATGCTCGTGTTTGTACCTAATGATGTTTGTGTTTAGCCCAAGTGAACATCTTTCCTCCATGGATGAATTGGATGCTATACTTCGGAGCCCATGTTTTTTCTCTTTAGTTTTGTTATTTTATTATTATTATTCCTTCTGGATCTACTCATTATAATATTATTGATGATTATGTGTTACTTAATGACTTTAGGAGGATAAGCCTAATAACTTCCCTTCAGGCCAACTGCCATATGATCAAGCTGGTTCGATCTGTACTTACTACACAGGAAGCAGTATGGCAGAGTGAGGAATTATTAAGCTTTCATGGAGGATGTACAATTCAGTATTAAATATTGGATGGATTCATTAACTTAATTTGGGAGACAAAGAGAAATTCTGAATGCAACAGGAAAGCATAGGCTACATACAGAGAAGACACATTGCCTTGGTTGAAATGTCAGATTCTGGAATTTCCTCTTTACCAAGAGAAAATTTCTAGATATTCAGGATCAAATCAAAGGAAAAGACACAGAGAAATGATAACTAAAGTGTTTCTCCCTTCTCTCTCTCTCTTTATAATTGAAAGAAATGATGAGTTGCCAAAATAAAGCAGCATGCATCATATGAAGTAGCCCTCTATGAACTTGACTATAACATTAAGAATGTGTTTTCCTATTGGTTTATAGCAACATCTTCCCTTCTCAGGGAAAATGTGGATGCCCTGTGTTCTTTAAACTGTTCAAACAGAACAAGCAGAACACATCTGATGGCCTTAGTATTTCTAGGTACATGATTAGGAAGACTCTTCAGTCAGCTATTCCACTGGTGCTATAATTCCCTTGAAGATTCATTACTAACAAATACTCCACACTCTATTCACATTTCACCTTTCTTAGGGAGCCCATTTCCCTTACTGCACTTTATTCCAGACACTTCCTGATACAAAAAAAAAGCAAAAATCCTTTAGGCTTATGTTCTCTTTGTTGCCCCAAACTAACCTGAAGCACAGAATAAAATGTTGCTTCCTCTCTCCATTGTCCTTCAGTATATACTTTTTATTTAGAAATAACATATTACTTTTGTATAGAAGAAAAAAAACCTTGATCTTACCTGAAGATTATAAAAATTTTTCCACATCCTAAAGATAGATGGGAGGATTTCGAGTTTCATGAATTAGAGTTTGAGTTTTCTGTTGGTTGTTTTTTCTTTCTCAGAAGACACACTGTTTTGACAGTTGTTCTGTATCTTCACACCTCCTCCAGTAACTAACGCTTGGACAATACATTCCTGTTATCTGACCTGCTGATGACCTTAAAAATATTGGGAGATGTCAGTGTGTAAGCTCTAGCTATAAACAAGAAAAAAAGTCAAAGGCAAGATACAATGGCACTATAGAAAACTCTATACTTTGATCAGTTCTGTGCAAAAGAATATTACTCTTGAAGGGAAAGGGTTATATTGTGCTGTGCTTTTGTGTAGAGATGAGTAAACTCTTTCTACCATAGGTTGCTATTTGAGTTGTATTCGACTGTCTTTGGGAAAGCAAGAATTGTGGCCTTCCTTCTACCTCAGCTCTGAATTAGACAGCCCTGTAGGCAAAACTTGCCATCAGTCTTCTGGGAAGGACCTGGGGGTAGCTTTCTGAGCTCTAAAATAATAATTCCTAAGAGAGCTTACAAACTGCTTTCACACATAAAACAGCACTGGGAGGAAGGTTATTAATAGCCCTATCCTAGAAGAGAAAGCTGAGGCTCAGCATCGTTAAGTGACTTGCCAAAAGCAATGCAGCTGGCAAGTGGCAGATTTGGAGATGTACTTAGATCATGCAAGTCCAGTGCTGTCTGCAAGCAGGCACTCTTGGGGCTGAATAAACCTTAGAGGACATTGCATACTTCTCCAGCCCCCCATTACAAGTCATCTAAAATTTTTTGCATAGACTATGTGGCTGTTAATGGCAAATCCACATGCGTACTGTGCCATCTGGGGTCATTTGGGACCTGCACACATCTGTGTTCTCTGGTGGTGAGAAAACACGGGGTATTCTCATCCACACTTTGATGAAGTTGGTGAGGAAAAGCCACCAATGAGAATAACTGCCACCGAGGCATGTTGCAGCAAATTTCCCCAGATAAATGTGGTTTGTGTTTCCTTAACCAAAAGCCTCCCTGGCACTGTCAGGTTCACAACATTAACTGAGACAAGATCACTTAGAATTCACCGTTACACAGGGGTGACGTGATCCTGAAGACAAGCTTCTCTCCCAAAGGTCAACAATACATATTAGTCTGTCTCAGTCTGTCTCTGTCTCTCTCTCTCTCTTCCTCCCTCCCTCTTTCTAAACAAGTGCTTGAGGACTGAAGGCATTTCTGACCTTTGTCACTGGGCTTCCTAGACTGTTGTAGTTTTGTGATTTGTAAATCCTCATCACAGGGAGTCTGGCACACTCTTGTTGATTCCAGAAAATCTACTTGGAGACCTTGACCATCCAGAAATTCTCCACCCTGGAGCTCAAGACTAGGGCTGCACCCCCCAGGAAGCTGTACCCTCTAGATTGTGCTCTGGCCTTTTTACTCCCTCCCATTCCTTCCTCCTGATTGGTTGTTTGAATCTGTGAATTAGTTGAAAACAAAGCAAAAGATATTTTGTCTGCATTCAATCTTCTGCATTCATTGTAGGAAATCTTTAAGGATGAGATGATGATCCACTAAGTTTTCTAGGCATTTTCTCCTCTTTTGTTTGTACCTCCTAACAAGCCAGTATCGTTCATTTGCTTATTTACAAGAATTAATGAGAATCAAGTTAAATAATAATCAGAGTCTCTCTGCCAACCCCATCTTCCCATATGAAGAAGACAGGAGACACAAACAGGACTTATAAAGTGGTGGCCTTGGTCAGTGCCACATATTCAGAACCTTGTAAAGGGTCTTGTCTTTCTCTAAGGCCTCATAAACATGATGGCCAGTGCAGTAGGACACAGATCTCATGGGTTAGAACCGAGTGCTCCTGGCCTCCCCATTCCAAGAATGGATTAATGCGAGCAGCATGCTGAGTACTTCTAAGAGTGTTATGCAAAATGCACCTGAAGAGAGATTCACATTGTAGTATCTTCATGGAGGAAATAAAAGGAATGAAACAGTGATCATGAAAAACAGCCCTTGGAAGTGATGAGAGGGACTCTATTTTCAAATACCTTTAAAAATCAGGCACATGATCTGATTTCTCTCTACATAACAGCCAAAACGAAGACAAAATGTTTTCCCTCCACTCTATACAATTCTCCAGATTTAGAAAAAATGCAATTATGTTTTGTTTAGTGTACACACACACACACACACATACCACACTTCCAAAAAAGCTGATCCTCCAAAAAAGAAATCTTATTTTAAAACACTTGGGTTTTCAGGCCAAGAAATTAATAATTCCTAGACCTGACCCACTTTTGAAGCTGCCAAAAAAGAAAGGAAAAAGCTATTTAAATTTTGTATGGATCCATTTATCTCTTAAAATATGCCAAAGCAATTTGTGGTGGGGGTGGAAACAAAGGTATTTATCTCTCTTGCTTGGTTCCCTCTTATATTTTTACCTGTCAAGAAAAGCATAAAGAACTATTCTTGTTAATGAGGCATTGTGTTGCCATTCCGTGTGGGTCCTGCTTTGCTTCATAGTGGGACACAGGAATAATAGTTGGTCTCTTGACTCCATCGTTTCTGTGTAAGGGAGTATTAAATCTAAATGCCTTTCATCAGATTTATTTGTATGTCTGAACTAGTTTAGAAAATGCAAATTTGGGGGGAGGAGCTAGCTTTTCTTAGATACTCCTTTTTCTCTTTCTTCCCTTGGATGCTTAAATCTTAAAATAAGAGTAGTACTTTTTCATCCATCTTTTTTGGGAAACAATCTCACTCACTTTTTAATTACCAACAAAAGAGAGAGTAGCCTAACCAGGTGATGATGTATTTGTCTCAGGTGCTTCATTGCCTCATCCACACAAAGAGAATAAGACTTTACTAACTGAAATTCTAGTGATAGAAATACCCTCATATTTTACCATTCAAATAGTGAAAGAGGAGTTGATATTTAGGAAATGTTTGCATTGATTAATCATTTATAATTTCTGCCTACTTTCTAGAAGAATGTTAAGTATATCACCATTTCATGTTACATAAGTGAATCCCGCCCTAGGGAACAGACTGAAACTAGTATGGGCCATGCCAGCATGTTAGCCCAGTCACAAAGTCTGAGCCTCGGTGGAAGAGATGCAGGAGCCTACAAACTAAATCTTACCATCAGCAATCTATAGTGAAGTAGTAACAAAGTCACTTATAAAAGATTATCTTCTTATGCCACCCATTTTTTTCTCTTGGGATAGATGAAGAGCATTCTTATCCAACAAGCTAAGAAAATTTTCCCCCTCTAAACATCAGAATTGTATTCCCATCCTTTTTCAGAAACCTCCCAATGAACAAATATACTTAGGTTTGCTTTTTCAGCATGAATGAAATTCATCAAGTAGTTTAATGTTCCTTAAGCAGCAACTTAGATACAAAATTCTCACATCTAGATGTCAGATTGAAATTTTTACATGTTCCCTATGCAATGAATTTTTAGTTTTTAACATATAAATTTATCACTACTCTAACAGGTTTGGGGCTTCTCTTTCTGTGCTGCTAAGAACGGGAATCTGTGCAATTATGAGAGGTACAAAAGAGAACTTTCTAAGTAGCACATCTGTGAAATGAAGTAGTTGTGACACAGAGCCTGAGCATAGTAATTGTCCCTGAGCCACGCACACAAGCTTTTCTTTGACAGCTTTGTCACAGGCTTTTCTCCTTCTGTATCATCACCTTTGAGAGAAATGCACCTCCCAGTCTGCCTTTTCAACAGATACAGTCGAGTTGGCAAGACTTTCCTGGCTCTGAATACACTCATTTGCCGATTTCGGCCTCTTTGCGAGACTGACTCAAATCTGTGATCTTCTGTTCAGCATACACATCAGCAAAGTGAGAAGATGAACACTAAATATAGGCTATATTAACTTTACTTTTAGATTTACTGCCTTCAAAAAGTGCCTATTCTGAGAAACATAAACGTTATTCCTACATATGTATGTACACACGGTACCCAGAGTCATACTGTTAAGACTCCGAAAACATACCATCGGAAAGAGAACGTGCTGAAAGAAGGAAACCTTGCCAAGTAAAAGAAAATCACTCATTTCCAGCATCCCTTTCGCAAGTGGCTACCGTGAAATGGGATGCTATAATACCTCCCTTCTGCATTCCTTGCTAATCTAGCCAATTTCACATTTCTCTCCTACCAGAGGGGTGGCATATTGCTGAGGTTTTCTGTACTCTGCTTCAAGGCAATCTATTACTTTGTGGACTTGGAACATTCATCTAGGAAGAAAAAGTGCTTAAGAGAAGTAACAGAGCCAGGACCCGTATTACAGTATATGTCATATCGTATGTTTTACAAACTAAGCATCAGTGGGTTTAGAGTGTCAGCACATTTCCTTTCCTTTTATCTCCCAGACAAACATCAGAGAAAACTAAAGCAATGTCCTGGCTGTGAGAATTGGAGGCTTAGGAGGCCAAATGTTCCTGCCAGATCCTTGGAGCATTTTTACTTTGACTCCTAAAAATAGTAGTCCGTGCTGTCTAACGGCTTCTGTTTCTATAGTTCTGTCCCTTACTGTAGAGATACAGATATTGCTGATAGAGCAGCAGCTTAGCCTTGAATGGGGATTCTTATCCAGTGGTTCTACAGGCAGAGAAACCAGGTAAATAGGATGAGGTAGACACTACATGACTGTAGAAGAGTTGAAGGGAGGACGTGATTCCAAAAAAGATCCTTCTCAATGTGTCGTCTGACTCAACCAACTGGCAGAGTACACTTGCCAAGTCGTTCCCTTTCCTTTTAGGTCAGCTGACTCTGTATTCACTTGAATATCCCTCTGTCTGAAAGTGAGAAGCCTCCACTTAGCCTTTCTCCAAGGAAGCTCTTGATGTCCTCCTAATCTTAAAGTTGTCTGCTATCCCACCCAGTTTCACCAAATGGAAGCAAAAGAGGACAGAAGCTATGGAATATGGCATTGATGCTTTCTCTATAAAAGGCATCATTACCTAAACTAGATGTGAAGGTAGCAGAGATCACTTCTCCATAGTTAACAGGACTATTCATGCCACTTTAGTCATCATCATGGTGACCAACCAGCTGATCATTTTAAAGTGTTATTCTTCACTAAAAATGCACATTTTGGATGTTCCTCTTTTGTTTATTTTGCTATGCAAGCACTAGTCATTTCCCTTTTGTTTTTTTGTTTTCAGATTTGCTTACCAGTGATGAGTTAAATCCCTGTGATGTCATAAGACACTGCCAGATAGTTTTCTTCCTTGGACTCAAACTAATGAACTGGGAGATCCTCAAGGTAGCTTTTCTCAAGGTTTCAGATTGAGGACTGTGACCATGAAAGACAGTTTAATATAAAGGCTAACTAGTGTTTGTAGTGGATAGATCAGGGAGAAGGGAGAGAGAAGGAGAAGCCAGGTCACCTCTATTCTGGATGCATGTCCGAGTAGCTGAGCACAGTCATAACACACCATGATCAGCTGCTAGTTTCTATACCCTTCCCTAACTCAGGGAAAACCACACAAAAACATATGGGGAGATGTCTTTGTTCACATGTGTGATACTGACAGAGTCATGCTATTCCTAAAACATAGGTTTCATTATTCTTTTATACTCAGCAAATTACATTTATTCACTACATCATGAACCAACACTGACATATTCAAAAGAACACACATGGTTTCTTATGAAAATAAAAGAATAAAACCTGTTATAAGCAAGTGATTTGGGTATTTTCTTTTGTATTTATGTATTATTCAACTATATTAAAACATGTTTCTATTTAGCTTATCAATTTTCTGTCAATTATGTTTTTTCAAAAGCTCTATAAAAATAGATATGAAAATTATTTCTTTTTCTGTAAGAGAACTGCAACTACTTTATTATATTTAGAAATCCAATAAACTTCTTATTACACTTACTTGCCTATGTGTAGAATTTTTTCTTTTCTCTAAACAAGCTTCCCAATCCATACTGTGATTCATTTTTTACATCACTAGTTTTTCATATGGTCTTCTGAGAAACCAAATATCTCACAAAGTCAAGGTGATGCCACCAGTGTATGAAGGCCCCCACTCTCCTCCTCTGCCAGCCAATAATCCTAACATCATATGTGTTACGCAAGTACTTGACAGTTTTGTGTCTTAACCTTGCCAATAAAAAATTTTCTCTGTTAAAAAATTGGATCCGAGGAAATAAGCCTTTTGGGAAGGGGAGTTCTCCATTGTTAGCATGAACAATGAGCTTAGTTTTTTTACACTTTTATTGCATCTTTACCATGTATTTTAAGGATTATTTATTTGAAAGGCAGATTTACACAGAGATTTTCCATCCACTGTCTCATTTCCCAAATGGTTACAATATGCAAAAATGGGCCAGGTTAAAACCAGGAGGCCAGAGCTTTATCCAGGCTTCCACATGGGTGGCAGAGACCCAAACCTTTGAGTCATGTTCTGTTATATTCCCAAGTGCATTAGCAGAGAGATGGATAGGACATGAAGCTGATGCTACTCAAACTGGTATCCAAATGGGATGCTAGTGTCACAAGTAGTGCTTAAATCAGCAGTGCCACAATGTCAGCCCCCTAGGCATGGTTTTCGTAACAGTGAACATGTTTTTCACTGGGCACCTTGATGGATGTAAATATAAATCAAACGAGGCTCAACTTTGAAGAAATTTATACTTGGGCTAGTGGATATGAATACAAGTAACTATAGGGAAAGGAAAATCACACAAGTGAATTACAGCACTTTTAAAACTACTGTTGAATCATTTTCAGAAGCCCTGTGATTATTTTAACCCATATTATAGATAAAATTCTGAATCTGAGGGAAATATAGTTCATAATTCAAAACCACAATTCATGCCCTAAACATTTTTTTAACATCCTCTTAACTAACAGAAATGCAAGAAAACCAGGACTCCACCAGTTCAGGAAATCTTAAAGAGTATCTAGAGTTAAGGTAAACATGATATTCATTCTATGAAAGTCATGAAAGATAGTCCTTTCCCCTAATTAGTTCTTACGTTTCTCTAGCATCACATTTTATGCTGGGACAACTGACAGTTAAAAGATGGAGGACTTTGCAAGAAGCCAATGTTTTGGGATGTCGTGTGTGTGTGTGTGTGTGTGTGTGTGTTCAAAGAATTATTTTGCTTGAAAGCATTTAAGAGGAGAAAAAGAGAGACAGAGGGGTAGAAGGAAACTCAATCTTCCACCTGCTGCCTTATTCCCCAACTGGCCTAAATGGCCACAACTGGACTGGTCTGAAGCTGAGAGCTAGGGGCTTCTTCTGAGTCTTCCACATGGATGTAGGGGGTCCAAGCATTTGGGCCATCCTCTGCTGTTTACCAAGGTCATTAGCAGGAAGCCAGATGA
Organism: Ochotona princeps; assembly: GCF_030435755.1. Taxonomy (NCBI): domain Eukaryota; kingdom Metazoa; phylum Chordata; class Mammalia; order Lagomorpha; family Ochotonidae; genus Ochotona; species Ochotona princeps. The sequence goes on along the minus strand of NC_080834.1, from coordinate 97,817,546 downwards.
GAAGTGGGGTAGCCTGGATTCAAATTCACACCCATATAAAATTCTAGAACCACAGTCTAAGGATTAGCCTGATATGCCACCACTGGCCTAAGACCAGTGGTTTTTAATCTACCAAAACCAGGGGACCTTCACTATGGCTTAGTGAGCAAAGCTGCCACCTATGGTGTAAATATCCTATATGGCATCGGTTCAAGTCCTGGCTGCTCTATTTCAGATCCAGTTCCATGTTAATCTACCTGGGAAAGCAGCGGAGGACAGGCCACATGTTTAGGCCCCTTTACCCATGTTGGAGCTTTGGATGAAGCTCCTGGCTCTGACCTTGCTCATCCCTTTCCATTGCAGCCATCTTGAAAGTGAAGATAGTTCTCTCTCCAGTCTTCATAACCTAGTCTTTCAAATAAATAAGTCTTTGAAAACTAAATGCATAAATCTGTCAGAATTAAGGCAATGATAGGTAAATCACTGGGATGTGGGGGTATCCATGGCTTCCTGTTACAAAGATAAAATGTTGTGTTCCCCTCTCTGGATTGCTTCATATTTGTTGCCAACACATATCTGCTATCTGTATTGTAACACTACACATTTGTTCACATGTGCCTATTCTTGTAATTGGGGAACATAGGAGCCCTTGAAAATCACTTACTCTAATCTTATGAAGTAATAATAAAATAATCTAGAGAGCTTGTTTGTTAGCAGGGGAGCACAGATACTCAAATATCCTTGACTGAAGACTGGTGCTCCTCTAGTGGGGATGGTCACCCTCTTTGAGCTCCAGCTGCGGGAGGGACACACATAGAATGGTCGGGGAGGAAGGGGACATCCACCTTAGCCAGCCAGATCAGCTGAATCAACCCTGGCAATCAATAGGGTGGCAGATGCTTCAACCAGATCACCCTCACATCCATGGAAATATCTGACAAAAAAAATCATAAAAATTGGAAATAGCATTCAAGATTTGTGGGATAGTATTCAATGATCATACACACATGTCTTGGGAGTTTCTGACGGCACAGAAAAAGAGATTGGATTAAAGGATATATTCAACAAAATAAAAGCAGAAAATTCTCTTAATATGGAGGAAGGAAGAAAGATACATCCTAATAAAGAAGCACGCAGAACTTTTGACATGATCAAAAGAGAACTTAACCTTTGAAAACTTATAGTCAACCTTCAAACAATAAAACATGAAAAGATTCTTAAACGTCCAAAGAAGGAAGTGTAAAATTACCATCAGAGAGTCACTGCTGATTTCTCTTCAGAAACTCAACTAGAAGAGAATGGAAAGACATAGTCCCAGTCATAAAACATAAATTTAAAAAATGCAGTCAACCCAGAATACAGTAAGCAGCAAATCTCTCAGTTATAAATGAGCATGAAATAAACACCTTTCAAAACAAACAGAAAAAAAGCTCTCACCACTAATCCAGCATTAGTTAATGATTACAAATGATTAAGGATGTACTAGCTATAGGAAACAGAAAATGATAGTCATTATTACAAAAAACATACTCTTATAAGGTAGAAAATCTCTCAGTACAAAAGAAATCCAAAACAAACAGAAATATTTATGGGAAAGGGATAGAACCAAATCATTACTTATCAACAGTAGCCTTAAATTGACTAAATTAGATAATTAAAAGATACAGCTTGCCTGAATTGACTAAAAATCAAGACCCACCAATTAGCTGCCTGCAAGAAACACCCTCACCACCAAAGATGAACACAGACTGAAAGGATGGGAAAAGATATTTCATGCTAATAGAAAAGTAGAGGTAACCATACACATAGAAGATAAAATGCTGTAACACAAAAACTGTTAAAAGAGACATCGAATGGCATTCTATAATGATTGAGAGACCAAATAAACAGGAAGATAAAGCTGTAATAAATGTATTTATGATCCCAATGCCAGGGAGCCTGGATATTTAAAATAAATGTTAATGGATCCAAAGGGACATATAAACTCCAAATCAATAGTAACAATGGATGTTCACCCCACTTTCATCAATGAACAAACAATAAATAAAAAAAATAAACAATTAATCTTCACTTTGGAGCACATGGATCTAACTGATAACTACAGAATATTTCATCTCAAAGATTCAGAATACGTAGTTTTCAGAAATGTATGGAACTTTCTCCAGGACAGATTGTATGCTGGGTCAAAAAGCAAGTTTTAGCAGATTAAAAAAAAATTGAAATCATACCATGTATTTATTCAGACCACAATAGAATGAAACTGGAAATTAACAAATTAAAAATCTCTAGGGAATATGCAGACACATGGATATTGAACAACACATTCATGAATGAACCTTGGACCATAAAAAAAAGGGAACTTTAAAGAATCCCCAAAATAAATCAAGATCACAATATAACATATCAAGACTTATGTGATACATCAAAAACAGTGTTAAGAGGAAAGTTTGTAGCAATTAGTGCTTACATCAAGAAATTTGAAATGCACCAAATAAATGATGTATCAAGGACCTACAGAAACAACAGCAATCCAAACCCCAGTTAGATGAAGAAAACTAATAAAAATTAGAGAATAAAGTTATAATTTTAAAAATGATACACAAGATCAGTGAAATAAAGAACTTGCTTTCCAAAAATAAACAAATAAGACTGATGCACCATTGGTCCAACTATTGAATTAAAGGAGGGAAAGGACCCAAATCAATAAAATAGAAGATGAGAAAGATGCAACAATGACATTGCACATACAGAAATAATCATTAAGGATTACTACAAATAGCTATTTGCCAACAAATTGGGCAATCTAGAGAAAATACATAGATTTTCTAATGTGTACAATTTACTAAATTTGAGCCATGAAGACATAGGAAACCTAAATAAATCAGTAATCAAAAAGATCCATAAAAAAGATCCATTCAATAATCAAGACCCTCCCAACAAAGAAAATCCCAAGACTGGATGGCTTCACTGCTGAATGCAGAAAGGTTGGATATGAAATCAACACAGATGTCTATCAACTGACAACTAGATAAAGGAAATGTGTATATATAATGGAGTACCACTCAGCCATAAAAAGTAGAAAATTCTGTGTTTTGCAACAAAGTGAATGCAGCTGGAAACCATTATAATTAGCAAAATAAGGCTCAAGAAGATATATATAATATGCTTGCTCTGATATGTGACAGCTGATATAAACATACAAAAATAGTAAAGGAATGAAAATGATTACTTTAGGATAGGACTGTGATTTTAGCTCATGTTTATACTCCATTGGAAATGTGATCTTACTTTGTAGTTCGTAAATATTAGTATTAGTGGAAAAATAAGCCAGTGAATATAGAGATTAAAATTCTATCTGTGTAAATAAGAGTCAGGTTTTGGGGGAGGAGAAGTGAAGAGCAAGGGAAATTTGGTTGTCTTCCTGGACCTGTACATATGGAATACATAAAATGCACTCTTTATATTACTGAAAGAATTATCAGGAGTTATTACAAATAGATACATAGCAATAAGTTGGAAATCTATAAGAAATAGATTTTTTGGACATATGAATACTACACAAATGGAACAATAACCAAGACAGCCATTGAATCGATAATAAAAACCCTCCCAACAACAGAACCCACGACCAGATGGCTTCACTGCTGATTTCTCAGACATTTTAAAGATTAGCTAATTCTAATTTTTCTCAAACTATTGAAAAGAAGAAACTCCTTCTGCAAAGTCAGCATCACTTTATTTTCCAAACCAGAAAAAGATACAATAAAGAAAGAGGACTAAAAACCAGTATTCCTGATGAACATAGAGGCAAGAATCTTCAACAAAACATTAGCTAACTGAATCCGTCAACACAGCAGATCATTCACCCAGATCCAGTGGGATTTATCCCTCACATGCAGGACATCGTGCAACATATGCAAATCAATATGTGTGAGACATCCTATCAATAAATAGAAGAATGAGAAACGTAAGATTGTCTCAATACATGCAGAAAAGGTATTGAGTAAAATACAATATCATTTCATCATTTAAAAAAAAAGAAGCAAATTGGGTATAGAAGGATCATCCTCAAACACTATCAAGGCAATATATGGCAAACCCACAGCCAGCATCGTGAGTGAATACTGAAAAGTTGAATGCATCTCCATAAAATGTGGACCCAAGCAAGGTCGCACTTTTATCATTGCTATTCAATACAGTTCTGGAAATTTTATCAAGAGACATTGGAAAATAAAAAGAAATCACAGGGATAAAAATTGGAAAGAAAAAAGTCAAGTTATCTCTGTTTTGAAGATGAGATGATCTCCTTTGAGGGGAACCAAAAGACTAAGACAAGGAAGTCATAAGAGTTTAAGTTATAGGATTAGAAAAAAAAGTATTAGCCTCTGTATTCACAATCTCATGGCTGAGAAATAACTTGTAAGATAATTCCCATTCACATTAGCTACAGAAATAATAAGTATCTTGGAATAAATTAACCAAGAGGTTAAAAAAAATTCCACAATGAAAATTACAAATATTAAACAGAAGACACACACAAAAATGGAAAGTTCTTCCATATTCATGGATCAGGATGATGAAAATAGCAAACTTTAAGACTTACCATTTAAGACTTACTACAAGGTAGTTACAATTTAAAAAAAAAAAAGGCTTGATATTGACACAGGTATAGACATGATGTGGAACAAAACAGAAATCCAAGACATTAATCTACATACCAACAGCCAACTAATCGTTGACAAATTGCTTGAAATCAATTTCTGGAGAAAGGACAGTTTCTTGAGAAAATAGAAATGGGAAAACTGGGTCTACACGTGCAATAGTATGAAACATGCCCCTATCTTTCATCTTATAAAAATAATCAACTCAAAATGGATCAAGAATCTAAAAGTATGACCTGAAAACTTCGAATTGCTGGAGAAAATTTTCAGGGAAATTCTGAAACACATTGGCACAGAAGATGTCTTGGCAAAGACCCCTCAGCATAAGCAATAGAAGCAAAAATAAATAGCATTACATTTAGGAGCTTCTGCACTGCAAAGGAAATCAACAAAGGGAAGAAGGAACCAACAGAATGAGAAAAAAAGACATTTGTAAACTATGCAACTGATGGAGGATTAATATCTAGGATCTATGAATTGCTCAGTAAACTAACCAAAAACAGAATAAGTGATCCAGTTAACAAATGGGTAAAAAACACACACATTTTATAAAGCATAGAATGCGAATGGCCAGCAGACATAAAAAAAATGTTCAAGATCACCAGCCATCAGGAAAAAGAAAATAAAAATCAATGGGATTTCAATTTGCCTCAGTTGGAATAGCTATTATCAAAAAATTGAAAAAAAAACCTGCAAATTCTGGCAAACATATGCGGGAAAATTTAGGAATGTAAACCAGTACAACAGATACAAAAGACAGTATGATTTTTCAGAGATATGAAAACAGATCTACTGAATGATCCAGTCATCCAGCTCTTGAGAATTTACCTAAAAGAAGTGAAACCAGCATATAAGAGACTTATTTATATCCCCATATTTACTGCAGTTCAATCTGCAAACACTAAGATGTGGAAACAACCCAAATGTCCATCAGCTGACAACTAAGGAAAATATATATATATATATATATATATATATATATATACCATAGAATAATACTCAGCCATAAAAACAAAGAAATCCTATGTTGCACAACTATGTGGATGCAACTGGAAACAATTATGTTTAGTGAAATAAACCAACCTAAAAAAATATTGTATGATTTCTCTGACATGCAGCTTATACAGAATACAGAAAAAAAATGTATGAAGGAAATATTTGTGTTGGGATGTATTGTCATTTTTAGCCTGTGTTTATGTTCCTGTGGAACTTTGTTCTTCCTAATTTTTACTTGTGAGTAACATAATCAGTGGTGAATCAAACCTATAAATATAGAGTGTATTAAACCTACATCATTGCAGAAACTGATTAAGGGAAGAAAGGATATTAGGAGGATCACAGAGTAAGAGAAGTGTGATCGTCTCTTGTTGGAACTGTTCCTATGGATTACATACATTATGTTCTCTAAGTATTAACACAAACTTTAGTAATAAAAAAGTGTATATGCAACCACACAGAACAGTCAAAGTAGAATGAGTGAAGGGAAAAAACAATGCAAAGTGTTTAAAGATTAGGGAAAAAATAATGCATATAATAACATGGATTCTTAAATATCATCATGCATGTGATTTTAAATCTGAAATTAAAATAAAAATTATTATCAAGAGTGGCATTGCTTATTGATTATAAAGTTCAATCCACTGAGAGAAGGCAAATTCTAAACTTTGAAAATGCTAATCAACATTACTTCAAAACATAAAACCAACACTTCAGATCTGAATGCAAAGCTGCCATCAGAGGATATCTTACAATTTTTCCATCAACAATTCCTCAAATAATAATATTTTTAAAAGGATATAGAAGATTTGAACACTTTGAGTGGGTTTGATTTGATCAATGCGTAAGTATGACTGCATTGATCAAATAAAGATGAACTTTCTTCTTTGAGCAGAAAGAAGGAATTTACTAACATTCATCACTTTAAAAACTGTCAATTGTTCAAAGCATCTTTTAAATGGAATAAATATGCTGATCATTGAGATTTAGCTGAAAAATTAAATTTATATAGCTTAAAAACTGTATCATTAGGAAATTTTAAGATTTTTGAGGAGCTGGGATTGAGGCTCTGTAGGTTTGAACCACTGTCTATATGCTGACATACCATATGGTTACCTGTTCAAGTCCCATCTGCTCTACTTCTGATGCAACTCTCTATTCATATGACTGGGAAATGGAGTTCCATGCTCCTAGCTTTGGCCTGGCCCAGTCCTAGACAATACAGCCACTGAGGAGTGAAGCAATGAATAGACCTCTGTCTTGCCCACTCCCCTCTGAAACAACGCTTTACAAACTCAGAAATAGGCTATTAAAAAATATCGGAAGAACTGAACACGAATAAACATTCCAGTTTAAACATCTAAAGTTATTTAACTTCATCCTAGAGGGAAATGTAAATGCAAATTTAAAAAGTAGAAATCAATAAGGTAATTATCCTACTTACGACAAAAAAGAACAAAATAAAAACCCAAGAATATAAATAAGCAAAATATGAAAACACTGAAATCAGTGAATTCAAAAGAAAATAAAGGTACCATAAATAATGCCAAATTTTGGCACTCTGAAAATAGGAATTGCACATGTCTGGAAATCTTTTTTTTTTTTTTTTTTTTTTTTTTTAAAGATTTATTTTATTACAAAGTCAGATATACAGAGAGGAGGAGAGACAGAGAGGAAGATCTTCCGTCCGATGATTCACTCCCCAAGTGAGCCACAACGGCCGGTGCTGCGCCGATCCGAAGCCGGGAACCTGGAACCTCTTCCAGGTCTCCCACACGGGTGCAGGGTCCCAATGCATTGGGCCGTCCTCGACTGCTTTCCCAGGCCACAAGCAGGGAGCTGGATGGGAAGTGGAGCTGCCGGGATTAGAACCGGCGCCCATATGGGATCCCGGGGCTTTCAAGGCGAGGACTTTAGCCACTAGGCCACGCCGCCGGGCCCGCATGTCTGGAAATCTTGAGCAAGAATATAAAGTGGGCCAATGTATTGGCTCAACTGGCTAATCCTCCACCTCCAAGCACCAAATCCCATTTGAGTACCAGATAATATCCCAATTGCTCCGATGACAATCCAGCTCCCTGCTTGTGGCCTGAGAAAGCAGCAGGAGATGGACAAAAACCTTGGGAACTTGCACCCATGTAGGAGATCCAGGGAAGCTCCCGGCTCCTGGCTTCAGATCAGCACAGCTATAATCATTGAGGCTATTTGGAGAGTGAACCAGAGGTTGGAAGATCTTTCATTCTATCTCTTTTTTCCCCTGCAAATTTGCTTTTTCAAGAAAAATAAGTAAATGTTTTTTTTGAAAAAAGCATACACATTGAAACAAAACATAGCAACTATTTAAAATAGAAGAAAATAGAATGAGCAACTCCATGTAATTCACTTAAAAATGTAGATGAAATGGAGGCAGACCTAAAAACTACAACGAATAACAGCCTGATTAATCCAATGCAGTTCAACAAACTGATAGTCATTTAGAATTTTCCCCCAAAACAGTGACCTACAGAAGCATGAGAGCAGCTTAATGTTTTAAAAATATGGACAATATTCACTTTTATGGTCTGGGTACTACTAACGCAACAATACTAGCTTCTTGAATTAATTAGAGACCTTATGATTTCTGTGTTTATTTGTACTTTGAAGGGTAAAGTTTTTCCTCCAAGGAAGAGGCAGGGTCATAATTTTATATGCAAATTCTACTGATCATTCAACTCAGAATTGCTAGAGACAAAGGTGTTATACCCCAACATGATCTATAAGGCAAGTAAGCAATCCTTTTAAGAAATACTTAGATACAGAATTTAGAGAATTCTATTGAAAAAGATGCAGCAATTTGAGTAAAGATTATGTTTATGCAAATAAGTTGAGTTTATCCCTGGAATATGAGAGCAGTTGAACACTAAGAAGTCTGTTAATCTAACTTGCTATATTCATAAAATGAAAATTTTATTATTCCAGTATCTCAAGAGACTCAAAATTGTACAAAATAAAACATTTATGATTTAAAAAATTAAAATGGTAGCCAGCATTGTGGAGTAATGTGTAAATCATCTTGGCTACTCAACTTATACCAAATCCCTGCTAGTGGCCTGCAAAAAGCAGTGGAAGCTGGCCCAACAGCTTGCACCCCGATACCCACATGAAACATCTAAAATAAGCTCTTGGCTTCAATCTATCTCTGCCTTCAGTCGCACCAGAAGATAGAAGGTCAAGGTCTCTGTAACTCTGATATTCAAAGAAATCTTTTTATAAAAATAATTAAGAAAAGCAACCATCAAAACAAAAAACAATCACTTAGCAAACGAACACTACAAAAAACTTCACTTATGGGTTAATTTACAAACACCATCAACACGAAAATATTCTCAAGTGGTGAAACATTAGAAGAATTTTTTAAATTCATAAACAGAACAAAAATGTTTGCTATTACCATATCTAATCAAATTTATATTGAAGACTCTAAAGGTAGCTGTAAGAGAAGCACACACAGAATAGAACATAAGAAACCAAACTATCATTCCTCATAAATTAACTATAAAAAACTACATAGAGGGCCTGGTGGCGTGGCCTAGCAGCTAAAGTCCTCGCCTTGAACGCCCCAGGATCCCATATGGGCGCCGGTTCTAATTCCGGCAGCCCCACTTCCCACCCAGCTCCCTGCTTGTGGCCTGGGAAAGCAGTGGAGGACGGCCCAAAGCTTTGGGACCCTGCACCCGCGTGGGAGACCCAGAAGAGGTTCCTGGTTCCCGGCATCAGATTGACGTGCACCAGCCCGTTGCGGCTCACTTGGGGAGTGAAACATCGGATGGAAGATCTTCCTCTCTGTCTCTCCTCCTCTCTGTATATCTGACTTTGTAATAAAAATAAATAGATCTTAAAAAAAAAAAACTACCTAGAGGACCCAGTTCAATAGCGTAGTGGTTAAGGTCCTCGCCTTGCATACCCGGGATTCCACATGGGCACCGGTTCTAATTCCGGCAGCCTGCTTCCATTCCAGATCCCTGCTTGTGGCCTGGGAAAGCAGTCCAGGATGGCCCAAAGCCTTGGGACCTGCACCTGTGTGGGAGACACAGAAGCAGCTCCTGGCTTCTGGCTTCGGATTGGTTCATCTCCAGCCATTGCAGCCACTTGGGGAGTGAATCAATGGACAGAAGATTGTCCTGTCTGTCTCTCCTCCTCTCTGTATATATCTGACTTTCCAATAAAAATAAATAAATCTTTTTTAAAAAGTTATATAGAAACTGAAGAAAATTATTTTAGAGTTAACATTAAAAAGAATTTAGCAAGTTTCTTAGCTATAATAATGCATCCTCCAAATCTATTTAGTCATATTAATGCGTGTCAATATTTTGCAGTTCAGCATTTTCCAACAAATTATACATAACAACAACAAAATGTGACATATGTAAGAATGTCTTAAGATGGGTAAGACTAACAAAGAAAATCCTATATCTTCACTGAGAAACCTTAAAATAAATGGAAAGATATACATGCTCAAAGATAGAAAATATCATAAAACTCAAATTTCCCCTAAATTGATCCATAGATTTAATGGATTCTGACATTACTACATTTTTTCAAGAACTTTGACAAGCTAATTCTAAAATATACTGGAAAAAAATGAAAAAATACCCAAAACATTTTTTAAGAATAAGGAGGAGTAATTTTCTATATAAGTCTTTCTATAAAACTATACTAATTAAGACAGTATATTTGTATAAAAACCATATGCATATAACATACACAAACACAAATGGATCATGACTGAGAATTCTGAAATAAAATCATCCATTTATGGTGATTTGCTGGATGACATGGAGGATATTGCAGATCATTGGTTTTTCCAGTGAAAATAATATTGAATGATCACTTCCTATACACAAAACGTTAAGACCTGTTAGAAGATGTTTATGACTCATAGATTACAAAGGATTGCTTAACCAAAACATAAATCATGAAAGCTGTGACTAAAAGAATGGGCAATTTAAGTTTCGCTAAAATTAATAAATTAGTTAAGGAAAAGACACATAATAGCTTCAAGCTGTGAAAAACTACTGCCAGCCATAACCTGACAAAATATTACTATGCAGAGTATAAAAGCTTCCCAACAAAGAGAAGATTCCATAGAAAAGTGGGCACCAGAAAAGGCATTGCATCATAAAGGAAACGCATGTGGCTGGTGGACATATGAAAGGTGCGTCGGTCATTAAAGAAATGAAGATTAAGGCCAAGTTGAGTTACTATTTGATGCCAGCCTTACAACAGAAATCTAAAGGTCTGATAACCAAGTATTGGAGATAACGTGGCAGAACGAGCATTTATATACAATACCGAGATACCACATCCCACATGAGCACTAGTTCAATTCACAGCTGCTACTCTTCTGATGCAATTCCCTGCCAATCACCTAGGAAAGCAGGGGAGGATGATCCAAATGTTTGGGTTCCTGCACCCCCTTTGGGAGAGCTTGAAGAAGCTCCTGACTCCTGGCTTTGGCCTGGCACATTTCTGATCATTGTGACCATTTGGGGAGTGAACCAGCAAATGCAAGACTCTCTCCCTCTCCAAAACTCTGAGTTTCAAATAAATCTTTAAAAAAGAAAAATAAGTAAAAATAATAGATATACAGAAAAAAATTAAAAATAAAAATAAGATAATAAAAAAAACAGAAAAGAAAAATTAGCAAAAGTAACAATGGTAGAGAATTCTGGATGAAGTGCCAAATGCTAGATTCTAAAATTCTGGTCAGAGACTCTCTGTCCTTCATCTCTAACACAGGGAAAGAGCCTGGCACAAAAGAAGAAGAAACCACCCAGAGAGTTATGTAAAGGCTCCAAGACTACATGTTCTTTTCTGTCACAAGTTCAGGCAATCTATCGACACCTTTAGCCACGACAAGGAGCTTTTCCAAAGGGGCCTTTTACCAATTCTTCCGTTTTCATGCCTTCTCCAGTTTCTGCATTCTAGATGACTCTAAAGCAAGATTGACTTCCTATCATGATGGTATTTGTCACTCTTACAACAGACACAGACTAGGGATGTCAGCAGATGCTGAAATTTGCTATACCGACTGCATAGTTATCGTGCCTTCATTAAGTGCAAAGAAAAGACAGCGTAAATGAGCTGCAGCAAGAATCAGTGCTTCTGTGTGGCACGGCAAGGGTTAAGTTGTGCCCTCCAAAGTGGTCCCTAGAGGAAGCCAAGACTGAGAGGTGTGGTTGCAAGGCAGGGGGAAGGCAATTACTCCTCCAGAATGAAGACAGGATGGGCCCGTATGGACACGTCCTCTGTTGCCTCTGAGGTATTTTCCACTGCATTTCTCTCCCCTCCTCAAATCTTAAGTATGCAAAATCTTTTCCCTTTGGGGACTGTGAAGAGCCATTTTATATTCATTACTGTAGTGGGGGATGGGAGAGGAGGGTAGATAGTCTTCACACAGCAAGCAAAATTTGCCAGCTGAGAGGGCTTAATCTTAGCCATGGCCAGATGAAAATGTGTGATGTTAAGCCAACCTAAACCAACCCATTGTTTTTCAGTGTGACTAAATACTGACTAATATTACTTCCTCTGGCACTTTTTTTCCCCCTTGATGCAGTACAATGGAAAACTTCCAGGCTGTTGTTCTCTTTTGCTGTCTGGACAGAATGACTTCCTGCACATTACAACCTCTTGAGACTGTGAAAAAAGTGGAAGGCAGAAGAAAACTCAGAGCTCCCAAGAGTCCCTGTAGGTTTGGCAATGGCTTTTCTTAAATTTTGTTGGTTGCTCAGTGTTATTCACAAAATCAGAAATACTGAAATTCGAAGTTGGAAAACGACTGCTCAGGTTGCCTGGCTAGAAGCCAGGATTTTCCCTGCCCATCTAGAGATTTGCAGTATGGCCATGACACTCTCCACCAGGCTGAAAGACACGCTCTCTTTTTGCAGGAGCTGTTTCCTCAGTAACAAGCCCTCGCGCCTAAGCTGCCAGCAGCACCTTCCATTTCCCTGTGCACGGTTCTTGTTTCTGCTTTCTGAGCAACCAGTGGTGTTTACAGATAGAGCCGAGAGGTTTAGAACCCCATTCCACATGGACTAAATCACCAAGAGACATCATTGGTAATGAGATCTCTCAGATCTCAAGACAGAGAAATATTTTAGAGAGTAGTCATTACGGACACCATTCACAGGTGCCAGTGAAAAGTAAGATGGGTCCTTTCTGCCATGTCCAGGGAAGATGACACATAAACAAATTGGTCTAATCCAAACGTTTCAGACTATGATGGAGTCCCAATACTTTCTCCAAGATCTCTCTCCTTCCAGAATCTTTCAAGACGTCAGCCCCTCCTGCATCAACTTTTTTTCTAACTTCTGTCTCTATGAGCTGCCACCATTTTCAACTTTGTTCTGAAAGGTCACAGCAGTTTCACTTTCCACTCTGCTGCAACTGGTCCTGAGGTAGCAGGGGTCAATGGTCCCACGCTACATCCAAAAAAAAGTCTCCTATTCTTAGCAAAGGAGGGAAATGGCCCTTCTCCAAGGGATCCCTGCTTCTATGGTGGTTAGCAGCCGAGCCCTACTACAGAGGCGACATGCCCCCCTGAAAACCAGCCAAACCCCCCTTGTAGCCACGGGATTCACTCTCTCTGAGTGTGAGTCATTTCTATAACCTCTGAGTTTCCATCAGTTTTAGGGTCAAAGGAAAAGCCAGCCCTCACAGGGCCTTTCAGCTCCCTGGGAATGAGGGAAAAGGATGTATTACATGGCAGCGATGATTGCCTTCTTCTTTTCAACTGTGACTGGTGGCCCAGAAACCACAGCCATCAAATGCAGAGGCTCTGCTAAATCATCACTATTTCAGCTACTAATTAGGTCTAATGTTCACAGCAGAGGAGTCTGTGGGGGCAATAAACCACTTCTTCAAGTGATTGAACTTGCAAGCAAACACACTTTGATGACCACAAAAACCATTCCCTTGCAGAGGCTTCCCCAGACAATGAAGAGGACCTCCACGAATACCGATCAGTAACCTGAAACTCCAGGTGTGTGCAGACATTCTGTCTCTTCTGGTCAGACCCTTGCTCTACCTCTTTGGTAGTTCTGTGGGGGACCACAAATGTGGCAAAAATCACAGAAGTTTCAGTTAACAGAAAATCCACTGGGTTTACTAGCAGGCAAAACTAACCAGAAATTTGGGTTATTATAACCAAAATGTTGAGAAGCAGCATAACTGATGAGATATCCATCTGTTCCTTCTGGGCAACTAAGTCCCCTGACCCTAGGCCACAGTTTAAAGGAAGGATATATGGGAGGGGGAGGCAGGAAACCCCTGGAACAACTGTGGTGAATACTTTCACATGAGTTTTCACAAGCAAGCATTTGAGCTGATCCTTTCCAGAAGGTCTCATTAAGTGTACCTTTCAAAGATGTTGACAAATCTGCATTCTCAGTGTAGAAATAAAAGAAGCAAAAAATAAAAGCCTTCAGTCTTCCATGAGCCCATCATGTACAGTGGGCGTTTTTGAGATGACTGACATTCTGAGGTGGATCATTCTTTGTCATGAGGCCCTGTCCTGTTCATGCTAGGATGCTTAGCAGCATCTCTGGCCTCCATCCATGGTAAGTCATTAATCCCATACTCCCACCATTTAGGATCGCCGTAAAAAACGCACCCAGATTTTGCCAAATCTTTCCTAGGGACAAAGTTGGTCTTTTGGCCAGCCACTATTCTAGAGACAGCCAGTGACATCATTTTCCTCGCTTTACCCCTACACACACACACACACACACACACACACACACATATTTACACATAAATATACATGTTAAAATGGAGTTGTAGTATTTATGTGCATTATTTTGTTTTTAGTTTTCCTGACTGTGTTGATGTCTGTGATATAACATCATTCTCACAGCTTAATTAGGCCCCACTGCATGGCCCAACCATGTCTAACCCTAACACTAACCCTAACCAAAGCGAATTATTGCCCTTTCTGTACCTCCTAAAATAGAAGGAGGCTGGAATGTTGCATATGAGCAGGAAAATAAGACCTCTTTCCATTCTGTTACAGAGACCATTGAGGAGCTTCAAAAAAGGAAGATCTTAAGAAATGAAGATTTCTCCACGTTATTAATGAACAATTCCCAAGTAGACCCTGCTCATACACCTCTGCTTAGGCTGGGGTAGGAAATCAGGAGTGAAGTGCCAGGTACTTTAAAAAGTAGAAGGAAAAGAAAGAGCCTAGGATTGGGTAATTAGAAGAGCCCAAGAGTGAAGATTCCTGGAAAATAACAAGCAGAGTAATTGGAAAGAGGCTTTAACATGGAGGGAGAGGCAATGCCAAGTAAGTGTTTCCTGCTGGCATGTCAACCCCTCTGTGGCCCAAACCCTCAGAAAAAGTTGGCTGCACCCTTTACTGTGAGCCACAGAATCTGGGAAGAGTAGGATATTTGTGGTGGATTATATTACACAGGGTGGCACATAAAAGAAAAGCGACATCAGGGACCAACGGAGTAGGAAAAGTGAGTTACACAGACTTGACAGTCAAGTGGGAGAACAGGAACCATTGGGGATACTAGAATTTGAGTCACAGATTTTCACTGTATAAGGGGGGGAGGGGTAAGTGGTTGAGCCAATCCTATTGAAATATTGACAGTTGCAATGACCTCAGCAGGATAAAGAACTGGAAAGCAATATGTAGTCAGCAGACACTTAAATTATACTTTATTTGGCTTTTATAAACAACATTGCTGAACATCACTGTAGCTTAATATTTCATACATCCTGGGCCCGGCGGCATGGCCTAGCGGCTAAAGTCCTCGCCTTGAAAACCCCGGGATCCCATATGGGCGCCGGTTCTAATCCCGGCAGCTCCACTTCCCATCCAGCTCCCTGCTTGTGGCCTGGGAAAGCAGTTGAGGACAGCCCAATGCATTGGGACCCAGCACCCACGTGGGAGACCCGGAAGAGGTTCCTGGCTCCTGGCTTCGGATTGGTGCGCACCGGCCCGTTGCGGCTCACTTGGGGAGTGAAAACATCGGATGGAAGATCTTCCTCTCTGTCTCTCCTCCTCTCTGTATATCCGGCTTTCAAATAATAATAAAATCTTTAAAAAAAATATTTCATACATCCTTAAGTTTTTCTTTAGGACAAGTATCAGAAATGGATTTTCTGGGTCCATGGGAATATATCTCAAGACTACTGACAGTGCTGAAATTTAAGCAATGGCCTACTCTTTCACCACACAATCAATAGAGTATGAAAGTTTCCTTTTCCCTGTTATTTCATCCATATTAGTGAATGTTCTTCCCATTTTACCAGTGAGGGAAATGAGGCTTGCCCATATTCCCAGAGTGGTGGAGTTGGAATATGATGCTTCCTGATACTTAGATCTGTGACCTCCTTTCACTGCTTGCTTTTGCTTTTGCCAGAAGGGGATATGTGGGGGTGATACAATAGCTTAACTAGATAATCCTGTGCCTGTAAGTATCCTTTATGGATGCTAACTCTGGTCCTGCTACTCTGGTTCCAACATGCAGGCCTCCAGACCCTACATCCACATGGGAAGCTCTTAGAAAAAGCTCTTGGCTTCAAATGGGTTCAGCTCTATCTGTTGCGGTCATTTCGGGATTGAATCAGCAAAAAGATCTTTCTGAGTCTCCTCTCTGTAATATATGCCTTTCTGGTGAAAAAATAATTTTTAAAGTGAGGAATGTAACCCTAGAAGGCTCAGCCAACGTCAGTCATGGTGGTCTTACTGTTCCTCCTCTTAACCTCAATGCTCTTCAGTTAAGATCCAAAGTCCTTCAGTGCCTTAAAAGATCTCTTCATACTCTACTCCCTGCTTGCTTCTCCAGCCCTTCCCTGAATTTTAAGTTGTTACCATCAAAATTTCCTTAAATTCTCAAATGTGTTTTGCTTTCTCATGCCCCAGGGCCTTTGCAGCTTCTTTTTACTCTCCATACACATTTTTCCCTAGATTACTCTTTCTTATCTTTCATCCTGAACTTACTGTCAATCTTTACTGACCCTTAACTTCTGAGTTATATGTGCTTATCTTTCACATGTGCTTCTATAGTACTTCTTACATTGCTCATGTCAGTATAAACTGTTTTGTATTTCTCCAATTATCTGATCTCCCTATTAATCTTTAAGCCACATAGATAAGATCCATGTGTATAAAGCCCAAGACAAGTTTTGCTGCATAGAACTTGTTCCTTTGGGTTAGGCACTTCTGAAAGTTCTAAACACTTGTCTCAACTATGTTCCCTGCCTTGTACTGTAGGCTTCTGTTACATGACCTGTGCTAGAGACAAACATTTCCTGTTAATGTCAGGAAGAACTTTCCAGTGGAAAGTTCTTTTTCTGTTATAACATCCAGTCCTCCCAAAGTGACGGGAAGAAGCCAGAGGGCAGACATTAGCCATTTTCCTGACCAAGGTACCTCACACACGTCAGGTGCCCAGAGTATATGTGTGGCCAAACCAAACTTATCAACTGTCTTGGCAATAGTGAACTTCCTAAGACCCAACAACTTGCATCCAAACCTGCCAAAGACCTGCTGCTTTGAGGCAAATGTCACTGTGGTGGGGTTGTCTTAATGAGAAGGCATGCTTGCTTCTCTTCTGGGGGAGTTTCCTAGAGTGATGCTCTTAGAAACTTCTTGGCAGGAATCCTGAGCCAGGCTTGGCATTGACAGCGTCCTCCTGCTGGCATTAACAAGCCTCTTATTTAAATGTAAATGAGCTCTCAGTGCCAGTTTGTGAGTGAAACACATCCCTTGTGTTAAACCAGAGCTGGGAATGCTACAACACACCAAATGTCAGCTTGGTTTTCCACTTCTACATGACATCCGCAATCCCAGGGCCCCTCTCCTTGCCTTGTCTTCATCTACAGAATTGGATATCCTCAGACAACAAGGAGAACTGGTGTCCAGAGGACTAGGTGTAGCCACAAGTCTGCTTTGAGATGATCTCAGTCAAATCACTTAGGGAAAAAAAACTTTAGAAAAAAATGGGTACGTTATAAAATCAGTTCCACCTCAAATGCCAGTTAGCAAAGGGGCCTCAAAGCGCAGCAGGCAAGACCCAAGCTGCTGCTTCTGGCTTGCTGGCTCTGTTATTTCAATTTTCCCCAGGAACCCACCTGTGCTGTCCATGCTCTGATTCTCATGTACAGAGTTTCTTTTTGCTTGGATGGGCTCTATTTCCACCCAAATAACACATTGCTTGGTGCTCTTACCTAATGTCTGGTCCTGTTTATCCATCTATTTCCTTGATCAATTTCCTGGACCTTTTTGTCTGCATTTTATCCAGTTTCCTGCTTTGGCATCTCCCTTTCTAGATCAGATCTTTCTGGAGCTGGCTTGGACTCTTCTGATATCTGAACATGATCTCCTTTCCAGACATTGCAACAGCCAGCATAGGCAAAGCATGCATCATCCAGAGGCTAGGGTATTTTTGTTTGTTTGTTTCCTATTTTCTCATAAATAGCTGAATCTTTGCATCTTGAGACTAAGGCAATGTGTCTGCTGGGAACTCCGATTTAGTCAAAATTCTAAAAACTGAATAATAACATGAAGGGATGAAGGAAAGAATGGAGAAATCTCCATGTCCCCACCAGGAACTTGTCACTAGGGGCCAAGTAGCATTTATTTATATTGTGCCGTCTTTCAGAAAGGAAAATGGCTTTTAGCCAAGTGTATTAGTCATCATTCTCCTGGGAAACAGAATCAATAGGATACACACACATATGTGTATATGTATACACACAGATACACATGTCTTATTGGTGTATATGCATAAATATCCTACATATATGCATATGTATGTGAGTATACATAAACACAGGAGCTTCATAAACATTAGGGAAAATGGAATTAAAAGATAAACGTGATTTTCCATGAACTTTTGGAGCATCTCCTATAAATGTGATGGGGTGTGGTGGTAGAGACGGTGTAATGGAAATGAGCTCACAGTATTATGCAGCCCAAGAAGTCCTACCAGATACTGTCTGCACGTTAGAGACTCAGGAAATCTAGCAGAGTGATTTAGTCCGAGTCTGAAAGCTCAAGAATCAGAAGCTGTGACATCCAAAGCCAGGAGAAGATAGACATCTGAGCTCAAAAACAGAGTATGAGTTCTCCCCTCCTCTGCCTTCTTGTCCCATCCTCAGAAGACCGGATGATGCCCAGCCATGTTAGAGAAGGTGAATCTTCTTTTCACAATCTACTGATTTACTCCTGTCTTCTAGTGTGTTAGTCCATTTTGGGCTAAGAATTCCACTGCCTGTGCAATTTGTAAAGAATAGAATTTAATTTCTCATAGCTCTGGAGACTGGGAGGTGTGAGGTCAAAGATGCTGGCATGTGGTGAAAACTTCCCTCTGCTATAAAAATGACTCCTTAAAGTCTTCACCTTCACATTACTCCTGGATAGTGTTCCTAGCTCCTGGTTACCAACCAGCCTTTCAATGGGAGAAAGGACCAGTGAATAAAATACCTCCCTGTCACTCTGCCTTTCAAATAAACAAATCCTTAAAGATAAGTATTGCATTGTCCATCAGAAGGAAACACTGAGTGTTCCCACAGTAGAAGCCTGAAGGATATAAGGCTCATGAGCTCCCTCCATCAGGCCCTTTTATAAAGCCACCTGATCCCATTCAGGAGAGCAGAGTCTGGGTGGCCTCCCCTCCACTGGAAGGACCTATCTCTGGGAGGGAGAACTTCGTTCTGCTCCTTCTCCCCATAACAATGTTTCATCCTGCACACAGGAAACATTGAAGAAGATGCAGACCCAAGAGAACAAGGCTGACAAGGTGTGGATTTTGCCAAAACTCAGCTTTCTCTGTGCATATGAATCTCCTCCTAGAGACTCCTAACTGTAGATGAGACATCTTAGGGGAAGTTAGTTTTTGGAAACTGCACAAGCATGAGGTTGCATTATCAAAATTTCAGTTAAAGTGGGCCTGGTGCCATGGCCTAGCAGCTAAAGTCCTTGCCTTCAACATGCCCTGGGATCCCATTTGGGTGCTGGTTCTATTCCTGGCAGACCTGCTTCCCATCTAGCTCCCTGCTTGTGGCCTGGGAAAGCAGTCAAGAACGGCCCAACGCCTTGGAACCCTACACCCACATGAGAGACCCAGAAGAAGATCTAGGCTCCTGGCTTTGGATTGGCACAGCACCGGCTGTTGAGGTCACTTGGGGAGTGAATCATTGGACAGGAGATCCTTCTGTCTCTACTCCTCTCTGTATATATCTGACCTTGCAATAAAAGTAGATAAATCTTTTTTAAAATTTCAGTTAAAGAGAGAAAGAGTGAGAGAAGCCCTTAATTTGGGGAAGGTAGTCACAGACTGGTAATGCCTAAGGCATTTCAGTTATATTTCAATCACCCTCCAAAAGGAAAATAAAAGCAGCAGGCAAAGAATCCTTGGTTCTTTCCCTGGAGTCAGGAAACCTGGCGTTCACTTCTGGCTCAGCTTCTAACGTAGGCTGTGATCCTAAGTAAATTTCTTTCCCTTGGGAACTGTTTCCCATCTATAAAACAAGGTAATTGGCTAAATAAATCCTAAGAAGACTATATTGGAGTGGAGCAGAGTAGAAACCGAATACTCATCAATTCATCTGCTCAACAGTGAGGGGCCTGCTCAACATCAGGCAATGTATTGGGTTTTGCAGAGAGAATATTGACGAAAAATAGGCGTGAGTCTTGCTCATATGGAAGTTTCCAGTAAGTGGGTGAGACAGCATTAATTACAGGATAAAAATATCCTATGAGGGTGAGAGAAACGGCTCTTTGTGAATGTCAGTAGAAATACTGCAGAGATGCTAAACATCACATGTACTCCATAGTTCAGCAAAGCAAAATATGGAATGTGGCATATGAGGGAGACAGGGGGTCTGAGTGTAAGCATGTGCTTGTTTTTGAAGTGATAAATGAAACTGGGGATGTGAGCAAGGCAAAGAATTGAGAAAATGGTATCACATAAAAAGAAAACTGTGTAGAACTTGATAGAAAGATGGCTTTGCTTATCTTCTTTCCTTAACCTCTTCTCCACATTCAAGGCACTGAGCAAGGAGTCTGGTGCACAGTGAGTGCCCTGCATGTATCTGTTGATAAATATACATTTATCAACTATACATAAAAGGGAGACTTAGAGGTGTTAAAAGGATTGTCTGCGGTCACTTAGCTTGTTCCTGGCTAGAGACAAGATAGAAATTCAACTTCAAATTTATACAGCCTCTGAAAACAAAGCTGTTTTCTGACTGCAATGAAAAAAATTGAATCCTAAGCAACAGTTTACTGCAATAGAGGCACTGAAAAGAAAGGATCATTACAAAGATAGTACTGCAAGTGGAATTCACTTCTACACCCGTGCACACATGCACACATGCCCTTTTCTTCCACATGGCCATTCCACTTAATTCAAGAGACCACAGTTGCCTTGTTCATGCAGATAGCAGAGGGTAGGGGCCTTATCTGAGGCAGTCCCTGTCCTGTGATGTATTTTCTCTTCTTCCTAGAGGGGTATCAAAGAGAAATGCTTCTAGTTGGTTGATGGCTGAACAGTCATTAGATTTACAGCAGCAGTAGGTCAGAGGCCACTTGGAAACTGTGTGGATGTAAAACATGCTTCCTTGACATGTTATCTTCCTCCTTGAGATGGACATAGGAAATGATGTATTGTCTGTTCTTTTTATATCAGCAGCTTCTGCATTATCTTCTTAAAGAAAAAAACACCCGAAGCAAGATTTGACAGGCACTTACATTGCACTGTGGGCTGATGGCAGCTAGTGTGCCCAGGAACCACTAAGCATCTCTACAAATGAGAGTAAGAGGAGGCTGAAGACGCAGCTCTGAGAGGTGTGATGACAGCCAGAATTAAGGCTGCCTCGCCAAGCTTTGGACTGAGCATCTGAAGGATGGCAATGGACGTGGGTGATTATTATTCATATTTGGAAGAAGACAATCATCCCGATACCTGCTCCATGTCCCTGAAAGGCCTAGGGTTCTTGGACTTCTTAAGACACTTGACTCAAGAGCCTAAACATTTGCTCTTTATTTCATACTTCAGCTGTTCAGTTGCTTGCCTAGAAGAATTTAGCATTTCGTTTCTGTTATACATATATATTGGGGACATCTGTGGGGGTATTGATCTGAAGCTAGCTTACACTATCCCTAGAATAGTGATCTGTTTGAAGTGGTCTCCAAGGACTAGGCAGGTAGGTCAGCATGTAATTATTTGCAGTGATGGCCAAGGAACTTTTTCAGAAGGAAGGTCTCAAAGAGGAGTCAGAATGGTGCTCCCCAGTCAAGGTCTGCAGAAAATGAACCAGGAGTGAGGGAGCAGGGCTGTTCATTCTCAGAGGTCTGTACCCATTTCCCTCTAATTTGCCTGCTCCTTCCACTTATACCAAAACCTTGAGCTTTCTACTAAAGCAGAAGTTGGAGAGCCAGAGCCCAGAACTATGAAGTGTGAAATGCGTTCTTGCAGTTGGGGAGCACAGTGCTTCCAGAAAGCCTGAGTGTGGGGCTGTCCCTCATATTAATTTTTGCAGGTCCTTTGAATTGAGTGGGAAAATGGTTCCATTCTGGTCCTGCCACCACATGACTCCAAGTGAATCACTTTCCTACTTGGCTGTCTTTAGTTCTCCAAATACAAATGTCTGCCCTTCCATTCATATGCCCCAGAAGGGAGCCACAATTACCTGTGGTTGTACACAGACCTGACTCCATCTAAGAACTCATAAAGGAAATTACTCTAAATCTTGTGTGTGTGTGTGTGTGTGTGTGTGTGTAAACCAGAGATAATCTCTGACACCCTTGGTTCTTCACATATAGAATCTAACATTTCTTATTGAAGAAATCATGCGATCAACTACAAAATGGGTTTGTTACACAGTTTCACAGAATTATGAAGTAAAGGCTGTAAGTACCCACATGAATTCTTGTCACTGGTTTTTGCATCCTGTGCTTAGAATGATTTCAGACTAACTAAATCTTGCCAAGAAACTCTTCGGAACATCTTTGCATTCCCTGCACACATTAAGATGTGTCAACCTCAAAGGCTTGGTTAAGCTTTCTATTTCAAAGTCTGGCACCAAATCCACTTAACTTTATGGTGCTTACTCATTAAACACATTCGGCAGAATTCACTATAGCAAAGGCATAGCCAATCTCAGATCCTGAGACTTTGGGAGAATGAGTAGTGACTTTTCTAGGGTACCATAACCAGGAAATATCTTCCCAGGGAAAACAAAGTTCTGCAAAGCTGATACCCTATTGTGAATAGTTCTGTGAGCATTTCTGATTTTATTTTGTATGAGAAGATCTAGGGGAGATGAAGTTCAATCTGAACTTCACCTGTGATTCTGACAGAGTGAAATATGAAGTGTCTTAATACAACAGATAGCAGTAATAGTGAAAGCAGGGAAGAGAGGATCTTAAATGTCACAACACCTGGGCTGATTCTGTCTGGGACAGAGCAAAGCCTTAGCAAATGAAGTCTCTCCCTTTTGCCTTTGGTCTCACTCTCTTGCTTCAAAGGTAAAGTGATCACGTGCAGAACTACAGAATCTCAAATCTGAGAAAGACCTAAGGAATCAACCTTTTATTAGAAACTAGAATCCCCTCTGAAGTGCTCAGTATTTTTAATGTTTGTTTATTTTTATTGAAAGAGCAGTTATACAGAGAGAAGGAGAGACAGAGAGAAAAATTTTCCACCTGCTGGTTCACTCTCCAAGTGGCTGCAATGGCCAGAGCTGAGTCAACCTAAAGCCAGGAGCCAGGAGCTTCTTCTGGATTTCCTGTGTGGGTGAAGAATCCCAAGCCCTGGACCATCCTCCCTACACTGCTCTCCCAGGTCACAAGCAAGGAACTGGAAGGGAAGTGGAACATCCAGCACACGAATCGGTGCCCATATGGGATCCTAGTGCATGTAAGGTGAGGGCCTTAGCCACTAGGATATTATGTCAGGCCCTGAAGTATTCCTTCTAGATAATAGTTGAGCCATTACATTATCTTCAGTGATAAGAAGCTCACTGCTTATTGAGTTCCATGGTTGAACAGCTCTATTAAAAAAATCTTTATGTTATGATTGAGCTGTAACTGAATTGTGATTTCTACCCACTGGTTCTGGTTAGTCCCTCTGATGCCTCACAGAAGTTACTTCAACAAATCTCCCCCTTTATCCATGGAAAATCTTCTATTTAGAATACTGTAACCATTTCATCTTGTGGAAGGAAATACCCTTTCAGCTGCTTCCTATAGTGTGTTAGCCAATTGAAACTTTTGTTTTCCATTATCCTGGAAGGAGCTGGGATTAATCAATGTTCATTAGCCCATTGATGCTCAGAAATGAAAATCTGTAAGACTACCTGACTTGGTGAAGGCAGGTCAGGAATTCAGGTTAGGTCTGGAAAGCCCCAGCACTTTTGATCACTTTCTGTTACTTTCCATCACACTGGAGCCTGCCAAGTCCCCTGCATGTAATATCTGTAAGTTGCTGTGAACTTTAATCAAGACTGAACCAGAGCCAGAAAACCTTCATGTGGCAACCTGACCCTTTCTTTTGAGCCTTCTAAGTTGTCACCTGCATCATTATATATAACTCAAATATCAAACTCCCTGCCCCGCATACTATATGTTGGAGACTTTAGGAAAACATTATGGCTTCTACTCGCAAACTGACACTGCTTCAGCCTCTCTCCAGGCACCTTTGGCTTGTCATCAGCTCTGAAGAATGTTGTCATCTTTCCACTCTTCTTCATTAGGATCACGGAATCAGCACATCATTCCTGCCCATGAGCTCCTTTCTGTACCTCCTGTACGAGGGCTTGCCTGATAGACTAGGATCCTGCCATCACTGATATAGCTTATACACCTTGTAGGAGGCCTCTTTTTTCCTACTCTACTTGGTCTGAACAGAGTACCTATTCTAGTTTCATCCCCAAAGCACTTATCCTTTCAACCTTCAAGGTAAATTTGAAATCTCTTCAAATGCAATGGTTAGAAATTCCTAAGGAAAAGTCTATTATTATGCAAAATAATTTATATCTTCATTGGCTTAATTCACCCTGCCAAATTGAACCTGGGTTCTGTCCTTGCATAATAACCAAAATGCTGATTAAAGCCTTTTCCAACCAGAAGAGCAGCTTTTTCAGAAAGAAGGAATTCTACCCATCCTCCCAGCTCCCTACAACCCAGAGAAAGTAACTGCAGCCAAGATAAAAAAAGATAAGAAAAGGTAAGCCACTTATATTCAGAAGGTTGCAGTTTGGAATTTGTTATTCTTTACAATCAAAAGCAATTTCTGAAAGCGGCAAAGTATGGGGTTCATTGGATTCTAAAGTAGACAACACTCAAACATCCATACTTTCCTTGTTACATTTCTTATCTTATAACAAACAAAACTGGAGAAAATATCCAATATTAAAATGTTGATCTCTACTACCTGCCTTGGTGCCAGAGATCCTAAAATGTGAGATGAACTTGGAAATCAGAAGGTCTTACTAGGGGTAGAACAACTTCAACTTTTACTCATCCATCATAAAGATCAGGCCAACAATCTTACTCAAAAGATTATCAACAAGAGAAAAGTGTAACTATATTTAACCAAAACGTTATTTGTCACAACATCTTTCAGAAATGAAGGCCCAGCAATCCTATTTTTTAAAAGATTTTCATTTTATTTGGAAATGCAGATATACAGAAAGAAAGAGAAAAAAAGATATTCTGTCCACTGGTTCACTCCCTAAGTGGACACAATGGCCAGAGCTGAGCTGATCTGAGGCCAGGAGTTTCTTCTGGGTCTCCCACATGGGTGCACTGCCCCAAGGCCTTGGGCCATCCTCTACTGCTTTCCCAGGTCAAAGCAGGGAGCTAGATTGGAAGTGGAGCAGCCAGGAGATGAACGGGTACCCGTATGGGATCCTGGCCATTGGTCCAGGGCACAGAAATCCTACTTTTATTCTTAGGTTCAATGAAGAATGGCAGGAGTGCAGCAATGTGGATGGGCAAAAGAGTAAGATGGAATGCTAATAGACTGAGAGGAAGACCAGCAAGGACTGTTTGCTCAGATTTGTCTGACTTCTCTGTATGACATTTCTTTCCTTTGGATATAGAATTGGACACCTGTCACATGAGGGTTTTCAAGAAAGAAGGAAGAAATATCAGTGATCTTATAGGCTTTGTTGTTTGTTTTTGAGAAAAACAAAAAAGGAGAACTCTCCAGCTCCTATCTGCTGATTCGCTCCTCAGATGAACCTGTGAGGTTGGAATGCAAAATCGCTTGAGCCATCACTGCTGCCTCCTAGTGTCTGTATCAGCAGGAGGTTGGATCGGAGCCAGAGATGAATCTCTGATGTGGGATGCAGGTGTCTTAAAGACATCTTAACTACTAATCCAAATACCTGATCCCCCTTATTGGGGTTTTATGGCTTGCTTTGAGGGTGAGAATTTCTAGATTCTATGACCTGCAGTGAGAGAAACTATGGTTTGTATGAATTTCTTTGAGGGGAGAAGTGGAAGACAGGCAGACAGGAAAGCCAAAAAGTCCTCCCTTTTGAGGCCCTTTCAGCCCCTATGGTTCCACATATTCAGTGCATCAAGTCACCACTTTGGGATGCCATGTTTGGAATCCCAAAATCTTGAATGAGATGGGAAACTCACACAAAATACAACTCCAAGGCCCACTCCCAAAGGGTTCCAGTTCTGAGATCTGCTCTGGAAGACAGTAATCACTTGGTGGCAATATATTCAAGAGACAGTTAAAAAAAATTCTCTTCCCCACTTGCTGTTTTAGAAACAGAACCCACTGCCTAATTGAGGATCCTTTCTGCCTAATTACTCCATTCCCACTTTCTTTTAAAGTAGCAGAGTTACTGAGGGGAATTATGTACTGTATAATTTCATCATTTAACAATATGTAAATCAGGGGAAGAAAGGAAGCAGGAGAGAGCAGCAAAGGAGTGATCTTCCCTCTGAGTGTCTGTACAGAGAGATGGGCATGGAGCCCTGAGCAGGCAAGGGAAGAGACCCCGGGCATGGGGTGAAGCCAGGTTTAGGCTCCAGTCCTCTACATAACAACTGCAGTGTTAGGCTAACTCTGATGTTTTCCTGAGATGTGTTGCACCCAATTTCTTATGCTGTTCCTGGCACCTAGCAGAGGAAAACCTTGATCCTTAGCCTGTGTATAAATCAATGAGTACAGCTTACTTTGCTCATAGAGCACTTTAAGAGGATGAAGCAATAGAATGACCATGAAAATGCTTACTAGCCTATAAAAAGCTGAGTGTGTCTATAATGACTTAAGCCTTGATGAAGAAAATACCACTTAATGCCAAAACACTGAAAAAATATTATTGCCTTGCTTGTTGATTAATTGGTCTTTGGAAGGAAAGACAAAACAGTAGTGTTCCAAGTGTTAGTGTCTGTCACAGATAAAATCACTTTCGAATCCCCTGGCACTTCCATCATGTTCTACAGATGAGAAAAAGTTGGATGTGAGTTCATTTTTTTTCCTGCAAGGCCAGAGAAGATGTCCTGAACAGTGTGTCTCAGGATGTGGCTTAGGTCTGGGGCTAGATGCTCCCCGGGGGACGTCTGTCAAGTTTACCTCTGGGTACTCATCGTAGTCTCCCTGAGTGTACAGAACCACAGAACCAGGATGCCCTCACCTGCTCAGCAAGTGTCTCAGGGTGAAGGGCAGACACCCTCAGGCTGTCACGTTCAGCTTCAAGGGACGCCAGCTTCTGTTGCTTAGGCTCCTGGGAGCAGCTCTGCTGTGGGATTTGCTTTGAGGGACCCAGGATTACATTCTTATCTGCTCCCCAAGAAAAAGGGCTCTTCTGCCTGACTAGTCATCTTTTCAGACCTCACCAACTATGCTGTTAGCAATGTAAACTTGACTCATGCCTTTCAACAGCAGAAAATTGAGTGTAGATTATGCCTGTGTGTTCGTGTGATGCTAAGTTTGACTTCATGACCTACATTCAGGAGAGCTTAGAAATTACTTCTTTTCCTGGGCCTCGGTTTTCTCTGGAGAACAAATTGCCATCTAGATACCCTCAGTCTGATATCGTAATGGTCTTTCCTTGAAGAGAATATTCCTTAGCCCTTCTAGTCTAGTGTTTCAACACAGATGGGCTGATCTTACATTGGCAGAGAAAACAATTAAATGACCCAGTAAGCCTGTCTGCTTATGCCTGCATGCAAGATTCAACAACTGCAGAGCAGAGCATTTGCCTTACCAACATGATTTCCTGTAGAGAAATTCATCTGACTCATGACTAAGCCATAGCAGAGTGGGAAAGCACAAGACTTAGGACCACGAGATCTGGGACTTGAACAGCCTTCGCCAAGTCTAACCTATATGACTCTGGGAAAGTTGCTTTGTCCCTCTTGGTTTCAAGTTTCTCATCTATAAAATAAGGATAAGAATACCTTCTTCTGTCTACGGCCATACCACCCTGAACGCGCCCAGTCTCGTCTGATCTCGGAAGAATACCTTCTTCTATAGGTGATTGTAGGATTAAGCTATAACATTCACTGTCAGTTAGCCTTTGATGAAACAATGGGTGTTACAGATACTAACTTCAAAGGATAATGGGATCTGATTGCCACCCTGGCAACAAAAGGAACTAAGATTTCTGCTCCATTTCCCACTTTCCAAGGGTATCAGAAGCAAACTGAGTATTGAATGAGGGACAGAAATTACTCAGCTATCATCTTTTTAACTGCTTAATCTAACCAAATACTCAACACGAAGTGTAAGAGTACTGGCAGGAAGCAGCCAAGTAGAGTTCCCAGTTACAATCTAGTTATATCCCAGGGAAAGCAGGAAGGCAGAACCAAAATAAGCATACAGGCAATTTCATACACTCTACTGATGCCACAACAGATCCAATACAGGATGGTGAGGAGGTATGCTATTACAGCTGGGTGGCTGGTGACAACCTCTCACAGTAGATGACATGTATGTTGAAACTGGTGTAAAGGAGGTGGTACTGACGGAAAAAGGTGGTCCCACAGCTAATCAGAAATCAACTTACGCCTAGCATATAGGACTGGACACTGCTGTTCCCACCCAACCTAAGGTTTCCTCCCAAACCCTGAGTCCACATGTCTGCCCATGTAAACAAGCCTTGTCTGCTTCTAGCCCAAGTCCTCTCCAGGCTCAAAGAGGGCTTCTCATCTTTTACCTGGAAGTTAAAGCAGGACCATCCTTTTAGCTTCCATGGGATATTTCCTTCACATAACCATAGCCAAGCTTCATTATTCTAAACCTCTCTGCTGCATTTACAGATGGATTTAATCTATACAGCTGATTTTAATCATAATCAAGTTTTGGTCTTGTGAAAGATACCCACTGAAGACATTAAGAGTTCAGCAAGAGCTTATCACCACTTGCGAGGTCACCCAGTGTCTACTACAGGGTAAGAAAGAGAGAAGGCAATAAGTGCACAAATGACCATTTTTAAATATCCTAAATTTATGGAGCATTGTAAAAGGCCTTTATGTTAAGGTGCTGCTGAACTCAAGGAAGCAAATCATAATCTATGCTCTTAAAAACTTCGAAGTTTTGGCCCAGGCTGGTAGCCTAGTCGCTAAAACCTCGCCTTACACATGCCAGGATCCCATATGGGCACCTGTTCATGTCCTGGCAGCCCCGCTTCCCATCCAGCTCCCTGCTTGTGGCCTGGGAAAGCAGTCAAGGACAGCCCAAAGCCTTGGGAGCCTGCACCCGCATGGGAGACCCGGAAGCAGCTCCTAACTCCTGGTTTCAGGTCTACGCAGCTCTAGCAATTGTGGCAACCCGGGGAGTGAACCAGCGGACAGGTCTTTCTGTCTCTCCTTCTCTCTGTATATCTGACTTTCCAATACAAATAAATAAATCTTTAAAAAAATCAAATTGTGATATGAGCTTTAAATATACAGATGATTATAATGCACAGCTATAGGTGTTGCAGTCAAAGCATCATAAAAATATACACAATATATAGAGTGTATTACCTTTTAGGTGAATCATGGATGCCTTCCCAGACAAGATGACATTTGAGCTGATCCTTGATGTAAAGAATGTGATCTCAGCAGAGAGGCAATAGTAATGAGGGTGGAAAGCTAAGACAGTTTTTGGTTGAACACACACATATATGGAGACTTTAACTACCATCGAACGCTGTGTTTTTACTCTCTGTTCTCTTCTCTGATTCCAAGTCTGAGTTCCACAGACTGTCTTCCATTACAGGTAACAGAGGTGCTGCTTTTGCTTCTTGGAGGATTGTATCCAGACAGCTCCATCAATCCATCTGAGGCAATGTCTGTCCAGGCTGCAGGCAGTTGTAAGTCGTTGGAGGCAATTGTAGGTCCTCTTGCAATGTTTGTATCTTAAAAGCTTGAATTTCTGTCATTTGACAACAGCTCTCAGTAGCTGAATTTTTAAAATGTTACACTGCCACCTGTGATACCTGCATCCCACATGGCAGTGCCGGTTAAGTCCCGGCTCCAATCACTTCTCAGTCTTTTGGCTAAGACTAAATTTAATATCAAGTCCTTGTTCCTCTGCTTCTGATGATGCATCCCAGGATGCAGCAGGAGACCAGGATAAAGTGTTGCTGACTTCAGGCTTCAGCCTGAGCCAGCAACCACAGCTGTGACAGGTATTTGGGGAGTGAACCAGCAATTTAAATAGATCTCTCGGTCTCGATATGTGTGTGTGTGTCTCCCTGTCTGTCTCCCCAACAATTTTAAGTAGATGAAAACAAATAAACATTAAAAAACATAATTTACGGGCCCGGCGGCCTGGCCTAGCGGCTAAAGTCCTCGCCTTGAAAGCCCCGGGATCCCATATTGGCGCCGGTTCTAATCCCAGCAGCTCCACTTCCCATCCAGCTCCCTGCTTGTGGCCTGGGAAAGCAGTCGAGGACGGCCCAAAGCTTTGGGACCCTGCACCCGTGTGGGAGACCTGGAAGAGGTACCTGGTTCCCAGCATCAGATCGGCGTGCACCGGCCCATTGCGGCTCACTTGGGGAGTGAAACATCAGATGGAAGATCTTCCTCTCTGTCTCTCCTCCTCTCTGTATATCCGGCTTTTCAATAATAATAAAATCTTAAAAAAAAAAAAAACATAATTTACGTCAACCCTGGCCCTTACACCAGGAAATCTGTGGCAACTTGGTGTGAGAGGTCTTAAACATTGAATTTAGGTCCAGCTGAAGGCTATTTAAGTTCTGAAGCTTCACTTACCTGAGAACATTTACACGTGGATGCCACACAGGCAGCTGAACTCAACAGACTCCTTAACATAATCTGCTTCTTCACACACATCTTGGTAATCATTCATCTAATTAAAAGCTGGATACAGAAGTTTTAATATAAGTTGTTATCCTTACATTTCTGGTTCTTTCAGTTCTTTCATGTTGCTCACAAATATATATCTCAGAGTCAAAAATCTTTCCTTCTTTTCAGACATATACCCATGTATTGGGGCATCAACTATCGGTCTGGCTATTGCAGCAACTACATTTTGTTCTTGGCCTGCTCTTTGTAGATCTTCTACACTCTTGCTATGACTAGGTTTCAGAAGAATGGAATATTCCCCAGTGTTTGAGTTCTCTCTGCAGAAATGCTTTCGCATAACCTTCTTAGTCCTCCAGTGTGGCCCAGGTAGTGTCATTCACCTCTTAGCCCAGCGCCTCCCATCCACACTTAGACGCCATTTACCTTAGGTTATTTGCACTTTTCTCAGCTTTTTGTCCACTAACACTTACCTACCTTTCAAAATCATAGAAATGATGACTTGTTGATACCGTTCCAAGATTTCCAAGCCTCTTTGTGGGAACTCACTCTGGTTGTCTTTTTACCCTCAAAGCTTTGAATTATTCCTTTATGGGAAACAGAGTTACATCCAATGCTGCCTGCAGCCTCACTACCAGACCAGCCTACAGTCTTATTACCAGAACCTGTGCCACTAGTACTGGCAGAAGAATCTGTTCAGGTGTAATTAGGTAAGGAACTTGAAATGGGTGGATTGCTTTGCTTGATCCAGGTGGAC
Organism: Ochotona princeps; assembly: GCF_030435755.1. Taxonomy (NCBI): domain Eukaryota; kingdom Metazoa; phylum Chordata; class Mammalia; order Lagomorpha; family Ochotonidae; genus Ochotona; species Ochotona princeps. Next base: position 97,785,880 of record NC_080834.1, on the reverse strand, counting down.
CCAATACAATTGCTAGTCTCTGTGGGAGTCAAATAGCAGAGGGTGAGGAGGCAGGAAGTTGGAGAGAGCTAACCCACTGGTTTTGGAGACGGAGAAAGGAGCCCCAAGTCAGAGTACGTACGTGGGGGACCTCTAGGATCTGGAAAAGGTAAGGAGGACCTTTCAAACCTCTAGAAAAAATGCAGCCCTATGAACAGCTTAGTTTACAGCTTTGCTCTCCAGAATGCTATGCTCTGTTTTAAGACATTAAGCTTGTGATAAGTGGTCAAAGCTGCGATAAGAAACTAGTACACTCTACTTAACATTTACTTATTTATTTTTTTAACTAGCATTATCATGCTCTTACTACTACTAACTCTTCAAAAGAATTGACCAGTCCAATTATCTTTTTTTTCTGAGGAGTCTAATACAGGCTCTGCATCGGTATATATGTAATATGACTTTGAATTTGAAACCAATGTCTTCTTTAGGGCATACAATATACGTCAAAAGTTCTATTGGGTGAGGTCCCAGAGGTAGCCTTAAGCTGTCCTACATTTATATTCAGATGGGCTGGAACAGATGTATGAAAATCATTTCACACGGTTGGTTTTCATCAGATTAGTAAACTGCTAAGCTCAATGTAAGCTTCAGCAGTGGTGAAAAAATATATTATAGCCCCTCATACTGATGCCTTGGACTTATACTATTATTTATCTTCTTGTCACTCAGATTCCAACATTGTTGGTGTGAAGAACCAGGTTATTTCAGCTGAAAATTGTACCCACTATGTCCTAAAGTCATATACTAACATAATTGTTGTTCTTTTACCTATGTATTAATTCAAGCACTACTATGTCCAGTGATGTAATTAACATAAAAGGAAATAAAGATAAAATATAGAGTCTTGGATATCAAGAACTCACATCTGAAAAGGGAGTGTAGGCATAGCGGGATGAAAGCATGACCTTAAAAGCAATGCTAGAAATGTGTGCAAATCACTGGATCCTGTCCTGTATCAATTCTGTGGCCTCTATCACACAGTCAAGGCCAAGGGAGCTGTGAATGCTGTCTCTCCTGAACTCAAGAGCTGGGGACAGGATTCCCTGCTAGAGTATCCTCCATCAGTCATGCTCCCCAGATACAGCTGGATCTCTCCATTCAACAGGGTAGCCTATCAGTGTCATGGTCCAGCAGACTCAACAGGAAATATCTCTCCTACAAGAAATCAGCATTTTTCTTCTCTGAGACTGAGCAAGTTCAAACTATGACACTTCCCTCCTCCACTCTTGCAAATCCAAATCCTGGGTGCTTTGCCACCAACTGACCGTGCAGGTTAGACAATCTCCTTCTCAGTTTAGGACTTCACTTTCTTCTGTAAAACGGATGCAGTTGTCTTCCGTTCCTGCCTCCCTTCTATGAATTTTGAGAAAAGCAAATGCAATAATGAGTGACGAATGCTGCAAAGTAAAAGCTGTTTTTATGTGTTAGCAGTATTCAAAGTGATAATAGCAATTTTAATGTAATATTTATACTAACAATTATTGCTGCTATTCTTATTTTTATTACTACTATTATCGTGAGAGAGCTGTTGATTGCTTCCAAGAATCAAGCAGATGCCATTGGCAAGTGACTCAATTGCCATATGATCAAAAATAGGCTAAATTAGAATGCATGTGAAGGTCCTTTCCACAAAAAGCCATGCTTATTAAAACTTCATTAGTCACTGCATTTCTTTTCCTCTTCAAGGCAACTGGAGTTAGGTTTTACCTATTATGAAACAGTTGGTTGAGGCAGGACGGGGATAAGCTGGTCCTGAAGCTCCCATAGGCACAGGCCTCTGTCTCCCATCAAAATGGAGGCTCTACCTCTGGTCTACACATGACCAAGGGTGTTCCCTGCTGCATTCACGGTGTCTTATCTGCTTTGTGAACCTCTTTGATTTTATCACCTATCGTACAGATCTCTCCTTTATCCCCTGCCTTTTTTTAGAAAAAAAGATGTTTATTTTTATTGTAAACACAGATTTATAGACAGAAGGAAAGACAGAAAGATTTTCCACCTGCCGGTTCACTTCCCAAGTGGCTGCAATGGCCAGAGCTGAGCTGATCCAAAACCAGGAGCTTCTTCCAGATTTCCTGCATAGCTGCAGGGTCCCAAGGGTTTATGTTATTCTTTACTGCTTTCCCAGGGCACAAGCTGGGAGCTGAACATAAAGTAGAGCAGCCGGGACATGAACCAGTGCTCATATGGGATACTGGCATGTACAAGGTGAAGATTTAGGCACTGAGCCATTGTGCTTGGTGCTCTCCTTTATGCTTTTGGTAAAACTATTCTGGACTCCTTTACCTTCTCTGCCACAGGGGCACAGAGGGGAACTGCCACTGCTGCATGGGGTTGTGTCCCTTTAGGAGCAACGGCTTCGTTCTTTCATTCTTGGTCCTCATGATAATTTTGTGCCTAGTTAATTGCAAGTCTAAAGTCATTCTCTTAAATGACTCATCTCCCTTGTTGATGAATCACAATCAAGGAAGTTTTGGTGTTATTTGTAAATGCTGCAGCTAAGCAACAGGGGTTCTCTGTCATGCACCACTAGAATTTCATCTACCAAAGCAGTTGATGCAGCCTGGGTACTCTCGGGATAAGCACAAGTGTTGATGAGCCTGGGATAGGCATCCAAACTGGGAGACCAGTGGGTCCTGGCTCTACCATTTTCTGGCATTGCAAACCAGTTCCTTTTTTTTTTTTCTACCTCATTGATAAAATCAGCATACAAGGCCTTCACATGAGCATGCCAACTTTTTGCTTGCAAAGATTTATTTTCAAAGAGCTACAGAAAGAGAAGGAGAAATATGGAGGCAGAGGCAGAGAGAAATTCCTATCTTCTGGTTTACTCACTGAGATGGTCATAATAATGAGTGCTGTGCTAGGATGAGACCTGGATCCAGGAGCTTCATCCAGGTTTCCCATGTAGGTACCAGAGGTCCAAACACTTGGGCCATCTTCTGTTGTTTTTCCCAGTTCATTAGCAGGCAGCTGGATTAGAACTGAACTTGCTGGGAGATGAACTACTGCCCACAAGAGATGCTTGTGCAACAGGCTGCAGTTTTCCCCACAGCATTGACCAGAAGATGGGATTTTAGATGTAAATGTTCACTAACCAGAAAGTCTCTTACTAAAAGCAAGCAACAAGAGTCTTTGAGAGGATTTTAGGGTCTGAAATAAGAACAATATATATTTACACAATTATTGATCTCTGAGCTAGCCCCTTCTTCTTTCTGTCCTTTTAAGCAGTAGAACAGACCAGTGGGCAGCAGTAGGGTTGTTGTTAAGATCAAATAGAAATGTGGAAAATGTATCTGGAATTGTAAGAGTCTTGCTCACTTAGACCTTCTGTTGTGAAAGCCCAGGAGCTCCCTTTTCTGCACCTCAGTTTCATCATCTGAAGAAGTCTGTGTTATTAAACACCAGGGAGAAAAACCACTGGCTTAGACCATTTCCAAAGTCCCTTCTACTAGATAGCAGAGGGTGACATTTGGTGCAGTAGCTACGTCACTCCTTGGGAAGCTTGCATCCTAGATCACAGTAACTGCATTTAAGCCCTTGCTCTGCTTCCAATTCGGCAGCCTGTTAATGCACATGCTGGGATGCAGCAGGTGATGGTTTAAGGAGTTGGATTCCTGCCACCCATGTGGGAGGCCTGGATGGAAGTCTAGGCTCTGAGCTTCAGCCTGGTCCAGCCTTGGCTGTGTGGGCATGTGGACAGTCAATCAGCTCATGGCAGAGTCGTCTCTGCCTTTCAAATAATACATAATTAGAAAATTTCCAATAGACCAATAATGCAAAACCTGTGCTGAAGTAAAGGCAGCCACTGGGTGGCAGATGCTTTGAAGAAATATGTAAAGAAAAAATTCATGTTATTAGAAATGCTTGGCTTTATGTCTTATCTCCTGCAAAAAAAATACAGGGATGATGCTGGCTTTGTGGCACACTAGATTAAGCTACCACTTGTGAGTCAGGCATTTCTTATAAGCACAGGTTCAAGTCCCAACTGTTCCACTTCCCATCCAGCTACCTGCTAATGCACCTGGGAAGGCAGCGGTGATGCTGAAGTGCTTGGTCTCCTGCCACTCAAGTGGGAGCCTCAGATGGAGCTCCAAGCTGCTTTGGCCTGGCCCAGCCCCAGCTGTTGTACCTCACTGGGGTATAACCCACTGGATGCATTCTTTCTCCCTTTCTCTCCAGTTTAGCCTTTCAAATACTTTAAAAAAAAAAAAAAAAAAAAAACCACGGAAGAGGGGAGTGGGGGTGGAGGCACCCATGGTGACCTGGGTATATTCAGCAGCAACACGAGGCCTCCCTTTCTTCCTCCTCAAGCGAGAACGAGCACGGACTCGCTGTTCTTTGTAGCAGTTTCCTGCTGAAGAGCCTGTGAATGAAACTTCTTTGAGTCGAACTTCTCCCAAGTTCTCCGCGCAAGAATCAGGCCGCCTTGTGTGTGCTGAGCCGCGCCTGGGGAGAGCAGATGGAGTGTGTCTATCATGGCTGCGGCGTCACCAGTCTGGTCACTTCAGATGTCTCTCCAATTAACACTCATGGCGGCCGCCAACTGCTCCTGCTCCGGCAGCAGAATGTGCTGGGGAGAAGATGGCGGGAAGGCCCGGGCCTGCTGCCACGCCTATTATCTTCCTCTCCCTGGCGGAGCAGAGGAGGAGTGGGAGGGGCCAGCCAGACTTCACAGGAGTGGGAGGAGGGTGGTAAAAACGCGAGGTGAGATGTGTGTGGGGAGATTTCTTTAGCTGTGGAGTCCTAGAAAGTTAGAAATGGAAAAGGCTCATTGAGTAAGCGCCTTTACTATATACTTGGATTTCTTTTTCCCTCTTTCTGCCTTCCCATCATGCCTGGCACAGGCGGGGACACTTCAGGCTTCTGGAGTGACCTCCTTACTTGTCTTATTCCCTGCCTCTTGAAACTGTGCCTTGCAAGACAGCCAGAATCAGATCCTTAAATGTGATGACGTTGCTTCTCTGTATTTCAGTGTTTCCCCATTGCTTTCAGGAAAACAAAACTAAATGAAATCACGCAGCCTGACACTCAACAGGCCCCGGGGAGATGTGACTTATCTGAGCTCTCACTTCCTCTTCCTCTTCCCATCCTACAGTGTGCAGTCATCGGGGAATTACTGGAAATGCCTCCAGCTCACTGAACTGTCTCCTTTCCATATTCACCATTAACATTGACTAGGCTGTCACCTCTGCTGGGACACCCTCCGTATTCCCCCTTTCTGTGCCCACCTAATGTCTGTCTACGAACAATTATTAGCTTCCACCTCCATGTAAGGTGACTGTCCCTCCGTGTGTCGCTTTCCTGCACATCACTGAGATTTCAGGTGGGTGGGGATATGTCTGATGTGCTTCGTTCAATGCTTGCACCATAGGCAGAGTGACATCTGGTACCCTGTATCTCCAGAGTTTGCTTGCCCAATGTGATTTTGCTCATTTCCTATGACCTTGGCCAAGGAGAACTGTATCACCAGAGAGAAGGCAGTGATAAACCTTGCTTGACTGAATGAAGAACTCCCCCTTGTAGCCGCCCAGAAGCGACACTAACGAGGAAGCACACTCCGGAGGGTATGGGAAAAGCCGGAACCACAACCAGACCCCTTATTGCAAAAAGCGGCTGCATTTATACCCCTTTCTCCTTTTCTCCCCCCTCTCCTTGTCCCTCTCTCCACTGCTCTTCTCCGTTCTTGTCCCCGTAGTTTTCTCTCCATAGGTACTGCTTTTGTAACCCCTCTCTGCTTTTTCTCCCTGTATGCCTTAGCTTTTCCACCCGAAGATCTTAGTCCCTCTACCCCCTCTGCAGCCCCCTTCTTCTCGCTCCGTCCATCGTTTTTCCCCTTGTCCTCCTCCTCGTCCTCCTCGTTAGCTTTTACCGCTGCTTTTATGCCGTTCTCCACCATTGCTACTTGGCGCTACCTGATAGGCCAGTAGCAATGACATACTTTCAGCGAGAGCGTCAGTCAGCCTATCCCCGTGACTTCCTGTTTACCTGCTGGCGAGACCAACCCCGCCTCCTGGTCCTGGGCCGGCCGCCATCCTGCGAAGGCCTTTCCTATTCCCGGGGCCAGCCTCGGCACCCCGCTTCCCACACTCCCTCATGTTTCAGAAAAGCAGACCTGCCTGGAAGGAAGACTTGACTCGCCTGAGCACACCTGGGAGGAAGGTACTCTAGGCCGTGCTTTTCTTCACCCCTAGTCCAGGGCTCCTTCTGCTGCTTCACACTGGCAGTGGATGCAATAAATCTGCGAGTGCAAGCAGCACTCTCATCAGGTTATGTGTGTACAAATGAAATCCTTCTTTCAACCTGGGCCTGCCACAACCTCCAGCAGTATGGAAAACCTGGGCTCAGGGATTGGGCGCTGAGCGACATGGAACAGAGTCAGGAGTGGGGGTGAGAGGGCAGTGGTAGAGCGAAGCCATGGAAATAACTCAGGAAACACGGTGGCCTGGAAGGAGAGAAGGAACACCGTGAGGAAAAAAAAAACAGCGATGAGGACGTGGGCAGACTGCTCCTGGTGTGGGCGTGACATCTGGGTCTTCTCCACCAGGCAATGGCCCGACATCTCCCAACGTCTTCAGCTCCCGAGCACGTAGAAATTCCTTGCCTGTGTTGTTCTTGGGAGGAGAACTTTGGCTTTGAGGAGTTTTCCTGAAAAATCAAAACAACTCCTCCCAGGGTGGGCCTGGCTTCCAGCGGCAGCCTGGGAGCTGGGCAGGATTCCCTGAACCTGGGTGTGAGTGGGAGGGTTTGGGAATCCAGAGGGGCGTCTGCAGGTCAAACTGTGGGCAATCCAAACCTCTGAGCCTGATTTACAGCCTGGGGCCTCTGCTACCCTCCTGTGTAGCCCACAGCCAACCCTTCCCCGCCTCCACCCCCTCCTGCCTGGTTTTCTCCTCTGCTGGCTAGCAGCCCTCAGCACTGGAGGAGGAGATCCCAGCAGAGGCAGATTTTCTGGACTGATGTCTATGGATTCTTCTCTGGGAGTGTTGAAAAAAGGAACAGAAGTGATTCTTGCAAATGTGGGCAGGGGAGCAGGGAGAGGTTGGCGGGAGGGGTGAGAGAGTGCTGAGGCTGGGCTATCAGCCAGCCAGGCCCTCTTCTTGCCTTTCCCTCTTTGCTTCCTCCTCTGTTCTGTTCTTGTCAACTTCTCCCCTGCATTCACTTTTCATTGCCTGCCTGGTGTGGTTTCCAAATGAAACCTCCTATGGAAACCCAAGGTATTACACTTTAAAAAGAGAAATGTTCCAGCAGATTGTGGGTAGGGGTTCCTGATCCTCTGCGAGCTTCCTTCTTTCTGTACCCCAAGGAGGAGTCCTGTAAGGACCCTCCTATATGACCTTTGAACTTCCTGTATGACAGTCTGGACACCTTCATGTCATGAACTCACACATCCTGGGGCTACAACCCAAGGAGGTGATGGAGTTTCTGAAAAGTCAAATAGGCAAATTGGGAAGGAGTTGGGGCTCCTGTGGGACACCCCTGGCTCTCTGGTAACCTATGTGGGGTTCCCTTTAGCTGCTTATGGAGGCACAGCTGTGGCGTAGATACTGTAGTGTATAAACCTTGTCCATATTAAGGAAATGTGTTACAATTTAAGAATCTTTGGGTCAGTAGCACCAGGAAATTGGACCCAAGTCAATCTGGTTGAGGTGGCCCTGGAATTGGGCTTTTCTCTTTGTGCTTGGAACTGGGTCTCATCCTATTCCTCTGTCCACTCATTGAATGGGGTCTTCTGTTCTTACTAGAATATCCTTGATTTTCTCCTGGTGTCCACCATAGCAGGGATTGGTCTGAGCCTCACTGTTGGACTGTGTACCTGTTCCTAGGTCCTCTGACCCAAATCCTTCTCTGAATTTCCCCACCGGGCTGAGCATGTATGCCTACTACCCAGGTCCCACAAGCGATCCCTGACATTGTACCTAGCCGGGAAGCCGTTTGCAATTGCCTCAACTCGTGTGCCCAAGCCTGAACCTCCTGTAGTCTTTGGGAAGAGGTGGAAGGAAATCATTGAGGTTCAGAGTCCGAGCCACTAGAAGCTACACTACTGCAGCCTGGTCCTGCTGGGAGTGCCTGGATTTAGTATCCTTGCTCCACAAGGACCTCTTCCACCTGACCCGGGAGAGCTCCAAAGCAGACACTGTGGGTTGAGTTCCAATTATTTCCACATCATTTGCAATGGTGCAGGGAGAGCCACATGTTTACTCTGAACTCACTCTGACCCAGGTGTGTGCTCAGAATCCCCTTAAGGCACCCTGGACTTTAAGACCTAAGAATCTGCAATTATTCGTTTTTCTTCTCTCCCTCCCTCCGTATCCTTCATACTACAGAGGGACAAATCCAGCCCTTACCCAGTGTCCCAGGGAGCCGCAGGGAGAACCTGTACACACAGGTTCAGTGAGGGACTCTTCCTGCTCTGCTGTATGCTGCTATCTTTTTAAATACTTGTCCTATCGGAAATTTTGGGAAGCTTGTATTACATATTAGAGTGCCATGGCTCTGCTTTCCATCCCAGATTCTGTGGATACAAACCTTGCAGGTTAGTAGGTAATGGCTCAAAGCCCCATGCCACCCCCGTGGAAGAGCTGGATTGAATTCTGAACTCTTGGCTTCAGCCTGGACCAACACCTGTCTAGCTGTCACACTGAGTGAGCCTGCAGATGGAAGATTTTACTTGCTGGCTTTCTCTCCTTGCCTTACTCACCTGAATTGCTCCTAGGCCACTGCTAGAGAGCAGGGGGAAGCCAGCTTGCTTTGTCCTCCCTGGAAAGGGCTGGTACAATTCAGACAGTCATTTGAATTCAACTCTACGTCATGAACATTCTTAAGAGGCAGTCGGCCCTCTAAGCTTATTTTCTGAATTTGCCTGTGCAGGTTTCCCAGAGTCAGCGTGGTTGTTCTCTGGGGCCTGGGGTGGTGGGGCTGGCAAACGGTGCACTTGTCTTTCTCAGGTTGCCTTTATAGACTATCTCTAGATGATGCGTTCTGTTCTAGAGCCATGTGCTGGATCGGAAGAACTGGGACAGGAGGCAGGAGGCCAGAATTCTTTCCCCAACTTTGCCCAAAAGCTGCTGAGTTAGCTGCTTTATGACTCTAAGTTCTGGACCAGAGAGAACAACCAATTTCTTTTTCCAACTTCACTGTATGTTGAATCTTTCAAAAAATGCACACAGCTTAAATATTGCCTAAAACTTTTTCTCACCCAGGGTCTCCTCCAATTTTTCAATCCTACCACGTTGGCAAAGCAGAATCTTGTCCCCTTCTTGTTCTACTGTGGTCCCAGAGGAGTTCAGGAGCCTGGAGTCAAGTAGCAGCAGAGACATGCTCAAGGTACACATCTCCTCCCTCCCACCCAGGGTTCTTTATCTTGCTTTCATTTTAAACTGAAGGATTGATTTCTGACTTCTGTTGAAATGGCATCATTTCCAGTCAGACATGCCATCTGCGTTCGGCATCAGTGACTAGGCTGGTCAGAAGTCATGCCTAGAGGCGGTGTCTCCGTCCCTCTGCAGGAGCAGTGCTGCCAGGGCCTGGGAGGGCTGGAGACGCAGCTGGACTGAAGCCTGTGGGGCAGATTCTCTTCCCGGTGCATTCCGGGAACAGGTTCACAGGAGAATGGATAGAGGAGAACTAGAAAACAGCTCTGAAAGAAACAGTGTTGCGCAAGTGAAAGAGAAATAGGATTTCCTGTCAGTATGTGTCTGTTTTTTTCTATTTTTGTTCTAGACTACAGGAGGGAGAATGGAAGGGAGTGTCCTTAGCAGAGACTTTTGGCTCTTTACCACAAGTTGTAAAGGGTATGAACTGAGTTGTAAAATCTGCTTCATGTTTGACTGTGTGTTGAAGTATCGCCTTCACAGGATGACACCTGGTGCAGACACAGTGTCTTTGTGTTTTCCAGAAGCTAGTTTTCCAGTTTCAGATAGGGAAGGCATTGTTTCAGGTCGTTTTCGGGTTGGAATATGCTGACTCCACCCCAAAGCCAAATTCTCCAGAAGACATGGAACAAAGGTGACAGTTTCTAAATCGATGTCCTTTCTACCTCCTTAGAGCAAGGACTATCAACTGTTTTTATTTACATGTTTTTATTGTAATTGTTGCCATGAAACTAAATCATGTGCTTATAAGTGTATTGTTGATCAATGCTCTGCTAAGATAGATGAGAATTTTTTTCACTTAAAACAGCACCTCCTTTGATTAATTACATTTCTTTTTTTTAAAGATTTATTTATTTTTTATTGGAAAGGTGGATATACAGAGAGGAGAGACAGAGAGGAAGATTTTCTGTCCGATGTTTCACTCCCCAAGTGAGTGCAGCGGGCGGTACAGCACCGATCCGAAGCCAGGAGCCAGGAGCTCTTCCGGGTCTGCCACGCAGGTGCAGGGTCCCAAGGCTTTGGGTCGTCCTAGACTGTTTTCCCAGGCCACAAGCAGGGAGCTGGATGGGTAGTGGGCCGCTGGGATTAGAACTGGCGCCCATATGGGATCCTGGCGCGTGCAAGGCGAGGACTTTAGCCGCTAGGCTGTCACGCCGGGCCCGAGCAGTTACATTTCTAGCTTCATTTTTGAAGAAGAGATTTAAAGAAATAAAGTAGTTCTTTGGGTAGGATAAAGGTGAAAGGAGGAAGAGATGTTTTAAGGGTTAGGACGTCAGTTATTTGTGGGTAGAAGATGAGGATAAACACAATAGAAAGTATGGTTCTGAAATGTCATTGGAAACCTAAAGAGCCCTGGACACTGAAACAGTGAAGAGTGACGGATCGCCAGCACTTGGGCACCTTGGGTGTGCTTCGCCAAGTGTGGCTGGGCAGCTGCAGGTTTATATACAGATCTGTGCAGAAGGAACTCTGGAAATTGGGGAGGAAGTGACTCGCCTGAAAACATACACTCAGAAAGTATCCTGGGCACCTGCACGTGTTTGGATGTGATTTGTCTTTCAAAAGTCCATGTATGGAATCTTGGCTCTAAGTGTGGCCATGTGAAAATGGTACTAGGACCTTCATGAGGCACAGAGCACTTTGCAGAGGGAGACCCCTGAGGAGGCTGCCCTCAGAAGTGATTAAGGCAGTTCATACATGACGATGAGTAAGTGCTTGAGACATCATTGTCACCAAAAATGATGGGTCTCTCCTCCCACTGGCTTTCTGTCTTAATTGTATGAATTTTTTCTCTCTTCTCTACTCCTCAATGTTACGTAGCCAAGAACTTAGCTGATGTCAATGCCTTCAACCTCGAAATCTATGAGCTAACTATACTTCTTATTATCCAGCCTCAGATATTTTGTGATAGCTGTGAAAATGGAAAAAATACCCAGTGTCTGGGAGTAACCAACACAGGGATCAACAGGGGACTTGGGTTTCAGATTTTGGTTTTCTCTTCCTGTCTGCACTTCAGCTCGCTTACTGGTACAATATCAATGAGTCTAGCTCCTGTGTGTTACTGTGGAAATGAAATCCTATGTTGATAGAACAACTGCAAATGGACATGAAGTTAAATATTACTAGGGAGAAAGTACCAAAGAATGCCTGAATGAGATTCTATAAATACAAGTTCATCGTGCAGTTTTAGAATTCCTTTCTAAAAAATGAATTACTTCTGCCACTAATTTGTCATTATGATAATTCTTATTTAGACTCATGATAGGAGAAATCTCAATCATGCTGTCTAATGGAATTATCCTTTTAGATGAGTAAATCTCCAGGAGTTTAAATGTGCTGCAGTTAGAAAATGTTTATTCCTGTGTTAGTATTTGGGTGTGGGCTTTCATGCCAATGCATAGTCACAGAATAATTTTCACTCTTTTGTGTACATAGTTCAGTTCAAGTAAACCAAAATGTATGGAAAGCTTCCTCTTGCCAGGAGTTGTGTTAGTGAAGGACTGTGCAAGGATGAATGTGACCTTTACCCTGCCAGGTAGCAGCTTGTTCTGGTGGCAAAAGCAAACACACATAGTTGAATGCAGGATTATAAGGGCTCAGTTCTGAAATAAGCATGATGGTGCACAATGGAAAATACAATGAAGAGAATATTTTAAATGGGAATATCTAGGACATACATGTAAATAAGGTGTGAGTTTTGTAGGATTAGAGGATGAGAGGCTCAGTGGAACAATGGAGGGCTTAGAGGGTTTTGGAGGCGAGCTAAGGTTTAAAGTTGGGTGGAAGAGAGAGTGATCTGGAGTCAGAAAAGGGGAAGAGGACACTTGAGGTCCAATTGAGACTTGATTTATTTCTGCCAGGGAAAACAGTGTCTTTGGAGATGCCAGGGTAGGTCTGGCTGGTGAAGCTTTGGAGATAAATGTCCATCAGTCACAGGCAGAGGCACGTTTGCTTTCCTCTCCTCCACAAAAGGGTGATTTTGGGGAACAAAACTGAACATCACTGACTGCTCCAGAAATCACTTTTGACCTTCTTAAGTAAATGCCCAATCATTCTTTTATCTCCTCAATTACTCAGTCAGTGAGATCCGATCAAGCGCAGTAATTGCAGCTTTAATAATAAATGTTCTTCAGTTTATACATGTGATGTTCTTCAAATCATGAATAACCATGAGATGTGTATTAACTCACAATGGTAGTTTAGGCGGGAAAAAATAGCAATTATTAGGTTTGTAAGAAGCTGAATCATTATACGTCACTGGAATGTATTATTACCAAATTTTTTTAAAACTAGTTGAAAAGTATGTTTTCTACAAAACCTTTCTATATTAATAAGGGGAGGAAAGTCAAGTACTGAATGTCAGAGCAGACAGATGAAACAACTTCATTGTTGTGAGTGGGTTCCAGATAGTATGATGGATAAACTTAGTCCTTTGGTGTCAGGCTGTCTAGGTTAAACGCTGGTTCTTGTGGGAATGATGGGACTGCTTGTCTTAGAGTTTTAGATTCCAGCCTTGTACCTGGAATCCCATATGGGCACTGGTTCTAATCCTGATGGTATCACTTCCTATCCAATTCCCTGTTTGTGGCTTGGGAAAGCAGTCAAGGACAGCCCAAAGCCTTGGGACCCTGCACCCACGTGGAAGACCCAGAGAGGCTCCAAGCTCCTTGCTTCGGATTGGCTTGGCTCTGGCCATTGCGGCTACTTGGGGAGTGAATCATCAGATGGAAGATCTCCCTCTGTCTCTCCTCCTCTCTATATCTGACTTTACAAAAAAAAAAAAGTTGCCCTATGGAATGCCCGCTCCCATATCGAAGTGAGTTATTAAAGTCCTGGTTGTTGCTTTTGATTTAGTTTTTTGGAAACATGCATTTGGAGAAGCAGAAGATAATGGCTCATTCAGCTGGATCCCCTCTACCCACATGGCAGACCTAGATGGAGATTTGTACTCCTGGCTTTTTCCTATGGCAGGCAGTTAGGGAGTCAATCAGTAAATAGAAGATGTCCATCTCTTCCAGTTTTTCTCTACCTCTTTGCCTTTCATATGTATGTGTATATGATTTATTTCATATATATATATATTTATTTATTTATTCTATTTGAAAGTCAAAGTTACAGTGAGAGAGGAAGAGCTATAGAGATCTTCCATCCACTGATGCATTCTCCAGATGGCTGCAGCTGCTGGGACTGGACCAGGCAAAAGCCAGGCGTCCAGAGCTCCATTTGAGTCTCCTATTAGGGTGTTGGGATCCAAGTAATTGGGCCATCTTTTTGCTTTACCTGTAGGCATATTAACAGAGAGCTGGATTGGAAGCAGCTGGGACTCCAACCAGTGCCCATATGGGTTATCAGCATTGTAGGTGGTGTCTTAACCTCTTAGGCCACAACACTGACCCCTCTCTGCCTTTAAAATAAAATGAAAAATAAACTGTATAAAAATTCTGGGTATGTCCTGGTGAGTTATAAGACCTCAGATAAACCATCCCACTGAGCTTCAGTTCATTTATCTTTAATGGGGGAATAAAAACAAAATTGTATCAAATTTGTTGCAAAGACTTAAGTAAGTTAATGTAAAGAGAGCTGTTAGGTAGGGCTTGCTATCTTATAAATATTATGTACTATTTACCTATAATTATTACTTTTGCCTGCAAGAAAAATGTGTGTGGGGACTTATTATTTTTATTATCTAATTATACATTGATAATTTCTTTTGTAGGTTGTTAAGCAAATTATATTGATAAGGAAATTGTGAATAGTTAGATGGCCTTGATGACGTCACTCATCCAGAGGGTGGTCCATGAAACTGGTGCTCAGGGTAATCTGGACCAGATCACGTTCCCCTCCAGCTTAAAGGACTCCCTGCTTTGGCTATGTTGAAAGTGAGACTGGTTGATCTGGTTTTCCCTGGTCAGTTTGGCTGTGTTTTGTTATGGATTGTGATTGGTGGAAATGAGTCATCGTTCTCTTTTATTTTCTCTAATATAGACACTGGAGTCAGTTTTCACAGGCTAGAGGTACTTACCCTGCAGAGATAGGATTTAGCATCGCCTTCATTGCAGATCCAGAGACAGGAGTTAAGCAGCCCAAGAAGGCAAGTATCACCTCTTCCCCATACTTGAGAACCCTGGGGGGAAAATGGAGCAGCAACTGAAGTTTAAAATCCACCTGTCAACTACAATCAGTGAATGATTATGATCTCTTACATTTAGAGAACTCAAAAGTCTCAAAGCCCTTCCCCATACACACACATTAACTACTCACGAAATCTCGAGATTAGTCAGACAAGGACCAGCCCTCTGGGCTCCAGGAGGCCCCAGGAAATCCTGTTAGCAGTAGGACAGGTTTTGAACTTGGGCTTTTCCTTGTCTAATACTGCTGCTACCTATACTAAGAAGGAACATCAGCATGAAAAAGAGGAAATAGCTTTGAAACAGAGGTGAAAATAATTAGCAGACCTCAGAGGTTGCAGAAGATGCTGAGGTAATGTTCTAGGACTACTTGGCTTACATGATATTTTCATTTCTATAGAAAGCCTCAAGCTGAATATGCTATTAAAGAGAGCAAAAGACCCATCTTGATTGTTGGCCAATAGTATAGGATCCACCTTCCTCCAGACAGTTAAGTTTCCTAAGTGGTTCAGAGCATGACTCAGGGATAAAAATCACATTGCTTCTTACATCAGACCCCTCCTTTTTAAACCTGTGTGCTTCCTTGGTTCAGGTAGGAAGTAATTTTGAAAACCTCTTACCTAAATTTTCAAAGAAGTTAATTTAAAAGATTCATTCTCAGGGTATCTGTAAAGGGCTAGTTCTGCCACAGTAGCACTCCTGAAGGAAGCAGTTGGTTAAAGTCACGTTTCATTTTTTTCAATCCTTTAGAAAACAACCTAGAGTATTTCCACATCACTGTAAACTCATATCTTCCCACTTTTAAGTATGGGTAATTGGTGAGAAATTATATTCTTTCCAATGACAGTCATGGCTGGCTGCCATTGCAATACTCTTCACCTCAGTAAAATGTTTCACACCAGTCTGACACTTGTGTGGGTTTCCTCATTACGTAAGTTCAAAAGCACTCAGGGTTATAATCTGTAGGTCAAAGCTAAACATTCTGTTTTTAGTAAAATCTCTTGCTATACTGTATGGATCATTTTCCCCAAAATCTATCATTTCTTCAGTAGCAATATAACATAGCCATAGAGATCTTAGCTTTGGCTACTGGGAGTATGGATGGGAGGCAGTCAAGAAAAGCTAGGCTTAGGATTCATGCACTGGTTTGGAGGACACAGCAGAAGGAGATACAGTTGTAAAAGATCTTCAAGGTAGAGAGGTGAGTTGTTTCTTCAACAGCCAAGGGGGAGCCTACATTTTTGACAATGATCCAATGATATGAACAACATGCTCCTGCCACCCAGTGTCCAGCACAGGGAGCAGGTATTGCATCCTAGCAGCCTAGAGGATGCTTGCACCATGGTTTGAGGCTCAGACTGCATTACTACACTAAAAGTCAGTGGTGTGTCCCATCACATTCTAAGGATTATAGACATGCTGACTCTAGTTGCCCACTCTGGACAAGTATCAGCTAAATACTTATCTTGGTCCTGTATCTCATTTTCTTGCTGCAAAGTTCTCCCAAGTGGTTCTTGAACTCCTCAGATACCAAGTATTACCTAATCACTCTGCTTTGCTATATTTATAATGTCTGCTTACCACTTCACCTCTTCCACCCACTGTTCCATGTAGAATTGAAGGTGATTGCTGGAGTCTTTTTCTCCTGCTCCTCATCTGTCTCTCTCTCCTCTTCCTCTTCTCCCTCTTAACCATCATCATCGTCGTCATTGTCATCATCATTCCTACAGCTTCCTAATCGGACTGTCCATTGATTTTGCATGAATAACTTTACTAGCCACCCAGCAATCTTTTTCCAATTTCTCTTTTTACCCATCAACTTTTTCAAGCTTTTTGGTCTACTTTTCTTAGTTCCAGCTCTAATATTCATAATTCTCTTCTTCAAAAAACATGACTGGGGCACCAGTTCATGCCCTGGCTGCTCTGCTTCCCATCTAGCTCCCTGCTTATGGCGTGGGAAAGCAGTAGAGGAATGGCCAAAAAAAAAAAAAAAAAAAACAAGCAAACAAACAAAAAACCTGTGTGGAAGGCTTGGAAGAAGTTCCTGGCCTCAGATCAGCTCAGTTCAGCTCCATTGCAGCCACATTGGGAGTGAACCAGCAAGGTAGGAGATCTTTCTCTCTCGGTCTCTCTTTCTCTCTGTATATCTGCCTTTCCAATAAAAAAAAGTTTTTTTTAAAAGAACCTAAAAACCATGGCTGGCGCCCACTGCTCTTTGGCAGCTCAATCGTGACAAACGCTGAGCTGCTCATGACCATTTCCATTCTCATCTGAATTTCTCTTTGTTTCTGGCTAGGTTGTTGTATCCTCCTGGAATTTTCATACTTTCAAGGTCTTTCTCAAAGTACTGGTAAAATCCTGCTTCCTTTGGAGAACATTATCACTCATTCAATGAACAACCTAGGAATAAGGCCCTATGGTAGATATTGTTGAGATAGTCACAGACAAAACAGAGTGTAATTCATACTATATTGGAAGAATACATTTGAAACTAATAGGGATAATGAGTTATGTTGTGTGCTTTAAAGAGGAAAAGCCATGGCATGTGGTATTATGATGCAAGGGTGAGATGGAGAGGGCTAGAGTAGTATGGGAGTTAGGAAAGGCTTCTCTGTAAGTGATGTTATGAAATGACAAGATTTAGGTAGAAACTAGGGATGATAAATGGGTGTGTGAAGGCCCTACAGCAGAAAAAGGGGGGAGTTCTTACTCCCATTTATGTCCTTGCTTCACCCTGTTAAGGATGCCTGCTTTCTGTCTCAGAGTCCCTAAGTGATCACTTACTTCGGTACTTGTGTACTGGAGTGAATTGTACAGTTTTTTCTCTCCCAGCTACTGACAATTGTATTTGGGTTAGAACTGTGTGTTATTCATCTCACTCAGTAATTCATTTACCCAACAAGTATATATTTGCACCTACTGTGTAGGCATCAGAGGCATCAGCAGGTACCAGATAAATACAACAGTGAACAAGTATCTCCAGGCACCGTACAGAGATCCAGTCTCTCAAAGGTTTAACATAGTACTGAAGAGAGAGTAAAGAACCAGGACAAATGTGGAATTAAATGCCTAACTGTGTGTGCTAATGTTAGAACAAAATGGGATGGACTTCCCACTAAAATATGTATTACAAACGCTGTCAGACAGACATTATAGTCCTCATTCCTTTTTGGGGGTCTCTTTGCAGACCAAGGCACCTTTCACCAAACGTCCTGCAGAGCTTACAGGAATACTCAATTCTCTATTCCATTCCCCAGGATTCCTGGGAAACAGTTCATCCCTCTGGGATAGCAAAGCCTCTGCCAGTTTCAAGTTATTTGACCAAGTTCTAGTCTGAGCTAATTTTGTAAGTCAAATTGCTTAAGAATGAATATGAAATCTTTGACTGAAGCCCAAATGTATAAATACCCATCACATTTCCTTCCTCCCCAGTTTTGCAATCATCCAAAAAAGCTGTTCATGTTGTCCAGCATAATTAGTTATTTATACATCCTCATGTGGTCCATTGTTCAGAATTAAATTGTCTGGTATACAGAATTTCTCTTGCAAAGCTTGTTTTGCCATTTTGCTGCTTTTTGGAAGCTGTTAGTAAATATGTCCTTGTGGAACCTTTTGGGATCCGTCTGAGTGTATCTAGGATTCTGAGGGGAAGAAACCAGTGCGTGTAAGCAAACGTGCTCTCTGAGGTCTCACGTTCCCTTCCGCCTCCTAGCACAAACATGGCGCAACTGTTCATTCTTCTTTTGAAGACCCCAGGGAAACAGATATGTCACAGAAAGCTAGACGTGAAAGCCATCTTGGAGTCCTGGTCTTGAGATTCTAGTGACTCCATTTTGTCTAAGAGGAAGCTGGTCCTCAGAAAGGGGAAATGGAAGGGATTGGTCTATAACCTCTTGTAGATTAATGGCAGAGTCAGGTCCAAAACTCTTCAGCTGACGCCAGGATTTTGCTCCCAAATGACTGACTATCCTAGAGAAGGACTGACCTCCAGACATATTTGGAATTCCTGTGTTTGTCCTTGAACATATGCTCTCAGACACGTAGGCTCTAGAAACATACCTATAAATTACTGCTCTTTGGTTTCCTCCAGAATGGTTTAGCGTTGAGCCGTTATGGATGAGTGCTAACCATCATGCAATGAATCTGTTTTCTGTCACTTTTTGTGTGGCCAGAGACCCGAGATGACTCTCCAGTTTTGTATAAATTGTTTTTCAGGGTCTGAAGTAATCTGCTTCATAAGAGATAGCTGCAAATTGTGTAAGTTTGGTTTTCCTCAGTGTATGCTCCACATATTAAAGTATGCATTCTGCTGCCTTGGGCAGAACGTCCCATAAATGTCAATTAGATCCTGGGCTTAATGGTGCTTTTCTATTCTTTATTCTTTGTTGGTTTTCTATCCATGAATATTAGGTTGTGGAATCTGTAACCTTAACTTTGTCCAGAGTCTTCTAGGTTTTCTTTCTGAATGAGGAAAAAGATCCTAATTCTTATCTTCAAATAGGTTTTTCTGACCACCCAGGTTAAGGGTCAATGGTTAAGAATTTCTGGAATAGTAGGTCAGATGGTATGATTTGAAGAATCTTGAAATTCTTCTCCCAACACATATGGGCTGTCATATGCAAACCTACTACAAAGGTCTTATATGAATTCTCATTGGAATAAGTCTTCTTGATTTACTTTGGAAATATCACATCAACTAATCAACATACTATTTAAAACTTATCTTCCTATGTTATTATTCATAAAATCCCCATATTTTCTATAGTAATTGCATATTAATAAAATGTATTAGGTTTTAAATCTATTTACTACTTTATATTTTTGAACGATTAAATATGTAACCATACAGAAAAGATATAACAGATGTCATGTACTCATCATCAGAATTAACAGATGCTAACATTTTGCCATATTTGCTTCAGATCCCTATTTTGAAAAGAAGTTAAACATAACACACACAGTTAAAACTTCTATTTCCTCTTCTTCACTCCATTCCCTCCCACCCTCTACAAGGGAAACTACTAACGTGGATTTGGTGGCTATTATTACCATGGGTTTTTGAAAAAAGATTTACTACTTTATTTGGAAGAGAGAGAGAGAGAGAATATGAATGAATTCTTTCTGCTTCTGGTTCATTCCCCAAATGTTTACAGTAGATAGGACTGGGCCAGGCCAAAGTCGGAAGCCAGAAACCGCCTCCAAGTCTTACACTTGGGTGGCAGGGTCTGAGCACTTGGGTCATCCTCTACTGCCTCAGGTGTATTACAAGAGTGGGAGCTGCATCTGAAGTCTGCAGTAGCTGGGACTTGAACCAGGCACTCTGATGTGAGAAATAGGTATCTCAAGTAACACCTTAACCTGTGGTACCACAATGCCCAACCTGCCCTCATGAATATTTTTCTGCTTCTGCCCCAAGCATATGTACCCACATGCAATTTATGGCCATGGTTATTTCATATTGCTCATCAGGTTTTAATATTAGAGGATGGGGAAAAGATTCATCTGTCAGGTTCAGAAGCCCTACCCTGATTGTAATATCTACTCCTTCCTGCTAGATCTTGGTTTAAATCTGAGATATGTTTCTGATGATCTAACTATCCTTCATTTTCTCCTAGCTGCAGTATGTCTTTTTGACCTGAAATAATAGTTTTGACCCTGTTTCTGTAATTTGGTCTTTGAGGACTTGCCTGCCTTGGGTATTGTTTATTCCAAATCTCTGTAGTTAGACCCCTAGTCAGGACAATCTACTAGGCTCCTGTACTTTGACCTGTGATGGATGTTGCTGCTTTTGTCAGTCTTGATCTGTTGGGTTCAACTTTCTGGTTCCAATAGATAGATTCAGTTCTCATTCTGCCTTGCTTGTTCTGCAAATAATCTTTGTTGTTTGAAATCCAGTGCCTTGAGAGGACACAGAAGAGAAGTTGAGACTGAGAGGGCAGAGTTGGAAGGTGACAGTGATGAGTAGTTATAGCCAGCATTTTTGAGTAATGTGATCAAATGATAAAATTTAAGGTGTAGCGTACTTAATACAGTCAAATGTGTCTTTCAAACTGACAACTGCTGTTTTTATACTTCCTATTTAATGTTAAATGCTTTGCTGGACCTTAAAACACATTAAAGAGCTGCTTTTGATAGATGAGAAAGCTGCAGCATCTAGAAGTAAAATATGACCATGGAGAAATTCATGGGATTTAAAATATGATAGGCCTGGGTTCATAGTCTTCCTCTAACACTTATGACTTATGCTGCCTTGAACCAAGTTCTTAACTTTATTCAGTTTAGTCCCAGAAAGGGCTCAATGGTGACTATTAATATACAGAAACTCTGAGTTCTTGCCCAAGGTTACACAGCTGTATAGAGTACAAATGGGATTCAAACCCAAGACTTCCATTAATGCTGTCCTCTTTTCAGGGGAACTGTGAATTCTCCATTAAAGCAGGTATAATGATGTATGGTAAGGACACTGTGTGTGAAGCTATAAATTTTGGATCCTACTCTCCATAACTGATGAGTTTAGACAAGAGTTTTGGTTTTTCTTAAGTTTCCTCCTTTAAACTATGAAGGGGTTGAATCAGAGACCTGCTAGGTTCTATCTGTTCCATTCCAACATTCTGAGCCCCTGTTTGAGAAACAACACCAAATCACTTTCTCAAATGAAGTACAGGAAGAAAACGACACTGATACTTCAAAAAATGCCAGGATAGGTCAGTGGATATGTTTGTATCAGTTGTTTATAACAAATTCATAGTAATTGAAAGCAGTTGGACAGTTGTTTTCCCTGCTTTCCAACTTGAGCTGGCAAGGGTCCTCCTGGCCACAGAGGACTTCAAAAGACAATAAAACTGGTTGCCTAAACCCATGGTCTTCTTGGACAAGTTTCTTTGCTTCTCTCTCACTCCTGTTTATCACTTCTTCCTTCCTTCTCTCCCTTCCTCCCTTCTTTTCTTTCTCCCTTCTCCTATATTTCTTCATTTGCTTCTTTTTCCTCCCTCTCCTCTTTAAGAAAATCAGGACAGAAATTAGAGGAAGGCTTATAAAAGAACAAACAAGAGAGGGAGAGCTCTAGGAACAAGTTTTATTCCTGGTCCACATTTCGTTTTTTTTCCTTTCTCCCCACTTTATTTTCTATAAATATACACCGAGAGACCACAAAGTAAGTTGTGCACCCTGTGTAGTGAATTCTAAACTCTATCACGTGGGCACCACCTGGCTGTTGATGTTAAAGGTAGGAAAGATCTCTGGAGAATCCTCTGTCCAGTTGTGGGTCACATCAGTGATCTTTTTGGCCTTGGGATCAAAGGAGCATTTGCTAGTTCATGTGATCCGTATTGAACCCATGCCTTCTGGTAGGCCCTAGGTTATGGAAATGTGAAAAAGAAAGAGTCCTTTTTCCATCGTGGAGCTCACAGGCTAATATGAAGGAGGAATCCTGAAAGTAAGTAACAATCATGAAACCTGAGAGGTGTTTTGAGCAAATTCTGAAAAACCTTACTTTAGCTTTGGGCTCAGGAACATTCCTCCATGCTCTCCATTTTGAATACATGGGGTTCTTCAGCTGGACCATGAGTCATCATCTTGAGACCCAGGAGGCTGCTCTCAGCCCATCTGCCTACCAGTCCATTAGTGGGAACACATGGCCCTCCTGGGCACGTCCTGGCCTCCAGAGACAGCTGGCCTCCTTGCCTACCTCCTCAAACAGCTTGCTCAGGCTACTTCTGGCGGCTGTACTCTCTGAACATTTCAAACTTGAATTTCTCTCTAAATACTCTTTCTCCATTGTTGCATTTGACCCTTGACTATTGCTGATTTCTTTCCTGGGAATTTCTCTATCTCCACATGTCCAAATAGTGCCAATTCTTCCAGGCTCTTTTTTATGTTCCAGTATCGTTCTTGCAACCTTTTCTGGCCTCGCTCCTCAGGATGTCTTCTTGCTCCTCCAGAATGGCCACAAATCAGAGTGTTCACTACCTTTTGTATGTGTTATTTGTGTATCTATCCTTGGTCTTTATCTACTTATGCCCATCCTGGAGGCATGGGTGCTTTTATTTCTGTATCTCAGATAGGACCAGGTGCAGTTAACTCAAAATATTTGTTGAATTATGCCCCAATAGTAAAGTTAGTAATAGTGAAGTTGGTTAAAAAAAAAAAAAAAAAGAGCAATCTTCTGTAGCTCTATAAAAGGTGTTCATCAATACTATCTAATTTAACCCTTAAACTCATTCTATAGTAGAGGAGTTTTTATAAGCCCACTTTTTAAGATTTATTTTATTTTATTTTTATTGGAAGGCAGGTAGATAGAAGGAAAGACAGAGAGAAAGATCTTCCATCCACTGACCCACTCCCCAAGTGGCCAGAACTGAACTGATCCGAAGCCAGTAGCCAGGAGCTTCTTCCAGGTCTCCCATACAGATGCAGGTTCCCAAGGCTTTGGATTGTCCTCCACTGTTTTCTCAGGCCAGAAGCTGGAAGCTGGAAGGGAAATGGAGCAGCCGGGATATGAACTGGCATCCATGCAGGATCCCAGCACATGTAAGACAAGGACTTTAGCCACTAGGCTATCATGCCAGGCCCTATAAGCCCATTTTTACAAATGGGGAAATAATAGATACTGACTGACTTAGGGCTGATTCTTTGCTAGGCATTAGACTAAGAAGTTTGTACACATGGTATTGTTCACTCTTCATCCAGTTCTAATAGCACAACAGCCATCTGTCCTGAGAGCACACAGAATGTGGTGTAGGCACTATTTTTAGGCCCTACATTTATTCACTGGTTTAATTCGCACAGTAATACCATAATATAGATATTATCTTACTTTATTACATGAGGAAATTGAGGCATATGGAGGTTTAAACAATTCTCCAAGTCACATAGCTGAATTCCGATTCCAAACTAAACAGCCCAATTGAAGAAGCAGCCACTCACCTGTGGGCATTCCCCTCCTTTCTGACTCTTCACTGCCAACAAGACTCAGGACTGCCTCCAGGAGGCACAGGGATGCCCAATTTATGTGTAAGAAAACAGACACCCATTACGATTCAATAGCTTATCATTATTGTACAAACTGCTCGCTATGGAATCTGGGTTTATACATACAAGTCTGCCCATGTTCAATCCCACTCATCTCTGTTATCTGAGAAACTTGACAATTACTAGCTTGGATAAACACAATTGTTCATAGCCATGTGGAAGTTTTATGATTCCTGAACATTTCCATGTGTCTGCTATATTCAGTGCTTGGGACTGGACCCTGTGTATGTTGGATAGGGTGGGGATTTATGAAGATTGACATGTATTCCTTGCCTCTAAGGGATAAATAACCATCAAAATACCCTTCATATCTATTCCCTTTCTTTCCTCTTAATAGCACATTTTGTGGGGCTGTCTGTTTATCCTTCACAGAAGAGATCTTGAGATGGCTTGTCAAGGCTGACACAGCCTAAGTGGTAAGCCCCGAGTAGTCAGCAGAGAAGAGGGACTGAGTTCAGTTTCATTGCAGAGTGGAACTGGCCTAATTCACTGGAGACGAATGCCGTGGCTGAACTTCTAGAAGAGGGCTATTCTTGCCCAGTTTCTCCCTGCAGACAAGGATAGAACTGATCTTGTGAGTGGAGGCTTCAGACCTTGAAGGGGCAGGAAGCCAGTCTCCAGGGGCGCTCACAGCAGGGTCCTGCTCCCCCTGGCACACTAAGACCTGGGTGCTAGACACAGCCTGGGATGGTTTTGGCTCATGACCTGGCCACTCATCAGCAGATGATAATTGTGAACAAGTCACTTCTTCCTTGTCAGACACTGTTGCTTTGGGGACTCTGATAAAATGGGCATAGCGCTTCTCACTGTGCTTGTGTGGCCTGGATTCCATCGCCAAGTTCTTCCTGCCATCACTAGGTGCATGTGAAATGAGCTGATGGGAAGAAAGCTCTAAATTCGGCCCCCCTCTGTTGTAGTTCCTTGTAACAGGATTGTGCTGATATAGGGCACTGAAGAATTGATGCTCACATAACTGCCAGAAAAGATGGTCACAGTTTCCATGCCACCCCATTTCCAGGCCTGGAACTATTATTCCTACCAATGAGGATTAGCTGGAATTAGCAGGTTTTCTGTGTGGGCAAGTGAATAAGGAAGGGTAGGTGCTGAACCAGGAAAGGAGGGGGAGTGTCCGTCTGCTATATAGATCCAAGCCTGCAATTAATGGCCTTGAAGTGAGTCGGCTATCAGTAATGTTTTGATAAGGCAAAGGAGAGGTCTCTTACACTGGATGGTGCTGACTCACTGCTATGCTCTGGGCCACACCCCTCCGCCTCTTCCACCCTCAGTTTGTCCATATGTAAAACAAGCTACTCTTTGCCTGGGGCTCTTCTCATGCCTGGATGGATTTCTAAGGCTGGAGAACACAGAGATAAGAAAAAAAAAAGGTTCTGGTCTCAGTCCTGGTCCCGGGACTCACAGTCTCTTAACCCAGTTCTGGAATGCAGCACTGGGCACTGGCAGGAGGCAGCCAGTGGATCCCTGTGCGTCAGTGAATGTGCGTGCTTGGAAATGAATCACTCGGTATCTAGCAGTGTAGCACCTGCTCCTCAGTTTCCAACGGCAGCGCGAGCAACAAGATCATTCAAAAGCGGCCGCTTTCCATTCACGTCTATAATTAGAGCTCAGGCTGCAGTCGAGCTGGAACTGCGGGCTGGTTGGGGGGGTTGCTCTTAGGGTGGAAAGTTGGGGGTAGGGGAGGCCTGGGGCAGGACCGACGCTCCCTGGCTCCGCCCCCCACCTCCTGGGGCGGGAGTTTCCTGCGAGCTCTTCCCCACTTCCCAGTCCGAGCTGCTGCTTGGTATTGTCTCCGTTCGCTGCAGGATTCCTGGAGGACGGGGCTCGCCGTACCCTCACTTCGGATGGCTCTGGTGCAGTCAGTAAGCACCTAGAGGATTGTGTCTCCAACAGGGCAGCTATATTTAGAGTGGTAACCCTCCAGGCCCGCAGGCCCGGGCCCCGCCCTCTGCCCGCCTGCTCGCTCCGCCCCGCTCCTGCCCGCTCCTCCCAGCCACCTCTCCCTCTTTGTCGCATTACATAGTAATCTGAGATGCATTGGATGAGCTCCAGGGAACAGAATGTACTTGGCAGAGACACGGGGCTTGATGTCTGCAAAATGTCGGAAACGCAGCCAAGAGCTGCTAACTGGGTCATTAACCTCCAAAAGCAAAGCGAGGACTGTAGGCCCGCTCTGCCTCCCTTCATCTCTCCAATAAAAGTGCCTCAGTGTGAGGGAAGAAAGAGGCCAAGGTTGGCGGTTTTGATTTCTAGGCACTAAAGGGAGGCCAGTCCCTTCTTACTGGCCAGGCCCCAGCCCCTCGGAGTCACCCCTGCGCCGCATCACAGTTTACAAGTGGCCTTTGAAAGCCCTGCGCAGTGCAGGAGGGCCACACTTGCGCCTCTGTTACGACATGACCCGACAGCCCCTGCCCTACTGCACAGCTTTGGGCCTGCCTCCTTGGATCATCAGCCGGGGAAGTCGGAGTGGATGAGGAATGTTGTCTGTCATCCGCCCAGGGCGCAGGTCTTCTCTATCCCTGGCCCCGGCCCGACTTCTTCACATCCTCCTTCTCTACATCCTCCTCCTGCTCTTTCTCCCTTCTCTCTGCTGCCCCTTCTGAGAGTAGCCTGGGAGGTTGGGGCATGACTAGATGGCGCAGCTCCAGATGATTCCAATTGAAGTTGCAGCTCTGTCCCTTGCTGTGTGACCTTGGCTGAGTTATTCATTTCTCCGTTCTTTAATGTCTTGATTTCTTAATCGTTTACCCTAGTAACACCTGCCTACCCAACCACAGGAAACAGTCCAAAGAGGAAAGTCTCTGACTGGCTTGACCCTTAGCCCTCTAGGGAACCCTGCTCTCAAGTTCCTCTGAACTTGTGTGAACTCTTAGAAAATAGGAATAATAGTAGGGTCACCAACTAGGAAGCCTCAAGAGTTTGACAAGGGGATAGTCCCTCAAATCCACCCCATCAAGATTTCTGGCCCAGTTGGATGACCCAACCGACATTTGTACTAATGTGCAAATCCCCCTTTCTAGAGGCTCCAGAAAGGTCTTGGCAACGAAGTTAGAAGTGGTACAGTTCCTCAAATGAGACTTTCCTGCTTGTTGGAAGGGAGACAGTCGGGCAGTGAGACCAGCAGCAGGTGCTGAGATGTAGGGTTGGAGAGTCAACACAGGTCTGGTGTGGGAAAGCTAAGTTTCACAGTTATACTTGGGAAGAGAGGACTGGGTTTAGAAAACTACAATGAAACCCAGCCTGGCACCAGGACCCATCTCTCTGTGGTATTAGTTCTCTTTCCACTGTAGTTATATCAGATAGACTCTCCCTTCTTGCCATGGAGTGCCGCCTCTCCCCCATACACACACACACCCCACATGGAAGAAGAAAAGGTCTTTAAAAATCATTTGGATTCAGTGGCTTCTATTTGATCCCTCACTGCTGTACATGCCCATCCTTTGCAGTGTTCACATGCCAATTCCCCCATCAAGAGGTGATCTCTTGGTCCTGCAACTCTTTTCCATAATGCCTTATTATAACTAGGCAGCCTTGTAAATTGCATCTCTATGCTTGGGCAGGGAAGACCTTTTGTCATTGATATCAATCCTGATGGCTAAGGTGACCAAATGTCCTGGGTTACCTTGATATCTTATGCCTTTTGTCCTGGTGTAAATAATTATGAATAGCCCTTGGATTCACAGTGATCTGCTTTGGATGGTGGCATACATATGGTTGCCTTACTTACATCTTCTCCCTTGGGACCCGTCATGTTAGTAAGGGCTCAGTAAGTGTGGTGAACTGCCTTGCAGAACATCAAGAGCTGCCTCTCACCTGGTTCCTTGGGGCTCCTGGCCTTTCCTTCTCACTCACCAGTGCTGGTAACATGCCACCTTTTGTTGTTATTCCTCTTCCTGGAGGAAGGATTGCACAGGACCTGTAACCACTTTCTTTTTGGACAAGGCTTTCCAGGATTTCAAAATGCTCTGATTCAACAAGAAGTTGCTTACCACAACCCTTCCCTTTCTTCTCAGTACGGAAACACTGCATGTTGAAAATAGTACCAAACACCAGAGAAGCTTAGAACCTGGATTGTGGGATGAAGTTGCCATTTCCAACTTCAACTGGATGTCTGACCTTGTCCAGTTTCCTGACAGTCCAACATTTTCAGATTACTTCCCTTTACCTTCTTGACTTGGGGGGTGAACACAACTTGGGAAGCTCATGGCTCTTTCATGACAAAATATGTATTTAATGTTTTAGGCTCTGCTCGTAGAGAGGTTAAGAATCACAAGCTCTCTTATTACTCTTTTACATTATAATAAAAAGTACTCAAAAGAAGCTAGTTAACATATTTGTTGACTTTTTAACAAAGATACCAAACATTTGGAAATCCCAATGGGCAGGATGCGTAGACCAGCAACGGGAGTACCAGCTCTGGAGTCTGGAAGCCTGGGTCGTCTGCTGCCCTGACTCACTGCTTGCTGCACGATGAATCATGTGCTTTTTCTCAGCACTGGGTCTCACTTTTTTCATGTCTCCTATAAAATGGGTGGATATGTCATTCCTACCACAGAGGGAGGCAGAAGTTTTAAGAGTCCTCACTAATTACAAGGAAATATTATTAAAAGTAAAACTAAACCAAGAATGTTTTCAACCGTCTCGAGAGGGCTACAACAGGGGTTGGTGAGGGTGTTTCATGTTGCTGCTTTGGTGTCTGCATGCCCCGGTTCACTGAGAGCTGTTTCACAGAAACTGAAAGTAGACAGGAGAACTTACCTCATGACCAAGCTGCGAAGGATTCTCGCCCGACCAAAGGGAATCAGAAACCTTAGGCAAACACCATTCAGCCATCAAGACAGGGAACATGGGAACAGGAGAGAAACACGAGCGGAGCTGCTTCCTTGAGGTCTTCCAGGCCTGTTTGGGCTGCTGAGATTCTCCCAAGCTCCCTTGGAGATCCACGGAGTAACTGAGCAGAAGCGTGGCCTGGGTTGCAGAGTGTTACAGTGGCATCTATGTGTTTGGTGAAAGGCAGAAATAAGCTGGAGTCCATTAACCCAGAGTGAATGGCTGGTCCCCTCTGAGCTTCGGTCTGTTAAGGCTGCTTCAGGTCTAAACCATTTATTTAACAAGTTGGGACTCTAGTAAAAAGACAGGAAGAAACTGCTTGTGTGTGGCGGAGGGTGGAGGGAGGGAGGGATGTGAAGGAAGTAAATGCTTTGTTGGAAGCAGAGCCAAGCCCAGCAGTCTTCATCTATGGGGAGAAAGATGCCCAACCGCCAGATCTCGAGCTGTAGATATCCACAGCCGGGTATCTACAGCACAAAGATTGTTTTTGACGCTAGAGCATGGCACAGTTGTACTTGAAGATGTGGTTAGTGACTTCTGTCTAGACGTTTTTGCTAGGAGCTGAGACAGCTGATATTGGGGTTCATGCTCACCCAGCTGTTCCTCCAGATGTTTCAGATCTGTTCTTATCCTATGTGAGATTATCGGAAAGTCTTCAGCCAAGGAGAACTACATGGCTTGGGGGCCGCGTATCACTGTTTTGGAAATACAACTGTGGTAGCCTGTCTTTGACGTTTGCTAAGGTTAGCTTGGAGGTCAGGCAGAGAAAGTTCTTTATTCCAGTGGTGCTTTCAGGATAAGGACCTAAGTTGTTTAATTGCCTATGTGTAAAGGTTCACATATTAAATGTCTTAGTGGATTCATACAGAAAGGAAATATTATTATTATTATTATTATTGTTATTATTATTATTATTTTGGAGGGATGGGAAGAAGCATGGGATGTATATGGGTCCTGAGCCTACTGCTTAACTGCCATTTGAGAAGGCTGCATTCCATATCCACATTCCATTCCTGGCACTGACTTCCTGATTCCAGCTTCCTGCTGATGCAGGTCTTGGGAGGCAGTGAGGGCTTTGGTTGTTGGTGTCTTGCTATGTACCTGGGTTGAATTCCCAGCTCCTGACACCAGCCTGGGCCATCCTTGGTCACTGTGAGCACTTGGGGAGTATGAACTAGAGAGTGAGAGCTCTCTCTGTCTCTTTCAAATAAATAAAACATTAAACAATTATAGTCAATTTTGGGTTTAGAGCAGCTTCATTAGTTTTCAGGATAATTGCATTTATATTCTCTTTTTAGTTGAGCTTAAAAATATACATATAAATTTTTAATTGAAAGGCAGATCAGATTTACGGAAAAAAGGACAGACAGAGAAACATATGCCATCTGCTGGTTGACTCTACAAGTGGCCACCACAGCCAGAGCTGAGCCAATCCGAAGCTAGGAGTCAGGAGCTTCTTCTGGGCCTTTCAGCAGATGCAGGGCCCCAAGATTTTGGACCATAGTCTATTGCTTTCCCAGGCCATAATCAGGGAGTTGGAAGGGAAGTGGATCAGGTGGGACATGATCTGATGCCCATATAAGATTCTAGCACTTCCAAGGTGAGGATTTAGCCATTGAGCCATAGCCTGGAGCCCTATTTTGGTTTTATTTATGAACTCCCTGGCATATCTTTAAAGTAGACTTACATTTAAAAAGAAGGCTCAGTTGGATCCAAACTGGTCACAAAGTGAAGAAGTATGTTCATTTAATGAATGGTGAACTCACTGAAAATCTCTTAAGACTTTGAAGCCAAGATCCAAAATTCAGAGTTTCATTAGAGAAAGCTCCTTCTATTGTGAATGTCTTTTGTGTCTTAAATACAGCTTTGTCTGAGAAGGCTCAGAGGGTTTGTGAGTATCTCTAGGTAGTATAAGTATCCAGTGATAATTTGGATAATTTGGAGTAAATCTAAATTGTCCTGGTAGGGTTACATGGTAGAAACTACATTTAGTCAACAAGGGTATCATAGCCCAGGCTTACTCAAGCCGTTCTTAGGTGGTCTCAAAATCCATATCTTAGGATTTCCAAAATGATAGGGGAGAATGAGTGAGTATAGAAAATTCTTCTCTTGGGCCCAGCACCGTGGCCTAGCAGCTAAAGTCCTCGCCTTGAACGCCCTGGATCCCATATGGGTGCCGGTTCTAATCCCAGCTACTCCACTTCTGATCCAGTTCCCTGCTTGTGGCCTGGGAAAGCAGCTGAGGATGACCCAAAGCCTTGGGACCCTGCACCCATGTGGGAGACCTGGAGGCAGTTCCTGGTTCCTGGCTTTGGATCGGTGCAGCATCGGTTGTTGCGGTTACTTGGAGAGTGCATCATTGGACGGAAGATCTTCCTCTCTGTTTCTCTCTGTATATCTGACTTTCTAATAAAAATAAATAAATATTAAAAATAAAGAAAATTATTCTCTCATAGACCCATAATGTGAAACTCAATGTGAATCTTAATTGACGTTTAAAGAAACCCAACCAAGTTTCTAAGTCAAAGACATAGAAATGAGGAGTGTTGGCATCAGGCCCAGTGTCCATATCTCCATTGCGTCTTCATTCTCACTTATTTTTATTTTTCATTGTGCTACAAATTAGAGGTCAATGTCTGAGTTTTGAATCTAAATGGATACAGCTTTTGCTTGGTGACCCAGTTGCTAAGCCTGGTGACATCATTCTTGGACTAAAAAGTCTTTGGGTTTCTGCTACCATTCATAGTACAAGGTTCATTTTGTGTTGCTATTTGGGCTCTTTCTATATGTATAAGTAATTGTCATTATTTTTTAAAAAGCATTCATAAATTTTCTTGTGGATAATGAGTCATGAGAAGTGGATGGGTAGTGTTGTTTAAGATTTGGCTAGCTTTGATACACACCTACGTTGGTTAAGCTTTTCCTGGTTTCTCCGTCCTTAGTGACTCTTCTGTGCAATTGCCTGGATGTCACATTTCTTAACTGCTTCCATGATTTTGTTTTTTGAAGATTAGCCAAATTTCTCCCTCTCTTTCTCTCTTTCTCCCTCCCTTCCCCTCCAAATAATGGAAAGATAGAACTAGAAAATGGGGTCTTCAGATTTTAACCAGAGTATCACCAGACATTTATTCAGCAAGGCAAGGAGAACAGGGAGATTGGCTAAGAAGGATTCCAGTAACGCCAAGCCAGCAATTTGGTGAAGAAGGCCAAGATTGTCCTGCCAGAATTTTCCAGTGCCATCCTCAATTCTGCTCCAAGAGCACCCTCTGCTGGATTTGAACAGAACCCAGCATCTTCAGCCATCTTGGATGTGGGAACAGCTGGAATAAAGAAAGGACTGAAAGGAAGACTGTGGCTTCTTTTGAGATGAGGATTCCCACTCTGGGAAGTTTTAAGTTACCTCAATTAAAGTACCACCTCTAAGTAGAATGGATCCAGTCCATGAGGTCTTCTGACTTCTTAATTCTTATTGTATCTCTTTCAATTTGGTAACTTCTGTCCAAAAGATCATGTGATAAATAAATGGGAGTTAAAAGAACCATTGTTCTGTGAAACAGGTATAAAATAGCAATTTTATGTTCTTAAGGCTTAATGGAGAAGTTACAAAGTAATTTCTTTGAATATCAATATCTCAATTTCTAACTTAAGATTGTATTCTTATGATTAAAAAAATCCATCAACCATTCAATGCTTCCAAAATTAACTCAGCATTCTGAGCATTCTGGATATATTTGTAAAATCATGATACATTATTTTGCTTGCATTTCATTTATCAAGGCTAACTGTATGCTTGTGTTAAACAAGAACTTTACCCTGATTCACTTTGTGGAAAATGAAAATTTATTGCAATTTTAAAAAGCGCATTTGAATATCAAAGTCATGTTTCACATTGAAAATAAGGCTCAGCAAGTACATCATCTTGTTATATTTTTTAAAACAGAAGACCTTGCATAAATAATCAGTTTTGTGAACACAGGCAATAATTGATAGAGTTTATATTAGGTCTAGTGTATTCTTTAAGAGGGGACAATGTAAACCTTCTCTTAAGAAGTTTGGGAGAGTTGATACTTTTTGAAGTGTTGCGTAGGCAGAGGCAGAGACCTGAAGTAGATTTATTAAATAAATATAATGATAAGATAGCTACTAGCATTGCGCCAAGAAAAATGGAAGAAAACAGCTGGATGAAACTTTAGGGAAGATGCTATCATCTTGGAACCTAGATGGTAAATGAGACCTGGAAAGACTAATTTTCCCAAAGGTTAATGGTCTGTAATCAGTGGAGACTGAATTGGAATCTGAATTATCTAATTCCCAATTCAGAGTTCTTACAACTACTTAACTGCATTTTTGGCTAACTGCCTTCTCCACAGCACCGTGAAAAAGAACCTGTGGATAAGAGATCCTGAAGTTCCATGAAACACTGCTCCCTAAATCCCCACAAAGTTAAAGGAATTTCCTAACTCAGACACTGCTGTTTTCCCTTGGCTCCTTAAGAGGCTGAGAATTGAGGCATTCAGATCCATTCCCTGTATTGACCTCTTCATTCTGTTTACACATGGGCTGGCCAGATGTTAGAAAAATAAAATAAACACTTGCAGCTGCTATCAGAGCAGGGTGGGGTGCAAGTTTTGATCCAACACATCAGAACACATTTGATTTTTACTGCTGCTGTGGAGTTTACTAGCTTCAGATTCCTCTACAAAGTCTCAGCTTGGCCATCTCATGTTGGAGCCTGAAGAGAGGGATGCCAAGGGTTTCTTGAACTAAGTTGAGCCCATCGCTGCAATGGTCCAGGGGACCAAAGAAGGTACTGCTTTGCTAAAACTCTGGAGACCACTCCTGCCATGTTCTGTCTGACCAGCAGCCTGGAGGGAAGTCCCTGGCTCTCATTGGTGGGTGAAGGCGGGAGGTGGGGGTGTCATGTGAGAGATGTTTCTTAGTGAAAAGAACGCGGATTTCGGAGGTTATGTAAAACAGAATTTTAATCCTAGGCCTGCTGCTCACTAGCCATGGTTAGCTCTCTTAGATTTTTGTTATCCTTGCCTGTTTGTTAAAAGATGGAGTCCAGCCTTGGACCCCTATTTTACATGCAGAAACGGAGACGGGAACTGACACTTGCTTGGGAGAACACGTATGCTAACCAAAAGACAGTAGAGGATGGTTAACAGTTTCCTTGGGCAAATCAAATAAAAGATAAACTGAAATTACATTTGAGGGATCTATGTAAAATATAAGAAACTTCCTTGGGAGAGGGGGTTGTAAGACCACTGTTTCTTAGAAATATTTTAAAAAAATGAATGGAGCCTTAAATGTGAAGGAGTTTTGAATTTGGCACAACTTGCCAAGCTGGAAGACCTCTCGATTTCTCCCCACTTAAAAAAAAAAAAAAAAATCCAAAACCTGGGTTCCTTCTTGTAAAAGAAGTCATGTGGAAAGTCTGACCCCTAGTGGTCACTGTGTGTTGGACCGGAGTTGGGAAAACACAAGAAAATGGCCAATCAAACCTTTGTTTTGGGATTAGAAACAGATCTTTGAAGTTTCCTAGTTAAATTATTAGATTTTACAAACAAAGTGACTTAGACGAAGTGATTAGAGTGCCTCACCAACATGATCAACTTTGTGGGAAATCTTACAGCAGAGTTCAGGACCCTTTGTTGGTGTTGTGAGTTCCAGAGGCGGCCTCTTCCTCTTACAGAACTTTGCCTGGAATCAGTTTCTTGCTGTGGTAGGTGGAAGAGAGGTACTGACTCTGCTCCTGGGACATAAGCGATTTTGTTCTCCATGTGTCCATGTCATCTGTGTTCAGGACCAGTTGATTTCTCGGTAGGTACATGCAGCCGAGTGAACTTACTGAGGTCCTCCATTTTCTGTGTAAACCCTGTGACTCATGCAAGTTGACTTGTATGCACGTGAGAGTTTTACTCAAGCCTTTTTCTGTATACTTGTATTTGTCTTTCTATATAAGTATTTCTATATACTTGTCTTTGTTAATGTAATCTAAGCAGTATGCCAAAAAAAATTGTGAGTGTGGATATAAGGAGATTTGTGTCATTAAAAAATTTCTTTGTTGAGGCTCAGTGGGGACAAGTTGCTTAAAAAATGCTCTTAAATTAGCTTGTGAATGAAATGGTTGAATTCTGTCAGTTTTAAATATTTTCTTTTCTACTAAAACAAAACATAAACTGACAATGCCTGAAATTGGAAATAAGAGAATTCCCTATGGAATACTTGTTTATTCAAGAAAAGAATTCTGGGAGTAGAAAATGTATGCTTAAAGAAAGATGCTGGGTGTGGACTGGGTCTGAGGTGCGCCAGACTGGGCCAGAGTGTAGCACCCACTGGTGCTCATGAGAGCCAGGATGTGCATCTCACAGACTGGAATAGGTTTTGGAATCCACTAGGCCACACGAAAACTGGCAGCAGCACATTGGGTCTGGGACTAGGGGCTGGCCGGGCAGCACCCTCTAGCATGAGCTGAAACTCGGGGCAGGCTTGGCTGAGCCAGGATGCAACAACCTCTGGAAAATGCTGGGTTGCAGCATCCACCAGCACATGCAAGAGCCTCAGGTGGGGGGTGGGGATGGTGAGCATGGTAGGGAGACTACAGGGAGTTCTCTGGACCACTGCTCCAGCTTGTGAGCATGAGAGCTGGGACTCTGGGGAGACCAGCCTGGGAAGGTTTACAAAATCCATTGCTCTGCATGTGTGCTGGGTTAGGGAGAGAGCCAGGCTTGGCTAAGTGACTTTACTTACTGGTGCATGCATGGGCCAGAGTAAGTGCAGGCTGGTCAGGCTTTGTTGCATCATCAGCTAGCAAGATCCAGGAATAGGGGAAAGTCCTGTCAGGCTAGACTGTAGAACCTCATGGAAAGTACAAGGTCTAGGGCTGGGAGTGGGCTTGTAGGGAAAATGAGGGTACCACTCTGACGGGCTACAGTACCCACTGGTGAACATGAGAACCATCACTAGCAGCAGGCCTGGCTGGACAGATGGTACCACCTAGTGGCATAAGTATGGATTAGATAGTGGGGTCATTTGGGCTGAGCTAGGTTGCATCACCCCTTGATGTGTCCAAAAGCCTAATGGGATGTGGGACAGACTGGCATAGTCTGCTGCACATACCAACATTCTTAGGAACTGTGGCTGGTGGGCCTGGTGGGGGTGATTGGGAGTTTCTCCGACTGGGCTGCATCTCTCACTGGTGTGCATGAGGGCCAAGTGTGTGGTGAGTAAGGTTGACTGGCCGAAGGATTCGCTTGTTTGTGTATGAGATGGAGGCAAATCTAACCTCTGGTGTGTGTGTAGGCTGATTCCAGTGAAGGACTGAGCTAGCACCTGTGCTGGCTGGCACACACAGCAGCCAGGACTGGGATCAGCTCAGATGAGGTTTATTTGGGGACCCCTCAACTGGATCACTGAAGTCTAAACTTTAACCATAGGATAAATCACAGAATCTGTGATCTGACCTTGGAATGCACGGGTCAGAACTGGGCCTCATAAGTTGTTGATGCCTGTGCCGTAGACCGCATGCTCAGATGCGCATGGGGGTATTTACAGCTCATTGAGGCCTGTGGAGGATGTCTAGTACCACGGCAGAGGGCAGAAAAAATTGGACAACTCTGACGGCCAAGCTTTGACAGCAAATATCTGAGAAAGTGGAGACTCTAGGGTGGACTATGTTAGCCAAGGGACCTTGGAAGGGTTTTCTCATTCTTGGAGTGATGAAATCAACAGCATCTCAGAATTATTGAAACCACTTAAGCCCTTGGAAACATGCTTCATATCAGGGACCCTGGGATGATATTGAGTGGCCACCCCCTATCCCTAGGTACTGATGGGGTTAGAATGATGGCTGCAGCTTCTCACCTTTCTCCTTCCTTCCCCCAGACATAGGAAGAAGAAGAAAAAACCAAGACAATTGGAAACAATTGTCTCATCCACTTTCCTCTAATCCTTGACCCTGTCCACCCTAATTGGTGGTCCACATGGGCATGCAATCCTTCTCCACTAAGCATCATCAAAAATAAAACAAAATTAAGAAAAAGAAAGGTGCTAGTTCTACTGTCAGGCAGGTGACTATCTTAAGATATATGCCCTTATTTGTTCAGTGTGCGTTTTATATATATATATATATATATATATATATATATATATACACACACACACACACACATATACATACCTATTGGTCATAGCACATTTGAAATGTGCTATGACCAATAGGTATGTACAAATGCTTTTTAAAAAATAAAAACCAGAGTTAGTAGAATAAAAAAAAGATATATGCATGTTTATATGTCCTGCTTTTACTAAATTTCTGATGAACTGATACTGAACTGCAATAGCTGGAATGTTTTCTTAGTATTTGGAATCAGTTATCCAAAGGAGGTCTGGGAGAACTGGTTTGCTCTAATGTCTCCTGAGTGCCCGTCTCCTGAGGATTTCCTCTTAGGTCACTCTTTATTCCTGTAAGTCTACTTTTCTCCTGAACTTCTCACCAATCCTTTTCCTCTTAACATCCAGAAAGCATTGCCTCAGAGCTAGGCAACAAGAATTCAGCATTCTGTTGAGTGAATATTTATTCACCTTAGGAAACCAGTCACTTCTTAAGATTTTTACAGTAAGGGGCCATATGTAGTTATTAGCGACAAAACACCATCCCTCTTTAAAATATCAGAGCTGTAAACATACATGCACTCTGTTCTAGTCTCATCTCTTGGAAAATGCATTCTATAGAAGTGACGTGATGGTGCAGATTTTCCTTGTGGCATTATATATAATAGAAAATGCAGTAAAAACTAGTTACACATTTAGAAGAGGGTAACCATATGTGCTAATTTTGCTGAATATCATTTGGTAGTTATGGCAGTTTTTCCAGTCATAAAATGATAATTATCACTTTTAGCTACAAGGGAAAGTATTTATGACGATACATTTATTAAAGATTGGAAAATATAAACCAGAAGGGACTTTATGATAACAAACAGAAAATGAATGCTTGAAACTGAGACCACTGAAGATTAGTAGGTGTTTTTGTTGTTTGTCTAAAGACTTATTTTCATTGGAAAGGCAGATTTACCCAGAGAAAGAATGAGAAAGATCTGCCATCTGCTGGTTCACTTTCCAGATGGTTGTAATAGCTGGAGTTGAGCCTATCCGAAGTCAGGAGTGAGAGCCTCCTGTGGGTCTGTGAATTGTATGCAAGGTCTCAAGGTTGAGCCATCCTCCTCTGATTTCCCAGGTCATAAACAGGGGGCTGGATGGGAACTAGAGCAGCCAGGACATGACTTAGTGCCCATATGGGATCCTGGTGCTTGCAAGGGGAGGCCATTTAAATTGTCTTGAGATTAGCAGTATTCATTTATATTTAGTTCTTTCAATGATTTTAAAATGTAGCATTCTTACAATAATCCACCAATTTTTCAACATTGGTGTGCTGGAGGGCCTTGAAATTTATGAGACTTAGAGTTGTCTAGAGCCATAGGTTCACACCAGCTACACAGAGGTGAACTGATTATGGTGCCTTTGAATTTGTTAAGGTAAATTATACCACTGACCAGCAATTGGATCTTGAATAACTTACTTATATGATCTTTGGTTTTCTTTCCTTCAAGGTAAAATAAAAGCATCTATACCTGAGGTTTTCTGTGAGGCATAAAAGTATAGTACATGTCACAGAGTGAGACTTCAAGAAATTTTCGTTATTCATATCAACAACATTAATGGTTGAATCAAGATGAGATTTCATGATTCCTGACCTTCTTAGGAAAATAATTCTATCACAGATTCTGTCACATCTTGAGGCAGCTAGAAATCTTTGCATTGTTGAGTACTAGTTTTTTTCTTCAAAGATTTATTTGTGTTTATTTGAAATGTAGATTTTTTAAGAGAGGAGGGCACACACACACACACACACACACACAGAGAAGCGAGGTGGAGTTAAGGGGGTGCAAGAGATCTTCTACCCACTGGTTTATTTCCCAAATGTCTGTGATGACCAGAGCTGAGCCAGTGTGAGGCCAGGAGCCTTGAGCTGCTTCTAGGTCTTCCCTGTGGGTGCAGATATCCAAGCACTTGGGCGGCATCTTCTGTTACTTTCCCAGATAGATTAGCAGGCAGCTGAATTGTAAATGGGGCAGCTTAGACTTCAAGTGGTTCCCATGTGGGATGCTGGTACCACAGGTGTAATGTTAACCTACTACACTGTGGCTCTGGCCCTGAGTATTGAACTTGTTAAAGTGCTTTTCTAATAATGCTGAAAATGTTGTGACTCCAAATTACTTATATTATCAGAACTCTGACAACAGTGGGTTGCATATTAAAAATATGTATAATAAGAAAAGAAACCCAAGGAGTGTATCCTGCATCTGACAGAACAGGACTCACATCTTACAAGCAAATATGTCCAACCAGATTCTTATCATATGCTTGCTTTTATGAGCCTCTGTTGTCTTTATGTCCTACATATGGATAATCCTCCTTGTGCAGATGTGTGAGTTGCTGCAGGTAAAGTGAAATTCAAAGCCGTGAGTTTCTTTATTTTATTTTACACATGCACAGCACTTTTTATGTAGCAGCCACTATTCTGAAGATTCTATAAAAATTATTTGAACAGCAATTCCATGAGGTAGATTGATTTTATCCATGCTTTCCTGAAGGAGGCTGAGGGAGGTTGAGTCACTTAGCCATTATCACAAAGCTAGCAGTTAAGAGTGAACTGTGGAAGATTTGGGAAATAACTGGCAAGTGAAGGACCTGAGATTTCAACCTGCATAGAATGGTGACATGATCGATGCACAAATCCTGCTGCTTAATTCAAGAGCTTTTGCCCACGGGTAAAAAATCATGGATGCTAGTTGGAGTTTGCCTTCCTTGCAGGGTCCAATTTGATTCAGTTTGTTCCATTCCAATTCAGTTGGATTTTTCTGAGCCCAGGGAATATATTTCTTTGAAGCCTTAGGTTTTGCCACTATGTCACTGTATTCTACACTGTGAAAGCTAACAACTAGCCACTCTACTCCACTACTCTGCTTCTAACACTGAGAAGAACTAAGAAACATGAGTTTTGATGTTATCCATGCTTGGATAATGATGGCAAGATACGGAATGAACAAACAAAGTCTCAGATGTCAATTCTTGAACTGTCACAGTCAAGCGGCCTGATGTGTATCCCTTTGCTCTGTTTTTAGGATTCCAAGGAAAACATTCATATTGATGTGAGATTTTCTATCTTTTGACCATGAAAAGAACCTATATAAAGGCATCTTCCATGGTGTCTGGCTTATAGAACATTGCACATAGCAAATACTATGATAAGCCTTTGGAATCTGGTCACATTCCCCCTGAGAATTGACTGAGAGAGAATCATGTATGTGACAACCATTGATCTCTTAAGAAACTATCTTCCTGCTGCAACGTGTAAGTGGAGCAAACCAGGAGAGGCATCCAGGATCATGCTCCTGCTTGTTTGGTGGTCACACTGGATGGAATTTGCACTTTCCTCACGTGTACACTCTTCCCTTACACAACACCGTTGATGTTACACTATTAAAAAAGCTTGCATATTAAAATTGGAGGCATGTTTAAGTACCTCATAATTAACTGCTGTCTATTTAACCAGACAGCTCTAGCAAGTTAATTTGATGTCTGTTATGAGACTTAATAATTGTCAGTGATTTTTAAAAACAATTTACTGGTATAATCATTAACTACTCCTAGATTATCTTGTCAAATTGATAATTAAATACCTCAAAAATTCATTACTGAGTCAGTATATTAATAGGAATGTAATTAAATAATGTTTGCTTATGTAATCTAGAGTTTATTACCTGTACACTTATTTATCTTTTCTATGCTTATTAAATCTTCCTAGGGACTTCTTCAGAATCAATAGAAAACCAAGAGTCAATGTCGTATTAGATCCAAATAAGTCACTTAATTGAGAAGCTGTGAAGTAAATATGGATTCCCTATATGTGTGAAGAGAGAGAGACCATTTCTGTTCTGTATAGAACGCATCTTCTTTCCCTTCTTCCATTTCCTGTTGCATTTCTTTTTCCCTGTCTATCTAGTGTCTCTTTTTCTTTCCCACTGTTCTTCTTTTTTAAGATTTATTTTTTTTTATTGCAAAGTCAGATATACAGAGAGGATGATCCTCCATCTGTTGATTCACTCCCCAAGTGGCCTCAATGGCTGGTGCTAAGCTGTTCTGAAGCCAGGCGCCTCCTCCAGGTCTCTCATGCAGCTCCAGGGTCCCAAAACTTTGGGTCATCCTGTACTGCCTTCCCAGGCTACAAGCAGGGAGCTGATTGGGAAGTGGGGCTGCTGAGATTAGAACTGGTGCCCACAGGGGGCTCCCAGTGCACACGGCTAGGACTTAGCCGCTAAGCTTCTGCGCCAGGGCCCATGCCTCTATTCTTCATTCCATTCCTTGCTTTGCTTTTCCTCCTTGCTTTGTTTCATCAAACATTTGACTATCGTCTACGTACGCATCATCGTGTAAGACCCTTAGGATACATAGAATTGTTCTTGTGTAGTCTAGTGAAGAAACACCTATAGTGAATCACAGTGTGACAGACTTGGT
The DNA here is from genome assembly GCF_030435755.1 of Ochotona princeps. Lineage (NCBI taxonomy): Eukaryota > Metazoa > Chordata > Mammalia > Lagomorpha > Ochotonidae > Ochotona > Ochotona princeps. The sequence continues at coordinate 97,744,878 of NC_080834.1, read as the reverse complement.
TCTATATTCTAAGTATGTGCAAAGTACTTGAGCAAACCACAGAAGGAAGGACAGCTTACTGAGTCTGCCGCCTGGGAGGTTTTGTCAAGGATGTAGAGCATGTTGTGGAGTGGTATCCCGGGTGAAAGGAGGCGCGTGTACAATAACCTGGGGATGAAAAACAACTAAACTGCTGAATGTCATGATCAGAGTCATGTTTTTGCAAAGATCATCTAGGAGGAAACCATAGGCTTTTCTGTAGCCCTCATTTTACAGTTGTGATGTCCAGTGGTTTTCCCTGATAGCCTTGAGTTCTTACAGGATCTGTTCAGGCTAACGTCTCGCAGGCTTCACCCTTCCCCACCTGTTTGACCCTGGTGACCACCCAGGTTTTTGCCATTTGCACAAATTTCTGCCCTATTGCTGCTATAAAGATGTATTCACACTTGCCGATTCACCGATTCAAATTGTATGTTTGATAAATAAGATCATGACATATTTCAACCTGGGCTCCAAAACGGAGGAGTACATGTTCAGTTTACTTATTTCCAGAATCCCCCTGATGTACCCAGTAGCAACAGAAATCAAACTAAAGGATGTTTGGTTTTATAAATACAAGTGAGTAATATTTCAAAGGAATACGTTTTAAACTAACAACTTCATTCATTTTTGAGTCCCTATATAAAATCCAGCCACTCAAAACCCTTTTTCACCACTGAGAGACAAATGAACCAGTTGTAATAATCAAGTGCCAATCACCATAAAGTCATTGGCTGCCAGCAGTTGCCCTAGCTGGCTGGGTGCCTCTTGCTGAAAAAGGGAGAGAGGATGTAAATAAAACATGCCTCTAGTATTATAACAATATTGGCTATAGTAAGCAAGTAGAAATGTATTCAGAGTTTCTGAAGACTCATTTTCATGATGCATGGAAATTAATTTCATATCCCCATGATAATCTTGGCCTAATGGAAGAATGTGTTTGGAGGGCTCCACTTGCCTTAGGGAATAAATAGTATGTTTCTGAGACCAATGTATTCTGCCAGTGCCAGGCCTCTTCTGTGATGTGAAGTGTGACAAGCAATGTTTTAAAATAATCAAAATGAGCACATTAGAAGATCACATTAGACAAGGTCAGGAACGATCAAAGTTGATGGTTAATTCTGAGAGTACAATGTTCTCTAAGTTCTGAGCTTGAAAGTGCTTAGCTGTAAGTGACAAAGACCACTACCAGAAATACAAACTACTTTACCTAACACACATGCACATCTGTAAAAAAAATACAACTTCAGAATCTTTCTCTGAGAGCTCTTAGGAAACACCTGCAGGTTGGACCGTAGAGATAATTCAGTCTGTCAAAGCTTTGTATCATGAAGTCTCGAACCTAGCACTTACAAAGCAAGTAACTTAGCATTGCCAATTTTCTTTCCCAAGACCTCAGTTTCTTCATGTGTAAAATGAAGCTAATATTCCCAGGCCCACCCATCTCCCAGCGCTGCGGGGAGGATCAAATGAGACCAAGGATTTAAAATGTCTTGTAAACAGATCATAAAGCTGTATACGAGTGAGGTGAGTATTACGATTAGATCTAAAGGGCTGTAAATATTTCAGAGGAAAATATTCAAGTGTTCAAGGCATGTGGTTGGAGTTAAGTGCTGCCATAACACTGGATTCTGGCTCCCAGGTACTAATCAACAGACTTGCAGACTTCCCTTCTCTGAGAGAAGTTCTTCTCAGAGGTTTCCCCATGGAGGCAGCTGTAGTTCTCAGCCTATCTGCATTGTCGATTTGTCTGAAAGCTCTATGAGAGGAAGAATGGTGCTATGGTGACAAAATAACACAGTGTTAAATGTGTGGGATTCAGGGACAGGTGGCCTGGACCAATCCTTGAACCCTGCTTTGCTGCTTTTCTGCTGTGTGGCTTTAAGCAAGTTATTTACACTCTTCCATTTTAGTTTTCTCATCTGTGATGTGAAGGTATTAACTCTACCTATCTCATAGTGATGTGACAGAAGTTCATAAGCTAGTACAGGTCATATCTGGAACATAGAAAATGATCAAGGAAAATTGAGCATTTGTTGTGATTGTTACTGCAGCTTAGAATGAGGCTTGACATTTGATGTTTGGTAATACGTAAATAAATAATACAAAATAAAGCCCTCATCCCAGGAGATACTCATGTAGAGATTCATGAATGCTGAGAGTCATAAAAAATGGAAAAGAATTAACTATGTTGTCTGGGAACTTTAAACTTTTGGTCCTATTCAATGCTCTTTTTAAAATTGAAAACAAGAGTATTCTATCATACTGGTAATTTGAAATATTAGTGTAACACTGTAGCGCTTACAGAAAAATTTTTAAAAAGGTTTTATTTGTTGGAAAGGCAGAGATTGAGAGAAAGAGAGTGCTTCCATCGAAGTGACTGTGCTGGTCAGGGTTGGGCCAGTCGACAGGTAATCCACCCACACTGGTGGCAGGGTCTCAAGCACTTGGGGTATCTTCCACTGCCCTTTCAGGCATATTAACAGGGAGCTCAACTGGAAGTAGCACAGCCAGTTTTCAAAGTGGCATTCGACTATATAGGATCCAGCATGGCTAGAGGCAGTAAACCACTTAATAGCACGACTTAGGCCATTACAGAGAACGTTTAAGGCTGATATCTAGATTTCCATATAACTATTCCCTGTGGAGATTATATATTTTACCACCTCCTTCATAGACGCAGAAATTGAGCTTCAGATAGGGAAGTTATCTTGCCCGAAGTCATGTGTCTGATAGGAATTCTGGTAACAGCTCCTCTGCCTATCTTTTGACTCTTCTTTATTCTCAGGAATAAACCCAAAGCTAAGCCACTCCTGGATTATACTAGCAGTGGTTTTGGAGGGAATTCAATTCAGTAGGAAGGTTAGTTTGCCTTCCCAATTGCAACAACTTGGATTTCCAGGCTTCTTACCCTCTTAAGATTCTGTCACCTAAATGTTTAGCTAAGCCCTTGGGAAACTTATTACCCCCTCAGCCTGTGCTTTGCTTCTGCATCACAATTTGCTTTACCATCATGTACTGGAATTTTCTCTATGACAGATAAGATGAGATAAGCAGATTGTGCTGCGAAGATGGAGGTCTTTTAACTTGGGACAATTAGGCAAACTAGACACAGAGGGTAATTGCTTCATTGGTCAACTTCATAGGTTCCCCAGATTGCCTGAAGAGAAAAATCACTTCTGAATCATTCTGAACTCCCTGCTAATTTCCTCTGAGTTACCTTCAAATGGCAAAACCAGGGTGACTGTCCACCCCATGACCCTCTCTTCGGTCCTGTGCTCTTGTGCTTCTCTGCAGCCCTCTGTGTCTGACAGTCTTTGTTTGGTGCCTCAGAAGACCCAGCATTCCTGCGCATCTCCTCCACCTTCAGCCAGGCCTTCCTTTCAGAGCCGCTTCCTTCAGCACTTTGAAAGTCTTTTCTTTTCTGCTGTATAACTTTGGACATTTCTCTGCCAGTAGCCTTCCATTGTTTCTTTTTTTCTCTCTCTATCCTGTCTGCTTTGTTGCCAGCTTTTATGCTGGGCACTGGCTATACCAAGAGAAATAAAATTGTGTCTGAACTCAAGGAACTCCCAGTCTGGTTGAGAGACTAGCCGTATGAACAAAGGCTCTAAGGGTTAATAAACTGCTGGGCTTTAATAGGAATCATTGAGACTTGAGTGGAGGGAGAACAGTAAAAGTGGCAGGGCAGAAAAGGAACCTGAAAAAGGTTCTCTTGGATGATGAGTAAGCACTCATTCAGACAAGGAAATGAAAGATATCTGAAGTGAGAATGTTGCATATACAAAGGAAGCTAGGGAAGACATTTTTGAGCCAAGAGTTTGGAACTTTTGAGTCTTATTTCCAAACCTGTTGTGAGTGTTGGCATTAATGTACATCAACAGAGCCTGGCCCTTACCAGATAATAAATGGCCAGTTATACCAAATCTCTTTCTCTTGCCCATCCTATTTCCTTGCTTGATGAAAAGATGGAATTAAACCAGAAAATTTTTTTTTTGAGTAAATTTTGTTTTTATTATTTAACTTCATTAATTACATTGTATTATGTGACACAGTTACATAGATACTTGGGTTCTCCCACCCCTCCCCAAACCCTCCCACCATGGTGGATTCCTCCACCTTGTTGCATAACCACAGCTCAAGTTCAGTTGAGATTCCCCCATTGCAAGCGTATACCAAACATAGAGTCCAGCATCTTATTGTCCAGTCAAGTTCAACGTCTTCTTAGGTATACCCTCTCTGGTCTGAAGACAGAGCCAGCAGAGTATTATCCCAGTCAATTGAAAGCTCCATCATACCATCAGCAAAAATTTACATCGTTATGGAATTAATTGACATAGTAATGAGTAACCAACATGTTGAAAGTAAATGCGAGTTCCCAGCCACCTTCTGTGACCACCTAGAAAAATTTTTAAAACAATCTTCTAGAAAAATTCAATGATACTGTAATAATTGTTTCTTCTCTCTATAGTCTCCTGATGTTGGCTAGTCCTCAGCATTCCCAAAGGAACTGTGAGGCGTTGTTGCCAGGATATAAGAAAGTAGCTGCTAGAAAGGTCCAAGTCCAAGCACCTGAATGGTAGCTTTATCAATATAGTCTCGATATCCCAGAAGGGCAGACACTGTGGCATCATAGGAACTGAGTGTAAAGTATCACAAAATGTGTCCTTTGTTGTGTGTCAATGCACTCAAAAGTCTATAAAAAGTCAAATTCTGGAAACTTCTACAACAGGCATATTCAAAGGGCATATGTTGGGAGTCCAACCAATGTTTAATTGCCCTGATGTAGTTGATTTCCAAGTGGCCTAAAGTTTTCTTATACTGGCTTTGGTGAGCATGAGAGCAAGAGGAACAGAGGACATTCTGAGACTGTATTTTTAAACAAAGTCTTTTAAAATGAAACATTCATTCATTTGAATACCTGTCTAAAAGTGGGAAGGCCTCTGAAGGGTTCAGCCTGGGACATGCTCAGCACTATGGAGCCAGCCTGCTGAGAGCAGGAAAGGGCAGAGCCACAGCCACAGGACTGCATTGTCTCCTGCCAGGCCAGCTGGGGCTGCTCCCTCCCCTCTTGGCCTCCAGGCAACAGCGCTTCTTGCCTTTGCTCTCTTTCCTGGGGGGCACAGTCATCTCTCAGTCCTGGGTTTGGTGGCAATGAGCTTACTCTGTTGACAGTCACTGGACACAGTCTAACAAGGGATTGAAGTATTGCCAGCTCTCGAGTTTGTGCTGCTGTTTTTGGGAAAATGGAGTTTGATGGAGCCAACGTTCTTTCAAGTCTCCTTTCTCCTCCTCTTCTTTACCACCAACCTTTTCTCCTTCTATTTACCACTTCCACCAGCATAAAATCTCCTTGGAGACAGGAGTTTTAAATCTTGTTTTGAGCACAACTGTGCTTGAGGTGCAGATGCAAATCCCAAGATTATCTTTCATTGTAGCAGAACATCTCCACTGGCAACAAACCTGAGACGGCAGTGGGGACCCCTGCAGGATCCCATGGCGGTTTCTGGGAGATCCTGTGGGAGGTTTTGTTTGTGTTAGACCCTGAAGGCCATTCAGTGGGAAAATACAGGTTACCCTGGTAAATGAGCAAAGGTATTGGCAGCAACAAGAAGGACTCAAGCTGCATGCACTAAGGTCTAGGCATGTTGCTGGTGGACTAGGCCTCTCACTCAGAAGTGGATTAGTTTTAATTCATGCTAATAACCTGGCTACCTACAGAAATGTAAGATATTGAATTGAACTTAATCACAGTAGGCAAAGGGGCTGCCTTAGGCCAGCTCACTGAAAATGAAGAGAAATTCAAGGCCAATGGCTAGATAATAGGAGAGGAAGCAGGAAATAGAATTCTACCACAAGTTCTCAGTAACTAAAAATATCATAGAAATCTGGATTGTGTGTAGGATCAAGTAGTCCTTTAAATTTAGAGTTCTCTTGAATGTGTCAACCTGTGCCATGCTTCCCACAAAGGGTAAACTATATTCTTTATGATCTGTTTTAGGAGGTGGACAAGTGCATACTTGATGTTAGAAAGAGTAACTTCCAACTGAGTTCTGACAGTTTTCGAAAATTAAAACCATAATTCTTTAGCATTCGAAATGCTATTGCCTAGAAAAAGAATAATTTAGTTTGACTTTAAATAAATACAAATATTGTACAGACCACTTACACCATTCATTCCTCTTCTGTTCTCCTCTCCATCTCTTCTCCATTGTTCCCAAAGTTTCTCTTCCTTCTTCCTTGATTATTCCTTTCAGCATTTCCCTCCTCAGTCTCAGGGCTCTGATCTGCTGCTGGTATTTCTAATAAAAATAAGATGGGCATGAGGAGAACCTCCCAGGGCAAGGCTAGGGACTTGGGCATCTGCATCAGCTTCCTAGGTAAGAACTGGACATGTTGGAAAAGCCATATCCCTTTTCTGAGACTGTTTTCTCAGTTAGAAAATGGGCATAATAATCTGTATTCATGGAGTTGTTGTGGAAACCTAAGACATGAGTGGAAACGAGCATGCTTGAACTGCATTTCCATTCTCAGTCCACATGTGGTCTTGGCTACTTATCATTTGCATTTGCATTGCTCTCTCTAACTTGCTTATTAATTTATTTGAGGCTGTGCTAAAATTTTCCCTGTTTGTTTCTTTTGTATATCTCTGGAGAAAGGCTGTCCCAGTGGGCTCTGTGGGTCATGTCCTTGGTCCAGCCCCGGGTGAGTGCACCATTGTACAACCAGTGATGTGACTACGATCCTCTCAGCTTCTGTGACGCAAGGGCTCTGGACAAAGTGTTTAGCTTGCTGCTGTCTCTTATACAAGGTGACTAAAAAATGTTCATGAAAAACATAAAATTTTTAAGATTTTATTTCTAAAAACATTTGAAATCTGTGCATAGCTTTTCTTTTTGACGACATTTACATAGTTGATCAGGGTGGGAAGTGTTAAGGAGTAGAGGAAACTGTATGAAACCATTGTTTCCAAATTTTCCTTTTCTTCTTCCTGTATTTGGGGGAAGGCATAAAATAAGGAGAGAAGCTGCACCCAGCTTCCCAACTGCCTCAGTACCCGATGATGCAGAAAACCTATCTGATGGCATCTCAGGATGCCCGATGTTCGGTGTAAGTAGCTTCGATAGTTTGAAATTTTGTCGATCTCGCCAATCCAAAGATGAGGAAACACTTCCAAGGTCCATTGGCTGCTATAGTCCACCTTGGAATCTCCATTTGCCTAGATATTTGCTGTCAACACTTGGCAGGGGTAGTTGACCAATTTATTCTTTCTTCCTCTGCCGTAGTATAAGGTGTCCTCTGAAGAATCCAATGACTGCCATATCCTCCATGTGCATCTGGGCATGTCATTTACTGTTCCATCTTAGCCACTGAGGAGGCCCAGTTCTAACACAGGCACTCCATCTTCAGTCCACAGATCATGTAATTCTCCCCATGGTTGGAGCTCTGAGTCCAGCAGTTCAGTTGGGAATTCCCAAATAAACCTTGTTTGAGGTGATTTCAGATCTGACTCTTGTGTGTGCTTGCCAGTACAGGGTCTGGCTTAGTCTGTTCTCATTAGCTTATTGCACACACTGGTAGTTGTGATTGATGGGTCATTTGTGTTTGCAGTCCTCTCTCTTATACAACCCAATGACGCTGCAGTCCAGCTCAACCAATCCCACTGCACACTTGGCCCCTCATGTACACCAGTGGGCACTACAGCCTAGTTGAAGCAGCCCCCAATAATCCCAACCAGGCCCACCACCAGCCATGGTTCCTATGCTTGCTGGTATGTACAGAAGGCTGATCCAGTCTGTCTTACATCCCATTCAACTTTCATATACCTTAATGGGCATTGGAGCCCAGTTTAACCTAACTAACCTCACTATTCAGCCCACATTTATGTCAGCAGGTACCTCTACCTGTCTAGCCAGCCCTGGTTCTCATGCCTACTAGTGGGAGTTGTAGTCCATCAGAGAGTTGCCAACAGTTTCCTCGCTGGGTCCACTTCCAGTACTGGATCTTGCAGTCTCCAATTAGTTCTGCAGTCTGGGCTGATAGGATTTGCCCTGGTCCCAGCACTTGCTAGCCGATTCTATGGCAAAGCCCAAACAGTCTGTCCTTAATCTGGCTCATGCATGCATCAGTGGATACAGTTGGTTAGCACAGCTTGGCTCTCTCCCTAACCCAGTTGCCAATCAGGCCAAGAGGTTTTGTAGCCCTGCTCAGCCTGATCTGCCCCCAGTCCCAGTTCTCACACTCACCAGTAGGAGCGTGGCCCAGCAAGGGAGCCCATGCTGTCCTCTTACCAAAGGCTTGTATCTCTCCTCCTAGGTCTCCTGTATGCTGGTGGGTGCTGCAGCCCAGTCTGGCATGGCCTGCCTCACCTCTGTGTTTGCTGATGGGTGCTGTAGTCTGGCCTGGCCCAGTCTGTGCCTGGTCCCAGTTCATGCCGGTGGGTGCTGCAGCCCAGCCCAGCTCAGCCAACCCCCAGTCCCATCCCTAATGTGAAGTGGCTGGAATTGTGACCCAATCTGGCCTGTCTTGCAACCTGTCCTGGTTCTCACATCTGCCAGTGGATGCTAGCTTGGCACACCTCCAGACATGACCCACATGTATGCCTGTGGCTACTGTAACTTAGCCTGGTCTGGGCTGCTCCCAGTCTTGATTCTTGTGCTCATCTTTAGTTCCCAAGCTCCTTTATCAGGTCTCCTCCCAGTGGCAAATCTCACGCAAACCAGTGGATCCTTGAGCCAAACTGATCTTCCACCTCCTGTTCTGGCAGGAACAGTGGCCTTGTGCAATAAGTCCACACCCATTTTGGCTCTTACTCTTGTGTGCTATGGCACAGCCATGCCTGGTTCACACCCACACACAGCTCTTGCATGGTTCAGTGGGTTCTGAGACCTAGTCAGCCCATCCTGCACCCACCCTGGCTTTCACAAGCACAAGTAGGTGCTGGAGTCTATCCCAGCCTGGCATACCCAGTCCACACCTATGCTGAGGGACACTGCAGCCATGTCTAGCCCAGATCGCTGCCTCAATTCTGGTTCTTGAACTTACCAGTGGGAACCACAACCCAGTCAGGGTGTTCCCTTAGCTGCCCAATCAGGCCTGTTTCCAGCTACAGGTCTTTTGTATGCCACTGATTTCTTTGACCCAGCTTGGCAAATCCCACCTTGGCCTTTGCCATTGGATGCTGCAGTCTGGCCTGTCCCCAGTTTCAACTCTTGCTGATGGGTGGTGCAGCCCAGCCCTGCCCATCCTTGCATTGGAAACTGATAGCTGTGTTAGGCTAGCCTTGCATGACCTGCATTCCATCCTGGCTACTGCACAGGTTAGTATGCTAAGGTTTGACCTGGCTCTGCCCTGTCCGCTCCCCTCCAGAAGCAACCCACATGCTTGATGTTGGCTGGAGCTATCTGCTTGGCCTGACCAACACCCAGGTCTGAATCAAACGTTCACAGTGGGAGCTACATCACAATAGGGAAGTTTGCCAAGTTCCCCCATCAGGCCTATTCCCAGACCCAGATCTCATATGTTCCAGCGTATGGTAAGCCCTTACTTGGCATAACCTGCTCCCTCCGACCCAGCCTATGTGAGCTGGTGGATGTTGTGGTCCAGCCTGCCTCTACTCCATATTCTTGGGTGTGCTTGCGGGTGCTTCAACCTGGACCAGCCTGGCCTGTTTCTAACTCCAGTACTCATGAGCATTGGATGCTTCCATGGTCATGCCTAACTCAGCCCATCACTACCCCCAGATCTTAAGCAAACCAGTGGATATTGCTGTTCCACTGGGGTGGGTCCACATACCCTCCACAGAATCTGCCCTGAGATCTGATTCTTTCATGTGCTGGTTAGTGTCATGGCCCAGTCTAACATCACCCATTTCCTGTTTTGACTGTCTTTGGCAGGTACTGTGATCTAGCCCTGCCAGGTAGGTCCCCAGCCCTATCTTTAGCGTGTGCAGTTGAGTGGTGGTCAGTGGTGGTTGATGCTAACCAACCCAGTTTAGGACTCTCATGTGGGCTGGCACATTGGTCTGACCTATAAAGGTCCTCCAGTTCCCTCCTCCAAATGCTTGGTCTCAGTCCCCTTCCTTACCTGCAGGTGCAGTAGCCTTGTTGATGGAAGTCCCTCAGAAATCATTCCTCATCAACAACATACTCTCTTAGCGGCCCTCTCTCCCACAAAACCCGTTACCTCCTTCCCTGGGCAATCCAGTCCCTGTGCCTCAGCCCAGTTTTCCAAAGCTCAGTCTTCCAGTGTGATGTTATACTGTGTTGGAGCTCTGCCACCACTAGGGTCCCAAGCTCCTGGCATGCATTCTGGCCTGAGACCTTGCCCCTCTGCCTACTCAAGTTCCAAGATCATTCAAAGTTCCCAAGTCCTATCCACCAGCACACCATGCCAGCATGTTAGCCTAGGGCTCTCAGCTTCCATCCCATCCTCCCACCCTTGAGAATGAAACCCATGGGGAAATCCCCAGGCTTGCTCTGGCTGCCTGGGCATGAGCCCCCAGGTTTTTTGCATGCCCCTGCAGTTGCTATCCCCTAGGACCCTGCAAGTCCACACTCCTGGACCCCCTTGAGCCTACACTCCTATGGTGGGCACAGTGATGGCAGCTGGTGCCCCCACAGTTTTTCATAATGTGCAATTTTCATGAACCATTAGAAGATATGATTTTCAAGGTTTTTGCACCAGAAACAACTTTTTAGTTCATTTCCTTTAAACATTTTGATTTACTATTATATTGAAATATTACTGGCTGCATTTTTCCATTCCATGTGCTAAGCCTTTTCCTGGGCATAAAATATTGTTGAATACTGGCCTGGAAATGAGCTTTTTATTGCCAATTGTTTAGTTCTGAGCTAGATGTTTCACTTGTCCATCTTGTCCTTCGTGGGACTGCCCTGGTCCATGCAATTGGAAGAATCCTCTGCCACAGAGGTCTTCCTGCAAGAAGTGCTTGGGTTTAGCAAGGGTTTCAAAGTATAAGCAGAGAAAATGCTGGGCAAAACTGGTATTTTCAGCTTTGGTGATTTATTCTCAAATCCTTTGAAAATAGGGACAGCTCAATAGCCAGGCTTGAATGTGGAATCTAAGCAGTGGGGGGATTATCGCATCTTTCCTTGCACTCACTGTACTGGCTCCAAACATAGAAAAATTTCAGAGCATCTGTGAACTGTTGTAATCCAACTGTTTCTTGATAGGCTGAGTGCTACATACTGGGACTAATCATATCCACTTCCCAGGGTTGCTGGAGAGTGAAATAAGATGCCCATGTGTGCATGCAGTTCTGGAGCCTGACCCTGTTAGCTGCTTACAAAAAGGATAGGGGATTCTGAAACTGGTGGGCCTAGAAACCCTCTTTTTCTACTCTGGCAACACTTCTCATAGTTAGATAGCTCTGATGTGGAACCTTCTACCTTACAATGAGGAACAAATGCATGAGATTCCTGAGCAGGACTAGGTTGTCTTTCCTATGCCCCAGCCTCTCTACTCAGTCCCCTGGTGAAAACAGACAGCAGAGGACCGCTGTGGTCAGAGAGCTGAGGAGCCAGACAAGGCTCTGTGGTTACGCACTTATTTATTTCCTTATTTATTACTTTTGCAGCTAACGTTTTTACAATCATGTTATTTTGTGGTTTATTTGCAAAGTGCATTTTGAGCCAAGTTTGCTTCAAATATGCTCTGAGTTGGAAAAGGGTTGCAGAGGAAAGCCAGGGAGAGGTGAGGGGAGGAGTTTCAAAAAATATTATATAACTGACATATCTGTTAAGGCTCCTTTCTTGGTAATTAGACTCCTCAAGACAGAAGGAGAAGTGGAAACTGAGAAAGCATACGAGGCCACGTGGAGCAGTTTGGGTGAAGGCAGCCTCAGCACTGCATGGAAAAGTGCTGGATAGGATACACCGGGAGGAAGCTTCTCTCCTTCTTCAAGGATTCTAAGCATGCAAATGGCACCCCTTAAAAGACATTGGAAAAGAGTCAAAAGGTTGGATAAAAATGGAGAAGTGATGGATAGGACCCAGCATTATGGTGCAATTGGTGAAGCCACCCACTGTATGTGATGCAAACCTCCTATGTCAGAGTGTTGGTTCAAGTCCCAGATGCTCTACTTCCAATTCATGTTCTTGCTAATGCACCTAGCAAGGCAGTGGATGATGATCAAGGTGCTTGGGCCCCTGACACCCATGTGGGAGACCTGGATGGAGTTCCAGGCTCCTGGAGTCAACTTGGCCCAGTTTTGATCTTTGCAGCTATCATGAACTCCCTCTCTCTCTCCCTCTGTAACTCTGCCTTTCAGATAAATAAACCTTCCTAAAATCTGGACAATGCATTCATCCATGCATGCTATTATGAGTACAAAGTCTGCTGCGCCTTAGGTTTTAAGGATTTTAAAAAGCTGGAGCCCTAGTTTTCTGAGCTCAGCAGAAGTGAGTCTCTAGACAAAAGCTGTAGCTATCTTCTGGTTCTTCTGTGTTCTTGTCTTAACTCCGTAGGCAATGGCAGATCCCTGAGAGGTTTCCTTGCCCTGCTTGCTTGGGATTTGAGGCCTACATTTTAACTATGTTCAGGTTTGTTCTTGTATTATTCCATCTGGTGGCTTCCCAAACCACTTTCCTTTTTTACTCTCCCTGTAAATATTTACATAAGAAGGTTCTTACAACCACAGGATCCTATATTGGTGGATTGGCACAGAACAAAGTGTCTTGATGTTGTTTTATTCCTTTTACGAACAATTTGGTTAAGTGGATTCCCTCCTAGCTCATTAGAAAATCCTTTCATTTTAATAACATCATCATAAACTAAATAGCATCAGAGGGAAAAATAAGTCTGCAGAGTATAGCCTCGAATGGCAATCTCTGAGCCACTTGGTAGCTGTTAATGGTTGATTTAGAAACTGGCAAGCTTAGTTAATGACTGGAATGCAGCATGTATTTTAAGGCCTCCAATCTCTAAGCAAGTCTCAAATATGGTACTTTCTGGATTGGCTGGATGGTTAAAAGATCAGATAACTGGATCAGGAGATCAAGACTCAGTTCTGAAATATCAGACCCCAGCTCATCCTGCCTTCTTCCCTTAGGCTGTCTTTGTTTTCTTTTTCTTCTCTGCCTCCCTCTTGAACAAGTTCATTCTGGTCCAGAGCTTTAACTGATGGTTCTCCACAGGCACCAATGAAACCTCACTAGTTTTGCCTTTTCTGAGCCCCACTTCTGAATTCCTAGCTTTCCTGGACGTTCTTTGTGGCCAAATGGGCCAAACTGGAAACCATAATGCTAAGGGAAATGAGCCAATCCCAAAAGGTTAAATACCACATGTTTGCCTTAATTTAAGATGATATGATGTTATGTATAACATGTTATGTTTTGAATGTTATATGTTGTGTATAAACTAAGATTGAAGTATAGGTGAGGTGGTCACAGAAGGTGACTGGGAACTCGCATTTACTTTTAACATGTTGGTTACTCATTACTATGTCAATTAATTCCATAATGATGTAAATTTTTGCTGATGGTATGTTGGAGCTTTCAATTGACTGGGATGATGCTCTGCTGGCTCTGTCTTCAGACCAGAGAGGGTATACCTAAGAAGCCGTTGGACTTGACTGGACAATAAGATGCTGGACTCTATGTTTGGTATACGCTTGCAATGGGGGAATCTCAACTGAACTTGAGCTGTGGCTATGCAACAAGGTGGAGGAATCCACCATGGTGGGAGGGTTTGGGGAGGGGTGGGGAGAACCCAAGTATCTATGTAATTGTGTCACATAATACAATGTAATTACTGAAGTTAAATAATAAATATAAAAAAAAAATCAGATCACCATCAAAATTCTAACTCAGCAGGAGCAAAACAAATCTCATCTCTGAGAACTACTCCTCTGCCTCTCTCAAGGTAGGTGTTCACTGTGTCCAAACCAGTATCAGTCTCTCAGTTTCCGAATCTGTCACCTTTGACCTCTTCTACGTCTTGCCTTATGCATAATCAGTTACAAAGCATTGTTGATTTTATTTTACACTTTGTATTTATTTGGAAAGCAGGCAATAAGACAGACAAGGGTAATTCTATTGATTCACTCCCCTAAATGCCCTTGCAGGTGCAGCTGGGCTGGGTTGAAGTTTGGAGCCAGGAATTCAACCTAGGTTTCCCACATGAATGATAGTGATGCATGCAGCTCTCTGAGCCATCACCTGCTGCTTCCTGGAGTGCACATTTGCAGAAAGTTGTAAGCTGGAATAGAGCCAGGGCTTGAACTCAGGCATTTTGGTATGAGGGATACAAGTGTCCGAATCGTGTCTTGACTGTCAGGTCAATTTCACACTCCATGTATTGTTGATTTTAACACCTCTTGATGATTTACATAGGTACATCTTTGTTTTCACTCCAGCTGTCTTCACCCTTCTTTACCCCTTAGGTATTCATTTATCCATATGCTAATAGATTCAATACACATACTAATTCAATCATTCCTACATGCTAGTCACATAGCCAGTACTATGGATGCAAAAATGGACAACACAATAAAAAAGTTTATATCTACTCTAATACAGGAAGATACTCATCAATAAATGAATGATTAAGTAGTATGTTTAGTGTGACTATAGGACAAGTCATGGGTTTCTTTCTGTGTTTGAATTAACCCAAGATCCTGCAGCTTAATGTTCCAGCATTAGCTTGTTTGATTATGTCACTTTTCTTTTCAAATGTCATCAATGCCCCCTTACTGTTACTTACTCATTCATCCATCTGTTGATTCATTCTTTCATCTTTCAAATGTTCTTGTCCCTTTCCTTCACCACTTACATTCTGTTGTCTCCATACCCTGGCAAAAATTTTTTCTGCTTGCTGCAGTGTTCTCTTCACACTTGATGACACCCAGACATTTTCACTTGGCTAATTGAAAAGCCACTTTGGTAGTACAGATGCCAACACTTGTATGACATCCTCCACTCTTCATAGAAGCATTTCATAGCTTGTCTACCAGCTTTTTCATCTCTCCTCCATCCAGCCAGTAGTTGCTCCCTCCTCCTGCCCTTAGGAGAACATCAGAGCATTTTGTATGAATTCATTTGGCACTGAAGTCTTGGTCTTGTGAAACCACCTTAACCTAAACTTGAGTGAAATTCCCTGCTTTCTTCAACACACAGTCTTTGTTTTATTTAATTATTTATTTATTTATTTATTTATTATTTATTTTCCATGGTTGGCATGAAAAAAAGATAAAAAATAAAAAATAAAGTGGCAATCACACCTTATTTTTTGTTGTTTTTCATATTTTTTATGATCTTTACATAGTTTTTTTAGATTTTTATTTAGGATCCCGCCCCCAAACTCCCACCTCTGACAGGTTTTCCCCATGTTGCTACAATAGTAGGGTGCTTCATAAGGAGTCATAATTCCTTCAGTTTCTTATTTAAGTGTGCCCCAACATTGCTGGTGCAAACAGTGTCAGACAGTCTGGCATCCCATTGTCTACACATTTACAACAGTTATTTGCGGTCCATCTTTTGTTTGGAAGTAGAAATGCATGTTGCATTGTACCCCCACATCTGGATATGGTAGACCTCAGTAGTCCATCACTATATATTTCCTTGAAGGATCCCTCTGGTCATGTTGCTCTTGCTTGCTCTGTTAACTTGGGCTTTATGGTCACTATCCAGTTGCATCAGATTTAGAAAATAAAGAAGAAACAGATTGCAATGGACAATTGATTAAGAGGATAGAGAATTATAATGTAGGGGAGTCACATCTCTGTAAGAAGTATTAAAAAAAAGTATTAAAGTATCACATTCTCTGATTCTTTCTCTTTTGTTGTCCAATTTGCAGATGGAAAAGATAAGGTTTAAAGAACAGTGTCTTGTTCATGTTATAATGAATTGGAAAAGATGAATGGAATATTAGAAATCAGGTTATGAATATAAATTTCTAGTGCATGAGCAGAATGAAAGTTGGTTCCTGGTGTGATGTTTTGTTCCATTCATTTTGATTAGCTTCAGATTTAATGCCCTCTCACCCTCCCCTTTTTCAAAAGAACACCAACAAGCCAAGCATTACTATAAGGACTGATTATCCACAGCGGAGACACTGTACAGCTTCTGTGAACAGCCCAGTGCTGTTGAGCAATACCAAACTGCAGCTGGACCAAAGATGGATCTGAGTTCTGAGAAAGACTCTACACTCTCCCTGTTGGAAAGACAGACATATTCAATAAAATGTTTTTGAGACACAGAGTCTCATTCATGGCAGGGGGAAGGAATGGGAGAGGACTGTTTTCTTTTGTAAGAATTGGCTCAGCCTGGAAGGATGCTATTTAATGCAACCCAGAACTGATTATTGTGTTGATCGTGTTTCAAAATTCTTGCCCTTTACACAAGTTCCTGAGTCAATTGAGTGCAGTTGTGGGATATTT
The DNA here is from genome assembly GCF_030435755.1 of Ochotona princeps. Classification (NCBI taxonomy): domain Eukaryota; kingdom Metazoa; phylum Chordata; class Mammalia; order Lagomorpha; family Ochotonidae; genus Ochotona; species Ochotona princeps. Next base: position 97,728,461 of record NC_080834.1, on the reverse strand, counting down.
AACTTTTTGTTTTAAAGTCTTATGATATTTTGTGATTTGAGGAAGAGGATGACAAGAGAGCATGAATGGAAACCTGCCCAAGGACTGAAAAAAAGCAAAAAGGGTGGGGAGGACAATGAATAGAGCAAAGAGAGACTAAAATTCTGGGTCGGAAACTCTTGCTGAATGAGTCATCCTGCAGAACAAATAAAACCTCACTCATCACCCCATCTTTCTTCTCTCTACTCAGAGAGGCAAACAGTGGGGCCCTGGAAAAACATCAGCAAATTCTTGTAGCATCTGTAGGTGGGGAAGGTTTCCAAGCCACAGAGAGGGCTGTGAACGCAGTTACTGGGGCTCCAGGCTTTCTCAGCCAAATAGGAAGAACCTCCAAATTGACCCTGGAAAAACATACTCACTGAGGGAAAAAAAAATATTGTAAGCGTTCCCTATGTGTTTGGGTTAAGGGATTTTTTTTCTTAAAAGAAACAAATACATTGCTTTCCAGTTTTCCATGAAAAGAGTCTGCATATTCTGTGATTTGCAGGGTTAGAATCTTTGGATTGGTTTTGCAAGGATGTAGAGAGGACTGAAGCTTTGTCCCTGTTTAGTGAATCAAGGTCATCACATAGTACAACTGTATTCACGCTAAAAAGCCCAAAGGGGAAAGCATTCTTGCCACTCCTTTCAGCAGTGAAGATTGCAATTAGCATTTTTATGAAGAACATAAACTCTCTGTGTATCAAAGATTCACTTTTATTACTCTGAAACTGGCTCCAATAAGCATCCCGCAAATGTTTGGCTCCTTCCCTTTCAAGAGGAGGCCAATTAAAACACGAGCTGCCTCGCTGCCAGTCCCTACCCACCCTTCCATGGGGCAACAACAATACTGGCATGGTAGCATCGGCGCCCTGCAAAGTGGCTTTTCAGTTATTGGGCACCAAGAAGGAAAATAATGATTTCTTGGCTCTCAGCACATAAACAAATATAAAGCAAGACAAGGGATAGGAAAAAAAAACAGGAAAAACAACTTAAGGCTTGTTTTTGTTATTCCTTTTCTCACTCTAGTTGTGAACTGCTGGGTTCAGACAGATGATGACTTAACTTGCCACCAGTTGTGCCAGCTGTTCTCCCATTTCTGGAACCACCCGACTCACTGGAAAGGGGCAGTGCCCCATGACCATGGCGCCAGGGTGCTTTTATAAGCTGTGATTATGCTCTGGAAGGCAGCCCTAGACAGTGGGCTGCTCTCTGCAATGTAGACTCCCAGCCGTGCCATACCATGTAGCTCCCAACTGACCATGCCATTTGATGTTGTTTTTTAAGATATTGCTTGATATGAGCATTGTTTTCCTTATTACAGGAGGAGTCTGCCATGTGGCAGAGAGTAGAAAGGCTAGTGTCTGGCTGCTTTTGCTGCCAGGGGCCACAGGCCAGGATTTACCTCACTCGTTTGGTTCTCCTTGTGAGCCAAATGAATCTTGCAGCAAAAATATTTAGTGTCAATACACACAATGAGCAATCTTGCTCAAGGTTCGAGACTCAATCATCCTTTCAAAGGAAGTGGCATTGTATGTCCTTACATAAATATTATTTGGTAAATGTTTCCTGAATGAAGAAATTAATATATCACAGCACTGGGAAGGAATCCTTTCTGCCGAATGACTTTAGATGCAATTTAATAGTTTTTTTCCAAATCTACCTCTATTCATTTCTGTCCACTGCTCTGATGTGATGAAAATTCACTCTTGCACTTTCTGTACTTTTATTACCCCTTACAATGAGTCTTCCCGATTTCAGACAGAAATGGATTAATTTCTTTTTTTGTGTGTGTATTGATCATAGCTCCTATGATTAGGAGCATGCTACCATTATTTTTTTATTAAATTTATTCATTAATTACATTGTGTTGTAATTACATAGAATCTGGGATTCTCCACCCCACTCTCCCCCCATGGTGGGTTCCTCCACCTTGTTGCATAACCATAGTTCAAGTACAGTTGAAATTCCCTCTTTGCAAGTATATGCCAAGCATAGAGTCCAACATCTTATAGTCCAGTCAAGTCCAACTACTTATTGGGTAGACCCTCTCTGGTCTGAGGGCAGAGTCAGCAGAGTATCATTCCGGTCAAATAAAAGCACTAATATACCATCTGCAACAATTAACATTGTTATGGAATTAATTGACATGGTATTGAGCAGTCATCATGTTAAAAATAAATGCGATTTCTTAACTACTTTCTGTGACCCCCCCATTCACAGTTCAATTTTAGTTTATATACTACATATGACATAATATCCATAACATAACATGTTGTGCTTAACATCATATCATCTTAAATTAAGGCAAACATGTGGTATCTAACCTTTTGGGATTGGTTCATTTCCCTTAGCATTATGGTTTCCAGTTTGGCCCATTTGGCCACAAAGAACTGCATTTTGTTTTTTTTTAATAGCTGAGTAGTATTCCATGGAGTAGATGAACCATAGCTTTCTTATCCAATCCTCTGCTGAAGGGCATTTTGGTTGTTTCCATGTTTTTGTAATTACTGATTGTGCTGCTGTGAACATAGGAGTGCATGTTGGTTTCTTGTAAAACAAGTTTTTTGGATATATTCCTAGGAATGCTATAGCTGGGTCATATGGTATGTCGATTTTGAGTTGTTTGAATATTCTCCATACTGATTTCCATAGAGGCTGTGCCAATCTGCAGCCCCACCAGCAGTGGAGTAGGGTTCCCTTTTCCCCGCAATCTCGCCAACAAGTGGTGTTGGTGCTTTTATTCATGTGGGCCAGTCTTACTGGCATTAGGTGGTACCTCATTGATGTTTTAATTTGGATTTCTCTTATTGCCAGGGAGCTTGAGCATTTTTTCATATGTTTATTTGCCATTTGGGATTGTTCCTTTGTGAAATGTCTGCCCATTTCCCGTGCCCATTTCTTGAGCGGCTTGTTTATTTTGGTGTTTTGGCTGTTTTGTAATTCTTTGTATACTCTGGAGATTAGCCCTCTATCACCTACGTAGTACGCAAAGATCTTCTCTCATTCTGTGGGCTGCTTTTTTACTTTGTTGATTGTTTCTCTAGCTGTACAGAAGCTTCTTAGTTTGATGAGGTCCCATTTGTTTATTTTGGTCTCGATTTCTACTGCTTTTGGTGTCCTTCTTAGGAAGTAGGGACCTACTCCTAGATCTTGCAGAGTATTTCCAACATTTTCTTCCAAAAGTTTGAAGGTTTCTGGATGCAGGTTTAGATCTTTTATCCATTTAGATCTGATCTTAGTGTATGGTGAGAGATGTGGGTCTATCTTTTTGTTTCTACAGGCTATCAACCAGTTGTCCCAACAGCATTTATTGAACAGACCTTCCCATTTGCCTGGATTATCGTTTGTCTTTTTGTCAAAGATTATTTGACTGTATCTGTGTGGGTTCCCTTCTGGTGTTTCTATTCTGCTCCATTGATCTTCCTCTCTATCTTTGTGCCAGTACCAGGCTGTTTTGATAACCACTGCCCTGTAGTATGTCCAGAGGTCCGGGACTGTGATTCCCCCTGCTAACTTCCTGTTCTTCAGGATGGTTCTAGCTATTCGTGGTTTTTTGTGTTTCCAGATGAACCTTTGGATCATTGTTTCCAGTTCCATGAAGAATGTTTTGGGCAATTTGATTGGAATTGCATTGAATGTATATATTGCTTTTGGCAATATAGACATTTTAATGATATTGATTTTACCTATCCAGGAGCATGGGATGTTACTCCATCTTTCGAGGTCTTGTTCAATTTCTTTTTTCAGTAGTTTGTAGTTTTCCTCAAATAAGTCTCCTACATTTTTGGTTAGGTTTATTCCCAGATGCTTCATGCTTTTCTCTGTTATTTTGAATGGTATCTTGCTGGTTAGATCTTTTTCCAACTTGGGGCTATTAGCATACACTGTGGCTGTTGATTTTTGTTCATTAATTTTGTACCCTGCCACTCTGCCGAACTCTCGTATAAGTTCTAGTAGTCTCTGTGTTGAGCCTCTTGGCTCTAGAAATGGATTAATTTCATATAAAGACAGCTAATGGCAACACTTGGAGGTATGACAATTTAATGCTTTTGGCTGCAACTGAGGGAGTACCTATCAGAACTAAGTCAAACAACTGAGTTTTATTAATAAGACTTATAAAACAAGATGTCCAGAGGTAAGCACTTCGGGGGTTGGCTAAGTAACTCTTCGGCAACAAAGGTGAAGATAGTGTCCCTGTCAGTCGTGTTTTCCCTTGTGGTATTGAGACTGCTGCTACAGTTACAAATATGTCTTTTTAAATTTTTATTAATATTTTGCATTATGTGACAGTTTCATAGTCTCTGGGAATCCCCCCACCCCTCCCCCTCCCCTCCCCCCTGGTGGATTCCTCCACCTTGATGCAGCATTACAGTTCAATCAATCTTTCCTTGCAAACGTCGAAAGCAAAATAGAAACACTTTTTTTTAGAGAAGAAAATGACTTTCCCTCATCTCTCTTAAATGGGTTGCATGTGGCATACAAGTACATCGCCCCAACTGCCTAGACTTGTTACAGTTGTTTTCTAGGCCAGCCAAAGCGAAGTACTACATACTTAAACAACAGAACAAACCTGCATGTTGACAGTGTGAAATCAAGATATTGGCAAGGCTTGCTTCTTCTTAGTTCTGTCTTCTTGGCTTGTAGATGGTTATAGTCTTGGGTATCACCTCTGCTTCAGATCTATTTATTGTGCATGGTTAGCCCTATCCAAAGGAACCATCCATACACATACAGATGTACATGCATATTTGTGCCAAGTGGTTGGCAAAGAAAATAAATGGATTTTCTTACCAAATGTCACAGTAATTCTTCATAGGAAAAAACTTTTCTTGGCCAGAAAAAGTTCTTCACACTTGCCTACTGGAAAACTAACCCTCGGAAGTGATGGGCTATGAGGAGCCAAGACAACAAAAGAGAAAGTCAAATCAGTGGTGATTCTTGAGCATGAATTCGGCATTACAGGGAGAAAGGTGAGGGGCTAGCGAGGAAACATGAGAATTTAGAAGACAGCATGAAGCTGAAAACTTTGAGAGAAAAGTGTGCAGCAGGAGCCAGCTCCACCTTGTAACAGGTAATGTGGTCCCAACATCGCATATGGGTACTGGTTTGAGTCCTGGATGCTCCACTTCCAGCCCAGCTTTCTGCTAATGTGCCTTGGGAAAGCAGAGGACAATTGCTGGAGCTTGCACCCCTGTACCCATGGGAGAGACCTAGAAGAAGCTGCAGGCTTTGGACTGATTCAGCTCCGTCTGTTGCAATCATGTGGGGAGTGAACCAGTGGACGGAAGATCTCTCTCTGCCTCTCCTCAGTGTAAATTTCTCTGCCTTTTCAATAAAAATAAAAATCTTACGAAGTATGCAGTGAAAAATCTTGGTTGTAGCAAATCAAAAGGCCTCCTAGAATGAAGAAATCTGGTATTTAATTTGAATATGTTTTGTGGATATGTTATAATCCTCTCCTCTGTCATTTTGATCATCAGTAAAACACATCATGTATATACCTCCCTTAGGAGTATTGGGGATGGGGTAAGACTGAAGTGACACTGCATGCCCCCCGGCGCACAATTGCTTGATGGTCCATAAATGGAGCTAATTCAGTCAAAGCAGGATCTCAGAAACGGGAGAGTGTGAACTGTCAACACTCCGGATTCCCTCCAGGTATGAACAGAAAGCTGCAGAGCCTGTCTCAATTTTCACAGGATGCTGAGAGGGTAATGGGAGTTAGGACATCTTGGACTAAATCTGCATATGCTTCTAGGGACAGAGTAGTTCTAGGCTACATATTTATTGGACCATCATTACTTTTTTAAAGTACAACCTTAGATAATGAGTGTCTTGGAAAAACATTTCTTGAATTGTTTTGTATTTTCCAAATCAGCTTTTATCATGTAATATATGAAAATGACTTAAATATGGGATAAAATTATACTCAATGTAAGAAACATGCATTTAAAATTTTAATCTTGAGGTAATTTTAAACTGTAAAAAATATATATATCGAAAGAAGAAGCTGTCTCTGCTTGCAGTGTCTGCCTGTAGGAACATGTTGCAAAACCTCAGCACAATATTATCAGGCTATTAAGCTTGAAGCAACTACAGTACAGACTGTTTCACTATTACAGGCATCCCTTGTTTTGTTCTTTTAGACCCCCCATATTCTTCACTCATTTCTTCTCTGCTTCTGTAATTCTCTCATTTCTAGAGCTAGGAAGAAAATATAAGTGGAATCATAACCTGAAATGGAATATAGGCTTTTTAAAAAGATTTATTTTTATTGGCAGTTCAGATATACAGACATGAAGAAAAACAAGAAGATGTTCCGTTTGCTAATTCACACCCTATGTGGCCACAACTGCCAGAGCTGAGCCAATCTGAAGCCAGAAGCCAGGAGCCAGGAGCTTCTTTTGGGTCTCCCACACAGGTGTAGGATTCCCAAGTCTTTGGGCCATCCTTGACTGCTTTCCGAGGCCACAGGCATGGAGCTGGATGGGAAGTGGGGTCCCTGGAACACAAACTGGTTCTCATATGGGATTACTGGTACATGCAAACTGAGGACTTTAGCCACTAGGTTTCTGCACTGGGCCCAGAATATAGCCTTTTGGAATGGACTTGTTTTCACTCAGTTTAAGTTTCTGGCAATCATTCAAGTTGTTGATTATATTAATAGCTTTTCCTTTTAGTTGCTGAGTCATGACTTATGGTATGGATGTACTGCCATTTGTTACAGAACTTACCTATGGAAGACCACTGGGTTTGACTTACATCTGCCTAAAATTCCCATGTTGTAGTTTTAAAACTCTAGTACTGCAGAGCATAATCCCATTTGGAGATAGGGTCTTTGTAAAGTAATCAAGTGAAAAATGAAGTGCTGAGTGTGAGTTCTAATCTAATAGGGTTGCTGTCCTGGGGAAAGGTTAAATTTGAAATTAGATGCGCTTGTTGAGAACATATCATGTGAATAATGAAATCACAGTTTGGGGTTATGCTTCTAAGTAGATGATGACCACTCCTATCACACAACTACAAGCACAGTGGGAGATGTGGAGATTCTCCCTCACAATTTTTAGGAGGCAGCACACCTGCTGACACGTTGCTCACGGTCATCCAGTTTTCAAAACTATCAATCGATCAATTAATAGATTATAGCTCACACATTCACTTCAGGAGGTATTTCGTTAAGGGCAGTATGAGCATGTTAACAGTATCTCAGACAAATGTGTAGAGATACTGGTGTGAGGGTGAGTATCCATTTCTTTAGGATCGATGCCCAGAGTGGGTCTTCAGGTCTTTGCATGTCAGTTACTATTGTTGTGGGTTTTTGTTATTGTTGTTTATTTTTGCTTTTGTAGCCAAACTCTTTTCCAGAATGGCTGTATTGTTTCACATTCTCTGAGTAATGTTTAATGATTGAGTTCCTCTGTGTCTTGTTTAATATTTGATGGTGTCACTGTGTTTTATTTTGACAATACTAGTAAGTGAGTAGTGATGTTAATTTGCATTTTTGTTTTAGGGTTTTTTTTATTAATATAAAGAGAACAGATTTCATGAATCTTATAGGTAATTCTAAGAAGATAACTATTCCTCAATCTACCCTTTCTCTTTGTTTCTTTCTTTTCCTTTAATTTATGCAATATGATACTTTCAATTTTTGTAATAACCACAGCCTGATGCTCACTAACTGTAATGTTTAACAAGTAAAACATAGAAAGACTATTGTTACATAGGACTATAGATGAGCTATAAACAAATCATTGCATGCCAGTTTAATTCTTACAAGTTTCTTATAATCTATGTTAACTGCCACATACCAGTGAAAATAGGCTACTTGTATTTTGGGGAATGGTTTAGCTCACTAAGATAATGGTTTCCAGTTTTATCCCCTTTGCTGCTAATGATAGTATTTCATTCTTTTTTTTTATGGCCAAGTAGTATGTCATCATGTGTGTATATCACATTTTCTTTATTCAGTTATAAGATGATAGATGTCTGGGTTGATTCCATGTCTTCATTATTGTGAATTCAGCTTCATAGCTTATTGCAAGCTCATTTGTCTATCTTACTTTTATTTCCCGTGTTTCTGGTGTTATCCAAGAAATCTTTTCAATAGGAATTTGGCTTAGCAGTTAGAGACTACTTGGGGATTACGAATCTTATGTTGGAGTAGCTGAGTTGAAGTCCCAATTTCTCTTCTGATCCCAGCTCCATAGTAAAGTACGTTTTGGGAGGCAGTGCATCATGGCTCAAGTAGCTTGATCCTGTCACCTATATGGGAGGCAGGATTAAGTTTCTGGCTGCTAGCTTCAGTCTGTCCCAGTCCTGGCTGACATGAGCACTTGAAAAGCGAACTAGTAGATGGGAGATTTATGTCTGCTTATCTGACTCTTTTTATTTTAGTTTTAAAATATTTATTTATTTATCAGGGTCTGGTGTGGTAGCCTAATGGCTAAAGTTCTTGCTTTGGGTGTGCCAGGATCCCATGTGGGCACTGGTTCTAATCCCGGTGGCCCGCTTCCCATCCAGCTCCCTGCTCGTGGCCTGGGAAAGCAGTCGAGGGCGGCCCAAAACCTTGGGACCCTGCACCCACGTGGGAGACCTGGAGGAGACTCTGGGCTCCTGGTTTTGGATTGGCTCAGCTCCGGCCATTGCAGCTGCTTGGTGAGAGAATCAATGGATGGAAGATTGTCCTGTCTCTCGTCTTCTCTATATATCTGACTTTCCAATAAAAATAAATAAATTTTCTAAAAAAAGATTTATTTATCTGATTCTCTCTCTCTCTCTTATTCTGCCTTTCAGAGAGAGAGAGAGAGAGAGAGAGAGAGATCTTTCCTCTGCTGGATCATTCCCCAGTGGTTGCTATGGAGGGAGATTGGCTGACCCAAAACTATGAGCCAAGAGCTGCTTTAGGTCTCCCAGTGGGTAGTAGGAGCCTAAGCGCTTCGGACATCTTCTGCTGCTGTTTCAGTGGCATTAGCAGGGTTCTGGATTGTAAGTGGGGCAGCCAGGGCCCCCTCTCTGACTATCAAATAGAAAAAAAAGAAAGAAAAAAGAATAAATGAAAGTTCAGAAGACAAAACTGGGGTCAGTGTTGTGGTGCAATGGGTTAAGCTGCCACTTGAGATACTGGAGTGCCAGTTTAAATCATGGCTGTTCCATTTCTGATCCTATATCTTATTAAGGCAGAAGTCAGTGGTCTAAATGCTTTTGTTTGTGACACCGAAGGGGGAGACCTGAATGGAGTTCATGGCTTGAGCCTGTCCCACATTTGGCTGCTGTAGTTATTAATGGAGTCTACAAGTAGATGGAAACTCTCTACCTTTTAAATAAGTAAATAAATATGTAGGTAAATAAGTAAATAAATCTTTTGAAAAAAATGAGTTTTATGGGAAAATAGTTTCTTTCATATTGAATCCTGGGTTTGCTATATTACTTCACAGGAGATTAAGGCAATTCCCTGCTTCACCCATTTTCCACCTTTTTCATTCTCTGTACATCCTGCCCTGAATCTTGACCTTTGCAAAACTTTTTTGTTAATTCAATTTGGATTCATTCTACCTGTATCCAACTAGATTTCTGTACATAGTGATCCCTGTCAAAATGAGAAAACAGAATTATTCTAAATAACACAGGAATACTGGAAATTAATATAAAAGTGAACATTTACCTTGGGCTGGAGCGGCATTGTGGCATGGCATCTGAAACCATTGCATGTAGTACCAGCATCCCATATCGATTGTTTCCTGACTACTTCACTTCTAATCTACCTCTGTGCCAGAGTACCTGGGAAAAGCAGCTGGGGATGACCCCAAATCTCCCTGTGTCTCTACCTCTGCCTGTGTAACTGACTGTCACATAAACGCACAAAAATCTGGTATGTCTTAGAGAAGTAGTTATCAGAAAGCATACATCCGAAATGTGAGGTAAACTGCCTGAAACCCTGTAATGAGTAGTCATAAAATACATCAGGAAATGGATGCAATTCTTGAGGCCTAGGAGAATTCTCACCCAGGTATCTTGGCTAGCTTTATAAATTATTTTCTGGCCACCTGTGTGGCTGCCTTCATCTCCCAAACCATTTTTGCCTCTCAAAATTTTATGTGACTTCTTTTATTTATAAACTCTAGCCTGGAACTATTTATCAAAAGGGATTCCGGGAAATCTCATTAGAGGGCTTCTGGTTCATACAATTTTCTGTGATAGGTGAGTGTTGCTCACAATAGAAGAAGTAATGGACAGGAAAACACATGTTAGCCCAGACAAAATGGTTTTTAGAAAATTATCTATATAGTGAGTTGCAAATTCTGCCTATGAATTCAGGAAAGAAAGAATTAATTATTCTTTTTCCAATAGAACGTTGAGTCTGTATTTGTTACCATCATTCATCATCATGTTGTTGCCGTCATCATTCTCCCAGTGGATTCATCCTAATGTACCACCTATTTTCTTATGTATACCATTGATTCCTTTTAGAAAATCTCTTCCATTTAAACTGGCTACCATGACTTTATTGTGACCTGGTTGCCTTTCCTGAATAAAGCTTGATTGATGGAAGATACATTATTCAAGTTTAACCAATTATGGTGTTGCCATTGCCACTGAAAACCATTTATTTGTCTAGATGTGGAAACTTGATTACAGCAGGCAATCAGAAATCTTTCCAGATCTTGAAACATAATTGAGAAAGGAGAGGTAGTTTTTCTTTTCTGATGGAACATTTAAGAATTCTTGGCAGTAATGTTTCCTATTGTTTGGGAAAGTCCATTTGAATGAGAGGAAAATTAAGTGAGATATATATAGAGAAAAAAAAATGGATGGAAAGAGAGGCATGTATATGTTCCTGATTCTGGTTGTTTCAAAGCCTAGCTTCATCCTCCTCTCAAGGGGCACTTCTTCAACTCTTGTTCATGCAAACCACCTGGCATTTTTATTCATCTTTGCTCTCTTTCTCCCTGTCTCCTGACCTTGCTTCCCTTACAGTATCTTTCTCTCACTAAATCAGGTCAAATCAAATTTCTGTAACTTTATGTTTTATCTTTATAGACTTAATTTATTTTTCTGAAAAAATATAAATTAATTTGTGAATCTTTCCATAGCTTTTACTTCAGAAAACCATCATTAGTCCTGTGCGTGTGTGTGTATATATGTATATAGATATGTATATAGTTCAGTATATATAACCTGTGTATATCCAAATAAGATCTTCAGTAATCAAAGTTGACCTTGCTTATTTGAATGCTATTGATATATGTTGAAAGCACTATATATGTACTTTTATGACCCTTATTCAATATAGATCTCTTAGCAATGTGATACTGTTATTCATATTATCAAGAAGAAAACAAGTGAAAAGTTTAGACAAGTGTTGTCTTACATGTTGTAGAAAAACTGAGCTTGAATTCAGCTTTCCTATAAAGTACTTTTTCACATACATTAGGAAAAGCTACCCACTTCTGATCATAGCCAGCACCAGGTTTAACAGCTTAGTGCCCAAAGCAGGTGCTTAGTTTCAGAATTTACATATCTTCACAAAATGACTGTCTTTATGTAATAAAAAACTTTGGCAACCAGTATTAAACTCCTGAAAGAATTAATGTCCTCAAGTGGATTTGAACTTTGGACTCTTATGTTTAGTGATTTCTCTTTTTCATTCAGCATGTGGCATCAATTCTTCATGCTACATACATAGCAAACAAATGCCTTATTAGTTAAGTTGGATTATGTTCTGCTATGGCAGCAAGCAATACTCTTATTTTATATACCAAAATTGATTCAATTGGCCAAATTTTATTTACCAGTTGTTTGTGTTTTTCTGAAAGTGTTGGTGTTTCTTCAAGGTTACCATATCCCATGTACTGACTCAGTAGCTCAGGATTCTTAGACACTATGATACGTCTGTATATAGCCAGGCTTCTACAGTCTCAACGGAATGGGAAGAGCCACAGTAGAGATTCATGTATCTGCAATGGATTGATTCTGTTCACATTTCACAGTCAGATGAAGGCACATGGCAAGGCCCAACTTCAAGAGGTAGATCAGTGCAATCCCCCATGCACTCAGAATTCAAGAATAGCTAGATATCGGGCTCGGCGGCGTGGCCTAGCGGCTAATGTCCTAGCCTTGAATACCGCTGGATCTCATAGGGGCACTGGTTCTAATCCTGGCAGCTCCACTTCCCACCCGGCTCCCTGCTTGTGGCCTGGGAAAGCAGTCGAGGATGGCCCAAAGCTTTGGGACCCTGCACCCATGTGGGAGACCCAGAAGAGGTTCCTGGTTCCCGGCTTTGGATCAGCGCAGCACCGGCCGTTGCGGCTCACTTGGGGAGTGAATCATTGGATGGAAGATCTTCCTCTCTGTCTCTCCTCCTCTCTGTATATCTGACTTTGTAATAAAATAAATAAATCTTTAAAAAAAAGAATAGCTAGATATCAATGAACGATCGCAATGGTTCACTTAAAGACCCACATTTCAGCTGGTCTTGTGATTATTCAGTTTGAGTTAATGACTAAAGTAATTTGATGTTCCTACAGTCATAGACCAGAACGCATGAATGAGTAGTAGGGAAAATACTTTTCTCTTAACCCCCTTTTTTCTGTCTCTTATGTTTTTGCTATGATTGTTGCTTTATATTTCCCTGTACTACAGATAAGCTACTTATCTTTTTATATAATATATTCTCTGAGTTAGAAACCTAGGGCTGAAACTAAAAGCAGAACACAGTTTTTGCAGCCTACCACTCAGGGTTCCTGTGAACCTTAAGTGATTTAATGATTACAAAGAGACTGGATATACCTTAATAGACTTGGCACATAATTTAAGATGCTATTATTGTTATTTTTCCTTTTGAATTCATGCTAAGAGTGTGACAGAATGACTTTTCCACTGAAAGCTGATTGAATGACTCTTCAGAGGGCATGATCCCCCCATTTCCACCTAATCTAAAGCTTCTTTTAGCAATGGAATCTCTTAGCAGTTATGCAACGGAAGATCTAGTTAAGTGTGGCAGGGTGGAATAGGCCTAGGCTAGTAGGTGAAGATAGTCACAGTACTTAGTGACAAGAATTTGGCTCAGGTGGAAAAATAAGGCAGCAATAGTATAAATGTGAGCTCGCTGAGGTCTGTTCTGTGGTTCTCTTTAATAACGGAGTTGAGATGTGTTAATGAGCATGACACGGGGCACAGAGCCATCAAGTGAATTAGTCATAGCTTGATTCTTTTATGTGCCTTGTCTAATGGCAAACATTACCCAGCAATCACAGCAGCAGCACTCTCAGATGGAGCAGAAGGTGTGGAAGGGAGTAATGAGGCTGCCTGAAAACTGTTTTACAGAGCCCTGCACCAATTCACAACAGATAATAGAACTCAGAGCCAGACAGATAATAGAAGCGACAGCCATTTATCGCTAAGAGACTGTCTGAATATTTGTGCATAAAACAGCCCACTCCAAGTTCTTTAATCACATTTCCTGAGAAAAAGTGGCAAAAAGCAAAACCACGTGGCAGGCTACTTCCATTAGTGTGCTCTAAATGAGTATAAAGAAGAAGAATGAGTAGATATGAAGAAACAGAGTACTAAGAGACTGCACATCAGAAACAGCTTCTGGCTGTTTCGGTCCCACAAATTGGGACATCTTCTCATTGTGATTAGGACAGCATATTGGAAGGGATTTTATCCTGGAGTTATTTGATATTCAGGATGGTTGAAATGTGTCTTGTAATGCTGCTTCGACTCCTAAATGAGATGATTCCTACATGGACCTCATCTCTCTCACTTTGTTTCTACCCTTGGAGCAGATTTATTTGCATTGTGGGTACTGAGTAAGGATATATGTTGGATAACAACCCAGAATGTGGAGTGCATAGGTTTCCATGTGTTTTTAGTAAGATCAACAAGCTTATCTTTTGGACAAAAATTTCCCCAGAGTTAAAAAAAAAGCGTTTTCTTTCATATCCAGTGGTGCCTCCCAAGGTAATATGAAATTTGGCAACCTTATTTCTTGTATTTTCCCCAGTCTGTCTGGCAATCATGTGTTCTGTTATGGTACCATTTTAAGGGGATATTAAGGGAATATTAACCAAAAGAGGTTAACATATTCAAAAGAATGTGTCTAAAAATGTCACTGGCGTGATACCATAAAAAGTTGGAAACTCAGAAATGAATGTAGCATGGTGTAAGAAGGTAGGATCGTGTGGGTGAGCTTGACGGTAGTGTTGAAATAATTGATTACTGTTCCTCTTATGACAGGAGTTAGGTATGTGCTATAGGATTTAAGGGGTAGAAGAAGATAACTAAATCAAGGTAAACGCTGACTATCCTTCACCTGATTACTAAGGAATGATCTGTTGGCAATTTGAACATTTTAGGACTTGAATGGATTGTCCAGAGAAATAGTGAGCTCCCTGTCAGTGGATGTGTTCAAGCACAGCTGATGTCGGGGACAGTGTAGGGAAAAGCTAAGATGGAGAATTACTATGATTGATGTGATATCCATGTGAATTCAGGATGTCTGTGATATATTTTTAAATTTTTAATTAATTTTTAAAACTTTTCATTTTTACTCTTGTATGATGCATTTCTATACAAATGGATGATTTCCCCTATGTTATTACAATAGGATAGTCCTTCAAAAAATAGTCCCAAGTCCATCATCCTGCTATTTACGTGTATCCTGACATTATAATCTGGAGCCCAGGAATGAACAAGAATGGAAAAAGCGGACTCCAAAGGCAATGATTGAAATGAATTTTCTTGCCTTCTAAAGTCAGAAAGACTTTACAGCCCACATGATTATGGTTATCACAAAGCAAGATTAATTGTTGAATCAGGAAGAAAAAGTAAATTATGCCTGTTTGAGTTTTTAGTCTTTTTGCTTTCCCCAGAGAAAATAGTTGCTTTGTTTTTCATTTTTTAAATGCATACAAATATAAGTAGTTAATCTAGGAAGTCTATGACAGTTTCACAAAATGCTCTACATTATTATTTTGTACAGTCAATGTATTAGGTCATATCTAATGTTTAGTCATGCATTCTCTGCTTCTCTTTTACAAATGGGAATCTGATACTTGTTTAAAATTCATTTCCCAATCTTTTCTTGTAACAAATATAGTCTGGCCAAGAAGATATAAGTAGATGTCTACTGGAGATTTGGGGAAAGTTTCTTCCTATTAAAGGTACTGTTGTCTCCTCCTCCACCACCACTACCACCGCTTTTTCTTTCTTCTTCCCTCTTCTTTTCTCTCTTATTTTCTTTCTTCTTCCTTTCTGCCTACTTTTTTTTCTGCCTGAATATACCTAAAAGGTGAAAGACCAAGCAGCCTTGATTTATTTTCATTTTTTAAATTATTTTAGAGGGGAAGGAGATGGAGTTCAATACAAAAACGAACATGAAATTGCTCCCATTTGCTGGTTCCCGCTTCAGTTGCCAACAATGGCTGATGCAGGGCCAAATGAAAGCCAAAAGCAAAGATCACAGTTCAGGTCTCCAACATGAATGGCTGGAACCCAATTAAGCCAGTAGCAGCTGCCTCCAGGGTTGGCATCAGTAGGAGAGTGAAGTCAGCAGCTGGAACTTAGGCATGAACCTACGTTCTTTGATATGGGATGTAGGCACCTTAAATACGAGTAAAAGCCCACTCCTCTAGCAGACTTTGTAAAAAGTGAAGCAATGGAAGAGAAGGTTAGAAAGAGTAGCTTTTAAACATTTCTGTTTATCATGTTATTATGAATCTTTTCTTTAAAATTTTCAGTTAAATAAAAATTATTTTAATTATGTTGAAAGAAACAGATCAATCGGATAATTCTTCAGTCCTCTGGTTCACTTCCCAGATGTCTACAACAAGCCAGTGTTGGATCAGGCTGAAGCCAGGGGAGTGGGACTTAATCCAGGTGTCCCATATAGTGTCGGGCTTTCAGATACTTCAGCCATCATTTGGTGTCTTACAGGAACACATTAGCAGGGAGCTGAACTGTAAGTGGAATAGCCAGGACCTGAATAGGGACTTTAATATGGCAAGTGGCCATTTTAGGTGAAAACGTGCTCCTATGCCATACACCTGCCCTTTCTGAATATCTTTGAGTGCCGTGCAAAGCTAAATAAGCCCAAAGTATTTTTTTTTAAAGATTTATTCATTTTATTACAGCCAGATATACACAGAGGAGGAGAGACAGAGGAAGATCTTCCGTCCGATGATTCACTCCCCAAGTGAGCCGCAACGGGCCGGTGCACGCCGATCCGATGCCGGGAACCTGGAACCTCTCCCGGGTCTCCCAAGCGGGTGCTGAGTCCCAATGCATTGGGCCGTCCTCAACTGCTTTCCCAGGCCACAGGCAGGGAGCTGGATGGGAAGTGGAGCTGCCGGGACTAGAACCGGCACCCATATGGGATCCTGGGGCGTTCAAGGCGAGGACTTTAGCCGCTAGGCCACGCCGCCAGGCCCAAGCCCAAAGTATTTTTAACCGCTAATCTCTACTCAAGCTTTTGGAATACTTTGATTTCATAAGTTTGATACAATTTTTATATATGTGTCTCAATTAAACCCTAATACCAATGACACTTCAATTCAGTGAATTTCTCAATAAATAATGTTGAGATTTGTGTCTAGTTATTTGGGAAACAATGAAGCAGAATTTTTATCTCATTTTTATACACAAGAATGAATTACAGATGAACTAATATTATAAATGTAAAAAAAGAAACCATTAATTTTAGAAAAAACAGTTTATAAAAGATAACTGTATGTTGTGAAAGCTTACCTAAGTATTATCCAAACTTGTAAAAGATTGCCATGTTTAAAATACAGTATTTTGATACTTCTAATATGATTTATATATGTATATATAATACATGTATATTCATATGACCTATGTGATTATACAAATTGGGCAAATAAGTAATTTGAAATACAATGATTGCCACAGTAAAGGAGACAACCAATCTTATTAATATCCAATTGTTAAGAAATTTTTAGACCAGAAAAGACAGTGACCAAGGAAACAAAGAGAGAAAGAGAGTGCTATAGAAACATACCTGAAGTATATCTGAGAGAAGACGAAGTAAATAAATAAAGCTAAATCAAATAAAAATGAACTTAAAGAAAAGCAGATGTGATGGAAGGAGCCAATTAAAAATTATAAATAGTATCCTCAGAGATAAACAAAAATAGATCATCCTGGAAATAAAAATATGATGTTTCATAAATTTAAAAACAGAACAATGAAGAGCAATCAGAATAATAAAGAACTTCTGGGAAATTAAAATTATGTAAAAAAAGTCTAAAAAAATAAGACAACAACCAAGAAATTCAAATCAAAACACAAAGCTGATAAGAGACAAAAGAAGAAAACTGAGACATCAAACCATAAGGCCTTGTATTCAACTACTAATAGCTCCAGAAAGAGCAGAATAAACAGATAAGAAATAACCAAGAAATAATTGTTTAAAAATGTTCCAGAGGGGTGGCCTTCTCGGGTGTCAGGTTAACTTGCTGCCTTGCGACATTGGCTGTATTCCATTTCAAGTCCCAGCTACTCTGCCTTTGAGCCAGCTCTCTGAAGTTGTGCCTGGAAGGGCAGCTGATTGATGATGGCTGAAGTGTCTGGTCTACTGTCACTCAACTAGGAGACCTGGATGGAGTTCAGGGTTCCTGGCTTCCATGTTGTGGCTTGGGGAGTGACCAGTGGCTGCAAATTCTCTGTCTCTCCTTCTCTGTCTGTCCTTGGCCTTTAAATAAATAAATAAATAAAAATTTAAAACCTCCCAGAGACAAAGGTTTTGATATTGCACACTGCAAGTATACATGTTATGTCTTACAATACTGAGCTAGAATATCATGGAGAAATGAGTTTCTAGAAGCTACTTGAAGAAGAATGTCACATACATAGGATCAGAAATCCAAGTATAAATATACTCTTATTTTCTACTTTACTGGATGATTTCACCTGGAAAGACAAAGTTTATCTACCTTTTCCTACTGAAATTATTAATCTAGAACCATGGAAAGGTGGACTGGTGGATACTTTTCAGACTATGAGCAACATGACCACAAGAGGGACCTGGTGCTAGGGGGTAGGTGAGCTGCCAGAAATGTAATTCTCACTGCTGGAAACAGAAGAACAAATTCAGTGCAATAATAGTTCATTGGATATAGTGGAACAGATTTTTAATTCAAGTCATTAGCTCCCCCTCAACCCCCCTTCATTTTTCTCCCTGTCTTTGGCAAACATATTGAAGGTCTGGAATAGATAGGAGAATTTCAAGGCTGAGAAACACCTACTCTCTTCATTTCACTGTTGCTTCTCCCCTGGGGTTCTCTCACTGTGCTCCTACTGAGTCCAGCAGGTGGTCCCCTGGAAATGCTTTTACTTTCTGTACAGTTCAGAAAATGGATCCTGGAGTCCTTAAATACATGAGACTTTGAGGGTACTTAGGGAAATACAGCCAAAGATGAGAAAACTAAAAACAGTTTCTCTTATAAATAACTGTAAGTTCTTATTCTAGAATGTCCAACTGCTTCGTTTGCTGCTGAGACATAGGAATTGCACTCTTCAGCCAAGAGTATCATAGGTGCACCATCATGAGGCAGTTACCCAAGCTGCTCACTGTCTTCAATACCCACCCTTTGTTCTTAGAAAGCTAGCATCATCTGCCTGAGTTTGGAAAGAGCCATCTTCTATGTAGCTCATGCTTGTGTCTCCAAGATACATTTCTGTGCAATTGCAACACCTTGATGGCTGTTATTACCAAGTACAAAAGATTCCTCCCCTTCATTCCTCCCCTCCACCATTAGCTCCACTCCCCTCTGATTTCTGTTTCCAATTTGAGACATGTTTTTCCTCCAATTGGCTTCACTCTGGAGAGGGACACTTTCTTCTACACACCAGGATGTAACTTTTTTCTTGGGCCAAATGAAGGCATCATGTTCCCTTACTCTTTCCTGATTTCACTCTTTCGTTATGTAGAGATTTATGAAGACGTTTTTATTATGAATCTCATGATATTTTAGGAACTAGTCACTTGATGGTCAAAAAGACAGCATTCTTTTTGACACTGAACTTTTATGCTTGTTTAATTAGACCATTAGCAAACAAATGCATCAGTGCAAATGTGATATATTTTGGATGTGAATAACATCAGGTGGATGTGATGGGATAAAGAAGCTTGGTATCAAGGAAAGATCTTTGTAAATAAATGACACTGGCAACCCATACAAAATATTGATTTGAGATGGGCTGCTCTGATTCCATTCCAGCTCTCTGCTAATGTGCCTGGGAAGGCAATAGTGATGGCCCAAGTGCTTGATTCCCTGTCACTCATTTACAAGACCAGGATGAAAGTTCTTGGCTCCTGGCCGATGCTTAGTCTACACCTTGCTGTTGTGACTGGGAGTGAACTAGCAGACAGAAGGTTATTCTCTTTCTGTGATAACCTGTACAGCTTGACCCAGGGCTTGAAAAGATAGTAATGCATAAGAGAAAAGAAATAGATCTAAGAAGTTTTGGAAATCAGCAGGCTAGAACATTCCTCTTGAGGAGAGAGGAACAGCTCAATGCCAGTCCTTGCTGTTTTTATTCATTTGGAAAACCATATTATGTATCAGTGTCATTTCCCTGTGAGTCTTTGGCTTTCTGACTAATCACTGTCCCAAATGGAAAGTCCTCAGATGGATCATTAATGCCCAGAGAGGAGGAGGGCAGAGCATGTGGCTGGTTACCTTGGGAATCTGTGCTACCTGAGTCTCTGGTCATGCCCATCACAGACCTTGTCAGTGCAGTGTGACTCTCACAGCGTCCATTCTCTGATCCTGGCCTTGGTCTGTCCTGACCCTTCTCTTGCTGCCTCTGACATTTTTTTTTAATAACCTGTTACATTTACACCTGTTATCTTAAGAGCACCACTTGCCTCTGGTGGCTTCAGCTTTTGGCCTACTGCTGCCTTGCATGCATAATGCCTTAACAGAGTTTTGTTCTCAAAACATGTAGTTTCTTCATAAGGTTTATTCCTGCCCCCCCTCTCTTTCTCTCATCACTCTGTTTTTTAAACAAATAAAATGTTTTTTTTATTAATTACGTTGCATTATGTGACACAGTTTCATAGGCTCTGAGATTCCTACAACCGCTCCCCGTGCCATCCCCCCATGGTGGATTACTCCACCTTGTTGCAGTAGTACAGTTGAAATCCAGACATAATTCTTCCATTGCAAGCATGTACCATGCATAGAGTCCAGCATCTTATTGTGCAGATTAATTCAACAGTTTCTAGGGGAGACCATCTCTGGTCTGAAGGTAGAGCTGGCAGAATATCATCCCGATCAATTAAAAGCCCCAACATAACATCAACAGCAATTTACAACATTATGGGGTTAATTGACATGGTATTGAGTAACCAATGTTAAAAAAATGCCAGTTCTTAACCACATCCTGTGACTACTTCATTGACATTTCAATTTTAGTTTATATACAGAACCAGCTGCTATACCCCTTAAAATGGCTATAGGGTACTATTCAGCTGTCTCGTGTCTATTTTCATTTTAGTATTTAGCAGTTTATAGTATTGAAGCATAATTTTGCTGAGCTTGGCAGATTTTAGAATAGTCTAAACTGGCTTATAACTCTAACAAGGCATATGTCAACAGTTGAGGTGCAGAACAGTTTTAGGAGGGTTGCACAGAGAAATCTTCAATACCTTAGTGAGGAGCAACTAATCTCTGTGTCCCACCTAGCAAGGTATATGTGAATCCACGTTGACTGTTTCCTGTCTGGTCTAGCCTTTCCTTGTTGTTCTCTGTCTATTCTAAATTTTTTGTTTTATCTATTTTGTTTACCTATTATAAATTTTTTATCTATTCTAAATTTTGTTTATTCTAAATTTTTAAACAAATAAAAAAACTGATGAGGATAGCAGGTCCCAGGAAGACATGAGAAACACATGCCTCTGTGTCTGAGCTTTCTTTTTCTGTTTCATTTACCCAGCTGTATATCTCTCCACCAGCATTGTGTTGTTTAAATGCTCGTAAATCTTTACTTTCATTTAATACCTGGATATATAAACCTTTCAAATTATTTCTCATTAAAAATGACACAATATTCTTAACTAGAATCAAACTAAATGTAAAAATAAATTTTGGGGAATGTTAACCAAAAATACAAGTTGTTTCAACCAGGGTATATATTCATTCATTCAGATATTCTTCAGAGTCAGCAACTTTGCTGCTGCAGTATTGAAACCAGAATGATTATTCACAATAAACATAAAGAAAAGGAAACCAACAGAAGAACCTTTCCTTGGTGGACATTTTGTCCTTTGTTCCAACCTGTGTAGATTGTGAGGATGAAATCCTGCAGCCCAAATTGCTTCTATGTAACAAGCATCTATTCTGGAGGCTAGGGAACCCTAGATGGAAGGACTGGCAGAATCAGGGTCCAGTTAGGGTTTGATTCTTACAGACCATTTATTCACCTACTTCACAGCTGTGCTCACATGCTGGAGGGGCAAGCAGACTTCCTTGGGCCTTGTTTCCTAGGGCAATAAATCCCATTCATAAGGGCCACACCCTGATGATCTTATTCCCTCCCCAATTCCTTACCTGCTAATACCTGTTTGAGGGCTGTACCCTCATAATCTAGCTCCCTCCCCTAGGTCCTATCTCTAACCACCTGTTAGAGGTTAGAATTCAGCATGTGAATTTTGTATGAGTGTCACCATGTAGACCATATGCTTTATTTTCTGCCTTCCCATTATCAGTTATCAAAGGGATTATGTGAGTTGACACATGACAAACACTTGATAGCATGCAACAGCCTATGTATGGTAAGGGTTTTATGGAAAGTATTGAGGACAACGTGAGCTCAGTGATTAGGTTCGCTTTTTGACTGGGAGACTGAAATCTGTAGCACAAACAGTAAATCATTGTATATGCGTTTTATTGCTCTGTTGTTCATAGTTTTTTGTTTCCATATGACACTTCACCCTCCAGGAGCTCCTGGAGGAAGGCAAGAGTTGCTAGAGTGCCAGTTCACAGAAGAATGGGCACTCTAGAAATGGCCACTCAACTTTTCTTGAGTGGCCTATCAAGACCAGGTCATTTGAACTCTAGAGCTAGCCCCACAGCACACCTAAGCCTAGAGGGTTCTGGAGATGGGTCTAAAAGACCCATAAATATGCAACTTTCTGTCCCAGGCATGTGGGCTGCCTTGATGCTGCTATTTGATTCAGGGCTATTTTCCACATTTCCAAACTCTTTGTTTTCTCTGCAGCAGCCAGAATTCCTACTTTTTTTTATTACTCCAGAATCTGTTTTGGTAAAGAGAACAAATATATCTGAACTTCACAAGGGCTTTCTTATATTTTAGCTGTTGACAGATGTGAAGATTAAATCATAGGGTGGAAATTTAACTCTGTGTGCACCAGAGAACTGGGGTCGAAAGACAGTATTTTATTGTGGGCAGATCTTTCAGTTTATGGTTCAGACTGCATTGACAGGAGTTACCTACTGTCTCCAGCCACTGAACATATTCCATATAACAAGATGTACAGAGGAGAAAAGGCCCTTATATGTAGCATCTTCATTTAAAAGGTAGTGAATTGAAGCCCAAAAAGATGGACTGCTTTGGTCATGGGGCATGTAACTCTTGTTTTATCTGAAAGCTGATGCAGACTGAACCCTGCTAAGTAACTTGTGTCCTATAGAAACAAGGTTTCCTTAGAAGGTAAAAGATGACATGAGATTAACATGCAGATGTTTATATGGTGTGTCCTCAGGATTGGTACCTATGGGAGGAAAAGGGCAGATCCAGAGGAAGGCAAAGGGAAACATGGACCTGCCATGGAGTGTTCAGTTCTTGGGAAATTCAATGGACACTTTCAGAAGCTCTAGATTTAAAATGTCCCACAGGACGGTCTCATGCCAACTGCTCTCAGTGTTCGGATGTGTGCCATTAGGTCAAGGGAGAGTCACCAGGAAGCTTTACATCTTGTGTCATTCCTAAAAGGTTGACAGCTGGAGACTCCTGTGGCAGTAATTTCAGCAGCTCAAGCATCAAAGCGGGAAATCCCAAGCCCATCTGTGAAGGTGGAACGCGGCTCTGCCTCTCCACATCTGTTATAAGGGCTTAGATGCATGTGAGTTCTGGAGATGGTGTCCAAATGTTCACATGCAAATGGCAAAACTTCAACTTGAAACCAGGCTTTTCAGATTTCATCCTGTTTTTTGTCATTCCTCTTTGTAGTCAGTTTAATTCTTAGGAGTTTATGATTTGAAGCTATCTGTGATTCTTTTTTTTAAAAAGATTTATTTATTTGGCCGAATTATACACAGAGAGAAGAGACATAGATCTTTCATCTGCAGTTTCACTCCCCAGGTGTCTACAATGGCTGTGACTTGGTCAGGCTCAAGCCAGGAGCATCATCCCAGACTCCTATGTCATTGCAGAGGCCCAGGCTCCACTGCTTTTCCAGGTACATTAATAAGGAGCTCGATCAGAAGTGAAACAGTAGTACTCTGGCACCCACATGGGATGCTGATGTTGCCAAGAGCAGTTTAACCTGTTTGACACAATTTCATCTTCATTCTTACTTAGATGCGAACTGTTGTTCCGTAAAGAGTTGTAGTAAGCTAGTTGACCCTATTTATGTTTATGCTTGCCCACCACCACCAGGAAAAAAAATAAGTCTATTTCTTAGGTTTAGCAATTCCAGCTGTAGAATAAAACATCAGCATCCCATGTGGGTGCCAGAGTACTACTGTTTGAACTATGTGCCTTATACTCTTAGGTGCATTAATGATATAACAGTATTTTTCCCATATATTATTGTCATCTATAAGTGTGCCTTTGGTAGACAATGATTGTGTTTGTGAACTACTTTCTATTTGGTCCAGACCTTGTCCTACGGGATACAATTCAAGTACTGGCACAGGTAGAGGGAGAATGAGACACAGTGATAGTGTCACATGTATTAAGGCACTAAGTCTTCAGGGTCATTATGGGCTCAGAGACCATATCATTCCAGCACTCCTAAAATACCTTCATCCAGGGACCTTCTCCAAGTTTCTGTGTCATTTCCTCTTCTGAATGAGGCATTCCATTTTATCCATGGTCAATGGTATTAAATCATCTCAACTTGAGACAAAATTTAGCTCTGGATATTTCACCAGGAATTTCAATAATACAGAAGAAATTGAATTTCTGTTCTTTAAGAGATCTCTTCAAAATTCATGAAAAGCCACTGTGACCAATCACTCTAAAATTCAACTATGAGCTATCTTAACTGATTTCATAGGCCAATTTGTGCTGCGGAGTCTCTTGCTTTCTTGTTGGTGACCAGGTATGAGTTAAATATTTTGTTTAGTCCTTAGAAGGGTTGGATTCATAGTTCTCTTATGGATTGATTTGAAAAGCCCTTCTATGTTCCTTCTACTTATTCAGAAACTACTTTTTAAAGGCCTTTCATGTATGCCACAGTGAATCAATATTTCTATTCAGTTGTCTCTCCCAATTGTCCTCCTTTCCCGCAGTGTTCTTTGTGGGTGTCTATGCCTCTGCATAGAGGAGCAGGAGAGGGTTACACAGTTGTGCCGAGGATCCAGGAATGAATCTTGCCACAAGATTCTTGCTCCTGATGAAATCTGTTCATATTTCTATCCAAGTAAAATTTCTTGAAAACAAATATTGTAAGCAAGGCCCACAGAGAGAGTTAATCCTGCCAAAAAAGCCAGAGAGACATGTTATTTGGATGAATGTGAGTACCAAGTTTTAAGTTCAATAGTTGCTCTTTTTTTTTCTAGAAATAGTAATGCGTTCATGTGGTTCAAAAATCCAAACAATTCTAAGACATGAACTGAGAATTAGGCCCTCACCCTTGTCCCTACTCCCTGTTTCTCTTGATCATATTTGGGATTCTAGAGTATAACTTGGAATTTCCAAGCAAATATAAAATGAATATTCTTATTTCTTTCCAAGTTAATACAATGGTTCCTTATAGCAGAAATCAGCAGTGTTCACCTACTCATGCTTCCTTCTGTTAAAGAAAGACTTTGGCTGTTGGTACTTGCACAAAGACTTTGACAAGGAGCTTATAAAGTACAAAACTACCAAAAATTTGTAGTGTACTTTACTGTCAAAACAGTCCTGATCCATACTTGAAAATCACGCTCTTTTCTTTAGACCCTTGTGTTTGTACTATGTGGAACTGGTTATAAAATTTGAACTGCACCTAGAAGACACAAGAATTCAGGTGAGATGTGGCTACAGAGGAAAGCACACATGTAGGAACGTCCCAGAGAGAGACAAACGGGCAGGAGATTGTTCTATAGAGCAGGATCAACGTCTGCCAAGGGACCATCCTCTTTCAGTCCTTTAGTAGGAGACCATACAATGCATGGCTCTTCTTCCTTTTCTAAACCAGTGTTTCTCTTCTTGTCAATTTCCCTTGGTTCACCATAATGTACTGAATGCAGTTTGTGGGTCGCTGGACTGGAAGGAGAGCTATCCAGATTTGATAGACTCTACTCAGGTGTCTCTGAATTTGGTATGCTGACTAGAAAGCACTTTATATTGTTCTCTCCAATGGGCTGAAGAAAAAGTGAAGCAGAAGCGCAAGCTTAGCGATGGCCCTGAAGTGGGAAGTGAGAGCTGCTAGTGTACTTTGCTTTGTGTAAATTTTTTTTGTAGGTATAGGGATACACTCCCTGCTGCTCTTCCTCTCTCCTCATTTTCCACTCCTGCCCTTTTTCCATGTATTATCATGATAGAATAGTCTCTTTCTACAAGTTACATCAAGTTCAGCTTTGTTTTATCGACATGTTCCTCATTATGTGACTTTTTCAAGTCTCCCCTGATGTTAAAGGTGACTACATGACCAAGTTCTGATCAAAGACAGTAAGAACATGGATGATGTTTCTATGTCTGGATTTGATGCATGCAGCTCTCCTCCTGTGATCTCTCTCTCTCTCTCTCTCTCTCTCTTCTCTCTCTCTCTTCTCTCTCTCTCTCAGTGTAGTTCGTACCCTGTTGAATGTGGAGGACTCCAAGGGCTTTGAGGCCCATCTCTGCTATCACATTTTATCACTGTTTCAGCATTTACATACATTCTTGCTCATCAGAGCAGAAGCTGCTTGAACTCACAGACCATGTTTTATGCTTCTCTCATCACCGTGGTGCTCAGTAAGGCATGATACATAGTGGCTGTTCCATATATCTTAATTAATTGATTCACTGATTTCCTAGTGGAGCAGATGAAAGGCAACTGGGCAGCTTGAATATAAATCAGTCTCTTGGGTTGAAATTTTGGCTCTCTACAGAGGTCTCCAGGAGTATTTTGGGGTTCCTTCCAAGAAAAATTTTTGATCAGGAGAAAGTTGCCATTTTTACTGGATGACTCATGCAAAGCTAATCACCTACATATCCAGGAAATCCTGTGGGCGGTTTTGATTTTGTTGACTTTTAAACTTTGATGGTTCTAGAAGGAAGGCAAATTTCCTGGGGAATTTGTTCATTTATTTATTGAAAAATATTTATTTATTTGAAAGGCAGATTTCAGAGAAAATGAGAAAAAGAGACAGAGACAAGGAGAGGAAGCGGCAGAGGCCTTATAATTGCTGGTTCAAGTTTCAAATGGTGGTAACAGTCAGGGCTGGGCCAGGCTGAAGTCAGGAGCCAGGAGTTTCATTCAGTCTCTTATGTGGGTGGCAGGGGCCCATACATTTGAGTCATCTTCCACTGCTTTTCTGGGCAGATTTGCAGGAAGCTGGATATGTGAAGTGGAATAGCTTGGACTCCTAACAGCATCCATATGGAATGCTGGCATTGCAGCCAACAGGTTAACTTGCTGAGCCACAAGGTTGGCACCCCTATATTTATTTATTTAAAGTCATTAGCAGAAATCTTTCTGGGTATATACCCTTAGCCAAGGAGATTTCTTTTGACTTTATAGGAAAATTTCCTTTATGTATTGTGTTTTATGAAGAGTAACCTAACTTACTTTTATCTTTGGGTAATTTTAATTATTTTTAAAATGCTTGTAATAGGAGGAATTTTTTTAAGATTTATTTTATTTCTATTTGAAAGATAGGCTTACAGAGAGAATGATATATACAGAGAGGTCTTCCACGTATTGATGCACTCCATGAATGGCTGCAATGGTCAAGCTAGACATGTCTGAAGTCAGGAATGAAGATCTGTCTTTGATTCTCCCATGTGGATGCAGAGACCTAGGGACACAAATCCTCTTCTTCTGCTTTTCCAGGCCATCAGTATGTAGTTTGATCAGAAGTGGAGCTACTGGGACTGCAAGTGGCACCTATGTGGGATGCCTGTGCCACAGGCAGAGGCTTGCCAAACACTGGCCCAAAGCATCTTTTACAGCTAACTAATTTATTCATCATGAACTAAGCATCTATTAAATTACAAGTCGTATGCCAAATATGTGAAGCATGTCATACTGAATAGAAGCATGTGTGAAATGAAAATAATCCTGATAAAAACAACAGTGTTAAGAGTATTTCACAAAGTTTGCAGAAAATAGGATTAATAAGTAAGTTTTTCCCCAGCTATAAGCAACTGCATAGATTGTCTTGTATTCGGGCAAGTTGTATACTACTGGGAGAAAAGCACCCAATAGCTGTATATTCTGGGCCTGGTTAATGCAGACTCTATGCTAATTATGCTAATGTGCCAGCATAGTTTCCTATTCTATTTTTTTTTTAATAAGATTTAGGACAAATGGGGAAGAACGCCTGGCACACCACTGTGAATTCACACCAGTCAGGGCCACCTGACCTCAATCACCACCTCCATGTACTTGAAGGTATTCCAGGGAACTAAGATGCGTGGATCAGAAGATGGATTCTGGAGGGCTTCCCTGGATCTGGCCAAAGCACCTGCCAATGTGCACAGCAGTCTGGTATAGGGGCAGCCAGGCCAGGTTAGGTCATAACACTCTTCTTTTTAAAAGATTTATCTATTTTTATTGGAAAGTCAGATATACAGAGAGGAGGAGAGACAGAGAGGAAGATCTTCTCTCCTATGATTTACTCCCCAAATGAATGCAATGGCCGATGCTATGCCGATCCAAAGCCAGGAGCCAGGAGCCAGGAGCCAGGAACTTCTTTTGGGTCTCCCATGTGTGTGCAGGGTCCAAGGCTTTGGGCCATCTTCAACTGTTTTCCCAGGCCACAAGCAGGGAGCTGGATGGGAAGTGGGGCTGCCAGGATTAGAACTGGTGCCCGTATGGGATCCCGGCGCATTCAAGGCAAGGACTTTTGCCACTAGGCTACAACACTGGGTCCAAAACACTCTTTTACAGAAAGGAGAGACAGATCTTCCATTTGCTGGTTTACTCCCCACATGGCTGCAGTGGCTAGAGCTGAGCCAAAACAAAGTCAGGAGCCAGAAACTTCTTCTGGATCTTCTACTTGGATATAGGGACCCAAGGATTTGAGCCATCTTCTACTGCTTTTCCAGTCCATAAACAGAATGCTGGATAGGAAGTGAAACAGCTGGACAATATGTCTGTATTGAAGATAGAAAATTAGTCTGTTGAGCTATTGTGCCAGCTCCCAGCTTTCCCATCTTACCATCCAGTGATGATCTTTCATGGCTCTACTCTTCTCCTACTGGATGGTATCATGTAAGAGTCTAGTGGATGTGAAAGGATTGTATACAATGTGTAACCCAATAATGTGGAAAATGATAAAACATGCAAGGCAAAGGAGCTGGAAGTAGTTAGCATGGCCAGATGAAGTGCCTCAAGGTGGGTCAGCAGTTTGCTGTCATATTGGAAATTACCTGGAAGATGTTTTAAAACTCTTGATACACAGGCCATACCAGGTCAATTAACTCAGAATCCTGCAGGGATCTAACTGGACATCTGTGATTATGAAAGTTTACAGCTGATTCCAATATGCAGCCAAGGTTGAGAATCATTACTGTAGTGGAAATTGTGCTGACCTGGGTTCTAGAAATATGGTTCAGAACCAAAGTTTTAACTGAATAGTGGGAAGTTTCATTGGGAAATGAACTACTTCTCTGTGATTTTCCTTCTAAAGTAGAAATTCTGTCTGCCTGGGGCTGGGATGGTGCCTTGTAGAATATACAGGAGGATCTGAAGTAATAATGTATTTCTTGATTTGAATTTACCCTTTACTGTAAGAGACTAGTCCATGAACTGCAGATTGCAGAGTTAATGGGATTTGGAAAGGGACAATCCATTGAATAAGTCCTTGGAATGTAACATATTCCAAGGAATTTCCCCCCCACCAAAAAAAAAATCAGGTCCATTGAATACAGTCCCTAAGCATATTCCACACTGCTCCCCAGCCTAGGGAGGCATGAGCATCTCAACAATCACTCTGCTGCATGACCTCCTTGTTCTTTCTGGACTGAGAGCAAATGGATCAGCAGAGGTGGCTAACAGGGAGTGGGAATGAACTTGGGCATTGTGTTATTTGATGTTGTGTTATGGTTTGCCTTTGTTACCACAAGTCTAGATAATTAGTCAAGCACAGAGTAGTATAAGGGAATTCATGTCTGGCATTCTGGTTAGTGATTGAAATGGTGGTTTGGCCTTTTATGACACACTGACTAGCCATGAGGGTAGTCCAAGTTTGGGGTGTTTTTAGAAGACATGGTCAAATCCAAGTATATATACTATGAATGTACTAAGCTTGTGGAGCACTTAACACTGTTAATTCACTAGCTCCTATTATTAGGCTTCATTTATTTGGCTTGCCTAAAGGAAAAGACATTGATCTAGTGAATGTAAATGGTGCTTAATAGGAAGGGGATGCTGGACAAAAGAGAAAAAAAATGATAAGTAGTGAAGGCAGACCTATTGAAATCCCTTATAGGGTATTGTGGGAGACTGGATAGATATTTAATGAGATTTTCAACCCTACCTCCTGATTGTAAAAGTAATACCTGAACATCATAAGAAAATTGTGAATGCAGGATAACATTAACACAAAGTCAAAATAATGGGCCTGGCGCTGTGGCCTAGCGGCTAAAGTCCTTGCTTTGAACATGCCAGGATCCCATATGGGCACTGGTTCTAATCCTGGCAGCCCTGCTTCCCATCCAGCTCCATGCTTGTGGTCTTGGGACCCTGCACACACATGGAAGACCCGGAAGAGGATCTGGCTCCTTCGTTTGGATCGGCACAGCATCGGCCGTTGCAGTCACTTGGGGGGTGAATCATAGGAGGGAAGATCTTCCTCTCTGTCTCTCCTCCTCTCTGTATGTATCTGACTTTCCAATAAAAATAAATCTTTTAAAAAAAAGTCAAAGTAAAATCATCCTCTAGGACCTGGTGTGATAGACTAGGGGCAAAGTCCTCTCAAATTTAAATAAAAATAAATAATTAAAGTCATTTCAAATTTAAGTAAATGACCAAAGATATAAATAAACAGTTTAGAGGATGATATTTTAAAAGATTTCTTTATTTTTTTTTTTTTTATTGCAAAGTCAGATCTATAGAGAGAAGTAGAACAAAGACCTTTGATCTACTGGTTCACTCCCAAAATGGCTGCAACAGTGGGAGTTGATTTGATCTGAAGCCAGAAGCTTCTTTCAGATCTCCCACATGGATGAAGGGTCCCAAGGATTTGGGCCATGCTCTACTATCTTTCCAGACTGTAAGCAGGGAACTGGCTGGGAAGTAGAGCAGCCAGGACATGAACTGCTTCACATATGGGATCCCAGAACTTGCAAGGTAAGAATATTGCCACTAACCCATTGCACCAGGCATGAGATCTCCTTTTCTTATAAGGACACCAATCCTGTTAAGCAGGAATTAACCCCAGAATCTCATTCGACCTTCAGTCACTTTAATGATCCTGTCTTCAAGCACCTTTGCATGAGGGTTAGAGTTGTATTTGGGGCACTCTTCCAATTCATAATAGGAAAAGAGTTATTTTTTGCACAATGGAGAGTAATTGCAGTTTATGTCAGCCCTGGTACTAAGGATGTTTACCATAGCATGTGGATGACAGCATGGAGATAAACTAAAAATCAAATTCCAGATTTCGGCAATGGCTGGTAAAAGCTTACCTTGAGCCTAAGATTATGGAAGGAAAGATTGATTTCCTACTTGATTCTAAAGATTTTCACGAGAGTGAAGAAGAGAGGGAAAGAGAGGAAGAAAGGGAGAGAAAAAGAGATATCAAGAAAATTATCAATGGTTCACACCGCAAATACATGGAATGTCTAGACTTGGCCCACAGCAGAGCAGGATTTGGGAATTCAACACGGGTCTCCTATGCAGATGACAGGAACTGCTTTAGCCGTCATAACTGCCTCCCAGTGTCGGCAACGCCCGCGTCACCATGTACTCCGAGTCGAGCGGAGGGACTAGGGTTACAAAGAAGACAACACGCATTGGGCCATTTGTACAAAGAGAATGCCGCTTTATTGAAATGCAGTCTGCATTTTATAGTCTCTGGTTCCTTCCAGTATTTTTCCAATGCTCAAGCAGCTCCTAAGACCCCCAGGGGCATCTTGATAAATGTGAAGCAGGGAAGCAGGAGCTTTTGGTTAAGCCAGGAACTAAATGTATCAGGCCAAGATTGTACATTCTGTCACCCCTTGAAAAACAAGCTAAGCTGTGGAGTTAACTCTTGGGAGACCGGGCCCTGCATCCCAGGGGGATGCCCTGTTGGAAGTTAGAGTCAGAAAACAGAGTTGGGCATTGAACCTAGGTATTCCTATTTGAGAATCAGGTGAGTTAACTAGGCTAGATACCTGTTCTCAAAGCAAGGGGAGATTTAAGAAAGTACATTGAAAAGAGAGATTGGCAAAGCTGTAGAGTCCCAAAGAGCAGGGTTAGAATGTTTTATTTGATTTGGGAGGATAGGTAAGAGATGCTAATTTTTTTTAAAGATTTATTCAGTTTATTACAAAGTCAGATATACAGAGAGGAAGAGAGACAGATAGGAAGATCTTCCGTCCGATGATTCACTCCCCAAGTGAGCCGCAACGGCCGGTGCTGCGCTGATCCAAAGCCAGGAACCAGGAACCTCTTCTGGGTCTCCCACATGGGTGCAGGGTCCCAAAGCTTTGGGCCATCCTCGACTGCTTTCCCAGGCCACAAGCAGGGAGCTGGAAGGGAAGTGGAGCAGCAGGGATTAGAACCAGTGCCTATATGGGATCCCAGCGTGTTCAAGGCTAGGACTTTAGCCGCTAGGCCATGCCACCAGGCCCTAGATGCTAATGTTTTTGAGATGAGGAATGACATGGGCCCAAAGTATACTGCAGAAAAATTCTGTTGCTGAAAGCTGGGCTGTGTGCTGGAAGGTCGGAAGAGTACTGCAAGCCAGTTAGGACTGGAGAAAAGATAGCACCTTTGGAGAGAGCAGGTGTGTTAGCAGCACTTATCTGGGTTGAATCTGACTGTGTCACTCAGTAGCTTCTAGGAGAATCATTTCTCTGGGTTTGGGTTCTTTGAAGTAATATTGACTGATGAACACATTAGGAGTATTAGATGGATCAACATATGTTTGGTGCTCAGAAACATCTGCCAGATAGTGCCACATCAATTTTCATTTAGATGAAGTTACTTTAGAAAGTTCATGGAAACATGAACTCTAAAAAGTATGTTCATCTTGGTTTAAAAATGATTAGAAATTCATGCAGACTTTCTTCATAATATGAGATTTTCATGATTTTTTGGAGTTCTCTCATATGTATGAATCTTAATAAACTTCGAAAATAAAGCAGTCTCTTGATTCCATTTTCTATGAACTTTTTGAAGTACTCTGTAGAGTGAATATAGAAAAGTACTAAAGAGAAGGAAAAAAATCCCAATCAATACTCTTTTTTCTTGATTAACTTCAATTTTTTAACTTAATGACTCCTGAGGTTTCCATTAGATTTATATCTCAAGCTTACTTTTGTAAACAATTAGATTTCTTCACAGCCTGCTTCACTCTGCCTCTCCTAGCCTTGCCAAAATAAACCCAAGTGCCCCAACAATATTCAGAATGCCTATAAGCAATCAATAAATCCTTTGTGTCTAAGGACACAGCTGTTCTCAAAGTTTACATCT
This sequence comes from Ochotona princeps, assembly GCF_030435755.1. Classification (NCBI taxonomy): domain Eukaryota; kingdom Metazoa; phylum Chordata; class Mammalia; order Lagomorpha; family Ochotonidae; genus Ochotona; species Ochotona princeps. The sequence continues at coordinate 97,695,415 of NC_080834.1, read as the reverse complement.
GGATAAGCAAGATATGTAAATACAAAGTCAGTACTAAAAATGGTAAAAATCTCATTTTTCTGTATTCATTTGAAGAACCAGACTGTGATGAGCCAAAACACTCTAAAATCTGCACAGGAATCTAAACATATACATGAAGCATACAAAAGAAGCCCACAGGGTAATATTTTTGTGATTAAAAACATTGTCAGGTGGAAATTCTTCTACCAAGTTTTCAAAGGCACACAGAATCGTATTTTTGTGTATCTAATGCAGTGTGCTGTGTTGCTTGGTGAGTGGTATTTGGATTCAGTTGGAGTTAGTCTATGTTTTGGATGAATTATGTAAAATCCCTAAATCTTATGTTTTGTAAACATAAGAAAAGAAGCAATTCCAATGGATGGGAAAAGTTGTTCCAAATTGGGAAAATGGGAAATCAGAGCCAGATGGAAATGTGTTGGAAGGCTTAAAAGTGCTATGGCTGTGAACAGTAAGCTTACATCGTTTTTTGAGTCTTGAAGTAAAGCAAGACCTTATTTCTGATTCCTGAAAATTGAAGTAGGTGTCTTTTACTTGGGAGGGACGTGTATTCATTTGTCTATTACTTCATCAAATACTACCATTGAGAATTCACTGTGCCAAATGCTGGCATATCTAATTTCAGAAATCTAATTTTCTAGGAAGATCCAACTGGAAGGAACTATATACAGTTTAACCCCAAGAACTTATAGATAGGGAAATGGTGACTGAGCTCTAGTCAGTCATAAAATTAGGGCTAGATTAGGATCAGAGTTACAGTTCCCTGGCCCCATTCCAGTATTCCGTTTGTCACATCACACTGAGACTCTTAGGCATTCCTTACATTAGTCTTTGTCCAAAGTGGGTACGACAATGAAAGGCTGGATCACCAATCATCAGAGATGACGGGGAGTGTACCACTGGACATCTCCCAGGTAAGAAAGCCTCTCCCTGCTGCCTGTGGCATAGGATGCCTTGCATATGCTTTTGTTGGCAGTAAGTTGGGGAGAAGGATTATGAGTATATATGTATGATACTTGAGATCTTCATCAATTATAGCAAATGGCTAAAAAAGCGAAGTACTTGAGTACAAATAGAGCTAGATTCTAATTTCTCTGTGGTAATTCAAAGCTATTTATGTTTCCCTATGCCTTCCTCCATAAATTTCAGGTCTTATTTAAAACTGCAAATCAGGTGCATTCGTATTTCTTAACAGAGAGCTGTTGCTGTGATGTGCTATGGTGGCGGGTATGTGTGCCTATCAAGGTCTGAGGACCTTGAAGTGATCAGGTATTTGTGTAAACAACGAAATACTAAACAAATGAAAGTAAACAATTCGATTTTAGCAATTTTATTATTATTTTCATAGTATGATTTGTATACAAAATAGCTCCTGCTGCAGGGAGCTAATCCAGCAGGTGAGGGAGACAAATTAATAAAAAGCTCACCGAAGGGAGGATTCTGATAAACATTTTTATGAAAACACTGAGAAACTTGAAATGGGGAACAAGGGAGACTTCCTTTCTTCCTGTTCTCAATCATGCTGTATTTCCTCTGGAAGCTAGAACTGAATACGTTTTCAACAAAGAAGAAAGTTAATGGATTAGATGTGAGAATTTGTTTTAGGTGAAGGGAACAGTTTGGGAAAAGATTCAATGAAAATTGAGTCTTTTTTTTCCGACTCTGCAATTGTTAACATGATAATTCCCACTATCCTGTGCTAAGGGAGCCAGAAAAAAAATAACACAATTTTGTTGAAATTTAAATTGATTCAAGGGAAAAAAGATCAGAATGTGGGATGTGACTTCCACCGCTGAAAACAGGCGGCTGTGAATGTGGTTCATTTAGATGGGCAATGTTTTATGATGCTGCCATTTCTGATAAGAAGAATAGGGCCTAAACAATATAGCATGTTGATGTTATGAAACATTCCCTGGGAACTAACATCAATAGAGATGAATAGGGCTTTAACGTAATTAACGCCAACCTGCCTCTGTGCTGTCATTTATTGTAGAACAGACAAAAGCGATTCAATTGGCATTTTGGAGTAAGCCCACACAGTTTTAATTAATGGGTTAACGATTTTAGGAACAATAACACAGAAGTAGTGCGATGGGCTTCACAAAGGGCTTGGAAGCTGGATTCTAAAATTGCAGAAGATGCTTTGCATAACTGGATCAGGAGGAAGAAACTATAGACGTTTCTTCTCCTTTCTGACCCCTCTTTACCTGGATAGTTAGGAAATTCTTGTGCTGCCTTTAAGAAGTTATGTGATTTGGAGTTGAGCCTTGGGCTGCAATCTGAAAAAAATATTAAAAGGGGCACAGAAAACTATTAAGTTGAACTGGACTTGACGATCCATATTTACCCTACAGAATACATGGCACATGTATATGTGAGCTATGTGTAACTCTTGCTACATTTGTTTATGTGGATGCGAGTACCTCTGGAATTGAAGACAAACAAAATTGTGCAATAGATGGCATTTTCTCTGGTATTCTCCTTTCTACTTCTTTTCCTTGTAACCTTCATTCAGGAAATGTTTGCTAAGTGGATACTGTGCTCCAAGTACTGTTTTGGGTGTGCAGAATACAGGCATGTGTAGGACAGAGCTCCATTGATGAAAGACTCAAGAGGACTGTTTGAGAACAGAAGAAAATCTTGGATCCTTTATTTGGGAAGGGGATATTAATGGATAGGTCCAGGTATGTGTGAAATTTCACAGCACTTTAAAAAGGTGCTGAAGGTAGGAAAAAAAGCCCTTCACCCCTTCCAGAGGGGTCATATCCCAGTGTCTTGGCTGTAAACCTTTCCTGAAGGTCATATTTTTATCTGTGGTGCCTGATATTTTACAATCACAGACATATTTTAGGCATCTCAATGAAAGAAGAGGAAAAGAAAAGTCATGTCTTTTTAATTTAAGATTTGTTTCAGAAATCGTACATTACTTCTCACATGTCTTTGATTACAACATTATCACATGGGCACCTCTCAGGGGAGGCTGGCAAATTTCACTTTTGTTGGCTGTGTGTCACATGGAAACCCAGGGGCAGTATCACGAAGAAAAGAGGAAGATTTGGTGTTGGAGATTAGGAAGTAATTCAGCCAAGTCATTGCCTCTCTCAGAAAAAAAGGATAAAAAGGTGTAGAATAGCATGGAGTAATCTATACTACTATTAACATGCTTCCTTCGCTTTTCCAGCATGGAGAGGATGCCAGCAAGGCAGGGATTGGGGGAGAGGCAGGGGAAGATAAAATGTGTATGTGAGTACTTGTGAGGTTGAGGAAAAGTTACATGGATAAACTCTCTAAATACTGGTGATTTATTTTTAAATTTGTTCTTAACATAAAGAGAATAGATTTCATGTATCCCATATGTAAAATTCTAAGATGGCAATACTACCCTCCACACTCCCTCAGTCTCCTTCCTTGCTTCTTTTTTTCTTTAACTTTTGCAAAAACAATTTGAATCCACTCTGTTTATCATAAGCTTACTACAGCACTAACAATCAGCAAATAAAAAGTAGAAAAACCACAGTTTCACAGGCATATAAACAAAAGCCAAAAACGTGTCCATTTCGTCCCAATACTTTATTTGTTATTCCTCACTGATTCCTACATATCAGAGATCAAAAGGTAGATATGTCTTATTAATCTTAAGAATAACTTCAGGCTATTAAAAAATCAAGGTATACATTTCAAGAAAGCTAAAAAAACTTATCTGTCCAATTAAAAATGTTGGGGAGGGACAAAATAAATGAAAACTTTTTTTAAAGATTTATTCATTTTATTACAGCCAGATATACAGAGAGGAGGAGAGACAGAGAGGAAGATCTTCCATCCGATGTTTCACTCCCCAAGTGAGCCGCAACGGGCCGGTGCGCGCCGATCCGAGGCCGGGAACCTGGAACCTCTTCTAGGTCTCCCACGCGGGTGCAGGGTCCCAATGCATTGGGCCATCCTCAACTGCTTTCCCAGGCCACAAGCAAGGAGCTGGATGGGAAGTGGAGCAGCCGGGATTAGAACCAGTGCCCATATGGGATCCCGGGGCGTTCAAGGCTAGGACTTTAGCCGCTAGACCACGCCACCGGGCCCCAAAATAAATGAAAACTTAAAAAAATGTATTTTACTTATTTTTATTGAGAAGGCAGATTTACAGACAGAAAAGAGACAGAAAGATCTTCCATCTGCTGAATTACTCCATAAGTGGCTACAATGACTGGAACTGAGTTGATCTGAAGCCAGGAGCTTGTTCTGGGTCTGCAACACAGGTGCAGGGTACCAAGGCTTTGAACCATTTTTTTTGACCATTTTTAAATTTTATTGCATTTTATTTTTTAACATTGTTCATAGGCTCTGAGGTTCCCCCAACCCCTCCCCGGGCCCTCTCCCTATGGTGGATTACTCCACCTTATTGCAGTATTACAGTTCAAATCCAGTCTTGTTTCTTTCATTGCAATCTAGTACCATGCATGGAGTCCAGGATCTTATTGTCCAGATCAGTTCAACAGTTTCTTGGGGAGACCATCTCAGGTCTAAAGGCAGAGCTGGCAGAATATCGTTCCAACCAATTAAAAGCCATAACATAACATCAACAACTGTCTACAACATTATGGGGTTAATTGACATGGTATTGAGTGACTGATATGTTAGAAAATGCAGGTTCTTCACCACATCCTGTGACTACTTCATTAACATTTCAATTTTAGTTTATATACATCCAGCTTCTATCCACCTTAAAATGGCTATAGGATACTATTCAGCTGTCTCGTGTCTATTTTCATTTTTGTATTTAGCAGTTTATTGTATTGAAGCATAATTTTCTTTTTTTTCTTTTTTTTTTTTTTTATAATCCATTTTATTGTATTGTTGTTGACAATCTTTACATAGTTAACTATAGTTGAAGGAAAATCAAGAAAGAGAAGAAAAAAAAAAAAAGGTTCAGGGGGATAGGGAGGTGGGCAATGCTATTATGTCCATATTGTTTCCATCATGTGTCTGAGGTAAAAGGGGATATTGAGGGAGAAGCCCCACCCGGTTTCCCGCCCACCCCAAGTCCCGGATGTGGGGCATGCTCTGAGATATGTGCTCAAGTGGAGTTAATAGTTCTCCAGTTATGAGTCACTGCCAGTTTCGCTCGATGAGGTCGTCCACTGATTGATATGGTCCATCATGAAGTCTCCATTTGTCCCATATTTCGCTGCCAACATGTAGCTGAGATGAATGATTGTCCTATTCTGTCTTCTGTCTTTTCTTGGTTAGAATTCTGAGTCCAGCAGTTCAAGTGGGGAGATCTCCAAAGATACTTTGAGGTATTCCCAGACCAGATTCTTGTATGTTCTAGCAAGCACAGGGCCCGGCACAGTCCATCACCCTGATCAGCTGGTGGTTGCAATTGCTGTGTTGGTTCTGTTTTCAGTCCCGAGTTGCACTGGAACCAATGGGTGTTGCAGTCCAGTCTGGTTCGGCCCTTACATCATCCAGTGGGAGCTGCAGCCTAGTCGGGGCGACCCACAATAACCCCCACCAAGCCCGCCCCCTACCCTGGTTTGCCAATTTGTGTAGCAGAAGACCAGCCTGTCCCCCATCCCATTTGGCTCTGGTACTTGTCAATGGGTATTAAAGCTTAGTTCTATCTAATCGACTCAACCATCCAGCCCTCACAGATGTTGTTGAGTGCCTCTGTCTAGCCATCCCAGCCCCCATCCTAGTTTTCATGCCCTCCCACGGGAATAGTGACCCAAGAAGGGGGAACCCACTTTTTCCCTCCCAGGTCTCTCTGTCCCGGTTTATGCACTCTTTAGGTGGTCCTGTGATTTGACTCGACAGAATTAGTCCCCAGTGCCAGCTTCTGCCAGCTGATGCTGTGGCCCTGATCTTGTCCACATGCAGCGCACAGGTGTTGTAGCCTTGCTTAGTCGTGTCTGTCTCTATCCCAGCCAACACTCTCCAGTAGGAGTGGTTGTCCAGCGAGGGGACCAGCCCCTTAACCCCCCCGCCAGCTCTGCCCCTCCCTTCCTGGATCTCACGTGTGCTGGATGGGTGCTGCATTCATATCCAGTACAGGCAACCACGCCCTGGCGTTCCATAATGTGTACTGGTTTTGTCGCAACCAAACCCGGCCCATTCCACACTCTGTTCTGGTGATCGGATTTGCCAGAGGATGACATGAACTGATTCAGCCTGGTCTGCTCCTGACCCATGCCGAATGCATGCCAGTGGGAAACTTTCCATGGCCTATTCTGGGCTGTTTCCAATCATGCTTCTCGCGCTTACCTGCAGGGACTGTGTCCTGCCAGAGGAGTTGCCCAGGCTCCTCCATCAGAACCCCTCCCAATGCCAGATTTTGCGCTTGCCAGGGGGTTCTTGAGCCAACCCTACTCAGTTCACCTCCTGTCCTAGCAGGAACAGTGGCTTTTCCTGGCTGGCTTTCACCCCATTCTGACTCTTGTTGTTGGATGTTTCAGCCCAGCCATGGCTCGTCCATACCCACATACAGCTCACACATGGCTCAGAAGGGGATTGAGACCCAGCCTAGTCAGTCCCACATCTACCCTGTTTCTCCATAACACCAGATGGTGCTGGGATCTGAACCGGCCTGGTGCATCCAATCCCAGCCCACACTAGTGCCTCGGGTGACTGCAACTGTTTCCTAGATAGAACGCAGCCCCCATTCCAGCACATACACCCCTTGGTGGGAACCTCATCCCAGCTGTGGCATCCCAGATTGGGACCGTTCCTAGCCGTAAATCATGCACCTGCACGTGGTTGCTCCGAGGACCATTAGGTGCCAGCCTGCTACACAAGCCGGAGCTTATCTTTTACTTGATAGGTGTTCAAAGCTCAGCATTATTAAGGGATTGGAAGTTCTTCAAAGGAAGAGTTACTGGCATTGGGAATCTTTAGGATTGACTCAGATCCCAGAAACAGTGGGGTCACTCTAGAGCTATCTCAGCAGCGATTCAGATGTCCAATACCCCAGAGCTCCCCGGCCAGCAGGCCAGCAGGCACAGCCTGGCGCCAAATGGCTCACTGGCCGCCCGGGCCCAGCCCGCCATGAGCCATGGGCACATGGCGGACTGGGTTCGGGATCCGAGCTAGACGTCCTCTCCCGCAGCCCTCGGCTCGCCTCTGGCAGCCGGAGGTTAAATCCTGCAGGCCCGAGGTTGCGCCCCTCCCCAATCCCGTTCACCCGCCACCCAATGAGGGTGGCGGGTGGGTCCCGGACATGCCCAGTCACGGAGGCCTCCCCCCTCGGCGTACTCACCCCAGAAGGAAGCAGGCCGCACTCAGGCATGTCCGGGCCCAGCCCGCCATGAGCCATGGGCACATGGCGGACTGGGTTCGGGATCCGAGCTAGACGTCCTCTCCCGCAGCCCTCGGCTCGCCTCTGGCAGCCGGAGGTTAAATCCTGCAGGCCCGAGTTTGCGCCCCTCCCCAATCCCGTTCACCCACCACCCAATGAGGGTGTTGGGTGGGTCCCGGACATGCCCAGTCACGGAGGCCTCCCCCCTCGGCGTACTCACCCCAGAAGGAAGCAGGCCGCACTCAGGCATGTCCGGGCCCAGCCCGCCATGAGCCATGGGCACATGGCGGACTGGGTTCGGGATCCGAGCTAGACGTCCTCTCCCGCAGCCCTCGGCTCGCCTCTGGCAGCCGGAGGTTAAATCCTGCAGGCCCGAGGTTGCGCCCCTCCCCAATCCCGTTCACCCACCACCCAATGAGGGTGTTGGGTGGGTCCCGGACATGCCCAGTCACGGAGGCCTCCCCCCTCGGCGTACTCACCCCAGAAGGAAGCAGGCCGCACTCAGGCATGTCCGGGCCCAGCCCGCCATGAGCCATGGGCACATGGCGGACTGGGTTCGGGATCCAAGCTAGACGTCCTCTCCCGCAGCCCTCTGAAGCATAATTTTCTAATGCTTTCCTAGGACATGAGCAGGGAGCTGGATGGGAAGTGGAGCAGCTGAGACACGAACTGGGCCCACGTGGGATTCTGGTGCCTGCAAGGCAAAGATTTAGCCTCTAGGCCATCATGCCAGGCTCAAGAAATGGAAACCTTATAAAAAGAAAAAGAAAACATGTTCGCAGAAACAAAATACAACCAAGGGATAATTTTTAAAAAATGTATTATGCCTATCAATCAATAGCAGATTCATTCAGATTAGATTGAGAGGATGGATTCTCTCTTCCTCCCACATTATCTATATAAACTATATTTAAGCTAAAGAATACAGAAAGATTAAAATTAAAAAGTTTAGGAGTCAGTCCTGTAGGGCAGTGGGTTAAACCACTGCCTCTGGTACCAGTATCCCACACAGGAGTGCCCATTTAGGTTTGGCTGCTCTGCTTCTCATCCAGCTCCTTGCTCTTGTGTCTGGGAAGGCAGTGAAGGGTGTCCAAATCACCAGCATCCCAGCTGCCCCTGTGGAGGGATCTGTGTAGAACTCTGGACTCCTAGCTTTGGCCCTTGCTGCCATTTGAAGAGTGGATATAACAGCTCCCTCCCTTCCTCTCTCTACCTATTGCTTTGTCTTTCAAATAAATAGTCTTAAAGAAGAATAAAAACTTAATTTTTCACTAAGAAGCCACAATAATTGCAAGAGTATGTTACTCTCTCTGTCAAATGAGGAAGAGGATAAATTTTATGAAAAACAATAATGCTACATGAAGGCAAAACTCTTCATTACGTACAAAGGTACCCAGTGATCTTGGTAATAGTGATCAAGAAATAAAGAAGAAATAACATGAGATTTTTCAAAATATAGGATTAAAAGGGTGATGTGACCATAGGCACAAATTAGTTGTAACTACAGTTAGAATTGAGATCTTAGAGACAGAAACTGCTACTCATAAGAGGTGGAAACTGATACAACTAGATGGAACAGATCAATTTAAAAAATATTATGGAATCAGGAAGAGAAGTAGAAAATTTGAAATTCCAAAAAAATCATAAAACAAAAGGGTTATCAGAAAAGTTTCTGTTTCTATACTCTTTCATATCCTACTGCCAAGAGCCCTACCAAATCCCATCAGTAACTGTAAACTACAGCAAAGAAAATAACATCAGGTAAGATATTTCTTTTGCATGCTGTTCCAGACAATGAAATAATAAAAAACCCCAATGCGACCAAATACTTTCTGAAGCAAGAATAGCATTAACTTCTAATGGATAAAAATATTACATATAAAGAAACATATAGAATCATTTTATTTATAAATATATATGAGAAAATTTTAAGTAAATCATTACACCATGAAAACAGTGCTGTTTTATAATTATTTATATTATTTTCCATGATGCAGTTTTGTAGGTGAGGAAATTCCTCACTTTTCCTCCCCTTGCTTCATAATTCCCCCCATGTTTTTATAGTGGTATAGTCCTATAGTAACATTTACAAACCAAGCATCCTGTTCTTTTTTTTTATATATTCTTTTTTATTATTATTTTTTTTTATATTCATTAGCTTGTTAGGGGGTGGCTTAAGCGTGATATAGAGAGGGAGGGAGGAGAGAACAGGCCAGGAAAAACGGAGGCATCAAAAGGAACGGGTTAGCGGAGAAAGGGGGCGGGGGAGGTACGGGTTGGAGACCAAAATAGGGGCTATGATGAAAAAAGAGGAGAATGAGAGGGAAAAAGGAAATGGAAAAAACAGGGATAGATGAGAGAGGAAAAGGTACCGTGGGAGCCACTCTGGGGCCGTGGGCAAGGGGGAAGCAAAGGTATTTGCGCTTTGCCAACTCACAATAAGCTGCAAAAATTAAATCGGTGCTGTGGACAGAACCACATGAACATCACAAAATATCCAAAACACAATTCTGTTTGCTCTTGTATGATATTGCTTCCCTCGCCTGGACAAATTCGTTTCCTAAATGTGGTTTCTTCAGACTACACCTTGTACTCTTTGAGCATGCAGAGTACTAGGAAAGAAAGAGAGCTAAGGGTTAAATATTCATCCTGGGGAAACCTCTAACAAGTTGCAGTCTGCTTGTAATCTTTGGTGCTCTGTGAGTCTTGTCTGGAACCAAGGGAGCGGGGAGACAGAAGTAGACACCAGAAGCTTTCAGATTTACTTCCAGCCCTACCTAAAGTTTACTGTGTGGATTTTGGCCAACCTCTTTCGCCTCTATGAGCTTCTGCCTCCTTTCTGTTACTTGAAGACTTAGACTTATATTGAGAATTCAGTGAAACCTCAGAACACTCAGTAAAATACATAGCATTTCAGTAGTTCCCTAGGCTCACAAGAACCAAGGACTTCTTTGGCTAGAACACTGCTCAGTACCTTGCTTCCAAGCATCCTGTTCTTTAAGTGCATCATTGAATTGTAGGTATAGATCAAGGTAGAAAATTTAGTATCATAATGTCAAGGTATGAAAATGCTATTTTTATTTTTTATTATTTTTTAAGATTTATTTTTATGGAAAAGTCAGATATACAGATAGGAGGAGAGACTGAGAGGAAGATCTTCCATCTGATGATTCACTCCTCAGTGGCCACAATGGCTGGAACTGAGCCAAACTGAAGCTGGAAGCCTGGAGCCTCTTCCGGGTCTCCCACGTGGGTGCAGGGTCCCAAGGCTTTGGGCCGTCCTCGACTGCTTTCCCAGGCCACAAGCAGGGAGCTGGATGGGAAGCAGGGCTGCCTGGACAAGAACTGGCACCCATATGGGATCATGGCCTGTGCAAGGCAAGGACTTTAGCTGCTAGGCTAGTGCGCCTGGCCCAACAATGCTATTTTTAAAAAGACAAAACATCATGATTATGCATGATTTAACTCAGTGACGCAAAGGAATTTTCATATCAGGAAATCTACTAATGTAACAGTATTGATTTAATGTTTTATATTTAATTTAACAGAAGCAGGATAACTACCAAATAAAAATTGATAAATGTCCCAAATGGGAGGTCTTATTTGTTAGGCCAAATTCCCACTGTCTAAGTATCTTTATTTAAAGAAGAAACTTTATGAATAAACACATACAAATGCACACATACTTTACACAAGATCATAAAGGCTATTATCACTATTAGTTAATTTAGCTGCAGAACATAATTATAATAAAATATGTAACACAAAGATGTAGTAATATTGGAATGGAAAAGTTTGAGGTGATACAATTCTTTTTAGAAACAAATATAAACTTTTACACTTTTTGGTTTCGAACCACCAGAAGTAGTTATGAATAAAAGATTATCTACAACAACTAATATTATTTTACTCATCAATGGCAAATAAGTAAAATATATACATAATTCATAATAAAAACTTAAATATAAATACCTTAATCTAATATAACCTATCAGATCATTTTGGAGACATCATCTCTATCAAGAGGCACACAGGAGTATCTGAATAAATGTAGATAAACCATGTTCATGGAAGGGAATAGAATATTTGAAATATGTCCACTTTTCCCAAATTAAAATAAATAATACATGGAAATCTAATGAAAATGTTTTTAGATGAATGTTAGATGCTGAGAATGAAATATATTTTGAAAAATAAAAGCTTAGCAGAAAATGACTGTTCTGGATACAAAAAATAGCAGAGAATATTTTTGTTACCCTGTATTGCTGCATAAAACAATGTAACCTATCACAAGAAAAGACAAAGAGAATGATGAGACAGATGAAAGAGCCATAAACAATGCCATGTGGGATAAGACAGGAAGTTAAGTTGATTGTTTTAATTTGCTTTATTAAGTTCCACCATAAGCCTATTTTGTTCTCAGATGTCTTCTAGCTTGGATTATAAATTATATTATGTTGTTACATTAGTGGATAATAAATTGGTGGAGGAAAGATGTATATAACTGATACAATTTGCTTAATTTAGAGATAAAAAGAAAACTTGATAAAATCTCTAACACATTAAATGTGAAATAATTAGTATAAATGTAAAATAAATTAGAAATCAGTAAAAAAAATTTTCAAACATAATGGTAATTTTGGAATGGGAAATGGTACATTGAATAAGTGCTCCTGAATTTAAAACTATAGTGGAAAATATAGAAGATCTGACTATATAAAAATTAAAATTTCTCTTAATGAAAGACATTGCAGACAAAAGTAACATGGGCAATAGCCTGGGAGAAGATAACTGCAACATAAAAACTGACAGGGGATTAATATCTGGAATTAATCAACTCTTGAAAATCAACAAGAGAAAGCGGAATTCGCAAAGAATATGAATAGGTAATTCACAGAAGGGGAAGCCCAAATTATCTACGTGGTCATGAAGTGATCCCCAACATCACAAATAATCAGAGAGATTCAAATTAAAACCACAATGAGACTCATTTTCTACCTATCATATTGGTAAACATTACAAAGTCACATGGTACCATTGTTGACACAGATATAAGAATCCTTATTCATCGCTACTGGGAGCGTAAAGCAGGGAGCCATTCTGGAGTACAGTCTCCAAGGGAAGCAAATACATGAATAACTCATGACCAGAAATCACTCTCCTGGCTCTGACCTTGGAGAAAAAGATTCAGGGCCATGGGTGACATTTACAAGGACAGTAAGGAAATTGCCTTTTGAGTGGGGAGAGTTTCTCTGTGGAAACATTCAGAAAGAAACAGAGCACAGAAGAGGCAGTGCCACTTCTCCGTAACTATAGGCTTACATTTCCCTGTTGAATCTTCAGTTTGAAGGAAGCAGTGACTGTTGCATTCCACTGCAGTTTTACAACATTACTAGTTCACCCCATCCTTGGTACTGTCCTTAACTTCAGTGCCCTGTTATGAAACTATCTGGGAAGTTAATTATCCAAAAGGTGTTCTGGACTCGATGGAGCATTCAAACAGGTGGACATCAGCAATGGATGTAGGCAAGGCTTTAACAAAGCAAAGGAATAACAATCTCTCTGGTGTTTCAGTGACAGCAAAAATAAGCAAAATTTGTGGCACTATGGAGTGAAGATAATTACAGATTCTATTCAAAGTTCTGAAGCCTCCCCTCTTTTCCTTTGTGTAATGCTGAGGAAGCAACGGTACAAGGGATCATGGCAGTGAATATGTGTACTGAGAGTTGAAGAATTTTTGCTATTTTAGCAAAATCCCAGGTGGGTATTTTTTGGGGTGGATGGATTTCAAATGTTCTATTTTTTTTACTTAAATTTTTCTTTTTAAAATTTTGACAGTTTTTATATGGTTCATTGATAGAGTTCTGAGAATATAATGCTCTTCTCTTGTAATCAGTTACATATAAGAATTCCAATTTTGAATGCCAAGTTACAGAAAAGAACGTGTACTTGTTTTCCTATCATTTTTCCAAGGTCAAGAAAATAGGCAAAACTGCGCTGACTCTGATATCTCCCTTTGACACCAGATGTTTTGATTTTTCAAAGAGACATGTTATGTTAGAACTGGAGGAAATCTCCAGGTTGGCTAATCACACCTAATGTACTAGGGAACTCTCCCTATCAACAGTCATTCCCTCCATGCACTGCTGGAACTGGGCCATGGACGCACTGCTTGAAGACATAGGATTCCATCCTCAATATGCTGGTGGAAGCTCTCTCTGATGGAGATTGTGACTGGAAATCTGCCTCCAGTCCTCCCTGGGTCAGGTGAGAGTTGTGGAACCTAGCCTCACTCTGAATCTGAGAACTTGAAAATCACATGCTCAGCAAGCTTGTCATCACTGTGGAATCTTCTCTGTGGTGGCTAATGAAATGGATGTCAATGATACTAAATTGATTCTAATCAAAATTGAACAGACCTTTCTTCCCAGAAGGTGAAGAAAATGAAATATTGGACATTTACCATTTTCCAATTATCTCAATTATTTTAGGAATTCCCAGAGGAATAGTTTATTGGTTCACAGATAAGCCTTCTCAGTCTTTGCCAAAAAGTTTGTCTCTCATAGGATTGTCACTGTCAACTGCTATTGCTGTACTCCTTGGGCAGCGCCAACAGAGTTAAAGTTTCTGGCTTTTGTCAGTTTCAAAACATCACCTCAGACCTCTGCTTTACTTCCTGCTGTGGTTAAGACTCATGGCATCCATCAGAGGAATCACAAATCTATTTTGTCCAGCATTAAAATTATGTTCTAAAAATGGTATTGTATGAGGGGGTGGTGTGACTCCTTCTGATATCCTCTGCATTGGGGACAATCCCTTCCTCCTATCTTTGTGTCATGGTCTCTTACACTGGTTTCACAGTGTCAGAACCACTTCCTCCCAAAGCCTTATAGAAACAAGGTGTGAAACAACCTCTTCAGAATGCATTCTTTACTTAGTCTTGACTTAAGTTCTTCTGACCTGAGCCAGCTGATAGGTGATCTCTGCTCCATCCTAGAGGCTATTTACTTGGCATAAGACAAGGCTTCTTTAGATCAGTGAATTTTCCAAGGAGCTCCTCAATCCTGGATCCCTTCCACAGGTCTTCTGGACTTTGACGTGTCTCAATTCTAGGTTGAGAAGAACTACAGTTCAGGCCAAAGTTACTTTATACATTATCTGGACAGCATTACAGCTCTTGCTGTGATGGGAGAAAGCAGGAATAAGAGACTACTTGAAATACAGATGGATTGCAGTCATTAAAGAACATTAATGGATGCTTCTGATTCCTTTCCCCTTCTTTCTCCCATATTTCTTTTCTCCTCTTAAGTTAAAGAGGAACCCATGTCTCCCTAGAAATAGAAGTCGTTCACAAGCTAGCATCTTACTCATTGTGGTCATGTGTTCTGTAAATGATCGAAAGACCCAAGATGGAAACTAAACACTGTTTGAGTTGTAGAAGGGAAAATACAGCAGTGGAGCTAAGAATTTGAACTTTGAAATCAGTCTCAAGTTCAGATCTCAGCTCTGTCTTGTTTCTAGTTGCATTGTAGTTTAGGTATATGTTTAAACAGTTTTAGTCTTAGTTTTCTTATCTGTAAAGTAAGAAAGGCAAAATAATATAGTTCACAGGACTGTTGAGAAGATTAAGTAATACATGTTATGCAGCATTCAATGCATGGCATATGCCATCTTAGGTAGCACACCAAAAAAACACATGGGAAGAGGCAAGGCGAATCTGACTTTAAATCTGTACTTCTGGGTGGAGAGGTGGAAGCAACATTCTTGTTCTTAGCACTTTGCTCAAAGCCAACAATCTTCTGCCAAATTGCCTGGTGTTGGGGCCCTCTGGTGGCAGGAGAAACTATAATTTCATTTGGCAACCTGAACTTATGATTTAGTTTCAAATGGAGTGAACATTTGTGGAAAAACCCAGAAGATCCTGGAACTGCCCTGCACAGAGGCCTCCGATTCACGTGCTTGAGCCGTCTGTTTACTTCCTCTGGTTGTTAAATGTCAAATACAAAACCAGACGCAAATCCCAAGCCTCACCTAATAATTTGGATTCTGATGTAAAAATCAACTTTCCTTCCCATTACCTTGGCGTCCTTCTGACTAATTTATGCCAACTCAGAAGCTTCTTTCGGAATTAATGACCTTCTCCATAAACAAAGTATGTTTTCTCCTATGTCAAGACCAGTCAAGTCCTTCAGAAGATCTAGGCATTGAAAATATCAAATACCCTCACCTTTAGGGGATTTAAAAAAAGTCTAAATCTTAAAGGAAATTGTTGGAAACTCAAAACATATAAAATTTCCCCTCTATTGACAAATTTTCTCTTCTTCTGATCTCCTAGGATTGGATTTCATTCCCAGTTCTTTCTCTTTTTGAGTTGTACTTACATTCCTAGTTTCTTAGTGTGTGTTTTTATTACTCTCTTGGATCATCCAGGTTTGCTAGGCATATACTAAGCTTTTTTTTTTTATTGTTAATTATTTTGCATTATGTGACAGTTTCATAGGCTCTGGGTATCCCCCCCCCCTCCCCCTCCCCTCCCCCCGGTGGATTCCTCCACCTTGATGCAGTATTACAGTTCAAATTCAATCAAGATTCTTTCATTGCAAACATATACCAAGCATAGAGTCCAGCTACTTATTGTCCAGATGGGTTGAACAGTTTCTTGGGGAGACCTTTTCTGGTCTGAAGTTTGAGCTGGCAGAATATCATCACAGTCAATTAAGAGTCCCAATATAACATCAACAGCAATTTGCAATGTTATGGAGTTGACATGGTTTTGAGTAACCAGTGTATTAAAAAGAAAAAAAAATAAATAAAAAAAAAAAAAGAAAACAAGTCCTAGCCACAACCTATGATTAGCTCATTGACATTTCAATTTAGTTCATATACAGGACCGGCTGCTCTATACCTTAAAATGGCCATAAGGCACCATTCAGCTGTTTCGTGTCCATTTCATCTTAGTATTTAGCCAGTTGTTGTGTTGAAGTAAAATTTTGCTGATCTTGGCAGATTTTAGGATAATCCAGACTGGCTTGTAACTCTAACAAGATATATGTCAACATTTTAGGTGCAGAACATTTTTTTTTTTAAGCTTTAATGCAGAATGACTATGATAATTAATAGTATATTCTGTCTGAAATGTTGGAATTTATAGCTTGCTAGTTGTCATATCTTGAAATCCTCACACCAATCTGGATTTGTTATATGTTTTTAATAAGTTTTAAAGGTTTATTTATTTTTCTTGGAAAGGCAAATTTACAGAGAGAAGGAGAGACAGAAAGATCTTCCATTTGCTGGTTCACTCCTCAAATGATTGTACCAGCTGGAGCTAGGCCAATCAGAAGTCAGGAGCGAGGACTCTCTTCCAGGTCTCCTACATGGCCATGGGATCCCAAGGCTGTGGACATCCTCAATTGCTTTCTCAGGCTACCAGCAAGGTGCTGGAAGGGAAATGGGGCAGCCATGACACAAACTGATGTCCCAATTGGATGCTGCTGTTTGCAGATGAAGGTTTAGCCAATTGAACGATCATGCCAACACCATTATAATGTTTAAAGAAATATTTATTTATATTATTTATTTAAAAGGTAAAGAAAGATCCAGAGATTTTCCTTCCTTTGGTTAAATTCACTAAACCTTGTGTTAGATGGGGCTGGAGTGGAGTGAAGCCAGGATCCTGGAACTGAATTGGAATCTCTCACATAGTTGGCAGGGAACTAAGTGCTTGGGCCAATGGGCTACTGCCTCACAATGTGCACATTAACAGGGAGCTGTTAGCAGAAACAGAATAGCTTGAACTCAAACAGAGGCATTATAATAGGAGATGTGGGTGTTCTAGATGCTGTTTTAACCACTGTACCAAACCCCTGCCTGTAATGTATTCTGAGTGAAGAACAAGGAAGAAGGTAGTATCTTATGTTTATAGAAGAGTAAATAAAATACTAAAGATGCTATGTAAAGATGCTGTGTAATACTAAAGATGCTATGTAAGCATGTATAAGAAGAGTAAACCCTTCCTCATAGGTCTTTGGGTTTTCTGATTTTTTTTAAGATAAGCAGAGAAATCTTCCACCTTCTTAGAATGTGTGAGGAAGACATTAAGTATAACCTATCAAGATTATAACAGGTGACTTATAGACAACAGACTCGAATCAGCATTAGACAGTAGCAAAACTATGAAGACATACAGGGGGAATCCAAGAGCGATCCTGATAGCCCTTTAACAGAAGGTCACATGCATAGAGCTGGGGGTGAGAGGGGATCCCAGAGAGGAGCAGGAGGACAGGAAGAGGCTTGTATCCCAATCCTAAAGATTCCCGGATCCTCACCAAGGACTATCAGTATGGGACTATATCCCAACTGCCAAGAAGACCATGGGGAATTGGATTGCCGTTTTAGGCCAAGAACTCTGAGGTCATCCACTCCCTATCGGAACTCCCACACGAGATGGAAGAAGCCCAGATCCTTCCTCACAGGATCTAATGTCATCAGAACAATGGCCGGGAGCCCTGAGCAGTTCTCAGAAACAGAAGAACAGTAAACTTCCTTCGGGACTCAGGAGAGGAGCTTTCTCTGGTCCTTACTTAGTTCCAACTTTGGATCCCCACCCTCTCTTGCAATGAGCAGCAGGGTTGCTCTGTCGCCCCCATTCCCAACCCCCCAAAATATTAAAATTAGATCAGATCGACAGAGCCCAATAAGGAAAGCTTAACTAGACAGGAAGCAGTCAGCTTGGACTCACCTATACCTTACTAGCTGGGACACAAAGATTAGTTACTCCCCGTTAGGGTATTGAGGATTTCTCAGCACACCCCTCCTAAAACTGTTCTGTGCCTCAAGTGTTAACATATGCCTAGTTACAGTTATAAGCCGGATTGGACTATCCTAAAATCTGCCAAGTTCAGTAAAAATTATGCTTCAATACTATAAACAGCTAAATATAAAAATGAAAATAGACACGAGACAACTGAATAGTACCCTATAACCATTTTAAGGTGTATAGCAGCCAGTTGTGTATAAACTAAAATTGAAATGTCAATGAAGTAGTCACAGGATGTGGTTAAGAAGTTGCATTTTCTAACATATCGGTTACTCACTACCATGTCAATTAACTCCAAAGAGTTGTAAATGGTTGTTGATGGTGTTTTGTGGCTGTTCATTGGAGGGGATGATATTCTGCCAGCTCTACTTTTAGACCAGGGATGGTCTCCCAATGAAACTGTTGAGTTTATTTGGACAATAAGATGCTGGACTCTATACCTGGTACATGCTTGCAATGAAAGAACCATGACTGAATATGAACTGTTCTACTGCAACAATGTGGAGGAATCCAGCATGGGGGGAGGGGTTGTTGGAATCCCAGAGTCTATGAAACTGTGTCATAAAATGAAATCAAATAAATGGAAAAATATTTTATTTTTACTGGACAGTCAGATATACAAAGAAGAAGAGAGACAAAGAGGAATATCTTCCATCTGCTGGTTCATTCCCCAAGTGGCTAGAGCTGAGCCAATCTGAAGCCAGGAGCTAGGAGCCTCTTCTAGGTCTCCCAGGTGGTCCCAAGGCTTTGGGCTGTTCTCAACTGCTTTCCCAGGCCACAAGCAGAAAGCTGGCTGGAAAGTGGGACTGCTGGGATTAGAACTGGCACCCACATGGGATCCCAGTGCATACAAGGTGAGAACTGTAGCAGCCATGCTATTGTGCCAGGACCATCTAATTGTTTCTTTATGTTGTATCTCTGCAATGGAGACTACTGGAAGACATACTTGCTCTAAAGCCATTCGAATTTCATATTACTTCTTAATATCACGATTAAGTGACTCTTAGTAGGAAATCAGAGAGAAAACACCCTACACACCATATACACACCCCACCCCCCAAACCAAACCAAACCAAACCAAACCAAGAAATATGGTAAATCTGAAATAAAATATTGACTCAAATATAGAGTGTAATTTTATCTGTGTTTTTATAAGCATAAAATTATTTCACTGGAAGAATAAAATGGAGGGGATATAGATAAAAGTTACAGGTTTAAGGGATCCTCTAAAGACTGAGGACTGGGAAGTAGTGGTGTCAGTAGAGTAAGGAAGCTTTCAACACTATCACCGACTTCCTTGGTCGCCTCATGCAAGAAAGTTCTCTTTGATTTCATTTCTCTACCAGAATATGGCAATGTTAGACTACCTATGAGGCCCTTTATGGCACTTGACCTTCTGTGACATTAAATGCTCTCTGTTTTTCATGTTTTTTTCTCCAGGTGGAAGAATACTTTGTGGACCCACTGAGAAGTAGACTGTCACCACAATCCATTTTGTGAGTAACTCTGTTGAAGGTTTCTGGGTGACAACTGCTTCCAGGTCCTGGCTTCTATATATTGAGAGTGTGCCGTTTACCGCTCAATTTGGGCACAGCAATGGCTCTGGCAGTCTATGACATCCAATCTTTTGAACTGAAGGGCATGGTGGCATTGGCATTCTACCTGAGTTAGTGGTTGCATCACCTTTTATAACTAGTTGTTGGGTCATGATCCAAAGGTTGCACGTGACTGGAGTCTATGCTTCATAATATAAGGATGACATTATGAGAAGTGACTTATTAATGAAGGAGAAAGTTGGGTTTCTTGAAATAATGAAGCCTTTGAAAGACAAGTACCGTTACAAAATTTGTGTTCTACTCTGTGATGAGACTTAAATAAGGAACTTAATTTTTTTTCCATGTTTTATTTTTATATGCAATGATCCAGTATCAATTAGGTTGATTCCTGGTATGTGGTGTCTGTCTCCTACAATGGTAAGGCAAATAGCCAATAGCTAGTTGAAAAACAAATGACTAAATGGATCTTGTTGTTTGAAATCAGTCCATGTCCTCCAAGACCAATTCAAAATGAGAAAGAGAGAAGATATGAGTTTAAATTAATGCAAGGTAGATTGCAATCTATGCTATAAGAAAAAAATTAAGTCAACTAGCACAAAAATTTCAGAGCTGAAGAGATTAGATGGAATTAATAAAAGGAAAGGATTTAAACTTCGGAAGGGTAGCAGAAAGAAGGAAGAGGATATCTAGGTTATCAGGTGTGTAAGTAGGGAAAAAGGCAGACCACTGAGTGCAGAAAAGCATTGGACTAGGATGTATGAATGGGGAAGAAATTTGAAAAGTCAGTTGATGAGGAAAGACATTTTACGGATAGTTTGGACTTCTATAGAAAATGTGGAGTTGCTAGATGATTTTGGGAAGGAATGTGCTATGATCAGAATTCATTCATTTAAACATATGAGGTATGATATTCAAGAGTCAAAGCATTATATTTTATGTCAAAGTGGTGATTTATTTTTTTGGAATCTAATGCTTACCCTGGGTGAAGAAAATGAATCCTTTCAAGAGACCAGAATATTCATTGATATGAAGAGTTTATTAAATGCTTCCTTTTATTTGTTAAGGTCTATGTATTTAATTTAAATTATTACACAAAGGTAAATATTCCAAATGATAAGCATTATATTTCAGTCCTTAGAACACCAAAAGATTACCCAAGCTATTTTGATGTTATTATCAATATAGATGCAATCTAATTTTTTTGATCTTTTTGCATCATTTTCCATCACTTTTTTTCTTTTTATTTCATTTTATGACACAGTTTCATAGACTCTGGGATTCCAACAACCCCTCTCCATACCCTCCCCCCATGTTGGATTCCTCCACATTGTTGCAGTAGAACAGTTCATATCCAGTCATGGTTCTTTCATTGCAAGCATGTACCAGGTATAGAGTCCAGCATCTTATTGTCCAAATAAACTCAACAGTTTCATTGGGAGACCATCCCTGGTCTAAAAGTAGAGCTGGCAGAATATCATCCCCTCCAATGAACAGCCACAAAACACCATCAACAACCATTTACAACTCTTTGGAGTTAATTGACATGGTAGTGAGTAACCGATATGTTAGAAAATGCAACTTCTTAACCACATCCTGTGACTACTTCATTGACATTTCAATTTTAGTTTATACACAACTGGCTGCTATACACCTTAAAATGGTTATAGGGTACTATTCAGTTGTCTCGTGTCTATTTTCATTTTTATATTTAGCTGTTTATAGTATTGAAGCATAATTTTTACTGAACTTGGCAGATTTTAGGATAGTCCAATCCGGCTTATAACTGTAACTAGGCATATGTTAACACTTGAGGCACAGAACAGTTTTAGGAGGGGTGTGCTGAGAAATCCTCAATACCCTAACGGGGAGTAACTAATCTTTGTGTCCCAGCTAGTAAGGTATAGGTGAGTCCAAGCTGACTGCTTCCTGTCTAGTTAAGCTTTCCTTATTGGGCTCTGTCGATCTGATCAGATTTTAAGTTGGAACTAAGTAAGGACCAGAGAAAGCTCCTCTCCTGAGTCCCGAAGGAAGTTTACTGTTCTTCTGTTTCTGAGAACTGCTCAGGGCTCCCGGCCATTGTTCTGATGACATTAGATCCTGTGAGGAAGGATCTGGGCTTCTTCCATCTCGTGTGGGAGTTCCGATAGGGAGTGGATGACCTCAGAGTTCTTGGCCTAAAACGGCAATCCAATTCCTCATGGTCTTCTTGGCAGTTGGGACATAGCCTTTTGTGCCCGTACTGATAGTCCTTGGTGAGGATCCAGGGATCTTCAGGATTGGGGTGCAAGCCTCCTCCTTTCTCCCTCTTCACACTGGGATCTCCGCCTGCTCTGTGCATATGAACACCTGTTAAAGGGCTGTCAGGATCGCTCTTGGATCCCACTGCATGACTTTATAGTTTTAATACAGATTTGAGTGTGCTGTGTGTAAGTTGTGTGTTACAATCTTGATAGGTTATACTTAATGTCTTCCTCACACATTCTAAGAAGGTGGAAGATTTTTCTGTTCTCCTGACCCATTAAGGAATAACATAGGGTATTAAAAGCATATCAGTGCAATAGTGTAATGGTTTAAGTCCTCGTTTTGAGTGTGCCGGATCCCCTATGGGTGCCAGTTCTGATTTTGGCAGCTCTACTTCCCATTCATCCAGCTCTCTGCTTGTGGCCTGGGATGACAATTGAGCATGGCCCAGAACTTAGGGACCCTGGTTCCACGTGGGAGACCCGGGGGAGGTTCCTGCTTCAGATGGGCTCGGCTCTAGCCATTGAAGCCACTTGGGGAGTGAGCCATCGGACTAAAGATCTTCCTCCCTGTCTCTCCTCTCTGTGTATCTGTCTTTCTAATAAAAATAAATAAATGTTTAAAAAAACATATCAGGCTTTTCAGTGCTTTGATATAGATCATGAGATGCAATCTAATTGTTAACTGCATAACACTCTGTTGCAAGAATTGCAGTATATGGGTCCTTGCCTTTTGTGCGTCATGATCCCATATGGGTGCAGGTTCTAATCCTGGTGGCCCCACTTCCTATCCAGCTCCCTTCTTGTGGTCTGGAAACGCAATTAAGGATGGACCAAAGCTTTGGGACCCTGCACCCATGTGGGAAACCTGAAGGAGGCTCCTGTCTCCTGGCTTTGGATTGGCCCAGCTCTAGTCATTGCGGCCGCTTGGGGAGTGAACCATCAGATTTAGATCTTCCTCTCTGCCTGTCCTCCTCTCTGTATATCCACCTTTCCAATAAAAATAAATAAATCTTAAAAAAGAATTGCAGCATATTCATCAATACAAGTGGTTTTTTTTTTAAAGGTTTATTTTATTTTTATTACAAAGTCAGATATACTGAGAGGAGGAGAGACAGAGAGGAATTGGAGCTGCCGGGACTAGAACCAGCAGCCATATGGGATCAAGGCGAGGACCTTAGCCACTAGGCCACACTGCCAAGCCCCAAAACAAATGGTTTTGTAGTTGACACTCAATCCTAGTAGAAGTGAAGAAGTATAAATTGCAAAATATACTCTTCAGAACAGTATGATCATAATTTACATTTTGTAATCCAGTGCAAGTAGAAAAAAGCAGATATTCAAATGAGATGTTTGGACTCAATTTTGAATGGCAATCAGTATTAATGAAACCTGTAATTGATGGCTAAATTTCTCTGAATTTCTATGTAGAATGGAAAAATACCTGTATAGTGCTGTGTAGAATGGGAAGGTATCTGTATAGTGCATGGAAAGGTGCTGGCACAGCGAAAGAACTGGCTTCCTGCAGCTACTGCAGGTATTGTTGTTCCTATACATTCTTCCTAGGTCATATTTGCATATAGTAAAACATACTTTTGTTACAATTGAGACAGTGTTGGTTTTATGGGTATGTTGGATCACAGCAACAAGGACGGTGACAGAGTGGAGAAGCCTGGGGAGGATTAGACTGGAGGATGAGAGAATCTGCTGCCAAGGCTTGGGATTGGGAAGGCTGGGATCTACACTCAAGGGTTCAGTATCAACACAAAGCTCAGCAGGGCCTGGATGTGGAAACTGAAGCCTGAGTGGGAGAATGACAGCAGCAGGAAGATATTCAGTAGTGGGGAAGGCAGAGCATAGAATGAATGTCTCTGTGAGTGGCAATAGCTTCTGAAAAGGAGAAGGTAAAGCTCTCATCTGACTTTTGGGATCCTTGGAGAAGACATAGAATGAGGGTAGCAGAAACTTGGGAAAACTGAGGAAGAGCTCAGTGGAATTCTTGATTGTTGAGCAATTTTTTTTCTGGATGTAGTGTGAGTAATGTTGATGTAATTTAATTTCAGAGTCCACTGACTGTTAGTTTAAGATTATTGGCAAATTCTTAGCTTTTTTATGCCCAGCTTATTTTGGATTCAGAGAATACAAAGTCAGCTCATTAAGGTTTGTAATTGGAGTTCTGTTTTAGTATTCTTACAAATATCCAGTGATTAGAATTTATATCACTAAGGCCGCTTACCGGAAGAGCCTGCAGTGCTTCCCTCAACAACAAAGGACCAAAACACCAAGTATTTCACAGTAGTGTTTGATTTAGCGAATGAACGGGTAAAATGGGAGAGTGACAGATGTAGTAGAGCATGGAGATTCACAGTGGCTATGTAAACAAGGAAATCAGACACACATCATCTACTGTAGGATCTCTTAAAATCAACCCTGAACCAAGAAGGAATTGCTGTCAGTAGTCAGTAGTGATAGCAAGCAGGCTCTCAGCAGTCTTCATGCTAAGACATGGAGACATTTACTGATGAAGAGTATATGGTACTCCCAGACCCTTTGAGAGGTTACTAGGATACCACACCACTGCAACATGTTGTACTCTGTACACAAGCTCTTGATGAATGGAGAGCTACCAGTGAGCATGCTTGAGTGAGTTCTCTTCCCACTGGTGGTACAATGCCACATTTCCTGCATGTAGACCCCTGAGACACCTGCAGACATTGCTAATATAAAATTACTGCTGAAGAAGTTGTTTCTGGAATGCACCTACCTGAAACCTAAGCCAATGTCACCTCAAACCAACACACCACAGAGGAAAATTTTTTACTGTGGAAGGCACCCTATAAAATTAAAGAGGCACCTTTTCCACAAGATACACAAATAACATGCAGGGGTGCAATAAATGACTCCTTCAAAAGGAACACAATACCTCTGATGACAGAACCCGAAGTATTAGAAATCCACTAATTGCTCGACAAAGAATTCAAAACTGTAATTTTAATGAAATGTGAAAAGATATAACAACATATATAGAACTGATCCAATGACGTTAGGATGACAATTTATATGAATCAGAAAACCAGAGGTAAAGATTATTAAAAAGAAGCATTTTGAAATCTTGTCGATAAATATTGCATTCATGAAATAGAAATACAGTTGAAAGCCTCAATAGTAGGACTGAACAGGCAGAGGAACAATTTCTGAATTTGAGGAGGTTTGAAACTGCAGACATAAAAAAATGTTGAGAAGAATAAAGAAAGCTTTCAAGAGTCAAAGGACAATAGTAAGTCAGCAAACATTTATACTATAAAAAGAGAGGGAAAAGTTTTAGAAAGCCTATTTAGTGAAATAATTGCTGAAAATTTATCATGTATCAGGAAAGGTATGGATATAAATATCCAGGAAGCTCAGATGACTCCTGGTCAATTTGATCAAAAGATTTTTTTTTTAGGGTCTGATATTGTGGCATAGCAGGCATAGCACGTGGCTGCTGGTTTGTGTCTTGATGCTTTGTTTGTGATCCTGCTCCCGACTAGTGCATCTAGAAAAGCAATCAACAGATACTTGGGAGTCCCACATGAAGCTTCTTCCTAGCTCTGACCATTGTGGCCATTTGGGAAGGGAACCAGTTGATAGCAGATCTCTCTCATTCTCTTTCTCTTTGAAACTCTTTCAAATAAGAGAAACAGTCCTGAAAATATCCCTTTCATGGTATAAGTAGCCAAGTTGCTGAGTGCATAAATGGAATTTGTAAAACAGCAGTAGAAAAGTTCAAATCACACATAAAGAATTTTTCATTTGATTGATGGTGGCAAACTTTTCAGCAGAAATCTTCTATAACAGAAAAGAAAGCAAAAGTATCAAAGGATCGAGGCTTGGTATGACAAGGGGAAAACTGAGGTTATTCATTAGCTACAAACCAGCTACATAAGAAATACTAATTGGTTTTTACACTGGGAATAAAATGATGACCTTCATGAGAGTGAAAATATAAAACTCAAAAGTAGACAAGTTAAAAAAAAATGAGAGGAGATAATTAAACACTATAAATGTAGAACAATACCATAGAACTTGAGGGGAAGAAAAATAAGGATATAGAAAACATCCAGGAAAAGGTAACAGAGGGGCAAGAGTATATACTTATTAATAGCAATATTGAAAAGAAATGGATTAAGTTCTCTAACATAGGCAGACCAAATAATGAATGAATAAAGTCATACTGAGAGTTTTGTTTCCTAGAAGAAATTAATTTCATCAGTAAAAATACTCACACACTGAAGCTTAAGAGATTGACAAAGATGGACCACAAAACTGGGAATCCAAACTGAACAGGGGTAGCTGTAATTGCATATAATTGAAAAATATACTTTCATTCAGATCCTGTAAAAAAAGACCAAAAGGCCACTATATTATGATAATGGATGAATTCAACAAGAGCAAGTGACAATTACAAATTTACATGCACAGAGCACTGGAATAAGCAGTTATGAAAGCAGACTTTATTATACCTAAAAGGAGAGAGAGTGTCTAATACAACAGCATTAAAGAAGAGTCATTCAGATAAAAGTATCAACAAGGAAATGTTGGGAACAAGTCATACTTTAGACCAACTGGAATAAGCATTCCAGAACACTCCACCCAATAGTTCACAATACAGATTCCTCTCAACAGAAATTCTCTAGGCTAGACCACAGGTGAGATCTTAGCACTTAAAACATATATTGATATCATACCACATATCTCCTCTGAAAATAATGGAATAAGACTAGAAAAGCAAAATGATTTTTAGAAATTATGCAAATATATGGAAGTTAAACAATATTCACATGAACAATCAAAAAACCAATGAAACTTTCAAAGATAAATGAAAATGAAAACAATGCATCAAAATATTTGGAACACAGAAAGCAATATTAAAAAAAGTTAAAACAGTAAGTATCTATATAAAGTAATAGATTTCTAGTAAACAACATACTGATGTAACACAAGGAACTTGAAGCAAGAACAAGCAAAGGAAAATTATGAGAAAAAAAGAAATAACAAGAATCAGAAAAGAGGCAAATGAAATGGAGACTGAAATAGCAAAGATTAGTGAAGTAAAGAATGCATTTAAAATGCATTTTTGAAAACATACTTGACATAGAGGATTGGATAAGACAGCTATGGTTCATCTACTCCTTGGAATACTACTCAGCTATTAAAAAAAAACAAAATGCAGTTCTTTGTGGCCAAATGGGCCAAACTGGAAACCATAATGCTAAGGGAAATGAGCCAATCCCAAAAGGTTAGATACCACATGTTTGCCTTAATTTAAGAGGATATGATGTTATGTATAACATGTTATTTTATGAATATTATGTTATATGTTATGCATAAACAAAAATTGAAATGTCAATGAGGTGGTCACAGAATGTGGTTAAGAACCAGCATTTATTTTTAACATATTGGTTACTCATTGCTATGTCAATTAATTCCATAACGATGTAAATTTTTGCTGATGGTATATTGGAAGGGTCTCCCTAAGAATCCGTTGAACTAGGCTGGAGAGTAAGATGCTGGACTCTATGTTTGGTATATGCTTGCAGTGAGGGAATCTCAACTGAACTTAACCTGTGGTCATGTAACAGAGTGGAGCAATCCACCATGGTGGGAGGGTGTGAGGAGGGGTGGGGGAAATCCCAGTATATATGAAACTAATACAATGTAATTAATGAATAATAATAAAAAAATAAATAATACATCTAAAAAAAAGAAAACATACTTGACAAAATTTTAAGTAGACTGTTTAAGGTATGGATTCAGTCTAAGTGTGCATCAAAAGAACAAAGAAAATGTGAATACAAAGAATAAAATATTTTTCAGCAGTAACCAGTGTGACAGATCAGAGAACATTAGGCTAATTGGAATAAGTTAAATAAAGGAAGACAAACACCTCATTTTCATAAATACTGAAGACAAAAAATTATAGCAAATAAATCAAGAATAGAATAATGGTTTCTAGAACATGGGAGAAATGTTGAGGAGGGAAAGAGGATGGTTACTATGTGTCTGGGTATAGTTGGATAGAGAGAATAACTTCCAATGTCCCAAATATGGAAGAATATTAATAGCAAAAATTTAAAAAGTTTTAGATTTTCAGTAGCTGGTAAAGTGAATTTTGAATATTTATAACAGAGAAATATATATCAGAAATCATAAACCTTCCAGTTGCCTGGATATGATCATTCCATACTGTACACAGGACTGTAGATCAGTGAAAAAAATCAAAATACATGGGAAAAATATCTGATAAGGGAGAGGTAATAGCTCTTTTTAAGTAGATATTTGGGAAAAATTTGCTGACTTAAGCTGTAGGGAATATGTAGTGAATTCTTCAAGTCAAGAGTCAAACAGGAAAATACAGTGAATGGAAAAATATCTTACAAGTGAGGGAAAAATCAAAGGATTGCTTAATAGAAATTTAATATTGAGATTTTTAGGTGTTCTATAAAAACTATGATTTATTTAAAAATGTTTATGAGAATAAAACTATTTTCCATTATGCCTTTCTGTAGTGGAAACTACTCAAGTAAAAAACATTTAATTTCTGTATTTAATGAACTTTTTTCAGCTATACCCAACACTTCACCAACTCAGATCATCACTATAAAAAGAATACAAGAACAATCTTCCTTCAACACAGAGGGAGAAAGCAGAAATAGTGGAACCTCAAAAGCCCTTCTTTGAGGCAGAGAAAGATCTGAAAATAAGGTCATTTGATAGTTGTAGTGAAAACAAAGAAAAACATTCATTTCCCAAAGGCTAAATGGATGCATAAAAAACAATATCAAAGTAAGAGATCTGATATTTTTATTGGCCAAGAAATACACACACACACTCACAGAGCCACGCATAAAATTAACTACCTGTATTTACATGTACATGTTTAATTGAACTAAAGTATATTTCAACTGAAATCTTACCTGAGGATTAGTAATATTTCCTCCTCTGTGTTAGAGTTTTTCTGTGTTTAAGTATGGACACTTAAGTTTGAAGTAGGAGCTAGTTTTCCAAGGTTATCAGTTGGTTAGTAGAAATGACTTCTTGCTCCTAGTGTAAAGGTTTTGCTGCTTTTCTCCTAGCATTTTCTCATGCTCTCTCTTTTTCCTGGAAACCTAATGTTTCTTGCTTAGATTGGGATTTTCAGAAATAAATCCCAAGGAGACAATCCATCTGGAACAGAATTTTAAGGATGTATTTCCAGGAACAACCAGTAAGGTAGTAAGGAAGTAGTACCCAGTAAGAGAGACTTGTAAGTTGGGGACCACCACCAAGCAAGGTCCCAAAGGTTAAGTCGGCACCTGCTTCATAGCAGAGCCTCGGGGAGAGCAGAGATAGCCCTGTGGGGTTTTGCCAGTTCTGTTGCAGAGGAGCTAGAACACTCCTGTTGCTCCGGCACCAGTCATTTGGTAAAGGCCATCTCTCCTGATCAGGGCTGAGCTGGGGCTGAGAGGACATAAAGTGCCAGTACACCCGACTGCTTAAGCAGGCAAATATGTTTTGGCCAACAAAGAGACAGTGAGTGCTGGCTGTCAGGAGTAAATATTTTCTTGAGGCTGTTTATGAAATTGGTAATAAGATCTAAGTGGGTACATGTGTAGTGTTGACATTGGTCCCCCTTCAGCCATAGTAAGTGGACTACCACACCGTTTGTGATCAGGTTCCAACAACTCTCCTTTCACTGTACGCTCACCTCCCCATCTCCTGCTTCAGTAGGCACTGCTCGTTCTGACCTTATTCTCCCTCTCCACTTGCTTCTTCCCACCCTACTGCAACTACTCTACTCTTGTGTAAAGGCATGCCTACTGCTGTATTTTTCTTCCTCCCCTGACTTCTCAAACACTTTGTGTTCACTTGCTTTATTATTAGAAGAATTCTTGCTGTGTCTTTTTCTTTATGATTCCTTTGTATGTGACTCCTTTCAAGTAGAGTGCCGGGATGGATAAATTGGCTTCAGTACATGCTGGATAGAGGAATGAAAGAACTGCAAGGCTCTCTTCCTCCTGAAGTGTTTTCCATGATTGCATCATCATTTTTCAATGAATCAGCATTATTTGTATACATGTGCCAATTCTTTTGTTGATTTATATGCTTCTTGTGATCAGGAATCATGTTGAGATCCCTATGGCAAGGTCTAGCATGTGTTCTGACATGGTAGGATCTCCCACAAGGTTAATTGGTGCACTTGAACTAAGCTTCCATTCTGACAGATGAACAGCTTGGATACATAATCCTGGACGAGGTCAAACTTTTCAGTTTTCATTCCTATTCACACCTAATCCTTTGGGGCATATTGTCATAGGCTACTAATCAAAATGATGGCCGAACCTTTGGAAAGCATCAGTGCTTGCTGCGTGCATGCTATTGAGGGTGATATGCAATCCCAAGTGTCTGAATATTTTTTTCTCCCTCTCATTGTCTACTCTTACAACTGTATCTTGAGTTTTTTTTCTTATGGGGGGATAATTTTTGAAGTGTAGGAATTAATCACACTTTCTTCTCCCTTGAAGCATTGCTAAATTAATGGCTTAACATCACGTCCATCACACTTTCTCTAGGCTCTCTAAGGTTTATTAGGGTTGCAGAGTTGTTAGGAACACAGAAGAAACTGAATAAGAAAATCTTCTTTGGGAATCAGTGAATGGATCCAAAAATGTTTCATCCAGGGATGCATTTGGAGCCCTGGGCTTGTTTCTGTTTGTGTTGCCAGCACATGATATATGCTTAGCCACAAAAGCTTGCTTGTGTTTGCATTGGTACCCTGTTTCTTCAGGTCTAAATCATTAAAGAAGGAAATATCCCCTCTGGGTTTTTACATGAAAATGAAGAGTTTTAGATTGGAAATCATTTTGTAAAACTCCAGCAGTTTTATTTTGTCTAGACACAGGCAATAAAAAGAAGAGAAATCATCAGAGATGGCAATAAGATGCCACGTGTGACAGGATGTGCTTCCCACAGAGCCATGATTGCTTTTTTACACGTTCTGTGACCTCTTTTCCATCATCCTATCATATTTGCAACTTTGGGAGCCACTCATCTTTGTTTCATTACTGCTCCAGTGTAGAAAGTGCCAACAGCTGTGGACTAGCTTCTCACTGAAACAAAATGACTGAGTCAAACACGGAAGAAAAAGATGTAGTGATAAAAGATATTTCCAAAGTGTGGTTCATATTTCCATAGGTATATTAACATAATAGTATGTGTTGGAAGATTTTCTTCAGACACCCCAAGTCTGTCTCTGCATGCTGCATTAATTGAAGCAAATTTGAGTGAGTGTGTCTGTGGCCTGTCTGATGAATTCTGTGCTCACAGACCATGTGCATGAATGGGGCCATAACCATCATGCGTTAATCCCCATAAGCATCATGATTCCCATTCAAACATCACATTCAAGAAGACTGAGGCCCCTAAAATGATTAGTAATATAAATATTTGCTAGCTTAAAGCTAACACCCTAGACTTTCTATTTCCCCATGTTTTGCTTTCCCTTAAGCTATCTTTGACATATTTATCGATGAGTTCCCCCCTCTGTATGATCAAGTAGCATAATCCTTGAACACAGAAAGGCTCCATAACCTAGTTTGACTTCAGTTAACACTTTGATAGTCAATCAGGAAGTGAAAACATCAGTTTATTTTTTTATAAAATGACATGGAAACCCCAGTCTAATTATGCTTTGTATTTATTTGTAATTGTATCTATCACTGTATGAAATCCAGAAATCATATTGTTGTTTCATTGAATTTTAAAAAGATCAAGACACTTATAAAATAAGATAGTCTCTGTCAATATGTTTTTTCTGTCTTTAACAGATTCGTTTTACTTGAAAGAGTTTTATATATATAGATGTATGCACTGACACACAGAGACACTCAGAAACATTAAGAAATTTGCATACACCACTTTTTCACAAGCAGGACCGTGCAAACTCAGTCTTGTTGTGTAAGCAAATCTAATTTTGGTTTTGAGCATTAACACTGAAGCTATAGGAGGCATTATACTGTCCAAGAGCAGCTACATGCCAGTTTTGTCACTAATATTTGTTAGCTCTGTGATCACAGGCAAGTTATTTAATCCCTTTTATGTAGTTTGGAGATTAGTTTGGGTGTCCTCCAAAAGTCCCTGTATTTAAATGCCTGATTCTGAAAGTCTTATACTAATCCATTCCCAGAATCTAAAAGTAGGGACTTTGGACAGTGATTAGGTTGTGTATAACAGAGACCCACAGTTGAGTCATGGTGGCTTTATATGGAGAGAGCACATAAATAAAGACAATCGGCATGTCCTGTTTTTCTGTTTCCTGGCTTACTTAGGTGACCATTTCCCTGTAGGTTCTGTGTCACCCTCTAGCTTCACCAGATGTCTGAACCAATGGAGTCTGACCCATTTCGGACTGTTAACTTTCATAACCATAGACCATAATTGTTTTTGTAGTTGCCTGTCTGAGGTATTTAGCTACAGTACTAAAAAGCTAATATACCTTTCAAACAAAATTTCTTCATGTCTAAAATATGGATAATAATAATGTAATTCATGAGCTTTTTGTGGTAATTTTATGATAACAGTCTCCAGTATTAAACTCATAAGGAATTCTCGATACAGCAGTAAGACTGATATTACTGTATACTTTCTATGTGATAGGCATTAAGATTAATGCTAGATGGCTAGACAAACTGGCAACATTTTGTGTAAATTTTATGGATGAGGAATTTAAAGCACAGAGATGTTTATTAATTTACCTGATAACAAGGTGTTATGTGCTAGGTTTCAACCATTGACAGACAGTTGCCAGATGTGTCCTTACGCACTGACTATGATGGTTATGGAGTTCTGTGGATAAAAAATAAGGGTGACTTAGAACATCCTTATACATTGCATATAGAGTAACTTGGACATCTTTATACATTGCATATACAGTAACTAATAGCATTTCTTCATGGAGGAAGGGAGAATATTCTATTTTCATGAAGGAAAGGCCATCAGAGGAGTTGGGAGATGAAGAGAGCTTATGTTTCAACCTCAACATCTTTGGGGAATATAAAGAGAAGGAGTTGCCAGGATATGAATTCAGAGACACCGAATGCAGGAAGTGAAACTACAGACAGGCCATAGAAATCTGTGTAATAAGGAGTCACGACAAGAAACCAAATCTCACCCTAGAGATTTAAGAAGAATCAAGAAAAGATGAGAGATGGAGAAGAGAGGTTAGGTTTCAGTTACAGTATTTGGACCCTTGGATACAGCGATGGTCGGATTTGTCTTTCACACTTCCTATTTATATAAGTTAATGCTTTTGTTTAGTAGCTTTGTGCTGGTATTTCAAATTTTGCAGGGTAAAGATTCTTGACAAGTACAAACAGCTAGAAGGTGCTATTATTTAGGCTATAAAACTATGAAAGTGTGACTTAGAGATTTGGTGGTACAAAGGGAAAACTGAATTATTCACACTGGCTGCTGGATTTAGGGAACCAACTGAGCACTAGTGAAATCTTGTGGGGAATTATTTCTTCATTATGTTTAGCCTTGGGAAGGCTATTAAAGAATTCTGCCATCTTTTGGTCTGTGGCAATTATTGACAAACAATCATTTTTCCTGGAAAATTGACTCCTAATAATATGACTCAAAGATATTTTTCTGTCCATTGGTTCCAGAGGCAAAACTGAGGTATGAGATGCACACAGTATACTCCTAAGATTTCTAGGGTGGTCTGCTGAAAATATCCCTCTGGAAGCCTGAGTAATCCCTCTCCTTCCAATCAAAAATTTTAAAATTTTAGTTTATTATACTTAGTTCATTTTTTAACTATTGCAAGAGAGCAACTATGAAATATAGAATTCATTGAGTTGTGTGAAAGAGAAAGCTCTTTTGCACTTTTGAGAAATATGCAATAATTTCCTGTGACC